>NC_138540.1:39191598-39791598 GCF_964234715.1 Podarcis melisellensis | reverse complement strand
AAACTGCATGACTTATTTACATTGTTCATTACATAAATTACATTGTCGTTGTGTTACCCCGCCCAATTAATTCCAATGCAAAGGAAACAGAGTGAAAATGAAGCAGGGGATGTAATCAATTACGTACTGTTTTTGAACTGAAAGCGGCGGCAGCAGCAGCAGCCTATACCAATGGCATTTGCTGCACTGATTTCCGTTCCAGACATGGGACAAATAAGCCAACGTCAGCAATTTCCAGTCCTGTTTCCGTTGGAATCAAAGCAACCATTAGCTCAGAAGTTCCAAAGTATATGAATACATGAATTGATGTGGAGAGGGAAGAGCACCGTCTTGGATTTGCTCAAGAAGTAGGATTGGAAAATGCCCAGGCCTGAGACCTTGGAACTCTGCTGCTTGTTAGTGAAGACCAGTGTTCTTCAGCCTTGGGACCCCAGATATTGGAGGCTTGCCATCCCTGCTGTAGATACCTCTAGATGAACCCAACAGTCTTACACAGTACACATGACCAGAGCAGAGATGCCACCATTTTTTTATCTCAATGAAATCTCTCTCTCTCTCTCTCTCTCTCTCTCTCTCTCTCTCTCTCTCTCTCTCTCACACACACACACACACACACACACACACACACACACCCCAAAGCAGGAATGTCATGGAAAAATGTGGAAGAGCTTCAGCGAAACCCGACCAAAATGAATGGGCAAGGAAGAAAGTCACTTCCACATAAGGGAAAAATGGCGAAGGAGAGACCCCCCCCCCAATGCCATTGCTGTCTTTTGCATGATGCCGTCGCATTGGAATGTGGTTGCTTCATCTAGAATTCCCACTTTTGACATGGGAACCAGGCCCATTCTCACTGTTGATTGCAGCAGTGTCTTGAGTCCTTTTGAGGAGGAATGTGCCATAGATAGTTCTCAGCGTGGCTCACTCTGACAACAGCATGCCCCCGGCGGCTCTCCCTGTTAGCAGATCTTCTTCTTGAAGAACTCTTTCTCTCACTCTCTCCAACATAATATGAGCTTCAGCTTCCTCAGCGCTAAGCACTGGGTGCACTCGATTCAAATTTATCCTTGTCCTGATACACCCAACATCAAGAGGGTCCTGTATCTGCTTCTTAGCAAAGGAAATCGTCTTCACTCCTGAGATGTTTAAACCTTAAAGTGGTTTACATAAGATATAATATATGCATTAAAATTATCAATAAAAGTCATAAGTTAAAAACATGTTAGCCTACATCCTGCACTATATTACACACACACACACACACAATAAAATAATATTACATATTCAAGCACATGTTAGCTTTACATGTCTGGGCAGACATGCCTAAACAGATTTTTTTTTAAGCAGGTGCCGAAAAGAATTCAGAGTAGGTACTTGCCTAAAGTCAATGGGCAGGGAGTTCCAAAGGGTAGGTGTTTGCCATGCTGAAAAATAAACTCATTGAAAGTGAAGAACAAACTTGTAATACTTGTTATAAGTGTCTATGGCACTTATAACAGTGTCAGTTCCACAGATAGGTGGGCAGTTCCACAGATGGAGCAAAGCGATCCTTCAAGTAATCTGGTCCCAAGCTCTTACAGACTTTATATACTAACCGCAAGTAGCACCCTGAATTTGGCCCAGCAACAAATCAGCAGACACCGGAGAAAGGAAGTGCTTATTCACAGGGCATGTAGTCAAACTATGGAACTCACTCCCACAGGAAGCAGTGATGGCCGCCAGTTTAGATAACTTTAAAAGAGGATTAGTCAAATTCATGGAGGCTGGGGGCTATCAATGGCTACTAGCCATGGTGGCTATGCTCTGCCTTCACAGTTGGAGGCAGAAAGGCTTCTGAATGCCAGTTGCTAGAAACCACAGGAAGGCAGAGCGCTCCTGCTTGCAGGTTTCCCACAGGCAGCTGGGTGGCCACTGTGACAAGAGGATGCTGGGTTAGATGGGGTCTTGGCCTGATCCAGCAGGACTCTTTTCATGTTTTTATGCTGATTTCTGAGCAAGGGTGTAATATGCTGACAGGGTCCCCACTCCTGTCACCAATCATGCTGCAGCATTCTGCACTAACTGCAGTTTCCAGACCAAATACAAGGGAAGCCCTGCACAGAGTGCATTGGAGCAATCCAATATTAAAGTCACCAATGCGTAGACTATCAGAAGCAACAAGCAGCTTGACTAGTTCTCCGGAGCCCCAAATTCCATCGAGGTGGGTTCTCATATTACTTTCTCCCTGACCAACACCCTCTCCGTTCCAGAAGAACCTGCCATCTCTCATGAGCCCCTTTCAGCCAGCCTCCGTACGCAGTGCGCAGAACCAGCCAGCCTCTTGACTCCCACATGCGTCTGAACTCGCCATGAGTTGATTTATGCTCAATATCTCAAAAGCGCACCGTGCCAGTCCCACATTGGAGCTCTGGATTGTGGTGGTCTGTCTGTGTTTGTTTGAAATTGGGCCCGGCGAAGCTGACTCGGAGCAAAGACTCCTTGGAATGCAAGCCGGGGTCTATCCAGACAGCTCTGTCAGCAAGCTCAGGAAACTGGGCTGCATAAAAAGAGATGGCTGGGAAAGAGGCCCAGATTTCCAAGCAACCTGTAGAGCTCTCTCATGAGAACATGCTGCTTTTAAAGAAGAAAAGTGGAGCGATAATCTTAATTGGAAGGTTTTTGTTTTTGTTTTATTTTTAAATCTGTATGTTAATGAAGTCCCTGCCCTGTTCATAATTCAAAGCATAACCATCCAAATTACCTCCATCAAAGATCTCTCATTGGATTAAGACGAAGGAACATGCAGGGAGCCAAATATTTTCCTTCCCAGGCGGAGATAAAGCTCAGAAAACACATTATGCATTAATTTGTAACTCCTTTGAACAACAGCAAACATAAGGAGGGATCGTGGAGTAGCTGGCAAGAACTCGCATCTCTCATTATGCGCTTCTCTGTTGGTGGAATTGTGGGGTATCTCAGAGTTCAAGATTCCCCATGCAAGAGAGGAGACCTCCAAGGCCAGATTTGGGTGGGGACTTAGACATTGGCAAAAGGGGAGGGGAGGGCTGCAGTCCATCTGCAGATTTATACATCTGCATGCATATTTATAAATCACTGCTGTCATTTAAATAGAAATACAATACATCTCTCCATAGTGGGAAAGACTGTGGCCAAGTGAGCTGTGTGCCTGCTGAGTCTGAGGCCTTTGTTCACAGGCAACATCAAGAAACCCTCCCCACCTTGTTCTCCCTCCTTATAGCTCTTTATTTTGAAGACATGATAGACCACCTCCTTCTCTACAGGCCCTCTTGGCTGTTAAGATCAGCAGGTTGGAAGGGCGGGGAGAAGTTCCTCTTGGTAGTTCTACCACCCTCTGAATATCAGGGGGGGGTGCCCTGGTAGAGCTGTGGGATTTCCTCCCCTCAGAGGGGTATTTAGCACATTCATTGAATAGCTTACACCCTATGCTGAAGATGCACCTCTTTATACCCTAGTTTGTATCACTCATACTAAGGGTTGCAACCCTGCTTGCTCCTAGTGGCTCTTCTCACCTAAGCCACCAAAGTCTGGGAGTTGTCACAAGCTCATTCCTCAAGTGTCTTCCTCCATGATCTTCATGCCCTCAGCAGTTGTAGATAAAAATTATCAAGGGGCTGGAGCACCTATCAGTATTTCTGCGTTTGGGGCATTAGACACATTGAAAGTAATGGATGTGACCAACTTAGGTCCATTCAGGTCAATAGGTCTATTCTGGGCTGGACTAAGTTGGTTACATTCCATAGCAATGACAACCAGTGGCTAGCCTAGGTGCATAGGGACACCCCTATATCTCAGAACCCATAGGAGCCATGGAGAATTATCCAGCCTGTAGTACTGAGGGATGTGCTCCCTGAACCACTGTACACAGCCCTGTGTATTCCCAGTTTCATTCCTGACAGTTCCTCCCACCCATGGCTGTTTGTGCAGCTGCAACCATGCAACTCCATACCTGCAATGGCGCCTCCAGTGTATCCCAGGTGCCATGCATAATGGGGGCAGAGAAGGGGGGCAATTGGGATCCCTGTGGCAACTTCTGCAGACTTTAGAAGGTTGCTGTTCTGCAGAGGTGCAAAATCCACCATGCATTCATGAGCAGGAAGCCAATCCCAGGGGGGTTAGTGAGGCAGCAAGATGGGCTTCAACTCAAGAGGGATACAACTGGGTCACTGGGATTGGGATGCTGGTCGGGAAGTATTGGATGATGAGCATTCAAATTCGGCTTGGTGTGCTTTATTTGATTCAGGGAGAAGAACTGATTTTGCTGCCCTCTGATGGAAAGCAATGGCAGTGGAGTTCTAAACCAAGCTCAGTGGTTTGAACCAGGAACAGGTTAAGCCTTTGCTTGAATGCCCTGCTGTTGCTGTCTTGCATTTTTGGTGGTTCGGCAAAAGTTTTTAAAGAAAGAGCAGAGATTTGGATGAAAGTGGTTCTAGGTTGGTTGTTCTCCTATTCCCTTTGCAGCAGATAAATACTCTGTGCTGAGTGCAACAAAGATGATGCAGTTTACCAGGGATGGGGAACCTATGGGGCTCCAGACCTTCTTGAACTACCACTCCCATAATCCTTGGCCATTGTTTATGCGGGATGGGGCTGATGGGGTTTAGAGTCCAGTCATATCTAGAGGTCTGCCACTCAAAGCAAGTAAATGAACAAAGATATATCTTTGGTCTATTAAATGTGTGTACCTGTTTCCTTCAATTGATATATGGGTGTGGGGGTTTCAAGCACAATTTTGCACATACATTTTTATCAGATATGAGGATTTGGTCAGGCTGTTGCAGGAAGAGAAGAGATCTATGACTAATAAGAAAGTTGTCAAAGGATGGAGGTAGATCTGGATAACTACAAGGGATTAAGTCCACAGGTGATCTTTACCAACTGTGCTACAGTTCCTAGTAAGAATCGGCCAGTAAGGATGGATGAGAAATTCTACTTTATGTCCATTTAACGGTTAGCCTAGCTAATTCACACTTTGCAAAACAATAAGCAAACTGAAACACAGCCATCTTTAAAATTCTGCAGGTCTCGAAATTTTACAATGCAGTTTTCCAACCAAGTACTGTGTGAAGAAATGCACATACTTGGACAAACTGTGCACTGAAAGCATGAATATTCGTGACAATAGCTTACAAAAATGCATTATGTTTGCATGAAATCACTTTGGACAAAATGTGTATATTAGGCAAAACTGCAGACCAAAATGTGATTGTTAGGAGAAATTTTCATCTAAAAGGCTGGTGAATTTCTATGATGACTTTAATCATAATCATCATCATCATCACCATCAACTCTGTGATCTAATGTGGAGAACTGAAGCTTGAGAAAAACAAGAAAGTGAGAGAAACCATAACTGACAGATGTACCCATCCCAAGTAATTGCTGGCTGCTGTTGTTTTTTATTTTCCAATTTGGGGGACCTGAAGTCTGCTCTTCAGATCTATATAAGATTAGCACAAAGGTTTGAAGGGGATTTTTGAAGCATGTTCAGTTGAATGCACTTAGAATTTGCTCCCTGCGATCAGAGGCTATGATAAGTCAGGTTTCCTGCTTGTAAGGAAATTTCTAAATGTGTTCAATCAAATGTGATTTTTCTTGGGAGAGGGGAACCTTTATTTGTTTTTAATTTCAGTTCACAAAACATGTTCATAAAGGGAATACAGAGCTTAATGGTTGTTCAGGAAAGAAAGAAAGAAAGAAAGAAAGAAAGAAAGAAAGAAAGAAAGAAAGAAAGAAAGAAAGAAAGAAAGAAAGAAAGAAAGAAAGAAAGAAAGAAAGAAAGACCAGTTGGTGGTTGTCATTTTAAATGTTCCAATGTAGGTAGTCAAATGAAGGTGTTACTCCACAAGGTTCCATATATTAATGGAGAGTAAAAACCATGTTCAATTGCTTTAATTAAGTCAATAAAAGGATTTCATGTTGTACAGAAGGTGTGAGTCCTTTTTTCCACATTGATGTTTCATCTGCAAGATACTTAACGTGTTTGTAAGCACGATGCCTCATACTTGCAAAATCCAAGCTTCAGATTTGCATTTAGAGTTTCCCAGTTCTTTGCTATCACCAACCTAGCTCCAGTTAACAAATAAAGGTCGAGATATTTATTGATGGCATTCCTAATCTGAGGAGTACAATAAGATAATAGGGCTAGTTTTGAGTCTGGTTGTAGCAAATGTCCCACCATCTGATTAATTATTTGAAATGTTTTCAAATTATTTGAAATTATTTTTGCACTAAGTGGATGATGACCTAAAGAGCAGCTGGTGTACTCAGAGATGTTGGGGATGGGATTTGTGTATGTATAGAATAATAGAACTGTAAAGTTGGAGGGAACCACGAGGGTCATTTAGTCCAACCCCCTGCAATGAATACAGAAATCTTTTGCCCAACATGGGACTCAAACCCATGACCCAGTCTCATGATCTGCCTACTGGACTTTATATTTATAGATTTGTCACCTGCTGTTTACACATGCGGACAAAAACTGAAAACATTTCCTCACCCCTGCACAACTTCACACAACGCATAATTAAGATACGGGATTCATTCCTGCAAGAGGTAGTGATGGACACCAACTTGGAAGGCTTCAAAGGAGGATTGTACAAACTCATGGATGAAAAGGTTATCAACAGCTATTAGCCACAATGGTTGTGTTCTACCTCCACACTCAGAAGCCCCTAAATATCATGTACTGAGCATCCTAGGCAGGTGGACTTCTTAGTGCTCAGTTCCCACTTGCAGGTTTCCCAGAGGCATCTGGTTGGCCACTGTAAGAACAGGATGCTGGACTAGATGGGCCATTGGCCTAATCCAGCAGGACTCTTCTGATGTTTTTGTTTGAACCATTTTTGCTAGATTAAGATGCTGCTCAGACGCCTCAAAAATGAGAGGTTTTCTTCCATGTGCTCTGACAAACATCAAAACAACCACCTTTCCCTTTTTGCTGTGCTCAAACTGGGCTCATCTAGGCTGCTGAAGAGAAGGACACGTCAAGAAATAGGTGGCCAAAGTTGAAAGTGAGAGCAACGGGGCTCTTTGGTTTGACCTTTACTGGGGCCAGGGGATGGAATAGATCCTTAGATTGTATCCACCCAACACCTGCTGAGAAAAAACCCAACCCTATTACAAGAGTTGGATTTACACTGGCTCAGTATAACACCCAATAAAGGAGGCCGAGCTGGTGCAGAGGATTAAAGAATTCTGGTCAACGGAGTTGTTTTATTTCTTTGGAGACGGCAAGAAAGCTGCAAAGCTTTGCCCAGTTATTTACTCTTCATTACCCGAGATGCTGAAGGGGTTTTATGCAAGCGGCTCATGTCGGGTCACGACGAGGCTTTATAAGGTGCAAAGATTGAGGTGGAGCCAGGCATGTTCTGCACGAGAACAGACACACTCGGGCTCAAATGGAAAGTCAGCACTCATAAAAACTATGGGGTTTTCTTGGCATGGGGCCCTACACTCTGGGGGCTAATGAAAAAGGTTTTGCACCAGCCCTGTAAAGTGCCAAGGAAATTCTGAAGTACAGCCTGGGTATTCAGACATTGTACTATTCAGCTGGTGTCTCTGCATGCTGCTTTCTAAAGCCTTCCTAAAGTATGAAATAATACATATCCACATTTATCTGGTAGCATTGCACAATTCAAATGGCATTTCTTGGACTTCTTGAGAAACTCTTCTTCTTCTTCTTCTTCTTCTTCTTCTTCTTCTTCTTCTTCTTCTTCTTCTTCTTCGGAGTATTGTAGAGTTGGAAGAGACCCTAAGGATTCCCTAGCCTTGTCCAATCCTCTGCAATGCAGGAATCTCAGCTAAAGCATCCATGACAGATGGCCATCCAACCTCTGCTTTAAAACCTCCAAGGAAGGAGAGACCAGAACCTCCCGAGGGAGTTTGTTCCACTGTCAAACAGTTCTTACTGTCAGAAAGTTTTTTTCCTGGTTTTTAGCTGGAATCTCCTTTCTTGTAACTTGAAGCCACTGTATCGAGTCCTACCCTCCAGAGCATAAGAAAACAAGCTTGTTCCTTTTTTCCATGTGATAGCCCTTGAGATATTTGAAGATGGCTATCCTATCTCCTTTCACCCTCCCATTTTCCAGGATAAACATACCCAGCTCCTTCAACCCATTCCCCATAAGGCTCGTTTTCCGGACCCTTGATCATCTTGGTTGCCTTCCTCTGCTTGTTCTTAAATTGTGTTGTCCAGAATTGGACACAGTTACAACAATTAAAAATTAAAATCAGTTCCAACAGAGTACAATCACAGGAATTCGCTGGACCCTGAAAACACACCTCTTATGTATCAAAGGCCAGGGTAAATGGGTGCATCTTCAGCTTAGGGGCTGCCACAGAGAATGCCCTCCCTTGGGCCACCACCTCCACCCCAAATTTCTGAGACAGGTGGAACTGCCAAGAGGGCTACTTTTATCCCTCCCCACCCCATGCTGATCATAACACCCAGAAGGATCTGTAGGGAAGGAGGCCATTTTCAGATATTTGGGGCCTAATGTGTGTCACACCTTAAATATTTGAAGGTGCATCCTTAAAGATTGTTGCAAAGCTTTCTCATTATTTATTTACTTAGAAACCTTGCCAGCTGCCCTATGCAGAGTCAGACCATTGGTCCAACCAGCTCCATCGATATTGATTGGCAGCAGCTCTTCAGCATTTTAGGCAAGGGAGATTTCGAGACCTTCATGAAAATGCTGGGATGTAAATAATTGCAGTTTTTGTTTTTGTTTTAAGTTTTAGCCCACCATTGTATCCAGACTTGGAAGAAAACCTGATCCTGGATCTCAGGGACTGTCATAAAAAAATGGTTATGATATAGTTGTGTCCAAATGCACAGTGAACAAATAGCTTTCCAAAATAGATGTGTTTGCATAACTGAAATTCATTCTCCCTAATAGTTGTGCAATGCTGGCTTCCCTTCCCCTCTATGTTTCTTGAATGTCTCAATTCGTCCAGTTGAAAATGAATGCCATTCCCTGCGAATTTTTGTCTTGGGTTTGTTCATAAAGAAAATACATACATTGCACCATCACGTTGCAGTGTGTGCTTCATTGAATAAAGCACCTCCCTTGGGATAGGGAAAGGAGCCCTCAGGGCATGTATGAGTTTTTCAGCTTTGCTTTATTTACTGCAACAACATGTTTTAGACACCATATGGGACCATTAAGTGTAAAAATGTTCCCTTTGGTAATTCGCCTAATTATCTTCCTTTAAACCTCAGCTGCCCTAGATCAAAAGCTCGAGCTGCAAATTACAAACCCACACATACACAACCCCAGCAGAAACTGGCCTAAAGAACACAGACGTTAAAGTAGTAATCAGAAAAAAATGGAGAAAGAGTTGTAAAGATTATGGTATAAGGGGAGCATAGCCAATCAGCCAAGATTTTACTGGCCCAACCAATAAGACTCTACCCTGTTCATTGGCTCAAAACAGGTTACAGGAACGATGAAACTGCCTTATACTGGGTCAAACCATTGGTCCATCTGGCTCAGTATTCTCTGCACTGGCTGGCTGCAACTCTTTGGGGTTTCCTGCCATAAATTCCATTAAGAGCACAACATAGCCTGAATTTTATTTTCTGTTTCTTAATGCTTTGAAGACACCTCTGACAAAGTATGTGGGGTCAGGGAAGTGGCTTCATGATTCTCGCCAAGGGCAGCCAATCAGCAGCATGCACAGCCCTGAAAAGGGAGAAGGTAGCTTTGTGACTGACACAGAGTTCAGCCAGTCCAGTACTGTGCAAATCCTCATTCTGTTCCACTAAGGCTGTGTACACACTATAAAGCTCATCTGAAGCACATCCCCACCCCCTGGCCAAGAATTATGGCCAATGTGTTTTGTTCAAGGTTGCTGGGGATTGTCCTTCTGTGTGGCGTAAGCTACAGTACCACAATTCTTTGAGGGGTGAATGTGCCTCAAATGTGCTTTAATGGTGTATTGTGTATGCAGCCTAAGTTTTATGTGGGGGACAGGACAGAACATGCATTGTAACTGTGGCACTCATGCTCCCAAAGCTGTCTCACTGCCCAAATTTTGCACATCTGGGTGCATTTGAAGGAAGCAAGAGGAGGAGGTAGCTCCCAGGTTTTGCAGACAGCATGCCAGTGCCAGATTCCACACAGATCATCAGAGGAGGGGAAGAAATCTACTTCCTTTCTTCATCTGCAGCTCAGTTGCTGGGCACAAAGACCAGTTTTGTAGAGACCACTTGGCGATTTGTGCGCGCGTGCACACACACACACACACGGTACTGGAAAGTGGAGGAGATGTTAAAAAGCTTCTTCTCCTTGTACTGAGTTTTGCAACGACCATGTTTAGAGAGGAGAGGTTCAGTTCTGCAAATATGGGCATGAACAGGGAGGGGAATCATCCAGTTATGAAAAGATTTCCTGGGGGTGGGGGCAGAAGAAGTGTATGGCTATGTATATAAGGATATTTCCTTTCTTGGTGACTTTTATTAGGAATAAATCTTTGGTTAAGGTGTGAAAACTGGCAGGTCTCACAGCACATTCTGACCAACTGCTGAAGACCTGTGAATTTAGAAATAAGATTTGATTCCAAGGCAAACACTCGAAGAGCCCTAAATCATCCGAGGTTGCTGTCCAAAAGATTTCAAAGTGCTCTCGTATTTTCAGAAGGAACTATATTATTAACTTGTGTCGGAGTACACATAGTGGGATGCATTCTGCAAAAACAATCCGGGCTCCGGCTCTGTTTTATAATATGAAGCGAGAGATGTCTTTGCCGTAAAATCAACCAGTTCTCAAGAGGAAATAAATCCAGAGCCCCAAAGGGCCTGTATGTTACATAAATAAGCAAATGTTTATGCAACATTCCATTTGGAATGACCAGAGCCAGGCCTACCATTAGGGAGAGGGAGGCGTCCACCTCAGGTGGCAGATGATGGGAGGCAGAGAGTGGTGACGAGGTACTAGAAGCCAGCCGGCCTGTGCCCTCTATGTTAGCCTGCTTCTCTCAGGAGGACCCTGTCCCATTGCCGGCATACTAAATAAAATTCGACTGCCAATACAATCACTTGTCTGTTCCACGTGATGCCGGAACTGAGCCTTAGCATGGAAGCACCTATGGAACTGTTATATATCAGACAGGCACCTTCTCCATTGTCTATTTGGCACCTGCTAGAAACATTCTTCTTTCCATAAGCCTTCTAAGATCTTTATCCCAGTTGGTATTTGCCTTGGATTTGAATTGATTTTGTTTAGGGGTTGTTTTTTTAAAAAAATAGAGTTGTACCTTGGTTGCCAAACTTAATCCATTCCGAGAGTCCGTTCGACTCCCAAAACGGTTCGAAAACCAAGGCACGGCTTCCGGTTGGCTGCAGGAGCTTCCTGAACTCAACTGGAAGCTGCATAAGCTGTGTTGGATGTTCGGCTTCCGAAAAACATTTGCAAACCAAAACACTCACTTCCAGGTTTGCAGCGTTCGGAAGACAAAACGTCTGAGTACCAAGGCTTTCGACAACCAATGTAGGACTGTATAGAGAGAGTTTTGATAGGTGCAGTTGTTTCAACTGTTCTTATACAAATAACTGGTTGGCATATCTTTTTATTATTCTGTAAATTGCTTTGAGGTGCTTCGTGGGAAACGATTCATAAATAATAATAATACCTGTGTCCCCTGCCCCCCTTACATGAAATCAACATATGTGCAACCGCATAAATGTGCAGTGCCGGGAAATAAATAAATAGACAGAATTGTACCAGGAAATCATGAGGAAGAGTTGTAGTGTCCTCATGACTTGCGAGGAGACTCTCCCTGGAACTGATGGCAGTGAGGGCAGAGGAAAGCCTGAAGAGACCTGAGGCGCAGCAGGACTTTTGTTTTGGCTGCTCAGCCTCACCACCTAACTGCTGGGACACGGGGCACCAGTCGCTTTCCCACATGTCCTCCAGCTGGCCCCAGAGCTTTGACTCTAGATATTTTGGTCTGGATTGGGGAGAGAATGGAGGAGAGAGCTGTAGAGCCATTTGGGGGCTTTTTAGAGGGTGCTCCCCACTTTACACTATTTCATTTATGTGTGCAGGGCCCAGAACATAACCCCTGCATAAGCGGAGAGATGTCTGTAATAATTCCTTCCTTCGCATTGGAGATTGGAACTGATTTTCTAGCCACATCTACACATCCCATGACTGTGGGGATCCACGTGGTATGGCATTGCTTTAAATGTATGGCGCAGATGGAGCCTCTCTTTGAAAGCTTGTGGAGGTGATACTCCCCAGGTAAGGTAAAAGTAAAGGGACCCCTGACCATTAGGTCCAGTCGTGACCGACTCTGGAGTTGCGGCGCTCATCTCGCTTTATTGGCCAAGGGAGCCGGCATACAGGTTCCGGGTCATGTGGCTACCATGACTAAACAGCTTCTGGCAAACCAGAGCAGTGCACAGAAACGCCGTTTACCTTCCTGCCGGAGCGGTACCTATTTCTCTACTTGCACTTTGAGGTGCTTTCAGATTGGTAAGTTGGCAGGAGCAGGGACTGAGCAATGGGAGCTCACCCCATCGTGGGGATTCGAAACACCAACCTTCCGATCGGCAAGTCCTAGGCTCTGTGGTTTAACCCACAGCGCCACCCACGTCCCACTCCCCAGGTAGCCAGCTGTAGATACTAGATCAAAGGGTTCCCCCCTCCTTCTAATGGCCTCTTTGTGGTAACCACGGAATGACATCTTGAGTAGCTTCCGATCGTATCTGAACTCCCAAGATGTGTGGTCTCCAGATCCGATAAGGAGATGCATCACTTTTATGACCCAGTCGCTTGAAAGCTTGCTTTGTTTAAACCACTCTCCCATTTTGAATGTGGCTCTTTCCCCCCCCCCCCCCACCTAGACCTCACCAATTCTCATTTTATGTGACGTTGTTGTTGGGTGATGGGTTCTACCACACTTCCCTTTTCTTTTACTATTAAAAACTTGTCTCAACCCAACATCAGTTGGGAAGCAGAAGGCACTGTGTGGTGAAAACAATCACTGAATTTTTGCTGGCTATCAAAAAAGAAAAAGATCAGCCCACCCACTATCCACCTCAGAATTGCTGAAATGGGCCCTACCCCTTCACCCTAAAGCAGGGGTGATGCACCCCAGACCCGAGGACTAAATGTGCTCTCTTGATATGGCCCGAGAAAATCTCCCCGGGCTATGCTTCCTTGATCCTCTTTCAGCATTTTTCCTAGATGGAGTGTGTCATAAACTGTCACAAAGCCTTTTCCATGCATGAATGTAGGGATATAAGGAGCAGACCATCTGGGAACCTCTGACTTTTGTGGAGCTGGAATGCAGCCTACCGTAAAACTTTAAGATTCTTTTAACTCTCTGCACACGTTCTTCGTAAATTGTGTTGCCCACAACTGAACCACAGTTTAAGAAGAATGTGCACAGAGGAGGGCAACCAAGACTATCAAGGGTCTGGAAACCAAGCTTTATGAAGAACGGATGAGGAAGTTGGTGTGTTTCACCTGAAGACGAGAAGACTGAGAGGTAATGTGATAGCCATCTTCAAATATCTTAAGGGTTGCCACCTGGAAGATGGAATGAATTTTTTTCTGCTGCTCCATGGGGTAGGATCTGAACCAATGGATTTAAATTACAAGAAATGAGATTTCAACTAAACATTAGGTAGAACTGCCTGATGGTAAGAACTGTTCAACGGTGGAATGGGCTAGCTTGGAAGATGATGGACTCTCCTTCATTGGAGGTTTTTAAACAGACACTGGATGGCCATCTGTCAGGGATACTCTAGTGATGATTCATGCATTACATGTGGTTGGACTAGAAGATCCTTGGGGTCCCTTCCAACTCTACAATTCTAAGAGTCACATTCGTTGTTCCACCTACTTCTGCCTCTGGCCACACCTACCACTGGCACACAGCCCTTGGAATGTTTTCCAGGAGGGAATGTGGCCTTCAGCTGAAAGATGTTCCCAGTCCCTGTCTTAGAGGAAAGGGGGGGGGACATCATCTATGTTGGGTTCTACTCAGGCTCTAAGCCCTACCTAGAGATACCAGGGACCTTCTGTGTGCAATGCAGATGCTTTGCCACTGAGCTAAGTGGCCTCACAGGGGTGCTGAGATATGGTAGGACAGAGTGCTCCTAAAGTGATTCTTTGGAAGATCCCTGTGAACAAAGGGAGGATGGAGTAGACTTTCGGTGACCCATGTCCATGTGCATCAACTCTGCTAATGCCTTTGATTCATTCAACTTTTCCATTGCATCTGACGGCTGACTCAACGGAGTCAAGGTAGATGTTGCAAGCTTAAAACCTGGCATCCTTTGAACATGAAGGCCTTTCAAGTTCTGGGCCTCATGCTATGACCTGTTTGTCCTGCTCAGTAATAAAGACCTGGGTGATGCTTCACGGAGAGTCTGATACAATAGCCAGCCCTTCCCTGTGGCTTTGTAGTCTTAGGGAGAAAAAGCATGAAGGGATCAGTGGGAAGGCTCAACGCTGGTCAAGGCTTGCCAACATCAAAGAGACAGCTTGGATCCCTTCCTCTGAGATCAAGGATTGCTGGAAGAGTGAGCCAGCTCAAAAGCAAAGTCCCCAGTCAGAGACAGCTTGGGTTTGGTACACACAGATAATGGTTGCTCCCAGTGGAGTAACTCAGCAAAGATATAAAGGCCAGTTTTGAAACTAGGGAGGGGGGACTTCAGCCAAGGGTGAGGGAGTCTGTGTGTGGTTCTGGCAGGAGAACAGTATGTGCTGGAAAAGAGGTCAGCCTACTGCTGGGATATCATCTTGCAAAATACTTGCTGGTGTTCGCTTCCACTTCACACCTACGGACAGACATCCTGTGCTGGGTGACAGCAAAAAGCTCTTCAGAAAGGCCAAAACTCCTCTCCCCTGCTCTTCCCCACTCACTGGCTCTGTTCCGATTCCCCAGATTCCCCACCTCCTCCAATTTTCTCCATCTTTCTCTTTGTTCACATATGTGACACTTTTTATACATCCAAACATCTTCTGCTGAAATGCTTGGAATAGATTAGATTTGCTCAGAACGGTTGGATTTCTGCATTTGTGTGCGTGTGTAATATAGACACATTTGCACACCACAAATGCTCAAAATTGCTTTTGTCTAAGACATGGCTATGTGTAGGACCACAGATCTGGTGCTTTGGAGTGGCCCAGATCCAATTCAGGGCCAGCTCAACCCAGATCAGTGGCTCAAATGGATCCAGGTACCTTTAATTGGGGTTTTTAAAATCCTTATTAAATGTGCAAAATGTCAAAAATGGGTGGGGAAGGTGATAGACACAGGTTGCCTGCACATCTCCTTCTCCTCACTGGCAGACTGCACTAGTCACGAGCCCTGACTGCAGGGCAGGTAGGCAGGACACAGAACAGCACTGACTGAAAGAAGACCCTGGGAATGGATCCAGTGGTCTGGGAAGCTTACTACCCAGGTCAGAAGAACCTGAGGAAGAGGGTCCTGAGGGGGCTGGATTCCCCTCACCTTGTCCCAACTTCCCACCTGTCCCCACAGTATGAGACATGAGTCAAACACACACCTTGCAACCACCTCTTGCCCCATGACTCCTGTATTTATTCAGGAGAGATGGAGAGGCAAGGGACACTCACTCTAGATTTGGATTTGGAAGGGGCTGGGAACCTGAACTGTCCATGGCTCTGCCCTGAGCCTTACAGTGTCTTTCCATTGAACTCTTCCATTGTACCTCCTCAGGGGCAGCTTGGGTTTCTGACTGCATCAGTGTGGCTGTGCCACATTGCTCTGCACATGGAAAAATAGAAGACATGCAAATTTTCAGATAGGATAATTTGTTTGCTTTATTTTTCAATTTCAAAATGGTTTAAACCCAGCAAGCTGCTCAATTGAGAACAAACCGCAACATTCCCTAATTGACTTGGCCCTCCTGCTGGGACTTTTTGGGGGTTGCCAATCGCTCTCTCTTTTTATTTTTTAGTTAGTTGTTTGTTTGTTTTAAAAAAAGCTTTATTTGCATCTATAATGTATTGCATGCATCTGATCTGCCTCCCGCCCCCCTTTTCTTTACAGGCAGTCCATCCCTCCCGTTAACCCAAATCTTTTTTGGAATGTGTATCCAGCTTGCGGTAATAACGCTAGCAATAACATGAGCCAGTTGCAAGGTTGCCTATAAAATGAGGCTCTATAGGCATGAAATTTTTACGAGGACCATGATTAAAACACTTGCTGGATGGCGTGTTTATGTAGAAAATCGTAGGATTTAAGGACTGGAATATGTACCTTAAAGAGTTCGCTTTCCTGCTTTTAAACTGAACCAGTAATTATCCTTGTCTTCTTGTAGACTCATACAACTGTGCGACTGGAAATGGTACTCAAAGGTCATCTAGTTCATCCTTCACCAACTAGGTGTTCACCAGATGTTTTGGACTACAACTCCCATTAGCCACAGCCAGCATGGAGGGCAGCAGGTTGGCAAAGGTTGATCTAGACATTCCTGATGCACTGAGAAGGTTAAACCCCACCATCCTTAATACAGTGGTACCTCGGGTTACAAACTTAATTTGTTCCGGCGGTCCGTTCTTAACCTGAAACTGTTCTTAACCTGAGGTACCACTTTAGCTAATGGGGCCTCCCGCTGCCACCGTGCGATTTCTCTTCTCATCCTGAGGTAAAGTTCTCAACCCGAGGTACTACTTCCGGGTTAGTGGAGTCTGTAACCCAAAGTGTTTGTAACCCGAGGTTTTTGTAACCCGAGGTTTTAGAGTTCATCATTTTGATTCGAGCAACAGTCCACTTGTTTTTAAAAAAACCTAATTCTCTCAGAGCTCCCAGTCCTCATGAAGGCTCTGTTCTCTTAAAACAAAAAGATAAACAGCTATCCACCAGCTGGATGCACAGTCCTCTTGGCAGGCATGCCTTATAGGCCTGATTGTTTATGATAGTTGCTGAAGATGGCAAGCTATAAAAATCTACTCTTGGTGGTCGCTCTGCCATTGGCTACCAAGGGCTTTTGATGGGCCCCATAAACCAGGGGGAGAGAAGTAAGGCAACACAAGGGGGAAAGGGAGTGAAACACAAACACAACAAGTGGTGAGACTGCAGGAGTGAGGTATAGCAGCTGCATCTAGGGCATGTGAATCATTCACAGGGGCATCCTTGCCCTACATTCGGGGGGCAGCAGGTTCTCGGAGTGGGTGAGAGCAACACTGGCTTGCCTTTAGTGCTTGCCAACATTTCTCTCTTCCTCAAAATGACAAGCCTTGCTATCACTTACAAATTCGTCCCAGCATAAGCTTTCAGAGTCCATTTAGAGTCCGTTTAATCAGATGCATATACAAATCTTTAATGTGACTGCCTTTGGTTCCCTTCCAGCTCCATGATTCCAGATAAATTGCATAGTTAAATACAATGTTTATTTCAAGAAGCAATTGTACTATGTGAAGAAGTGTTTCCTTTTGTCTGTCCTGAATCTCCAGTGTGGTGTAGTGGTTAAGATCTCTTAATCTGGGGAACTGGGTTCGCGTCTCCGCTCCTCCACATGCAGCTGCTGGGTGACCTTGGGCCAGTCAGACTTCTCTGAAGTCTCTCAGCCCCACTCACCTCACAGAGTGTTTGTTGTGGGGGAGGAAGGGAAAGGAGAATGTTAGCCGCTTTGAGACTCCTTCGGGTAGTGATAAAGCGGGATATCAAATCCAAACTCTTCTTCTTCTGGTTGCTTTAATTAGGTTTCCAAGCCCGGGCAATGCGTACGGAGGTCCTGCACTACCCACATAACTCTCCTCTCGGCCTCACCACTGTGATCCAAAGAAAAGGATAGCTATACATTTGGCTCCAGCAGTTGTCAGAAGCAGGCATACAAGACACCATCCACAAACTCATCTAACTTGCTAAGAGTTTAAGACCCATCGGCTATCCTCACCTGGTTTAGCCAGTCAGTCAAAGCCCTTTCTCAGGGTGTGGCTGCTGTCAGCATCTAGGAGCCACAGGTGAGAGCTAAGAGCAGGGTAGGGACTAGAGGTGGGGAAAGGAGCATGATGTGTCCCCGACCAGAGATACTGTCCCTCTCCTAACACCTCATACTTAGATGACCACAAGTTCTGCTTTATCAGAGAGAGAGACCTGTTTCCCTTCTCTCATAGTATTTCGTATCGTTTCCTGCAGGACTGGTGCTTTTGCGTGCATCCATTTCTGGGAAGACACTTTTACTTGGGAGCTGTTCCACCGCTTGTATGCTCAAAAGCTCATGATGATCTTGGGTTCACGCATAGTTCAGTGCACGTAGCAGCATGCAGCGCCCTCAAAAAAACCACTGGCAAGATGTCCAAAATGTATCAAAACGTTTGCTGACAAATTAATTCCTCACTGCAATTTAATAATTGAGGATTAAGACAATGTCTATATCTGTAACATTATTTCTCCTGGAAGAAGATTAATTTGTTGCTGGAGCAGGTCTTGAATTTCCTTTGATGTTTTTGAGCACACATGGGAGATCGCAAATTGCTTGGCTCTCTCATTGAACTGGGGAAAAGAAAAGAAAATGCCCCCCTTTTTCTAATGGATAGGTTTTTAGGGACTTCTGCAGCTAGGGTGGTGATATAAAATATTCCACTTGTTTAACAATGGTCTATTCCAGTGATGTCAAGACTTTACCTCAGGGCCACTTGGAAAGCAGTCAAGGGTTCTTCAGTGTCAGGATCAGTAATAGAAGACAAACTTTCCTGAAAGACATTTGCTCAACTTTGCTATTTGTTGGGTGTGGCCTTGGGTGCATCCTCAGTTCATTCGGAGACATGGTGAGTCAAGCTCTTTACGTGAACTCAGTTTCCAACCCATGACATCTACCCAGAATTCTTTGCAACAGTCAAGAATGGCTTGGCAAACAATAAGAGCATAAGAGGAGGCCTGCAGATCAGACCAAAAGGCCACCTGGTCCAGCATCCTGTTCTCACAGTGGTCAACCAGATGCCTCTAGGAAGCCCTTGCATAAGGCAGGAGCTCAATGGCACTCTCCTCCTTGTGATGCCCAGAGGCTGGTCTTCCTTAGAGGCATACTGTCTCCAATAGTGGATAGCAGAACATAGCTGTCATGTCTAGTAGACACTGATAGCCTTATCCTTCATGAATGTATCTGTTTAATTATCTGCTCTATGAAAAATTATGAACCAGATTTCTCCCCCATCCTTAATCTAACCTCTGCTGTTTTCTTCCAAGCAATTGATATTTTGTGGTACACTGCCATTAATCTGGAGGTTTCATAGTTATTCCTAGCCCCCTTTTTCATGAATTTATCTGACTATGTTTTAAAGGGAAATAAGATAGTGTGGCAGTTGTGTTATAGTACTGGTTAGAGTGCTTAGAAGGGACGTGGGTGGCGCTGTGGGTTAAACCACAGAGCCTAGGGCTTGCTGATCAGAAGGTCGGTGGTTCGAATCCCCGCGACGGGGTGAGCTCCCGTTGCTTGGTCCATGCTTCTGCCAACCTAGCCGTTCAAAAGCACGTCAAAGTGCAAGTAGATAAATAGTTACCGCTCCAGCGGAAAGGTAAATGGTGTTTCCGTGTGCTGCTCTGGTTCGCCAGAAGCGGCTTAGTCATGCTGGCCACATGACCTGGAAGCTGTACGCCAGCTCTCTCGGCCAATAAAGCGAGATGAGCACCGCAACCCCAGAGTCAGTCACGACTGGACCTAATAGTCAGGGGTCCCTTTACCTTTAGAGTGCTTAGAAAGTGGGGAGATCCACATTCAGTTCTGCTCTCTCTCTCTCACACACCCCAACACACACTTTTCGGAAGGGTGCAAGTTTCAAGAAGATGTTCAGTGCTTCCTGTAATCAACAGAGCTGCCATTAACCAGTTCCCAAAATCATGTGGGGTTTTTTATATATAAAGTGCAAATTGTAATGCATATTACATTTCTACCCTTACCTCCTCCCCACTCCCCCCAAAAAACCCTCACAATGATCCCAGTCAAACCCTTTTTGAAGTCTGTGGAAATAACTGCGGATTAATCCATCTGCAGAATTAACAGAGGAAAAATGTGCAGTCTGGCGATATAAACAGGAAGTCCCAATAGCCTAGCTTTTTAATATTTGCTTATTGCTTTAGTGAATAAAAAGATGAATTGATGGCATGTGGGTCACAGTCTGAAAATATCTCCGTGGGCTTTAATATCATACTATAAACAAATGTCAGTCACAAAATATCCCCCCCACTTTCAGCTCCCCACCAAGAGAAAATAGTTCCCTTATTTGGATAGAAACATATTTGATATGAAGAACAATAGCCTTTGAATTACTTTGGCAACGCGCGAGAGAGATGGGCTCAGCTTTATTTCCCTTCGACGTTGAACTTTAAAGAGCGGCGCGTGAGGAGAACCCGCAGGTTCTGCTCTTCAAACGCCGGCCGCTGTTTTCTGGAAATTAAATTGCTCATTCCGGGAACAGACGGTACTTTCTGAGGAGATGCTGGCCTTTGGCTGTGCAGCCCTTGCTTTAAAATGGATGGAGATCCTTCCTCCTCCCTCTGTGTCCCTCACCTCCAGTCTTTTACATCTTGGTTCAAAAAGAGCAGGCTCAGACCACCTACATTAAGAGAACTTGTGGAGGTCTCTCCACTCAGCTTGACCTGAGAGGAAGATCTCTCCTCCACCGTTTTCTTCACAGTAGTTAGCTCCATGTACTTCCTCTCTCCTTCCAGGCTTCCATTTGGATTTCTCTGGAGAGGCTGCTGAGTTAAACAGAGACAATGTTCCTTCTTCTTTCCCAAGTCCCAGAGCTTCACTCCTACCTTCCGCTCTAACTGCAGGGAGCGTTCGCTCAGTCCCCACCGCTCACTAATCAAAAACAAACCCGCCGCACACAGGTTTTCCCAGCGTTTGTGCAAATGTGAGGGCCGAGGGGTCTCTGGGATACGGACGGGCAGAGGGAAGTTAATAACCAGCAATGATGTCCTCCCCTCTCTGGGCCGACCTCTGCAAGGTCAAGTTGAAGACTGGTTTAGCAGCCTCTTGGGAACTTTGTGTAGCAAACATCTGGAGGAGCCCACCTGGTCTCAGCAGAAATTTACTGGACAGCCAGCGAATGTGAGGCTCTCTTTCCTCCATCTGAAGTTGCAAAATACAGAGGCAGCAGTAACATTATTTTAAAAAACAAAACAGAATTTAACAAACTGGCCTTTACAACACACCCAGAGCAGTGCCCCAACCTCACCATTTCTGCTCTGGCAACACAGTCACAGGACCGAATAATGTTGCGTGCAAGACCAGGTGTTCCTTCACTTCCTCATCTTGCAATGTTGCCACCATCTGGCAACAATGCATCTGGCAACAGGCCAGTCACTACACAAAAGGATAAATGGATGCAAATTTGACATTGGAAATGGCAATATCCAGAGGGGCATTTCAACCTCCCATGACATTCTGAAAGAACATCAAGGGGAGACACTAGCTGAAACCACTGAATTACAGTGCATCAAGAGGTTCACTGCTCCCGCTTAGGAACTGATTTCGGACAATGGATAATAATAAAAATCACACTACATGGGTTGATTGGCTTACCAATGCCAGGATTTCTGTGTTATCAACAACAGCAACTGGTGTGGGTGTGAACAGCAATGTTAACAATGTAATTACCAATTCATTTCTCTGGTTACATTTTTCCTCTCTCTCTCCTCTACCCCCCTCCTTGTCTCTATATATCTGCAACTCAGGATAACATTTATCCATTTATTTTGTTACATTTTTACACCACCTTCTCTCTTAGGAGCTCAAGTGGCTACTAGCCCTTGCTCTATTTTATCCTCACAAACACTCAGTGAGGTAGGCTAGGCTGAGAGAGGCGGGGACTAGCCCAAGGTCACCCAGCAAGCTTTGTGGCTGAGTGGGAATTTGAACCCAGGTCTCTCAGGTCCCAAACCAACCTTCTAACCATCACTCTTCATGGATAAGAACACATGAAGAGCCTGATGAATCAGGCCAATGGGCAATCTACCCTCAACTAAGAAGTTCCAAATGCTTTGTCGAGCTTTCCCCGCAGGAGAGTCGCTCAGCCTACTGATTGCTTGGGTTACCCTTTTCCAAAGCTTTTCTAACTCTTATTCCAGGCAGAATCTAGGGGTTGTAGAATGGGGAGGTGTGCATAGTGGAAATTGGGGGCTGGGTGAAGTTTCTGAGGGGCAGCGGAGGAGGAGGAGGTTCAAGTCAGGGACATTAGAGAGAAAGAGGAGTTACAAAGCTCCATTCTCTGAAGCAAGGGAAGCAGCATGCTCATTTAGCGCTAGCTTAGAAGAAATATAAGCACCCTAAACAGAACCCTGTTAAGTCCGTCAGTATATACAGTGGAGTAGGTTAGTGTTAGAAGAGCTGTAACTCAGAGCTAACAGGAAGATCTTTCCTATTTATGCACAGAGTTCAGCCAACAGCCTTCGAAGTCATTTAGATGTTCTCAGAGATTTAAAAAAGAAAAGAAAAACCATCTAGAAGACAGGCCTTTTTGTAAACCCAAGGCGACATCCACACAGCCGACAGCGGGATCAGCCTTGTGGAAACAAATGACCGGCGGTGAGTGAAAAGCTGCACAGAGTTGGCTCCCGGGTGCCCCCGGAGCGGGAAAGCGCAGTCAGAAATTTCAGGCTGAGTTTGTGTAATTTATTTTTCGCCCATTTTTATTTATTTTCACTTGAGCTCGGTGTTGGAGAACTGCAATAAATACAGGAGGCAAGAAACACAGCCATCCTCTGGAGGGATTAATATACGGGATGAAAAGTAATAAATAGAGTCAAAACAAAGAGGAAAGATGGCAGAGGGGGGAGAAGAGTGACATAGATTTAAAAAAAAATGTGACAAGGCAAAAATGTAAACTGCAAGGCTTTATACGGCTAGGAAGGAAGACATTCTGTTCCTTCGGGGAAATGCAAAGACAAAATATCAGTTGCGTTTAGTGACCCATGTTGACCTGCAGCCTCTCTGACCTTCCCAGAGTCTCCCCAACGAGCCCTGAATGACTTGCTAAAAGATGGGGAATGGCAAAGTGACATCAGTTCATGTCTAGAGACAATACAACAAAATGCAAGCCAATAAATCCAGGGCAGGGAGGGCCACATTCCATCGTGCTCAACTTTCCAAGGGACGCATGCCAGTAGGCATAGCCAGAAGCAAAACTGAGCAGAGCAATGGATGTAACCTTGATCTTTGTACAGTATGCGGCACTTAAGCCGTGCAAAAGCCAGAGATTTCTCCACACCCATTAACATCACTTCATCTTCTGGCCAGGTAAGCAAGAGGTGTTATCATATTCCAATGGCATATTCAAAAGCACCCAAGGAGAGAGCAGAGGTAATGAGGGATCTGGCCTGGGGACAGCCCTGCGTGGACCAACTAGAAAAACCTCAAAGGCCGCATTGAGCCCCTCAGCTTGAGGTTCCTCACCCCTGCAGTAAATGGACCCACCTTAGCAAGGGGTGGAACCATTCCGTGAATAACTCTGTACGCCAATGTCTACGTACCATCAGTGGATATGTGCCAATGGATACATGCCACCAGTCCTGAGTAACTCCAAAGGCTGTGAAAGAGAAAAAGAAAACATTTAAGTTGGCAGAAGAGAGAATTGGGCTGGCTTGTTTGGCATTCTAACGAACACAAAACCATTTTGCTCCACATTTTGTTTCAGTTGCAGGAACTCTAATAGGCAAATAAGAGACAACCATTCACTAAAAAACAGGTCCTCCGGGAGAGAGGAGGCTTTTTCTCTACACCAGAGGCCATCATTGTGGCACCTGTGAGCTCAGGAAGTCTTCTCCTGATGCCCACACCTCCTCTGACTGCCCTTCCCTATTGGTCATGGGGTGGTAAAGACAGACCCTCCAATTGTCCCTCTTTTCCAGGGACAGTCCCAGATTTACAGTCCTGGTTCCTGATTTGATCCCAGAATGTCCCGCTTTTCCTTAGGAAGCCCCTACTTTCATTGGAAAAATAAGATGGGAATAAGGATAGGAGTCGATGAAGAATTACTGGGGGGTGGGGAGAAGCAGGGGGAATGTTTTGCACAAAGAGCACCGGTAATGGAACAATAATACACCCCACCCCTGCACATGCCATATGGGTCTTGCACAGTAGACTGCAGCCACTGCAGCAACATATAATTTTTTAAGACACCATGAGTGTCAGATCATACCTTTTTTTAAAAAAAAAATTAAATCCCACATTTCCCCCCGAGGAGCTCAAGTTGGTGGTTCTTCCTCTCCTCATATGACAACAACCCTGTGAGGTAGGTTAGGCTGAGAGACAGTAACAGCAGAGGCAGATTTAGGGTAGCACGACTGATTCTGTCACACTGGGCACAGAGCCTCAAGGGCACCACAACTATGATGTAGAATGGAAGGTGAGAGGCGGAGGACGCTGAATTTTGGTGTCTCAGAGGGCACCACTGAAATTTGAGACCCCCAAGGTCTGCCACTGCTGGCAGGCCCAAGGGGTTTCACAGTGAGCTTCATGGCCAAATGGAGATTTGAACCCTCATCTACCAGGCCCCAGTCCAACACTAAACATGACACCACCACTGGCTTAGTCTTTACAACTACTCTATTCCGAACTTAAAAATGGAAAGCGTAATGCTGGTGGTCAACAAAAGAGGTTTAAAGACCGTCTCAAGGCAAATCTAAAAAGATGTAGTATAAACACCAACAATTGGGAAACACTTGCCTGCGAGTGCTCCAATTGGAGAACTGCCTTTACCAAAGGTGTCATGGGCTTTGAAGACACTCAAACTCAGGATGCACGGGAGAAATGTACTAAGAGGAAGGCACGCTTGGCAAATTCACACTGTGATCAACTCCTGCCCAAAAACCAATGTCCCCACTGTGGAAGGACGTGTGGTTCCAGAACTGGCCTCCACAGTCACCTATGGACTCGTTGTTAAAACCATGTTTATGGAAGACAATCTTACTTGGCCACGAGTGATCGCCAAAGAAGTCTTTACAGCCTTGTATTCCTGCCTAGCAGCAAAGCAGATACAGCTGCTGAAGTCAGAGGTTGGTCTTTTCTCCACATGACGTCTAATCAGGAAGCTATTTGGAAGTTTGGGACTGATAAGAATTCCAAGCTTTGGATTCAGGCCTGTAGCTCAGTGGTAAGGCAGATGCATTGCATGGAGAAGTCCCAGGTCCAGTCCCTGAAATGCCCAGGAAGGGCTGGGAGAGAGACTCCCTGTCTGAAACCCTTAGGAGCCACTGCTAGTCAGTGTAGACAGTACTGGCCTAGAAGGACTGGTGTCCTGGCTCAGTATAAAACAGATACATTAGGAAAACAGTATTTTTTATTTAGGTAGCTTCCGCCTTCATCAGTTGCTCAGATAAAAAATGGCTGTTTTAGAGCTCTGAGGCTGGAATGCTCAGCTGGGCTTCATTTGCTGAAGCTGAGCAATGCTGGCAGCATCTTCCAGGCTGAGGCCATGCAGGGCTAATGTGGCCAGCATGTATATCCAGAAGCTCTATCTTTTTGCTAACATTGATGGATCTACAGTACTGGCATCTTTGTAGCAATAACTGGGAGGACTGACAGGCTGTGCTTCTCAGAACTGGAAAGCTTAGCAACTGGTTGCTCCCCCCTCTTTTTTCATTTTTCTTTGTCAAAACAGTAGATTCCTGGTTTCTAAGAAGTGTGGCTGGGTGTACGTTTACCTACACACCAGCTATGACATCGCTTTTCATTACACTTAGAGTATAATAATATATATATTATAATGTAGGATCTGTAGGTGTTCTCTTTGATGTGGCATGTTCTGTTTATCCTGGTGTAGCATTCCTTTTCTTCCTCCCTCTCTCTCTCTCTATATATATATTCAGGGTGCTATAACAGGATGAAATTGTAATTATCTTTTACCTGTTTCTATTATATATACAGGGGTGAAAACTCCATACTATTAGAAACACTTCCATTCAGCACACCATCCACTGTGGCTGCCCCTTCCTATCCCCACATGACAAAAGACTGAGTTATTCTTGCTGAGTAATCTGACCAGCTGCCCTTTCAGTTCCCATCTTTCACTCTGCCAAATGTTGAGTCCCTGGGACTCCAAAGGGAAAGGATCTGAAAACAGAGAAGACACCATTTGGCAGCGACGGCACATGCCTTCTTGCAGGGTGCCAATGGAGATGCTGGGCTGCGTGGGTTTCAGATACTCCAAAAACCACACCTGCACTATCCATTGAGCACAGAACCATGCCAGTTTAACAGCCACGGCTTCCTTGCAAAGAATCCTGGGAGCTGTAGTTTGTTGAGAGTGGTTAGGAGACCCCTGTTCTGCTCAAAGAGCTGCAATTCCCAGAGTTTTCTGGGAAGAGGGATTGGTTGTTAAACACTCGGGGTTAGCTTTATCCTCCATGAATTTGTCTAAATCCTCATTTTGAAACCATCCAAGTTGGTGCCCATCACTGCCTCTTGTGAGAGAAAATCCCAGTGTTTAACTAATGCACTGCCCTTTCTTTTATCTGTCTTGATTCTTCCAACATTCAGCTTCATTTAGCCTAATGGTTGCCATCAATTTGATTTGAATTAATTTTATAGTGAAATGGTTTTAGAATGTTGTACTATTTTATTGTTGTTAGCTGCCCTGAGCCCGGCTTCAGCTGGGAGGGTGGGATATAAAAAATTATTATTAATTATTATTATTATTATTATTATTATTATTATTATTATTTATTATTATTATTCATTGGATGGTCCCGATGCAAGGGCAGGGGCTGGGAATGTTTATCCACTTTTTCCACACCATGCATTATTTTATAAACCTCTGTCATGTTATTCACTTTTCCTCTAACCAAAAAGGGACCGAATGTTGCCAGCTTTCCTCTTTAGGAGTCGCTCCATCCCCTTGATCACTTTGGTTGCCCTTTCAGAACATGTACTTGGCTAATCCCCAGCCAACCATTCGTCCTCAGCACCTGACCAATAGAGCAGAAACACATTTTCTTTAGCACTCAGCCTCCTCTTCATGCAGGAAAGGAGTAAGAAGTTTGCAACACCTTGGGATCTCAACCTCTGTGGGGCCTAAACATGACCCCATGAAGCATAGGACAGTGCCACCTACTGGTCCGGCACAGCACGAGCATGCTTTCCTTGCGCAGGAAAACTCATTCCCGCTGAGAGGGTCTAGCCTTTTCAGATCCAATTAGGAGAGAAAACAAATGAAGGGCCATAAGATGGTGGCGATGATAGGTGTGTTGTTTCTCCACCACTTTATTTCACTGCTAAGTTAATAATGGGAACTCATTGTTCAGATAACAGAGCAGGCCACAGAAGCTGTAAGATGGAGGTGGATAATAAGCATTAGCACCAGAACTGTGCAGTAAAATTATTTATGATGACACTGATTTGTCACAAAAAGTGCAGTGCTCTGGCTTTAGGTTTTAACTGGGAAAGGCTTCAGGTTCTTAAAGCATAGAATGACCTTTTCTTTCTTTCTTTGCCCAGGGTGCAAAGGCTCTGGGTGCCCATGCCATATAAGGATTTGGGCCAATTGGGTTGTACCTGCAGAGATCTGGAAAGATACAGTCCCAGAAAATGAGCCTTCAGCTTACTTTAGGGTTAAACTCTGTCAAGACTTTATTCAAGCCATTGCTAAGGAGAGGAACAGACAGGTCAGAGGAGGTTCTACTGGTCTGAAAGTCCTCTGATCACGAGCAGTTTCTTACAGGTTTATATAGTACTCTGTAGTATATAAGCATATCATCAGATAAGAAATGAGTTTGTGCCATTTTGCTATGGTTCTAGTCAATAATTGAGAGCCAGTCTGGACACATTCGAAACATACATTTAAAGCACTATGGCACCACTTTTAACAGTTGTGGTTTCCACCCAAATAATTATGGGAGCCATAATTTTCAAGGGTGCTTTTAGGAGACTCATATTCCCTTCCCAAAGCTACAATTTTCATATCAATATCAATCAAAGCCTCTTCATAGTGAACTCTGGGAACTGTAGCTCTGTGAGGGGAATAGGGTTCTCCTAAACAACTCTCAGCACCCTTAACAAGCTTTGTCTCCCAGAGTTCTTTGAGGGAAGCCATGACAGTATCATGGTGCCTTAAATGTATGGTGTGAATGTGGCCTCTGACACAGTGAGCAAAGCACTGAGCATTGAATGGGGAGGTGGAATTTTGGGCTTGGCTGGGGCTGGTCAAACTGTTTACATTCAGTTTACATTTCAAAGGCCAATCGTGTGAATTTCAGGAGTGGGGAGCACCAATGAGTTTTGTGTCCACTGTCTCATCCTTGAAATTATGGGTCTCTCCATCCCCAGCCATAACAAAATAGCCCCATTTCCCCCCCCCTCCACTTCCATGACCATTCTTGCTCAGTACCAATGCAAACCAACCTTTGCTCCTTGGAAGACATGTTAGATGCAAATGCAAACGCAAAATAAGAGAAAAAGATGGATGCTTCCACATGGGTGTTTATTGTGGGATGGGTGCTCTTGGAGCGTGCAAGTTGTTTTGTAGCATCCACATGACGGTGTTGGCATCAAAACGCCAGCCTGCATCTCTTCCCTTTAACCCAGATTTACCTTTTCCATGGAAAATCCAGTAAGTTTGTATTTTTAAAAATGTTGCCAATGCCCTACTATTATTAAGTCCCGCTCTGGAAAGCCACTGTAACTTTAGTGAATAAATTTAAATTGTGAGGTGTATTTAGGTTGCAAAATAGGCTTTTTAAAGCAGAGGTATGAACAGCCTTGCTCAGGGAAACCCCATTTCCAACCTCACCCCCTGCCCTCCAAAATACCAGTGGGCTATCCTTGGACATACTGCTGACTGCCAAACATGGCCCTGTCATGGTCTATGGATTTACTAAGCTAGACCCTCCGGAAAGTTGTGTATTCTGCATCCATCCATCCATCTTCAAGTCTTTTGTGAGCCCTCTTCCCCCAAGACCTGCTGGTAGACTACTGCTGTTGTTGTTTTTTTAATGCCCCTCACAAATGTGCGTTGCAGATGTTGGAATATGTTGGAAAAGGAACTCCCTTTCCGCAACTCTCCAAGCTCCACATCGATCTCTTTCGCCTTCCTCTGCAGCCCGATTATTTTCTCCAGGCTGCTGTCCGTTACCCCTTTTCTCACTCATCGCCCTGCGTGCTAAGGGTTCACTATCTGCAGAAGGGCATGTTGATTAGAGATAATTAGAAAAGGTTCAGAAGCCTGAAAACTTTCAGAGCTCAGCTCCTCTACCACCACCTGCCCACCCCCTGTGAGAATGTAACATGTCAGGGCCCTGATAGGAAAATTACAGCAATTGTCAAAGCCACACAGAAACCCCTGCCAATTAATCCCAACACCTAGCCACCTGGAATAATAAGGAGCCAGCAGGACTTGCCAAGCTCAAATTGACGGAGATACGAACCAGATTGGAAAACGGGGCTTCCTTTCTCACCAGGAGTTGAAGGGTTTTGTCAGTTCCCTGATATGCACCTCATTTATTTACTCCTTGAGGCTCCTAGTCATCACTGGATTATAAAACACTGAGAACTGATCCTGGACTATATTTTTGGCACGCCATATGTCTCTCTGCCTCACTTACTTCTTTGCTGCATTTTTATGCCATAGCAACACACTCAAGTCAGTTTATGATTTAAAATCCATGGCATGTGATCCAATGTGCATGGCACATAAGGAAAAGGAGATGAGGCTGGAAGAGGAAAATAAACTGATTTGGGTTCTGTTTCTTATAGAAGGTTATGCAATTGTTATAGTGCTGGATTTACTGCAGCTGATGGAGACCCTTCTGGGAGGAAAGGAGCCAAATGGCTGAGCTGATGGAGGGGGCCTCACTGTCTCATCTCTTCCTTAGATGCAGTCAAGATGACACTCTGTGCTGTATGCATGAACTCATAATGCAATGAACAGTGTCTTTTAAAAGTCTTATTTATCCCAGTATTATAAGTCTCCCCACCACCACCATTCCCCACACCTAGATCCATGAACATCTACAGGGAGGGTTCCTTCATAAGCACAACTGTAATTACAAATGATCTCTCTAAAGATCTTAATGCACAGCAGAAGGAGGAACTACAGTACTCAGTTTGCATAACGTTAAGTGTGATGTTGGCTGGCTCATGGCAATGTAGACAGCTAATATTCTCTACGCATGCCTTGAAGATTTGTGCTTACTTTCATAAATCTCTGCCATTTATCATTTTTATTTGTATCTCCCCTTAACTAAAAGTTCCCCAATGCTTTCACTTTTCCTGCTAGGGAAGGTGAGCCAACATTTGAATCATTTCTGGTGGCTCTTTTCTGCCCTTAGGAATCCTACAAGACTGCCCAACGAGGTGGTTTGTGTTTTTTTAAAGTCCATCCAAATGGTTCCAGGGCTTGTAACCAAGATGTAAACTGAATTTCCCCGACACTTCAGAAGTTTAATGTGTTTCTTCAGCTGTGCTTACCACACAGGGGCAAAAGCACTTTTCTTTGCAATCGCGTGCAACAAAGATGCGTTTTATGGAAGCTGCAACTTCAGGCCGTTGCGGGCACATCTTGAAAAAATCTCCTAGTTGCCTTTGAGCCCGTTCCACCTATTGCCAAAAGTTGGCGTTCAACAGGCCCCTCCGAGGAGTGGAGTGGGACTCTCCCCCCAAGATTCACTGCAGCAGATAAAGGAGCAAATGCACAGCAAGTAGGGCAGCTCTGAGGCAAAGCAGAGAGGCTACAATTTGGCCGCAGAGCTCTGGACAGTTGGCACATAAATTTCTCACAACGGGCAAATGTCAGGAGCATTAACACCTAGCGTGGAGTGTAATCATTTCAATCTGTTAGCCGAAGGGGGGCGGGTGGGCAGTTTAAGTTACATTAACACACACACACACACTGAAGGCAGCAAGGCATCAAAGCTTGGGAGGTCCATCTTGCAAACTGTTTCAGGAGGTTGTAAATGTTATGTAGAAAGGAAGAAGAATCCAGGATTACCAAAGTAGTGCGATATGCTTTATAGGTTCAGAACAATTGATTTAGAGATAAATATAAGCCTGCCTCTCAGGAGCAGCAAATGAGGTGGCTCAGTCTGTGCTGGGCTGAATGTCAGGTGGGGTATTGAAATGGCTGTGCATTTCTCCATAGCAAAATCATTCACTGGGCATTACAAACAAATGAGCAGATGGTAGGGAAAGTCTGGGTAGAGCATCCCAAAGGAGCATTCAACCCTTCAGTTGCAAAGCCCAGGACCAGGTTGAGCGCATCAGCTGCTTTCTAAGAACTAGACCCTAGAAAGGTTAGAAAAAGAAAAAAAAGCCGATCAACTTAATTAACTAACATAATTCTGCTGTTTTTCATGAAAAGAAATAATCCCAAGGTGGTTTGCCACAATAAAATCATAGCAATAACAATATACAAGAATAAAACAGCAAGACGTCACGATTGCAGTACTAGAGTTGTTAAAAGTTGGCATCTAAAGTCAGGAAACATTTGTGCATCTAAGGTATGCTATTGATAAATGTCAGAAGCAAGCCAGCTGTTGGCACCTTCTATGGTGCAGAGTAGAGGTTGGTGTGGAGCAAATGTACCAGCAGGAGTGCTGGATTGACTCCTAGTGGGATAACAAGGTCATTTATCTATTGAAACCCTCTAGAGTGAGCAGTGCTAAGCTAGTGAATCTGGCTAGAAAGTAGACTTCATCTGTTGCGATCACACACAGAGAAGTGCTTGTAGGTAAGAAAATAATACAGTGGCTTGTTGCAGGAAATGCATACCTTGGATAGGAAAGTTTCTCATTCTAGTCCAAGTAGTGTAGAGAAAAACAAGGCAGATATACTTGCTCCTTTCCTGAAACAAACACCAGCGGAAACCAGTTCACTCCTTGCTTCTGTGATGACACTTGTCCTCTGGCACTTTTCCTTCCCAGATCTGGGTTACAGTTTCACCAGAGAGGATAGTTAAAGATGGCATATGGAGGTCCGAGAGAGAAGTGTGAGGAGGAGGGAGTTGTAAACAGGATGCAACCTTAGACTTATCAGCCTAAACAATAAGGAGATAGAGAAGGAAGCTGAAAATTCAGCTCATGCTGCTTTTGCAGACCTGGAACCCCATCATGATGGGGGAAAGCTCTGTTGGTTTGATTTCTGCAGATGCCAACTGCATAAAACAACTTGCTGTGCATGAGCCCTTGACTATTACTTAAAAAATAATAATAATCTACAGGGACCCTGTACATGGCATGCCCAGCACACCTCTGGCTTGTGTCCTAAGTCTTTTGCTTTACTGCTCAAGGCTTGAACATTGCAGACATATGATGTCACTCTTTCTCAGCAACACGGGCTCTGCAGAAGCAGAAATGGAGCTGTTGCTAATGGTTGAGGGGGGGGAATGTCCTCAATGTGCCAGGCCACCAAGATGTCCTGCTTTGCCTCCTATCACCTGGGAGCTGATCCAGATTACCCAGGGTGATTCCAGCAGAGACAAAAATCATCAGTCTGTTGGAGGTTAAGGGCGGGTGAGAAATCCGATTCAGTCTCCATTTATAGTCACATCTATAAAATTTGTGTTTTCTGAAACTGCGCAAACCGAAACAAAGCCATCCTTTGGGATTCTTTTGAGTTACTTGAATTTTGCAATAAGTTCTCCCTCCTGAAATGGGAGGAGCTGCTTCCCCCTCCTACTAGATCACTGCAATGCACTCTATGTGCAGCTGCCCTTGAAGATGACTTGGCAACTTCTACCAGTCCAAAATGCAGTGGTCAGATAACTGGTTGGGGTCCTGTTTAGATCTCACAAAATCTCTGCTTGAAAACAGCTGCCCCCGTTGCTTGGTTCATTTCAAGGCCCCAAATACCTGAAACACTGCCTCCTTCCCTACAAGCCCACTTGGATGTAAAGATTAGTAGAGGGGGCCCGCTTACTAGTTCCACTGCCCCCGGAGATTTGGGGTGTGGCAGCCCAGAAAACCCCTTCATGGATCACTGCCTTGCCGTGGCGAAGGGGCTTGAATAACTCAGAGAAGCATGAGCTATGCCGTGCAGGGCCACCCAAGATGGACAGGTCATAGTGGAGAGTTTTGACCAAACATGACCCACCTGGAGCAGGAACCGGCAAGCCACTCCAGTATCCCTGCCATGAAAACTCCATGGACAAAGACAACAGGCATATGAGTGCCTGGCATGCTCTGGTCCATGGGGTCACAAAGAGTCGGACACGACTAAACAACAACAACAAGCCCAGAAAAGGGCATTCTCTGTGGCAGCTCCTAGGCTGTGGAATTCTCTCCCCACTACAGGGATAATCACCCATCTAATGTGAAATGTTTTAACCGAATTAATATTGTGGACAGATCCCCACTATACATCAAGAGCATATTCAGCACACGTTTCAAGCACATGACTTTACCCAAAGTACCCTGGGACCCATGGTTTCCCCTTCACAGAGATACCATTCCCAGCACCAGGATCCTTTAGGGAAACCATGTGCTTGAGGTTACTACCAGTGTTACAAAGCCAGATCAGAGTGAGGGCGATGCTTCTTGTTCTCGCCCTGAATAGGCAAACATTTCCCCTCCATTTCTCTGCCCTCTCCCAGACTGAAATGACTGTGTGTGTGTTTGGCAGGGGTCACATTTCTCATACAACCAGCCCTTCTGTTTCAGCTTAGCCCTGAAGTTTGTGAGATGGTAAATAATAATCCCCACTTGCCCCTGATTAAAGACATTACTCCCTCACTTGCCCTGCACAAGAGAAACTGTGTTGCTGGGTTCCTTTTATGTGAAACATAAAAACGCAAAGAAGATGACATCACCACAGGCCAATTGCTCTTTATCGTACAACAGATGCATAATGACTTTTTAAGGCTCCCTCCAGACCTCAGCCGGGCTCTGTTGTACATGTTGACAAGTTTCATATAAAGCTGGAACTCGTCAGTCCCGGCCTCAAATTCCCACCATGGCCATTGAAATCCGTGATTAATAACACTGCCTATCTTATCTGCTTCAAAAAATGAAAATAAAAGGAGGGCGGGTTGTTTCCCTTTGATTACGGCCTATGGTTTAACAACAGGAAAATCACCCACTGAGTTCACGATTGCTTTTACAGCGTTTAAAAAAGCAAGGGGAGGGGATAGCAACTTTTATATATGTATATATATCACATTTCTCATCATCAGGCAAATAAGATAGCTGGTCAACTGCAGTGAAAAATTGCAGTTTCAGCAGCAAAACAACAGCTATGCTTTTTGCAAAACAAGAAATATGGAAATAGCTATAAGTGGAGAAGATGGTGAATATGAGAACAAAATACTAATGGACCGATAAATCCTCCTTCCTAAAAAAAATTAAAGTCTGAGACTATTTCCTGGGTGGTTTTTCACAGCCTACTGAGAGAAACAGAATATTGAGAGTAAGGGAATGACAGTTATCCGATGCCAGAAAAGCCATATTTGGAGCTGATTGACTGTGGCCACAATCCAAAATTCTAGGCGGCGGGGGGGGGGGGGAGGCAGAGGGAAGCCTCAACAATAGCTGACTTTGTTTGAAAGCCTTTAAATATTTTCCAAATCAGGATCCTTCCCTAGGTCTTCCGATGTATATCTACTGCCTCTGAATTCAAAGACGTTTACTCTTCCAAGTAAAATGGACTAGGACTAAATTGGAATACATGGGGGCAAAAAAGAAAAAAAAATCTCTCTGTAAGGCCTTTGATACTCTCCGCAAGCCACCCTCCTCACTGGCTCTGTGTCACCCCTGAAGTGTTTTTGCCTGGCTGGAATGTTCCCTTCAACTCTGATGGTGCCTCTTGCTTGGCTGGGTGGAGGATGGTTGTGTGGATGTGCATAGAAACCAGCTTTATATACAAAGATAAAATCTGCATTCGTTGCGCTCCTCTCTTTCACCTCTAGCCCTGCCCACCACTGGCATGCAGCCCCTGGGAGGCTGCCCAGAGCAGAAGGTGGCCCTTAGGCTGAATAAGGTGGTCCTTGCCCAAGGGGTTGGGGATATAGGCAGGATGGCTTGGCCAACTCTGGACTACCGAAGCCTGTACAGTATTCAATTTCCTGGTGAGTTTCACATGCAAAAAAATGCAACAAACATACACTTTCTTTCTCTCCCAGCCTAACCTGCTTCACAAGATTGATGGAGAAAATGGGATTTAAAAAGCCAAGCACACCACCAGCCTGAGTTCCTCAGAAGGCTAACGGAGAAACACATAGGACAAAATGAATATCAGGCTGGCAACCCTGTGCCCATTTGCCTCTGAGGAAGCCTCAGTGAATGCAGCAAGACTGATTTCTGAGCAAACAGGCATAGGATTGTGCTGAGCATCTCAGAGCTGAACTCCAGGCAACAGTCAAGAATCAGAACCAAGGAATCATATAAGGTCTCATTGTAGAGAGATAGGGTGGGATCCAATGCTGGTTCTACTCAAGAGTAGGCCCATTCAAGTTGATGGATAAATTTGGTCCATTAATTTAAATGAGTCTACTGTGTGTGGTTTATGGACCACAGTAAAGTCCTGAATTAGGCAGAATTGCATACAAAGGAAGTTCGTATTAGGAGAAATGTGCATTCCAGTGCTGATAAATTTTCATGAGGACTTCTCTTTTTTTAAGTCAAACTGATTTGAAAATAAAGAGAACTAAATTTAAGACTGGAAAAGTGAGAAACTGAGAGAAACCAGAATCAACAGATTTGTCTATCCCTTATTCTATTGCAGTCAATAGGTACTGCTCAACTGTGGATTTTGGGGTTTTCCATGGGGCTGTGCACATCTGGATGCATGATGGGGAGAATGGGGAAAGATGGCTGCCTCCTTGGTCCAGTTATGAGCATCACAGAAGCAACTTGGAAGGGCCGCTGCCAGAAACAGAATGATGGACTAGATGGGCTTTTGATCTGACCTAGAGGGATTTGTGCTCTTCCGTTCTTACAGTGCCCACCATAACAGAATGTTTGAAGGCTCAAGCAGACAACTTGGAAGGCTGCTCCTCTGCCTTGTCAATGTCGCTGATCCAATGAAAACACCATCCGGACCATCTTGGAACTGAAATGCATTTGCAAAGAAACATTTCCATGAAAATAACAAGAGATGGTTCTACTCTGGCCATAACTTGGCTCCTTTGGCTCTACCTGTGGATCCATGTTCATGAATTCCTCGCCTGGAGGAACTAAACAAAACACAAGAGTGATTGGGTTCCCCCTCCCCTTTCCTTTTTATTTTTACAGCTTCGAAGCACAGAAGGGATCATGGTTAGGAGAGCATATACCCGAGTCTCAAGTTTATCGCAATTATCCAAACAAACGCAGTTTCTTTAAAGCCCAGGACCAGAAATTCCAATTCAAAATGTTACCCCACCCCAAATTCAAATAAATATATGATTTATGTTCTCATCTCCTCACAGCAAGGGACAGCCTTTGAGCTGAGCCCAAAACTCAGCAAACTCCAACATTATCTCTTCAAGAAAGGGAAAGACAATTTCAAAGGCAAAAGTCCATTGAAAACATGTTACCGGCGGCCCCTGGATATACAGCTAGGCCGCTCCTGCAATCATATATGATTCTCAGCAGAATATGGGATGAGGCGGTGGATGAGATGGCAAAGATGAAAGCCCAAGCCCTTGAATGGAGCCCAAAGCCAACAAAGGAGCAGTGGGGAATGGTCCCTCTGAGATGGACACACATCTCCTGGCTTCAGCTTTGCATTATTCCTTTCATTATAGCCCAGCAGGGGTGACTGGCCAATCTGCCTGACTTGCACTGAGGCACCATATCCAGCAAGATATTCAGACGGCTCCCCCACTGGCTGGCACGAGGCTAGCAAATTGCAGGGCTGATAACAAGGCCTGAAAGAAAGAATTGAGCGCTGGGCTTTGTGTAGGTTTAAGTTGAAAGTTGGGTGCATCCCTATCAGAATGGCACAGATCAAGGAAAATGGATTTCCTAAGAAATGTGCGTAGCAATCTTTTTCCTTAATGGTGTCTAAGGCAAGGGTGAATCAGCAACACCTTGGAATGTTTAAGGCATTAGGTATCATGTCCCACCATGGGACTTTGAACTTTACAGGGAAGGGCCATAGCCGGGTATCTCCAGGGAAGCTGTGGCAAAACTGCGGGAGAGCTGCTGCCTGTCAGTGTAGACAATGCTGAGCTAGATGAACCAATCGTCTGAGTCGTACAAGGCAGTTTCCTATGTTCCTCCTGGGCTAGGTTCTTCTCCCAGCTCTATGAAACAGCACCATCTTTTGGCAGGATGAGAAACTGTCATGTTAGACTTGCTGAAGAGCAAATCAGAGGGATATCAAAATACTTGGCCGTTCCCCTTAGTACCCCCATCGTTAGTCAGCCTTAGAATAGCCAGGGGTTGAACCTGGGACATTCTGCATGCAACGCAGATGCTCTACAACAGGCCTTTGCTAAGTCCTCACCCCATCCATCAGGGGACCCTCTTGCCACGGTTGCAACTCAGGGCAGATGGCATCCACTGAAATTGCCAAAATAATTCCATGTTCCATTATTCTGGCAGAACTGTCTTTGAAAGGCCTTAGCTAACTACCAAGAAAATTTAACCTCTCCCTTAAGCATAGGGAAAAGAGCATTTGTCAACAAAGTGTACTTTTAAAAAAAGAATAAAAATGAAAGAAAAATCCCCTTGTAAACTGAGCAAAGCACTTTCCTTGTCCTGCCATCATTTACAACTGGATTTTAAACGTTTGTTACATAAATGGCTCCCTTGGGGAAACAGCTCCGGTAAGGGAGCCTGACAGTTTCAGAGCTTTGCTGCCGGTTTAGCTCTTCCTGCTCCTCATGATTTAATGTACATCGTGAAACTTTACGGCTGTATTAGAATGAACTTCAGTTGCACTGGATTTGTGCAGGCTGCTTTCCCCCTTGAAAATATGTTGGAAATGACACTGTAAATAAAAAAAATAAATGGAGGGAACCAAAAAGAATTTATTTCCTAAATTTGGAGCATCAAAACACCTCTTTTTAGTGTTAACAGCTGGTGGCAAAGCACTCCCTATCCTTTGCAATGGTTACATCCTACCCATTTAAAAGAAAACAAAATAAACCAAGTGGAAGGGATGGGTAGCATGTTGGTTGGAGAAAAATGAAGTAAAAGAACTCATTACTGCCACAACTTTTTTGATACATCTATCATAAGTTAGAAAATGATCTAGGGGTCTTAGTAGACCGCCAGCTTAACAGGAATCAACAGTGTGGTGCAACAGCAAAGAAAGCTAATGCAATTCTAGGCTGCATCAACAGAAGTATAGTGTCCAGATCAAGGGAAGTAATAGTACTCTGTCTTGGGCAGATGCCATCTGAAGTACTGTGTCCAGTTCAGGGCACTATCATTCAGTATGAGCTGAAGTGTGTACAGAGGAGGGTTACCAAAATGATTAAGGGTCTGGAAAGCAAGACTTATGAGGAACAGTTGAGGGAACTGAGTATGTTTAGCCTGGAAAAGACAAGACTGAGAAGTGATATGATATCCATCTTCAAATACAGTGGTACCTCGGGTTACAAACACCTCAGGTTACAAACACTTCGGGTTACAGACTCCACTAACCCGGAAGTAGTACCTAGGGTTAAGAACTATACCTCAGGATGTGAACAGAAATCACATGGCGGTGGCACGGCGGCAGCTTTCCCCAATCTGCCGACCTTGAGATTTTGGCGCTGTGCAACTCTCATCAATCCCAACTAGCAATGTCAATGGTCAGTAATGATGGGAGTTTTAGTCCAAAGGCACCAGGGTTGGTGGAAAGGGTGCACTAGATTTCATCCGGAAGAGTGGGGGAAAGAAATATGGAGCTGCATCAACTCTTTCAGGGCATCAAGACATCCCGTTCTTAGTTCTGGTCGTTTGTACACCTTCAATTTTGTTTTTTGAGGGGAATAACATTTATGTTGCTTTCAGCCACTAGAGGTCACTCTGAATCTTCCTAAAAGGATAACCTATTATTTAAGAATGAGCTTCCTTCAAATAAGTACTGTATGTTTTCAAATTAGGTGGGGGCCGCGTGCTGAGATTGCAGGGAGTTGAACTTCACTAGATGATCCTCAGGACCCCTCCCAAACTCTGCAATGCTATGCTTCTATAATTCTATAAATGAAAATGGAACCCACAAATGATTGTGTCTGAAAGCTAATAGGCTTTGTACAAATTACTGTATTTTTCGCTCTATAAGACGCACCAGACCACAAGACGCACCTAGTTTTTGGAGGAGGAAAACAAGGGAAAAAATATATTCTGAATCTCAGAAGCCAGAACAGCAAGAGGGATCGCTACGCAGTGAAAGCAGCAATCTCTCTTGCTGTTCTGGCTTCTGGGATAGCCGCGCAGCCTGCATTCGCTCCATAAGACGCACACACATTTCCCCTTACTTTTTAGGAGGGAAAAAGTGAGTCTTACAGAGCAAAAAATACGGTATTCAGATTACAAAACTGGCTTTTCCCAGAATAGAATCTTGATTATTAAAAGGCAGCCAGTTTGATTCTCAGCCACTCAAAGGCTGCATGAGGTTCCCAAAGCAGCTCTATTCTAAACCAGCCTTCTTCCACCTTGGATGCCCAGGAGCTGTTGGACTAACAACTTCCATCATCGCTGACCATTGGCTAAGCTGGATAATGGGATAATTGGATAACTGGGTGTCCATCACCTGGACACCCAAATTTGAATAACTTTGTCGTAACTCCATAAATTAGGGTGGCCTCTAAGACTTTGTTTAGACTCCAACTCTCATCAGCCCCAACAAGTGTGCCTAATGGTCAGGGATGATAGGAGTTGGAGTCTAGCGACATCTGGAGGACCACATGTTCCCCATTGCTAGTGTAAACCATGCTTAGCTATTGAGCAAGAGAGACTGTGAATGTTGAAATTGTTCTGCAGTGGATTTCATACCCTTAGGCATCTACCAGCCTCCAGTTCTCTACATTGCTGCCCTCCAGTCTCTTCTGTACCTTCCCTAAATAAATGACCCCATGGCTAAGAGTTTGTGCTGCATGCCCAGCTCTTTAAATCTTATAATCTGCTCTCCCTAACTCGCTTGACAATCAAGATACTCCTTCATCACTACACTACTGGCAAAAACTAAGGAGATGGTAGCAAGGCCCTGGGTTCTGGAGCCACCTGCCTCATGTGTCAAGCATGTGGAAGACCACTTGGCTACTGGCCAAAGGGAGATGCCCTTCTACCCACCAAGCACTGTGAATAATAGCTGCAGCAACGGAGAGCAATTATTGGGTAGCCATCTGCAATGTAGAGGGCAAGGCCAGAAATGGAAATATCCTGTTTCAAATATTTTTGTGGCCTCAGTAAAGACACACACTGTCTCTCTCACTCTCAGTCCATCATTGGCAACATGGGTCAGTACTTGCTACCAGGGCTGTTGTGAGTCTTGTTGGAAAAATACAATGAAAACATTTTGAATGCTTGAAAGGTTATAGATGGTTGAGTCTACCTGGGCTCCACCATAACCTGCAAATGGTCTGACTCAGTCTAAAGCAGCTTCCTATGTAAGTAAGGTTGCAATAATCTTTGGAATTTGTCCCAAAGTTGCCGCCACAGTGTAGTCACGTAAGCATACAAGGGAATGCTGCTGGGCTGGAAGTCTGTTTTCAAAGCATTCTGTGCCACTGCAAGCACAACCTGGGCTTTTCTACAGTTTCAATGCATTTTCTTGCTCTAAAAATGGCCAACAAGCCCATATGTGCTGCAGGATCAGAAGAACCATATTTATATAAAAAACCAAAAAAAAAAACCAACCCACCCACTTCCCAATAGTGTGGAAAGTCACTTGCAAATCTACTCACAGCTTACAACAAAAGAGCAATTATTGAGTAGCTCCAGGAGACACCCATCTGGAAGGAGTCAGAGATTTCTTTATTTTTGTGCTCTTTAATTTCCTCAATGATTCCTGCCCATATATTTATATTTTAAAATCACCACTTTGGGAGGGAATGGGTGAAAGAGTGTGAGAGTGAGAAGCAGGATGAGAAGATTGTTTTCATTTATATTCTCTTGCCAGGCAAAGGAAGGCCAATCTGAAAGCAGCAGATGTAAAGATATTCAGGAACATCTGGATCCCAGCTGAGCCATGCAGCTGTGCTCCATCAGACACAAATGACCAAGTTTTACAAATGTTGTTAGAAGGAAAGCAATGAATAAGTTATCCATCCTGGAAATATGACTGTCCGAATACCATCCCACAATAATTCCTCTTTACGCTGCCACTGAGGAGCTACTGCCTAGTGGCTGCATCCACCTTCCATTTTAAGCCCTGTTCCAACAGAGAGTCAGTGCAGCATGGTGGTTATAGTGTCAGACTAGGACCTGGGAGACAAGGGTTCAAATCCTCAGTCTGTCATGAAACTCACTAGGTGACCTTGGACCAGTCTGAATCAGCTCCCAGAGGGCTGAAATAACACACTGGAATATCTGAAATAACACTTTTCCAGCACCAGCCTTTGAATTAAATGCACCACCTGGTGGCCAAATAGAGATCAATGGATTATGGGGAAAATAGAACCAGGAAATTATTTCAGCCTGCAGTCCTATGGTTATTTACCTGGAAATAAAGCCCTTTGAATACAGTGGGACTTATTGTCAAGTAAACCTGCATGGGGATGAGATACTGCAGTGAGGAGCTTGGAAAATGGACATCAGGCTTCTGTCTTTTTTTGCACTGAAATGAAATGCCAAGGCCCTTTCTTGATATGTGTTATAGAAAGGTTTTCTCATTCCTTGGCTATTCTTTATTTTTTGACAGCCAGCTGAGTAGAGAGCCAGTGTGGGTGTTATGGTTGTTAAGCTATCAGAACAGCTGCATGGAAACCCAGGTTTAAATCTCCTCTCAGCCATGATGTTCACAGGCTGACCTTGAGGCAGGTATTTACCACAGCTTATCCTACCTCACAAGGCTGTTGTGTGTACATTGCTTTGGGCTCCCACTAAATTCAGATGAGGCTATCTTGGGACTTTTACAGGTTTGCCCTATATATGCTCAGATCCAACCCTACGTCCAATTTGGCTCTTTTAATCTCAGCTTTTTGAGCCACTTGGAGATCAAGGTATTTGCAAGAAAATTATTGTAGGACGCTCTGGGAATAGATTGTGTCATTTCATTCCGTTTTATCTAATATTGCTTAATTGGTTTAGTACTTGTTTTGATTTTGCAGCTCTTTTTAGATTCATTTTCAGAAAAAAATGGCAACAAAAGCAGGGAATTTATTCCAGTCTGTATCTATATTACATATGAACCTCTAAAAATACAAATGAAAGTGTTTTTAAATGGTTTTAATGTTTCTGATTGCTTTTATCTATGAAGCTGTGCAATTTTTATTAATGTTTTAATGTGAAATCACTTCGAGATTATTTTATGGGAAAGGAGTCATAAATAGCACGTGTGTGTGTGTGTGTGTGTGTGTGTGTGAATGAATGAATGCACATCAAACTGTATTAAAGAAATTATTTAATTTAATTGTAATTAAATAAAGTTGCAATCCTATCCTTCCTGAATTTGGGGAGGATTTCTCCAGGGATGAAGCCTGGCCTAGAGAAGCAGGCTTTGGAAGTGAAGCTGAGCCCCCGGATTCTAATGAATCCCGGTCGCAGCAATTAATTACAATCACGGCAAAGGTCACAGGTCAAAAACTTCCCAGGAGAAAACATTAAAAAACAGGAGCAGAGGAGGCACGTTTTATGCACTGCGCAAGCGCAACGAGAAATCCGGGACTTTCCAGGAGCCCTGACCATCACCCCTCACTTCGAGTTTCCATTCGACAGCTGCCATTTGCGGGGCAGCGACGTAATCCCGATTGAGAGCAAAACAAAATGAGATGTCCTGTACAGTGTGCTCCGCAGCTCCCGCGCTGTTACTTCTGCTTCCTTCCCCGGCATTTTCGATTAATGGGAGAACAGGAAAAGAGGCTTGCTTACATGACTTCCAGAGTCGCTGCATTGCCCAATTTTTTTCTGCTTCTTTCTCTTGTGCCCTTTGGAACCCATCGCTCTACGCATGCGCAAAGCCATCTTTCCTCCCCACCCCTCAGGGGCTGGGCCTAAGCCGCGCGACGAGGCGCCTGCGCAGTGGGCCGGGCTGGCTTTCCAAGCTCGCGCTCGCCCTGCTCCCCTCACAGCAGCGGCAGCGGCCGTTACACACACGGCCTGCCAACCTCCCTTCGGCTGGCCGCGAGCGGAGGGGCTCCTCTCTCCCTGGGATGGGCCAGGCCTTGGAATGCGAGGCTGCCGCTGCCGCTGCCGCCGCCGCCGCCCTCATCTTCCTGGGTTGTCGTCGGCAAAGCCCTGAAGGGACCGAAGCGACGGTGAGTCTGTGAGGGAGGGGCAGGGAGAAAGAGAGATAAGCAAGCCACGCCCTTGTTCTAAGCCACGCCTATTCGGGTGTCGCCACGCCTCGGTTATCCCAAGCCACGCCCTTTTCGACCCCTCCTTCCTCTTTAGACCACGCCTACCAAGCATGTCACCAGTTCTCTCCCCCCCACCCATGTTCCTCTGCCCCACAAACTGTACCTCCCCCCCAACCGGGCTTCTCATGGCTGTGTGATGTAGATTTGGTTTATTTATTTGGAATATTTATTTATTTGGCCTGTGCTGCCATCGCTAAAGCGACCCTATGGAGGGGAATGCAAGCAAAACTAAAACTATATTGAACAAATAGCAATTTAAACTTGCAGCCAGCGTGGGCAGAGGAACACCACAACACCCAGCGTCAGTGCTTATTCCCAACAAATGCCAGGGCAGGCAAGGTAAGGCCTTTGGTTGGTGCCAAAAAAACCAATCAATAGTTCACACTACCAGTATTTCAGAAAAGAAGTTTATTAAGGTGGTGCTGCCACTGGGAAGGCCTACACCTGTGCTGCCATATAGCACATTTAAGCTGGAGCAGCGTTCCCCAAGGTGGCATCCTCCAGATGTTGGGCTTTTAACTCCCATCCCTGACCATTGACCACACTGATTGGAACTGACAGTGTTGGAGTTCAGCAACATCTAGTAGTCACCATCTTGGGGAAAGTGGTGAGAGGTGGTTTGTGCCACCTGATGAGCTCCTGTGAGAAACAGTGGGGTCAGTGTTCTGTAGTGGTCAGTGTTAGACTAGGATCTAGGAAATCAGCCATGAAGCTCATTGGGTGACCTTGGGCCACCTCACAGAGTTGTAGGGATTAAATGAGGAGGTGGAGAACCATATAAGCCACCTTTAGATCATTGGAGAAAAGATGTGATAGAAATGCAATAAATATAATAAAATAGATGTTTAAAATATATACTAAAATAAGTACAGTGGTACCTCCGGTTATGAACTTAATTCGTTCCGGTGGTCCGTTCTTAACCCAAAACCGTTCTTAGCCTGAGGCGCGCTTTCAATAACGAGACCTCCCACTGCCGGCGTGCAACTTCCACTTGCATCCCAGGGCAAAGTTCACTACCAGGAGCACCTACTTCCGGGTTAACGGAGCTCGTTACCTGAAGTGTTCATAAGGAGGACGGTACGTAACCCGAGGTTCCACTGTACTTAATTAGTTTGCTTGACTATTTATGCTTATTTACCTAAATCACATCTTTCTGCCATTCTCTTTACCATTCTTATCCTCACTAACCCTTGAGGTAGATTAGGCTGAGGTCATGGCTGGCACTTGTTGAGTTGTACGTCTGAATGGGAATTTGAACCTGGGTCTCTCCAGTCCTAAACCAACAGCGCTGACATTTTTCTCTCTCTTCCAGCTGGTTAATTGTAAACCCCTCCCAGTCTTATTTGTGCATTTGAAAACGACCTCTACTTGACCACACTTTTCATCGCCATCTGATAACTGATAGCCTGTATTTCACCCCCACCCCTACAAACTATCATGGATAAAATCAGCGGTTATTGCCTTCTACTCTTCAATACTTTGTTACTTTGTGTTTATCCCAGTTAATGTGTACGAGATTGCAGCCCTTGGATAACTGTTCCATCCTACAGCAAAAGCTGTACCATGCTTCATCTAGGGCTCACTGAGCATATGCTTGCCTGAACTGCGTTGCCTCAGGGGGGATGCACTTGATTGAATGTTCCTCTCTCGCTCTCTCTCTCTCGCTCTCCATATATATATATATGTTTTCTATGTGGATATATATATATATATCTCCATCCACATAGAAAACCAGGAAATCAGGAACCCTGCTGTCTCCCTGACATAGTTGCTTTTTTTTTTAAGCTCATGATTTGATGGTTTGCTTTCAAGTCACCACTTACAAGCTGATGTAGTGTAGTCTAGACACTGGCTTGCCATCTCTATGAGAAATTGGTCCTGGTTTCCCTGTTGATCAGGATTTTCCCATCATGCTGTTATCTTTGTTCTTGTCTCAGCACAGTTTAATTCAGAGGCTTACATTTTTCCTCCTGGCATAAAGGTGAAATCCTCAACCATTAGCATTCATTTTCCAGGACTGCCAGTGACCTAGTCCTGTAAATGAGAATAAGTTTTCTCCTTTTTTCCCAGCCATGGCTTTGTGTTCCTCCATGATTGTAGGACCAAGTTTGAGGGGAAATGTTTTTAATCAGCCCAGTGTTTGGGATAATTGGCTTTCTGTTCTGATATGTCTGCTAAAAAAAATTCATTCACCTTGTACAGAAAAACTCACATTGAGAGCCAGATGCTGATGCTTTTGTTGGCTGCTGTCTTTGCAGCAAAGAAATCAAGGAACATTGTCGTTGATTTAATTCATTATCCTTGGCTTTAAGAGACACTGCTCATTAGGTTTCTTTATATTGAGTCAGACCGATGGTCCATCTACACCAGCATTCTCTACTGTGGCTAGCATTGGCTTTCAAGAGTCTCTGGTAGAGAGATGATATTTCCATCTCAGCAGTCTTTGGTTCTCCTCACTCCTTTTTTTCCTTTTCTGTGACAAGGGATTGAACTAGGTAGGACATACTGCCAGGAAACTGCATGTACTCCACCTAACTCCTCAGTTGGCTCCCCACAACCATCATTGCTCAATACAACCTCTCTGTTTAAGGTCCTCACATTTCAGATGATTTAAGCAAATTGTAAAACAAGTAAGAACCTAAAACTGTGATAATCATTTTGAAGTAGGCACACACAACTTGTGTTGTTGTTATTTTGATTTCTTACCTGGCCTTCACCATGCGATCCCAGGGCAAGTTATAGCATTATAAAAATACAATATTAAAATAGTTTAAAGCCAATCACAATCACCAAAGTAGAGAGAGGGTCCCTATTGTACTACAAGAATTTGTAGTCCCTACTGTATCTCTGTGCAGCTTTTAGGATCATAAGAAGCTGTCTTACACTGTGTCATACCATTGGTCCACCTAGCAGGAGGTTCTGTGTTAAAGTGGGTCCACTCCTACCTGCAGAGTTGCTACAAGGAAGTAGTACTAGCAGATTGTCTCTTGGCTCTGTGGTTTTTGGACTATGGGTCCCACAAGGGCCCTTTTCGTCCCGTTGCTATTTTAACATTTGTATAAAACTGTTGGGAGCTGTCATCTGGGGATTTGGAATACTCTTTACGAAAATTATGGACGCGTTTGCCACCCTAGGCTCCTTTGGGAGGAAGGACGGGATATAAATTCAATAAGTAAATAATAGCTCAATATTGTATACAGTGACAGGCAGAAACACACCAGGGTTCCAGCCAGGGGTCTCTCCAGTTCTACCAGGAGATGCCAGGAATTGAACCTGGGACCTTCTGCATGCAAAGCAGGTGCTGCACCACTGAGCAGTGGTATTGTGATATTGTTACCTATTATTCAAATATGATTCTAGTCCTTTTGGTTGTTAGGAGTCTGAAAACATGATGGCAGTGAAACAAAATCATGGTAGTTTCCCCATGCATATTTGTTGTTACCGTGCAGTGCAGTAGGACACTTTGTTGAAATGATTTGCCGAAAACCAAATGGTGTAAAGCAGTCGCCCTCTACCTGGTACAATAAGGTTCTTTACATGTATAATTTATTAGAAGAGAACAGCCTTTGGCTTCTTATTTTGCTTACCGAAAACTGACTTGGGTGACATAATTTGTTCTTGAATTTTTAACGTGATGAATGTGAGCATGATGAATTTTTGTGGGGAAGGGAACCTTCGTCAGTAAAGTTCGTTAACCAAAAATAGGAGTCGGTAGTTTAGTAAGTAGTTGTGATAAGTGCTGTTTCTTGGACTTTGATGTCAAATACTTTAGCTGTGTACCTGCGTACTTCCAAGCTCTCTAGTGTTTTAATAAAGGCGTCGGTAGCGGTACTCGAGACAAATCATGTGAAGCAGCTCTATGTGGAACTGAGTTAGACTATTGGTTCATCTAGCTGAATTGTTTCTCTTCTGATTGGACTGACCCTTCAAGGTCTCGGGCAGAGGTTATTTCAAGCACTTGGACCTGAAGTCCTTTTAACTGGAGAAGGCAGTGACTGTACCTGCATGCAAAGTGGGCACTTCATTACTGAAAGCTATGGTCCTTCTCTACTGGATTAAGCAATCCAGTAACTGGCATGCAAAAGAATAGGTAGATTTTTGTATGTACAGTCATACCTCAGGTTGAATATGCTTCATGTTGAGCGTGTTTGAGTTGCTCTCCGCAGCAACCCGGAAGTAACGGACCGTGTTACTTCTGGGTTTCACCGCTCAAAATGACGCTCAAAATGACATCACGCGGATATGCAGAAGCAGCGAAAAGCGACAGCGCGTGCGCAGACATGCCGTCACTAGTTACATTTGCTTCTGGATGCGAATGGGGCTCCGGAATGGATCCCGTTCGTATCCAGAGGTACCACTGTACTTGGAAAGCTCTTCAAATGAAAGTGGTTGGATGTGTATACAGTTCAATGGAACATACATCGCACTGCTTTGTATTAACCTCATAAGCATTGAGAAAGCTCCAGAAGACTGCCTTTCAAAACCTGGATTGGGTTTTGTGTGTGTGTGTAACTGTAATGGGGGGTAGTGTCTGTGGGCTTGCTTATATAATCCTAACCAAACCCAGGGTTCAGTAAATCTCAACTATGTAGGAAGAAGGACTAGTTTCAGATTTGTGTGTATGTTCCTATCTTGCCATTTTAAACTTCAGGCCCTTCTAGGTGTGTCTGTGTCCAACTCTCAAATTGGACTCCTCTCAACCAGCCTGTTGCTGAATAAGTGAGTCTGCCCTCCTTCCCTGCCCTCCTCACAAGCAGAGTGGAGATGGCTGGGCTCTGTGACATCACGGTTTCACACAGTATGGCTGAGACTTGCTGCTGATGGGGGCTATGGACTTGTGACTGGCCCTCAAGGTTGAACAGGGTCTGCCCGCTTTCCATGATGGGATGACATCATGCAGCACCGTGTGGGTCGGGCAGCGCCTGCGAGGCCTGCAGAATTCCCAAGCCCCTTCACCCTTTCAGCTAGAACAGTTCACCTTACTTACTTAGTAAGTAAAGTCATCTTAAAGGACTGATTATGGATTACTCAGTGGGTGGAAGGAGAGGGTGCAAGACACAAGCATATACAAACTGTGAAGGTCAGAGACTTGGGAGATACAAAAAGTGAAAGGTAGCCTAGCATAATTGAAAATAATTCCCTGACTTTCCTAACATACAGCTGGTCGTGTACAAAGACAGCTTCCAGGGAAAATATCTTACTTCAAGATCATTTTGCGTATCCAATTGCAGAAAATCTACCATTAGCTGGAGTAGAGCAACTGTGACCTTGAGCATGGAATACTTGGACAAAATAATCAAGAGGGGGTTAATTGGGCACTTATAGGTAGATTGAGTCTCCTGCAGCTGCTGCTTTCCTGCAGAAGGGCTTCCCCTGGGCTACAGACCTGTATAATGAAAGAGTGGCCAGCCTGCCTTCTGAGAGAGGAGATGCTGACTCTGTAGTTAGCAGAGCCAGTTTGCTGTGAGATTTTCATTTTTCGTTTTTGAAACCATGCCTTAACTGTGTGTGACAGCTTTGCTTACATTGTCAATGCGGATATTCTCGCTAATATTGTCACTGGTGCCCACGTTTAGGGCCCTGTAGATTTTTCTTTTCTGCCAACAGAAATCTTTTTGGGGGAAGGGGGAGCTAATCTGACTGCAGAGCTAATTTTTCCCAGTTGAATTCATGATCATGGAACCTCAAGCACTGTGTCTGGGGATATGTTCATACGTGAGATAATAGGTGAAGGTGCCTCTATATATGATGCTTCAATGTCCATACAGTGGTACCTTGGTTCTCAAACTTTATCCGTTTCGGAAGTCTGTTCCAAAACCAAGGCATTGCAAAACCAAGGCGCGCTTTCCCATAGAAAGTAAAGAAAAATTTATTAATCCGTTCCAGACTTTTAGAAACAGCCCCTAAAATAGCAATTTAACATGAATTTTACTATCTAACGAGACAATTGATCCATAAAATGAAAGCAGTAAACATTGTACTGCAGTCACACAATCAATCAATCAATCAGTAGCTGAACTAGGTTCCACACAGTCATAAAAACAAAACAAAAAAGCCGCAAAAACAGAAATGTAAAATAAATAGCAAAAACAGACAGACCTCAGCGTAACACTCAAAATGGAAGTGTGGCACTCAAATCGGAAGCGTAACACTCAAAACAGAACATGTTCGTCTTCTGAAAAAAGTTCACAAACCAGAACACTTACTTCCGGGTTTGCAGTGTTTGGGTTCCAAGTTGTTCGAGTACCAAGGTACCACTGTACACTGGTTTACTGTCCCAGGTAGTCTACAATATTCCATTCTATTCCCCACCTACCTGCTTTTCTGTTTACTCCCTCCCCAAATCATTAGTCAGCATTCTGTGACCACTAAGTGTGGCCAGTGCTCAGTGGTTTGTTTTGGGATCCCGCCTTTTTTATTATTGTTTTTAACTTCAGCAAATTCTGGTGGTTCCGCAAACTTGCTGATACTTCTCTTGTGAGTGTGCGCTGTTTTGGCTATGCAAGTTCTGTCACCTACCTCTGAACTTCATAAATAGAGGGAATGATATCCCACCTTTCAGTTTGCTAAAATTTCCAAGGCAAGTTCCCAGTTAAGGTTAATATAAAAATAAACATAATTAAGACCTTCCCCAAGGCATTGCCTGTATAAATAGCAAAGGGGCGGCATAAATAGACAGCAAACAGACAAACAAAAATCCACTCAGAAGTAGTAAAATTAAATCATAATTCAGTAAAAGAAAAAAAAAAACAAATGGCAGATAACATCATTATTAACTGGCACCTAAAGCTTCATGATGTTGGTGTCAGGTAAGCATCCCTAGGGGGGGAGTTCAGCCATGGAGGAAGAGACAATGCCCAGATATTTGGAAAAGGACTTCCGATGAAGTTAATCATGGCTGGACTGGTTCATGTAAGAGCAGATGGCTTCTTAGGTATTTACTGACCTTAAAAGTCTACACTAGCATTTTAAAATTGTGCCCAGAAAGAAACCACATGATACAATCCAAGTCAGTAATTTAGCAACTGTGTTGTGCACCAGGTAGAAGTTCTCAGATAGATAGTCTTCTACAGCACATATTGGTGTTTCCCAGTTGTGAAATCTCTTTCTGGAAGAACATGGAGGTGAAAGGATCAGACAGCTGGACAGCAACGTGGAGCAGCTGGGCAGGGCAAATGGTTTGAGTCTGAGATTTCCTGAACAGCTGATGGTAGATAATGCCTATCATTAACATTATCCTCTCTTCAGAAAAATGAAAAGCCCCTCCCCCCACTTTTTTTCCTAGAGATTCAGTGTTTATCCAAGGACAGAGGAGAAAAGCAGCCTTTTTAACTTGATAAGTGAATCAGAGGTCAGAATGGAAGTTTTCCTCCACGTTAGTGCAGGTTTTTTGCTTCTACAGATGTGTTGTAATTCCATCACAGAAGACACCTCATGCTTTGTTATAACCTTGCTGCTGTGCTTGTAACTAATGAGTGGCTTTATTATGTCTGTGCAGGTTACATCAACTATGACTACATGCATCTTAGAAGCCCAAAGGAACAGCAAGATGTCAGACTAACACTCACACTCCTAGTCAGGTATGTGTTCATTCTGGATTTATTGCCCAGCCTGTCCCCAGAGGCTCAAGGTGGGTTGCAAATAGAAATACAAATGGTTAGATGCCGTTAAGTCCTTAATTGTGAGCCTGTAGCCCAGAATAAGCTTTCTTCAGATTTGTAAAAATAGAGCAATAGACATAAGTATGATGCCTTGGAACAAGCTACAACAGCTCACCTTAAAAATGCCAAAGCAGGGAGGCTCCTCCACTCTTCAAGCAACTTTTGTGCAGCAGCTCAGCAAGCAGAAGTGGCATTTGTCTGTGCTATTTCAAATGCTGTATATGCCAGACCAAAAAAAAAAAGGCGAGGGGAGGGCCATAGCTGAGTGGTAAATCACCAGCTTTGCATGCAGAATGTCCCAGGTTCCGTCTCCAGGTGGGGCTGCGAAAAACTCCCTGTCAGCGTAGACAAGACTGAGCAAGGTGGACCAATGGTCTGACTCAGTATTATGTTCCTTTGAACTGGCGGCACCCCTGGATTGGCATAGCAACCTGCCACACATAAATGGCAGATCATTTGTATGTGTTCATTAGGTCTTTGTCTTCAAGATAAACTTTCAGCATGCTTCCATTCAAAGTTCATGCTGTTCCTGGGACGTTACCTTAATAGGCCTTTTTGTACTTGCATCCTGATCATAGTAAGTTGAGCAATTTATGCAGCTACCCTCCCCCTCCGCAGTTCAACTTGCTTATTTGCTCAACAGGCTTTAGTGACTTAAAGCAGCATGTTGCATAGAGGTGATGTGCTGTAATGCGACTGAGGCTGAAGTCTCTACTTCAAATCTTGCTTCCCCTCCAAGTGTTCCTGGACTACAACTCCCATTGTTTATGAATACCCTTTGACAAGGGGTGGGGTGGGGTCTGCCTTATATGGTTCAGAAACACCAAAAGTTCTTACTATGATCAAACTGGATGGTGCAAGTTTCATGTTTCGGAGAGAATCAGTAATGACACAAATTGATAAGCATGTGCTTTAAACTACATTGAAGCTGGCTTGCTATAGGGAAGGGGACCTAGCATAAGCTGGAAAGCGGTGAGGCATCTGCTCAGATATCACAAATCAATGCAGTGCTTTCAGGTTGCTCTCCAACATGGTCCTTAATAGCAGTGAATCAATAGGGATTTCAGTGATGAAAGTGCTTCTAGGGTTTCTTGCTATTTCTGGCACTTTTGGGGTTATGCTGCAATCTGGTCATAATACTTTGATTTTCTATATAGATAGTTGGAGGCTCTCTGGGGCCTCCTTTCTGTTCCTGGTGCGATGAGGCAATGTGCAAATAAATGAAGCTCATTATAGTTCCACTCCAGACACCAAGTGCAGTTCAGTGAACACCTAGTCCCACCAGCAAAACAAAAACCCTCCATCTGCTGGGAGAGAGCATTATTGCAAAATGAAACCAATAGGGTAGCTAAAAAGTCGGAATGTTATTTAGTATTTAAAGATGCTGAGTTGTATCCAAGTAAAGTAGTATTAATGGGTCTAACATTGGATATAACCCTCAATTTTATTTTTTAAGTAAATAATACTGTTTCTCTTTCAAAAATATGCCAAATTTAAAAGGAACAATGTTAATGCATGCACTTGACATTATTGTGAGCATCTATCAAAATTACTCTTATTTACAACACGCCATTCATCGTTATGGTGCTTTACTAAGTACAGTACAAAGACACGGCACTCACTCTCATTTCACTGAAATCACTTAGAAGATAGCAGCACATTTTGCCCCATTTCTTTCTAGAAGGGCTAGAGACTATCTATCTATTTATTTATGGCTGCATTTATATCACACCTTTATATATAGAAGGGATTTGGTCTCCCAGGTGCTCACTCGACACTGGGATACCTGCCCAGGGTCACTAATTAAAGCTTTTGTTCATGCCATGGTACCCACAAGCACTGGGCTGGCAGTTTCTGACAAGGAAGATAGCAGAAGAAGAGGAAAGGAGGAATTGAAAGCATGTGTATACAGTGGAATAATATTTCAGCAGCACAATGTTAGATTTGGTAATGTTATGAGAACTATAGGGATGCACCAAAGAACATGTGGCTTTTCAAGGAAGGATTTGAAGAAAGTAAGACAAATGAGCTCAAAGTTGTATTCTTGGAGGAAGTTTCAGTCATTAGACTGGGAGCCAGGAGATGGCATCCTTTATCTTACTAGTTCATATGTGTGATTTTATACCTTTTATTTTATGTCCTACAACAATCTGAGCTCTGCAAAGTGTTCTGTTTCCAAATTATGAATAGTTATAATTCCCAATAACCAAACAGCATAGGCATTTTCCATCTCATATTTTTCCCACTTAAGACCAACCTTTATTTCTGTAATGTTTTGAACATCAGATCATATACAAGTTTATTGTATTTGTATTGTATTGTATTTCAACTTGGTTCAGTAGGCGTTACTTTCACATAAATGTGCATATTCTACAGGAAGGCAGTCTCACTTAATATCCATGCATATGTGTGCAGAAGGCCAAAGATAAATTTATCTCTTGTCTGTATTGTAGACTGCAGCTCCCTTGAGCACAACAAGCCAGGCCTGATGATGTTTTGCTCTGTGGAAGTTGGGAGTCCAAAACATCTGGAGGATTCCACCTCAGCTACCTTCATGTAAACAGTACTGTGCTAAATGGACCACTGGCTTGAATCTGTAGGACTATAGTCTGTATAAGGCAGCTTCCTACATTTGTTGGTTGTAGAACAACTCAGCTTAGTTGCAACCAATTTGCTTCACAACAGGAATCAGTGAATATAACACTTGTTCACAAAATATATCAATTTTAAAATGGGGAAACTTGATTTAAAGACAGCGATTTAAATAACTTTACTATTTTTAACTGATTTTAAATTGACTTGATTTAGATTGTTCTATCCTGGGAATGAGTATATAAGCCAGTGTGTAAAAATAAGGTGTTCTCACGGAAAGCAGTCTTATTTCATAAGGGTGGAACCTATTTCACCACTTAACCACTTTTGAATGAACAGAATGTGTGGGCAGCAGAAAGAGCATCTGTTCCCAAGATTAAATTGCTAGCTGAAAGTGCAAAGCACAACCCCTTCCAGAGATCTTGCTGCTGCAGTGCGTTGAGTAGCCTCTGCCCTGTTTCTTTTCTTTTCTTTTTTCGCTGAGTCATTGTATAAATTGAGACATACATCTTTTTTGCTGTGTGTGTGCTTTAGCTATTGTCTCTGCTTTAGCAATTGTCTCTGCTTGCCAGCACCATATGGGATCAATTGTTTGATCTCCCTGCTATTCCATCTACACAGAAGTGTATATTTTTAGTTTGTGATGTGAACATAATCATGTACGTGATTTCCAAATGTCCAGGACCCCTGGTCATTAGGCATGCTGGATGAGGCTGATGGGAATTAGTAGTGCAGCAGCATATAGAGAGCTGCAAAGTTTCCATCCCTGCTTCACAACAACCCTGAAAGGTACCCAAGTCTGATAAGCCTCAAATTGCAGAGATTAAGAGCAAGAGTGGCTTGCCTTAGGCCATCTAATCTATGGTAGAATGAAAATCATATCGGGTTTCCTGCCTCATTTAATCTCTTTGCCACCTTGCTGTACCAATTGTAGTGTGCTCTCATCATATGCTAATGGTTCTGCCTAAATTACTTATAACTTGTGGTGGCGGTGGGGGGGGGGCAGAATCCTTTTTTTTTTGGCCCCTGGGATCAAAAAAATGATGCTAGTTCCCAGGGAAATGTTAATATGAGCCTCAGTTGAATTCAGTAGATCCTGCTTCAGAGTAAACATTAATTAGCTAGAGCAGTTAAGGCCATTTCTTCATACTTTCAAATGAGACTTAGAATTAACTGTTGTAAGTGAGGAATCTGTCCTGGATGTAATATAAACTATTTTTAACTCTGTAGAAACGTATAAATGTTCTCCCTCATTGAATTAAAAACCTATCTTGCATAGGCTTCATTTTCTTGTCTTATGTGAATGTTGTAAAGAGCATTCATGTAATGTTAGGCACATGAGCCAGTTGTACTCCTCCTTTCCTGTTTGGGGAATTCCAAATGCCCACATCTTACAGTCATCTCCCACCTCTTTGAAAATGACTAAGCCTGCTTCTCCTTCCTGTTAAAGGCAGAGATGAGGGAGGGAGAATGTCTACAGCACAATATCTTCATTGCTCCTCTCCCTGTATGCTGAGGCAGCCAGTGGAGCTGGCACCAGTATTTTTAGCTATTTTGCTGCATGCTCCATTTGAATGTAGTAACATAATCATAAACTTGCTTACTCTAAAGGAAATTCCATGTTATCCATTGGGGCTTACTCCCTAGTAAGTGAGCTGGTGATTGCAATTGAAGACTCCTTAGTGGGGTTAATGGTTGGGGTAGCAAACATTTGGTTTGCTGTTGCCACCAATTTCAGGCAGTGGTTGTAGAAGTAAGGTGATTGTGAGGAAGGGAGTGCACAACAGCAACAAAATGAGCAAAAATTAGAGCCTGGAAGGGGTGGGGATAATAATGAGGGACAATGATGCACAGAGAAAAAAGGGGTGACATGGAGTGCAAAGTGATTTGGAGGGTGAGGAAGAGAAAAAATAAGTACCTATGAAGTGAGGGTGCTGAGAAATCTGCAGATAGAGATGCAAAAAGGCAGCAATTTCCATTCATCACAGTCGGCACTGTTTCCATTCCGCTGCAGTTTAGTTTCCACCATACAAGGTGTCATTTGTGTTCTGTCTGCTGTTTAACATAAGTTAAATAACTATTTACTTAAGGTATGTAACTTACATTCATTTCAGTCTAAAGCAAATGTCAAAACAATGGTTTTAAAAAGTCATCTGCAGACTCAAAGAAAACAACAGTGATGTTTTTGCTTGATTAATTTATGCTCCTGACCACAGATGCACCTTTAACTGCAGCAATCTCTGCTTCCACTTGCTTTTCTGTTTTTGGCTTAATTCCCTCACACTACTCATGAGTGATGGAAAAGAGGGATAATGGATGGAGTGCAGAAAGAGAAAAAATGGTGTGCTGTGAAATGCAGAAAATACCACAGGTTTGGGATTAGAATAGATGATAATACATACAGAGAGCTCTGAAGGAGGGACAAAAAAACTTCAGTTAATTTTTAAAACAAAATTCTTTCCTGCAGTTGACATAAGAATTCAGACTTTGTAAAAAAATATAAATGGCTCTTGAAGTGGTGTGAGATGTATCTTACTGAGTTGTGCATGTTCTTACAACCACAACAAATCTGTCTGCTAGAGAGAAGTGGGAGATGCAAAATATTCAGGTAACTTGGCAGAAGACTTGCACTTTCTCTCGCTAAAGTACTGTTCCTTGAACAAAATTGTTATGGCGAGGTAACCTCTACCATCAGACCTGCTACTGCCCCATGGTAATAGAACCTGACATCTGCTGTCAAAACGCCTTGGTTCATGGCTGCCCTCTTGTTATTTTTCTGCAGGGCCAGTCCAGAAAATCATGCAGTCATCTGGGCACAGGTTCCGCGACGTCGAGCATCACCCGCTGCTTGCCGAAAATGACAGCTATGATTCATCATCGTCGGAGTCTGACATGGCCGACCGGGTCTGGTTCATCCGTGACGGCTGTGGGATGGTCTGTGCAGTGATGACTTGGCTTCTCGTTATCTATGCGGATTTTGTAGTGACATTTGTCATGCTGCTGCCTTCCAAAGACTTTTGGTACTCCCTCATCAATGGGGTCCTCTTCAACTGCTTGGCGGTGCTCGCCTTGTCCTCGCACCTGAGAACAATGCTGACTGATCCCGTGAGTAGACATGTTCCTCACAGTTGGGTTTAACCATTTTGTGTGCATGGAACAGTGATACACAGGGAATCTTTTCTGGGCAGAACTTTTGGCACTTGCATAGCACCACAAACGTGTTCGGGAAGAAACAGAACCTACAGTCAAATTAAAATGCCCCAAACAGGAAACACAACTAGCATTATACACATCATGCTTGAACAGTCAACACTTCTTACTGTGTGTGAAGCCTTTCCTAGTAATTTATTCTATTGGCATGCACTTGTGCATTGCCTACCACAGGGTTGGGAAATCTTTTTATGCTAAAGACTGTGCTCCTTTAGGGATAATCTCTTGAGGACCACATACTGCTAAAGCCAAAATCAGGCAGGGCCATACCAATTGTCGTACTCAGGTTTAGGAGCAAGAGTATACTTTAATTCAAATCATCAGTCCCTTTTGGTGAATGTTCTCTCAAGCCCCTGGACTCCTATTTGCCTTATCAGGTTTCCAGATCTGGAATTCCAGTACCTCAAGCAATCCTCTAACCACTGGTATTCTGCTCCTGCCATCTAGACAATAATATCTCTGACCGACTTTGTCACAGCCTTGATGGCTTGGCCAAATATGAGGTGTTTGAATGAACAAATATTTATTATATTAAAAGCAGTCATTAACAGGTACGATTTGCTTTCAACAATAGCATTAGAAACTTCATAGCATGTGCTTATAACTCTTTTCCTAATACAAATACAAATCCTATCCTGCCCACTCTGCCCCCTGCTCCTCAGCACCCACACCAATCACCCTTCTCCAGAACGCAGCTGTATTTTTCTGTATACACACACACACTGTCATACTCCACCCTCAGCCAATCAGGACATGACACACCACACCATTCTGTCCCATTCTCACTCGCACCCCCTTGCACTCATCTTACCTTACAACTTACAAATATCTCCCTAAATAACATTTTACTATATATCTCTTTAATATCAAACCTGTACAAGTCAGTTACAGTGACAAACACCACAGCCAACTCATCTTTACAATACATGATTTCCCCTCTTTTTTTATTTATCACACACACACACACACACACACACACACACACCCTCTTCTTCTTTGCACTTCTTTCCACGCTGAAAATCAGCCCTACACAATAACTAGAAAGAAAAGCTTCCATTGACACCAGTGGAAGCTTTTGGTTCTAAACTCAGTTGCTACACAGGAGGGCTTTTTGGGGGGTGGGGTCATGTCAGGGAGGGTTTAACCTTAACTCTTCGGCTGCCACCTCTTAAGAATTTCCAAGTACAGTAATTGGGATTAGAGAAAAAACTCCCATTAGCACCAATGGAAGCTTTCCCAACTAAATCTAATTTATTTATCAGAGGGTGAGATCTTGGACAGGAGACTATGGGCTGGTTCCAAAGAAACTAGCAGTTCCCCATTCTAGGCTCAGTGTTGAGAATGGTAGGAGTATCCATAACTCAGAAGTTAAAAACACACTGCGCATGCAGAAGGTCCCAGACTTATTTCCCATACCTCCAGTTAAATGAAACATGGGTAGCAGGACTGGGGGAAACCTTGAAGAGTCACCACCGGTCAGAGTGGCCAGTATGGTATTTTTGTACATCACTTAAGAGATTTCATAGTACGTCATTTAGAAAGGCTTTTAAATACAGAGCCAGATACATTGAGTTAAACCACAGTCAGTGAACTGCAGGTTCACTGACCGAAGGGCAGTTAGGAGGCTCACCTTAAATGACGCGAGGGGAAATTGAAGGGCAAGAATAGGTCAGCTGCCCCCATTAGCCTCCTCTTTGACACATATCATGCTCAACCTTGCCTCTAGACTGCTGCATCTGCTTTGTTATCATGTAAGAATTCCCCATCCCTATAGCCTCACCCTCTGCAGTTCTCCCTAGCTACCACACTGAAACTTGGGGCAGTACTCCCTCCAGGCCCTAGTGCCTGCTTGTTTCTTTTAATTGTCCATTACTGTTAAGACCTTTGCTTCAGTAACTGCTATCAGTTTTGTGTTGCTGCCTTTCTCTCTCTTTCATGGAAAGCGGCCTTTAGAATTGAGAGAGGTGATTTGCACATGCACGCGCACCCCACAGAACTTTGTGCTGGAAAATAAGAAAACAGTCCAGTTGCCCATAGAATACATATGCACTCCTCTGGCTTGGATCACAGTGAACATTCAGTTGCCAAAGCTTAAACCATCATGAATAGTCAAATGGGAAATTGTAGCCAGAAATCAAAGAAATTGCTCCAGTGTCTGCCGCATTATGGTCTTGCTACTACAAAACCCTTAATACATCTTCCTTCCTACAGACCTTCCTCATAGACATAGTGTGTTTTTCCTTGGTGTATTCCCAAGATTAAATCTTACATGTCTATAATATCACTTGCTAAAGAAATGGAGGAATAGGATCCTTTTTTATCTACCTAAACTAGGATTGTAAATTAAAATACAAGCAATTTTTGTCTGAACATGATACTGCTCAGTTTGGTTGCTTATTGAGAAGGCCCAGTGTCTGAGGAAATACGGCAGTTTCCCTCTAACTTTCTAAAATGTTATTTCTATGTATATAGGCTCCGTATTGAGGGCAGTTAGTCCTTACCACCAAAGATCTCCCAGATCCTTGTCCCATCTTGTTACTCTGCCCTCCTGTCCTGCTACACCTCTGCTTGCAACCTTCATAGTTCTGCCACCCTCATCTGCCCAAATGTTTCCAGGTCCTCTAAATTACTCTGCCTTTTCTTCCTTTTTGCTGAGAACTCCCTCAAAAACGTGGCGGTGCTCTGTTTCTTTCTATCCAAATCCCTGCTTGGAGCATACCTTTTGCATGAAACTTGTGGACCTCAGCCCCTATAGAAGTAACATTAAAGTTGTGTGCAGCTGCATTCGTATCCATTCCTATTCTCAGCTGTGCCTTCAGGTTGCCTTTTAGATCACTCTCAAAAACGCCACTGGCACTCTTCAGATATATACTAGTAACAGGGCCTTGTGTTCCTTTCCATCTGTAATGCCTTAGGGGGCTGTTCCGAAAGGAAATGCCACGAAAGAGTACATGGAGAGTTTGCAGTTGAAACCAGGCGAAGTAATCTACAAGTGTCCAAAGTGCTGCAGCATTAAACCGGAACGTGCCCACCATTGCAGGTATGTCCCATTGCTGCTTCTGTACTGTTCTCAGCCTGGAATCCAAGGCCCAAACTATAAGTGATGTTAAAAACGTCTTTGCATATTGCAATTATGCAGGTGGAAGGAAGTTGACCCCTGTCCTCCTTTCCACAGCCCCAATGAAAATCATCCTCCACCACCACTTTCCCTCCTGGGGAAAAGAGTAAGGCCATTTTACCTGTGACTTCACTTGGGGAAATGAGTTAGCCTCACGGTCTCTGCAGAATACTTCCAATAAGGATTGAAGCTGTGGTTTGTTTGTTTTTTTAAAAAATCACATAAACAATGGCAGTCTCAGTGTAATGTATAGTTTGACTCTTGCGTGGTTTCTCAGACCTCAGAGATGCCTTTTTCAGCACATTTCCCTAAAAGTATTCTTTGCTTTCATGTGTGTTCTATTTGCAGCTTTCTCGGAACAGAGCATTGCTGTGTGACTTTTAAGTTGCCTGCAATTCACTATAGCTTGTGCAAAAGTGACAGACAAGGTCAATTCTTTCAAGATTCCTTTCAGATTCCCTTTTGTCTGAACAAGCTAAGCAGGAACATGGAGGGTTGTTGTTCTCCACAAGTTGCCTGCAGCTGCTTCCCCACTTTGTCCAACCATCTCTTTGTGCCTCGCTCTTCTAAGCATTAAGTTGAATGCTTAAAAGCTTGCTGTGGCTTTGTGATAGCAAAGCACTTGAATTTGGCCATTCCTGGAAGATCTGGCAGAGCTCATCTGCGCTAAAAATTGCTAGCTTTAGATGTATTTCCTGAAAAATGTGGTGCTTGAGAGCCTTCATTTCAAGGTAAGGGAAGGTCCCAGCACTCCATGTAGAATGAAATGTGGAACTGTGCAGTGTTGTTATGTATTGAAGATTATTATAATTAGTAGCATTAGTATTGTTGGTGGGGCAAGGAACAACATGTATATACTCACATTCAAACCTGAGTGCTGCTCAGAGAGCCACCCATCCAGTTGTACCCTCCTCCATTATCCCACCCCAATTTTCCTTTTTTCTTTTCCAGCTAATACTCAATATTCCAAGACTTCTAAGTATATTCAGTTTTCATTGAACTGTTTTTATTGGGGCGGGAGCAAGGTGTGCCCCCTGAGGTGTGTTTGTGTGTATTTTAATCACGTTTATTCACTTTGACATGCAGAAAACAAACAATATTAAGTCGCACAATGTTTGAATGTCCTACAGCATCTGTTAATGTAGAGCGGCTGCATTGAACGAGCTGCAGTTTGAAATCATCCTCCATTTGGCCTCCTGTACCATGCATGCCAGCATCTTAGATTTCCAGAGAGATGGCCTCTTTGCAGTCACCAAGGGCAAAATATCCGTAACACATACCACAGCATAACTTTCAGTGTTTTTCCCCCCTCCTTCCACTAGCATTTGCAAGCGATGCATTCGGAAGATGGATCATCACTGCCCCTGGGTCAATAACTGTGTGGGGGAAAGAAACCAGAGGTTTTTTGTGCTGTTTACTGTGAGTATGGTTATTTGTTTGTTTGTTTAGTTGTTTACCATTTGTTTGTTTGTGTTGGTTTGTTGGTTGGTTTGTTGCCAATATAAAACTCCCTGCCCTGGCTATCCTAATTTGGGGGTTGAATCTTCAAGTTGGAACCTCTACACTCAGAGGCACAACGTGCTTCTGAATATCAGTTGGTGGGGCAGATGCCAAAACCACAGGAGAGAGCTGTTGACTTCATGGCTTTCTTGTGAGTTTCCTGGATCCGTCTGACTAGTTGTTGTTGGAAAACATTGATGGGCTAGATCACAGATAGTCAGCGTGTTGATCCCCAGCCTTCAGTGCCCAGCCTTCATGGCCGTTGGTTTGAGATGGGGGGGGGCAACTCCCATCTTTTGCAGGGGCACAATTAATGCTAGCACCATCCGTTAAGAGTTTGGGTGTAATCTTCGACACCTCCCTTTCCATGGATGCGCAGATTGCAGCTATAACAAAGACTGCATTTTTTCATCTCCACCAAGCTAAGCAGTTGTCTCCTTACCTCTCTCGCTCTGACCTAGCCACTGTGATCCACGTGACAGTCACCTCCAGACTTGATTATTGTAACTCACTCTATGTGGGGCTGCCCTTGAGACTAACCCAGAAACTCCAGCGGGTGCAGAATGCCACGGCGAGACTCCTTATGGTGTCCTCGCCACGGGGTCACATTCACCCGGTGCTATACCAGCTGCACTGGCTCCCGGTGGAGTACAGGATCAGGTTTAAGTTACTGGTTTTAACCTTTAAAGCCCTATACGGCCTAGGACCCTTGTACCTACGGGACTGCTTCTCCTGGTATGTTCCACGGAGGACCTTACGGTCTTCAAACAAAAACATATTGGAGGTCCTAGGCCACAGGGAGGTTAGGCTGGCCTCAACCAGAGCCAGGGCTTTTTCGGCTGTGGCCCCGATCTGGTGGAACACTCTGTCACAAGAGACTAGGGCCCTGCGGGACTTGACATCTTTCTGCAGGGCCTGCAAGACAGAGCTGTTCCACCAGGCCTTTGGCCAAAGCACAGTCTGACCCCCTCCTTTGGTAATCCTCACAGAACTCCAGCCCAATGGTTGCCAGTAATTTGATTTTGAATTAATTTTGAATTGATTTTAGAATGCTGTATTACTTTTATTGTTATTAGCTGCTCTGAGCCCTGCTTCGGCTGGGGCAGGTGGGATATAAATTATCATCATCATCATTATCATCATGGGGGTTGCAGTCCAGCAACATCTGGGTGGAGGCATGGTGGGAAAGGTTTGCTATCCCTGCGCTAGATGAAACCTTGAGCTAATGCAGCAAATTCCCTTCCCAGCCTCAAAAAAAAAGAGAGAATTTTGAAAGCACTGCACAGTGTAGCATGGTCCTCTTACAAGTTGTAAAAGAATTTAAATATTGACTGCCTGCCTAATGGTTGCATGGTTTTCAGAGCTGATTTGCAAATCTTTTTCTCACTTCCAGATGTACATAGCTCTAATTTCAGCTCATGCTCTCATCCTGTGTGGGTTTCAGTTCTTCTCCTGCGTCAGAGGACAGTGGATTGGTAAGCACACACTTCAGTTGCTTTTGTAATATGGCGTTTTACTTATTTATTTTTGGTATATCTAAGTCACTTTTCTACCAGAAGTGTCATAAAAGAAACTACCATGTAAAAATCAAACAATTGAAAAGTTAACAGCATTATCTAAAAAAAAATCAGCGACAGTTTTTTTTTTTAAGCAGATAAACCTCAAGAACCACTAAAACAGTAAAAACAGCAGAACAGTCATTCAAACACCTTGGTTAATAAAGAAAAGCTTTCACTCACCACATAAGTATTATTTTAAAAAATGCTTCCCAGATTTGTTTGGGGATTGTACAGTGTTACCTCAGAAGTCAAATGGAATCCGTTCTGGAAGTCTGTTAGACTTCCAAAACGTTCAGAAACCAAGGCACGGTTTCCAATTGGATGCAGGAAGCTCCTGCAGCCAATCAGAAACCACGTCGGACAGTCAGGTTCTAAAGAACATTCGCAAACCGGAACATTCGTTCCCAGGTATGCAGCGTTCAGGAGCCAGAACGTTCAAGTTGCAAGGTATTTGTCAACCAAGGTACAACGGTATAGAGGCCACCACTGAAAAGTTCTTCGCTGGCAACCATCCTCCTTACCTCTGAAGATGGGGGTACCTTGAAGGGGTCAGACAGATCCATAGGGGAGAAGGCAGTCCTCTGGCAGCTCAGGATGTATAGGGCTTTCAAGATTAAAAACAGCCCTTTGAAATTTTGGCCTAAAAACTGGTCATCCATGTAAATCTACGATTGAGAAGCCCTGCAGTATTTGCTAAGGTGGTTTTTGCCATTTCCATCACAAAGATGAACAGGCATCATCCTTCCTTATTAAGGAAGTCCTTGGAGCTTGACAATGGTGGGACACATTCCAATAGACCATGCCTTTACCTTTGCTTTTAAAATAATTGCCTTTTTAAATTGTGCATGTGGGCGCAGGTCATGCACACCTACCTAGCATGGTGAATCAGTGATGAGGGTGGCCTGCGTATATCATGTTTTATAATTTGCCATATAAATACAACTGGGTATTTAGATCTATACAAATTCTGGTGGCATCTGAGCCTGAAGCACCTGGAATGCACTTTCCATTTGAGCACACAGTGTCCCACTACCATTTGTGTACAGTGGCAGCTCCATGCAGGAACAAACTCCCATTCTAAGTGTCACTGGGCCCTTGCAGGCCAACAGTCTGGCTACTGATGTGTATGCATGTGATCCCTCAGCCTGGGCTTTGTGTTGTAGATTGCACCTAACTTCCTGTTACATTCTCAGATTTGCTAATCCTTTTGAAGTTAACTCTTGTTGGCGTGCTTGTTGCAGTTTGTTTTTTCATTGAAGTTCATCCGCTCTCTTTCAGAATGCAGCGACTTTTCACCACCTGTGACTGTGATCCTGTTGATCTTCTTGTGCCTTGAGGGTTTTCTGTTTCTGACGTTTACCGCAGTAATGTTCGGCACCCAGATCCACTCGATATGCAACGATGAAACGGTGAGAATTGAGGGTTTTTCTTGGGGTCTGGTTTCAGGACTGGATAGGGATTTGAACCTGCTTCTCCTATGCCCTTGTTCTGCCCCTTTCCATATCCTCTGTTGAGACAGATGTTCAGTCTTGGCTAGAGTTTGGCATGCTTTCCAAGTTTATTAACATCAATTTTTAACATATTTACTTGCAGGAGATTGAAAGACTGAAGAGTGAGAAGCCTACATGGGAACGGAGGTTGCGCTGGGAAGGAATGAAATCTGTCTTTGGGGGCCAGCCTTCTCTGCTATGGATAAATCCGTTTGCTGGATTTCGAATCAGACGGCTTATGCTAAGAGCCAAGAAAGGAGGTCCTGAGTTTTCTGTTTGAGTCTGTCTAATCATGCTGGAACTCACAAAAAGTAGTATATTGTATTTATTGGGCACCAGGAAAAAAGAAAAAAGCTGCCCACAAGTAACCTGTGACCAATGAAGATTTGACACACATGAAACATTTTGCTTGTAGCAAGCAGAATTTTATACATTTATAGTCACAGACATCTCATTAACTCTCAGAAGTGTAAACTGGATACTACCACACATGGCTTTCAAGCAAGATGACAAAACAATCAGAATCAACCAAGAAAGGTGGACAGTCACACTATGAAGCCAAAATATTGTCTTTACTACTGTAACTTATTATTTTAGAGGACTAATTATGCATTTATTTTTGTCAAACCCCTTTTATTTGATATGTGTCTTTTTTTTTTTTTTAAGGAGTTGACCTCTGCTGTTTTTATATGACTTTGTGGCAAGGCACAGTTGTCAATCATGTTATTATACAAGTACAAATGCTGGAAATCACGAGCCAAAAGAAACCATTTTTGACCTGATAGTTTTTAGGCAATGCTCAGCTCCATTACGTAACTTTTCTGTTTGTCCCCAAAGACCCCCTCAGCTGTATTTCTGCATGTGGGTATCTGAACAGATCTGTAATCCATTACCTTGTAGCCAAAACATACAAGGCCAGTCAGTGTCCAAAATTTCCATAGGCTCAGAAAAGTATTCCTTTTTTGGGATTCAGTTTTAAGTGGTAAGTGTGCAGAAATCATATTGCAGGGTTTTGTTCTACCCTGAGGTATTTACACCAATTTCCTGTTCATTATAATTTCTAAGGGAACTCATCATTAGGTGTATTGAAGGATTACTTTTTGTCCTTCCAAAAGGGGGGGCGGGAGTGGAACCATAAACTTCTGGTGGCATGAAACAATGCATATTGGAAGTCTCTTAACTGAACCAACAGCTTCAATTGCTTCTTGCATTTCATTATATAAATTTGTCAGAATGCAAGCCAGGCCTCTCAAAAGCTATGGGTAAGAACTAGTGAACTTGCACATAGGGGGTGGGAAGATGTAAGCTGCAATAGATCTGAAGAGCAGGCATGTCTTTAAACATGCTGGCCTGCAGCCAGATTCTAAACATGCTCTGTGGAAGTCAGACTTGCTGGTTCCAGATGGCCTTAATTGCTGAGTTCACTAATGCACCATTGTGCATGCACCACTGCCACATAACACCAGTTTTCATGTTCATTGCAGTGGGAGAGGCGCCTCCTGATTCCGCAAAGGGATTATTGTAGTAGCATTGTCCTGTTAAAGCTATTGGCACTACTGTTGTGAGAGCGCTGAGTACTCGTCAGCACTCCTACACAAATACGGGGCTCTCATGATGAATCTTGAATGCGTTTGGGAATGTTGCCAATTGTTCAGATAGTCTCCTTGCAGCCATGCCAACCGTGTGACTCATAGCTACACTAGCTTACCATTGTCGGCAAAGGAGATGGGCAGATTTCTTCAGAAACAAGTGCAGTACTTGACTGTGACGATTCCATGTAATGATTTTATTTTTTTAAAAAATCCTTGGCAGCAAAAGGAAATACAGCATGCAACCATATTCCAAACAAAACCACTTCTGAACTGGAGAAATCAGTGGTATCCAACTAGCTTTTACCATCCCTTGTAGAGTGAAACCACTACATGGTCTGAATGTGCTGTTACATCTGCAAGTAATGAAACATTGTCTGAAGGGAGTGATATGTGTGCTCAGCAACAGAAGCTGATCCTTTCCCCCCCCCTTTCTTTTAATGCCATTTAAACAGGAGACTTCACATCTTGAGCATGCATGTATAGAAAGGAGAAATGTTTTTTGAGGGGGCGGGGGAAGCCTTTCTAAATTGAAACCTGCCTTTAAACATATCGAGGCTGAGCTTTCGCTTAGCCATTGGTATCGCAGTACCAGCATGCTCAAGAATCTGGAGGCTGGCACACCCCACAGATGACAGAGTATGCATGTGCCTGGGAAGCTGGGACTTGGCTGATATTACCCCAGCACTTCCCACTGCTGAAGAGAAGTGGCTTAGAGTGTGGATTGCGACTTCTGTTATTACAAAAGCAAGCAAACAGCAAGCATACTTCTGTCTCATGCAGAATTCCCTCTTCTGAATGACTTGTAGGCTATAAGTTTAGTGTGAGTTTTCCAGTAGGATCTTTAATTCCTGGAGGTTCACTCGCCTATTTCTCTATGTCTCTGCAGCGTCTTAACTATAATGACCTGAATTGTGTTTTATAGCAGGGTGGCAATGATGCTCAAGCGTGTGTCCCCATGAAGGGGGCTTCCTGCATGACCATTTTGGTCTTTGGCATTAAATGAAAACTGTGTGATCTGGAGGAATGGAAGTACGGAAGGAGAAACAAGAGATACAATGGAAGGGTCTGTTTCATACCAGTTCACTGACCCTCCTAATGTAGGTGATGAATTTGTTACAGGCTCCCCCTCTTCACACACACATAGTGTAAGCTGTGGGGCAAGCACACTGTACATACACCCATGTAAACAATCCTCCCTTGGAGGAGGGGAATTGGGCCTCCATCAGGAGAGGCTTCTTACAAAATCACAGTATTTATATGGTGATGAAGGGGTCCTCTTTGCTCTCCCACCATGCAGGGCATAAACTGGAACCATGGTGATGTGTGCACTACCTGCCATACAGAAAAATGGGCTCACAGCAAGCAGGTGGTGACTTGTAGCGAAGCCAGGCACACACAGCTGGTGAACTAAGCAACCTGTAAGAATCAAAAAAATGCTCAGACAATGCCTCAAGGGATCTTTGCAGTCCATTCTCGGCCCATGAACAAAAGCCTGCAGTTTGTTCTTATGTACATATTCACAGTTCCGTCAAGTCTGTGCACGTATTACTAGGGAAGCAGAACTTGCAAGCAGATAAATAACATTAGATACGGATCACCAAAGCAAGGGGTTAAAAATGCAGCAAGCCCAGGAAGATCTTGCCCATTTCCATTTTGTACCTTCACCTCGTTTGGGAATTGGTTATATCTGCTTTAACACAAGACTTCATACATACACTTTGATGGACTGTATACTGCTGGAACTCAGCAAATCCCTTTTAAAGCAGCTGAACCTGTGTGTGACTTAGCAAGTGTGTGTGTGTGCGTGTGTGTATGAAAATGGAGTTTCTTGGCTTTTCGAATCCTTGTTCTGTTGTAATTTTTTTAATGTAAAATAAAGTAACTAATTGAGGGCTTTGTGTTGGATATTTAATTTCGTTTTTATATATTGACAGCAGAGCTCATGTTTTGCGTACATAGAAGTCCGGGCATCCTTTTTGAATTTGGGAAGAATACCTAAAGAATTTCAGGAACTCTGAAACCAAACAGAGGAGGCAATAGAGGGACAGTTGACCTAATGTCTTTTCCCCCCTATGCATTTGTCTTTTAAGAACTTCCTTACCTTCAAGGACTATGTCCTCCTGACATTTTTTTCAGCTGTTCAAAGAGAGGAAAGAACTGTTAACATATGCTTTGGTTAAGCCTGGTATCTGGTCGTATTAGGACTATAGGAAGGTACCTTACACTGAGCCAGAGCATTGGTCCATCTAGCTCACAGACTGGCTGGGAAAAACTCTTTCCAGTTTTTCAGTTGTGAGTCTCTCCCAGCCCTACATGGAGATGCCAGAGATTGAACATGGGACCTTCTGGGTGCAAAGTAAATACTCTACCACAGAGCTCCGACCAATCTCCTGTTTGTAGAAATACATTACATCTCTACATAGTGAGGAAAGCTAGGTTTCCTGTGTACTCACTCAATTTCCTGCCTTAATTTCTTCACTCTTAAGTGTTGGCTATTTGTAGACTAGACTTGGACCAGATAGCTCTGCAACAGAGGACTCCTTCAAACAGATGGATGTGCTTTGTAAAAGATGGCATGTGGCCACCCTGGAAGATTCACCTTGGTTCAACAGAGGTGTAGTTACATATGCCTCTGTTATACTTGATATCAAACACAGGAGTTTTACCAGGAAGGAGCAATCAACAGGATCTGCATGTATTCATAGCAACCATTCCTACCCATGACATTGTTGCACTGTCCTAGCATAAGTCATAGTATGGTATCATTTTGAATGAAACGTTTGTTACAGCCCTGTGTGCTGCCCAGTGGCTTTCTCATAGCATGTAAACTAGTAAACTAGCTTCCCCTGCTAGGGCTAGAATATAATATATCATGTTTTTCTGTGCATAAGACGATGCTTTTGGCTATTAAAAAAAAAGGCAAACATTGGGTGTTGTCTTACACACGGATAGTGAATGCAGAGGGGGGACGTGTGATTAATGGCAGCAGGAGATAGGCAGCGGCGATTGGGTGGGTGATTGGTGGCCGCAGCAAGGTCTGCTGGCGATTGGCTGTGGCTGTGGCAATTGGGCAGGTGATTGGCAGCTGTGGGCAGACAATTGGCGGCTGCAGCGAGTGGGCAGGTAGGCTGTTGGTAGTGGTGAGCGGGCAGACAATTGGCAGCTGTGACAAGGTGTGCGATCGGCAGTGGCGGGCAGACAGGTGAGCAACTGGCGGAAGTGACCTCCCCCACCCCAAAAGCTAAACAACTGAATTTCTTAATTTTGGGTTTTAAAAAATAAGGGTCATCTTATACATGGGGTGTTTTATACACTGAAAAATATGGTATGGTGTTGGTGGTTAATGTATTTGTTGATACCCCACATACTCCATGTAGTAAAGGATATCTCTCAACTCAAAATCCTCAGAAGGTGGCTTTAAATCAGAGGTAGTGCCCACATGTTTCAGTGTGTCTGCAAGTACTTCCCCTGTTGTTTACAAAAGGTCTCAATTGAAAAGGTCTCCCCTCAAAAATCCACAAGCCATGAGTGCTCTTTCCACTCAGTACCCACTTGCACTGGCTCAGCGTCTGTTACATTGAACATGTCCTCCTAAGCATGTCCACAGTTCATTGTGTACCAGGACAGGACACCCTTCTGAACATAGGAGTGGTGCCAAGAGCTTCTCTCTCCATGAGCAAGTTTGGCAGTGCCTAATGTAGGTGCCTTTGTTTACCATTGATGGAGAGGCATGACGGTACCATTTTGTGTTCTGCCACATACCTCACAGCAGCCATTTTGTGTTATGCTCTGTCATGTCTCCATGGCAGCCATTTTGTGACTTGTGCCTCAGCACTTTCTCAGAAACCCAAATGTAATCACTGGGTCCAAAGCATTGGTGACCCTGGCTTTCAATAATTGCTATGAGTCGTGGTTCCCGCTTCATGAGGGGAGCAGTGGCAATGCATCCATCCAAGTCAATACAGTGGTTTGTGGCTTTCCCATGATACATATTCTTAGGAGCACCTCATAGCTTGACACGTATGAAGAGGCTTCTGTCTCCAAGAAGCAATGAAAAGACTGAAGCATTAATTACATACTTCATGACTTTTTATTTAAGCACAGCATGTTCCTATTTTCAAATGTTGACGGCTTTTAGAAATGGCATAACAAATCTCAGAAACGTTAGTAAGTTCTAATAGTATGCTGATCAGACATTAATAAACAGAAACCTATGGGACCAAAAGAAATAGCAATGGGAATGTAGGAATCAATTTTGGCAGTGGCTGTGATATGAGCAGAACCAATCTTCTCCACTTTGGATTGTGTATCCTGTATTCTGTTCCAAAAGAACCACACAACAGCTGGGAGTGTTAACAGAAAATAAACTGCCAATTTTTGATGAGCAGCACACTCTTCAGTGAAGACTGATGCCCGTTGGAACTGGTAAGGTAGAAGCCAGGGAGACCCATATAGACAGAAACAGAGCCAAGGTGGAGCCAACTAATTTTAGTTTTGTCCCCATCCTCCTCCACACTGAGTTCTACAGGGCCAACACTGGGACTTAAGAAGTTGGAAGGTGACAGCCAGTGTCGCCTGTAGCAAGTGTCCTGTAGCAAGAAAGCAGGCAGCTGGGGACTGGCAGACGGCAGCTAGAGGGTGGTGGGGCAGTGCCCAATTTGCCCAAATGAACCAGCCTCCATTGAGATACCAACTGAGGAGAGTGCAAACAGCACTTTACACCCATTAATTACACAAATAATAATATCAGTGGGCCTCTCTTTAGTGCGTGCTGCAAGACTGAGATACTGGATGTTCTGCAGTGAAACGGAGCCAGCTGGGATCCCATGCCCTCCAAGTGTCCCTATTTTCCAGGGATAGTCCCAGATTTACAGAACTGTCCCAGTTCCTGATCTGATCCTGAAATGTCCTGCTTTTCCTTAGGACATTCCTATTTTCATCACAGAAATGTTGGAGAGTATGGAGTTATCCGACCCTGAGGCACGTGAAGGCAGCCCTGTATAATGAAGCTTCTTTGTTGTTAGTTGGAAGCCACCAAGAGTGGCTAGGGTAACCCAGTCAAGATGTGTAGGGTATAAATAGTAAAATTAGTATTATGGAATAGGATGTCCCTATTTTCATTGGAGAAATGTGGGAGGGTACGGGACTTTGGAAACAAGGTCTGATGATGCATTTATGCTTGCTTGCCCTCTTTAGTATGCAGCACATTATTAAGGCCTCATAAGATGTAATATTACCAAGCCCCATGAAGGAGTATCTCTGTGCTGGAGCACTGTGGAGCTTCCCAGAGGAGAAGAGAGCAGCAGACAGGTCTAGGATTCACAATGTGCTTCCTGCTCTTTGCTTCTAATTTTTCAATGTGTCTCTCTGAGTCTGTCTGCTGCTTGAGCCTTCCAGGCATTGTTGGTATGTAGGCCGAGCTTGGAAAGCATGAACACGCACAAGCATGAAGACCCGTCGCCAAGAGAACTTAGAACACATGCATCTATCTTCTACTTAATCTCCATTAACAAAGAACCCCTGCTGCTTCATTAGGAAGCACCTGCCCCAAACACCTTACAATTCTAACTGAGGAAACGACATGAACCCATAGGAAGGGGACACTGCCGACAGGTGGGCTCTCTCCTGTCTTTGCTGAAAGGTGCCGTTTTGTTTCAGTGTCTGAAAAGGGCCCTGCGAGGTTGGCAGTGCTAGCTGCTACTGGACTTAAGACTTGAAAGGTTAAATTATTGATTTCTTCAGCATGGTACTTTATAGAATCTCCTGTTTGGGTATCACCGCCTGAGGCAAAACAGTTGCAGGTACTACTTCAGGCCTGGGGGCAGGACCTAGCTTGTAATCTTCACTTCCTGTACTGGTTGAAGGAGAAGGAAGGGATGTTTCAGGAGATGCTGTGGAAGGGAAAAAACACAAAAAGGTGTTATTTGCAATAGCCTAGCATTAGTCTTCAACCAGTGGGTCAGGACTATAGATGTTGGGGAATTCCATCTGAAATGGGAGCAGGAGTGGACATTGCTGCAATTTGCATGTTCATTGGAGATCAGGAACTGGAATCATACAAGTGAATATGAGTAGCATTCACTACCTTTTTTTTTTTTTTTAAGTCTGCAAATATTATGTATGTAATCATCCCCTGAACCTTTCCCTCCAAAGAGGTCTCTGGGTTGGACAGGATCCTGGCAGGATCAAACCAGAGTACTTTTGGATGCAAAGCATCTTTGCTATCATTGAATTACATTACTGCTGTGCACAATTTCTCCCATTGCTGTGAAGAAATGTGCACTTAAAGTATGCAATTTCCTTTTCAGGAAATTGCATATTGCATCTTAAATTTTAGCAGTAGAATTGAAGCATCGCTCCCAGATTTTCCTCTTCTTATCCTCACTCCTTGGAAGAAAGTGCATGCCTTTCTGAAATGTTCCAATATGTGCACATTCAGAATTTAATATTTCAGAGGAAAGATCTGCATAGCCTTAATAAGCAAAGGTTTTAACTAAGTGAAACAGATAGGAAATTGGACACCTACAGGCTGAAATGGTGTGAATTACTGATCCGATGCTGCTGGGGAGCACAATGTGTCCTGGAAGAGGCTCCATGTTAAGGCTGGAAGGTCCTGACTGGTACTGTGGTGCATCCATAGTTGTCCCTGCATGAACAGAGAGAAAAGCTGTCTCATTCTGCCAGTCATTATTGACCAAATACCAAACACAGGCGTCATTTTTCTTTGTTTTGAAGTTCATTCTGCCTTTGATGGGAAAGCCTAATGCAATCCTTTTGCTTTTATTGATGTGACCCACTCTGAGCCTTGAGAAAGCATTTTCTAATTATGCCATTCTCTTTGTACGCAAACACCCAAATGGACGGATGAATTTGTCTCCTGGCTTTTGCCCAAAGTGTGTCATTCCCCCTAGTTTTGTTTAAAGGTACAGGCGGGGTAACATTTCCAATCCAAGGGCTGCCTTTCCTTCTGGGCAACTCTGCAAGGGCCACATACCAGCAGTGGGCAGGGTGAAAGGCAAAAGTGGGTGCAGCAAGTTTACCTTTGTCTAGTAGGCTAGTGTCTACACACACCTGTACGTTCTCTATCCATGGAAGCAAGGGGCATTACCAGAGTTCAATGACACATCCGAACAAGGCAAAAACATTTCCGGCATGACACAAAGCCAGTGAAGAGTGTGGCCTAGGGAGAGTTCTGAGGACCATATAGAAAGGTCTGGAGGGTCACAATCTGGCCTCTAGGCCCGAGGGTCCTCTCCTCTGTTTTAAGACACACAGGTGAGAAAGACACAGCACCATTCCAAATGTTGTTACCTCCCAGAAGCATTTCCTGCAGCAAGCTGTCAATCCTTGCCACTCCAAAGAGCTTGACGAACTGGACCTGCTCAATCATCTGCCAAGTGATGCTTTGGAGAGGAGGCAGCAGGAGGAGAATGTCACTGAATCGGCCTCGCGAGTCATACTGCCGGTCATTGATGTAATCCTCCAAGTTCACCTGTACCTGAAAACGCATGTTTTTCACCTTCCCGGGCTCACTCAGGCCTTTGCAATCTGGGAGGGAGAGAGAAACTAACTAAGGTTAGTTTGGGTTGCATGCAGCAATTTGACTCAGGGGAATTTGTGGTATTCCATATGTTGGACTCCAACCCCAATCAGCCCTGACCATTGGCCATGCTGGCTGGGACTGATGGGGGTTGGAGCCCGACATCTGGAGAGCAGCAGTTTCCCTGTCCCTGCCTGAAAGGGTTTGCAACTAGGATATGCACAGTACCCTCTGAGATCAGCTGAGGAGATTTCTCTGTGTGCCCTGCGCCACCATCTGAGACATAGTTCGCAACAGTGCATGAAAGAACATTCTCCCTAGTGAAGCCCAGTTTGTGGAATTCCCTGCCCCAGGAAATGGACATGTGGTGAAGACAACTGAAGAGGGTGAAGGAGAGACAAGAGGAGCAAGGGATGGATAAGGGCAAATACCATTGGATGGACTTGGGCTTGGTTATGGGATAAAGATGCCCCATGCTAATTTCACATGTGCTCATAGCTTGTTCCAACCCATTTCCACATTAACCTGTACCACTCCTGCTAAATTTCAGACACCTGGTTGAAACTGTTTTATGCCAGGACCACTCTGCTGCACTGATGTTTAAATCTCTGGCATTTAATTTATGTTTCAAATGTTGTATATCATATGTTTCTATTTTGTAAGACTGTTGGGGACTGAGATGGTGAAAATAAAATAAATTTTTAAAATAAATAAATTATCCTCTTATTGCATATTTTGTTGCTGTTTTCTAAGAAATCTGCATGAAGATTTGTATTTAAATACATTATTGAAAAATAGCTGTTTTATAAATAATTTTGTTTCAACCTATGCATTTCTAGTGGGACATGGGTGGCGCTGTGGGTTAAGCCACAGAGCCTAGGACTTGCTGATCAGAAGGTCAGTGGTTCAAATCCCCGCGACAGGGTGAGCTCCCGTTGCTTGGTCCCAGCTCCTGCCAACCTAGCAGTTCGAAAGCACGTCAAAGTACAAGTAGATAAATAGGTACTGCTCCGGCGGGAAGGTAAACAGCATTTCCGTGCGCTGCTCTGGTTCACCAGAAGCGGCTTAGTCATGCTGGCCACATGACCCGGAAGCTGCACGCCAGCTCCCTTGGCCAATAAAGCGAGATGAGCGCTGCAACCCCAGAGTCGGCCACGACTGGACCTAATGGTCAGGGTCCCTTTACCTTATGCATTTCTAAACACTCTTTTCTCCTACAATACAAATTCTAAATCGCATGAGTCAAGAACCATGTTGTAATATTCAGAGACGTGCAAAAAAAATATAAATCATTCCGGTCCACACATTAATCCTGAAGGTGTAGATCAGGTAGTTCATTTTTCAGATTCACCAAAACTGAATTCCTCCAGTATACCTAGAGGATTAAGGAGTTCAGCAAAAGGCCTTAAAGAAAACTGATGTTTGTGGGAGGCTTCTGAAGAAAGGGTGAAGGGGGTACCATATCAATGAATGGTCCAGGAAGGAACCTGAAGAATAGTGGATGGATAAGCAGTGGAGCCTTGCTGCTGAAATCTGCATCATCCTCTGATGATTAATGAATTTTGTGACGTTCAGTAGCACATGAGAGGACCTCACCTGGGTCAAAGAACACAATGGCTTTCAGGCAAGCGTATTCATTCTCATCAATCTGAATTTCTCGCAAGGGCTTCACCAGCTCATCCAGAATTCTGGTAGCTACACGGGCAATTTCAAGCTCTGGACAGTGCATTGGGATGATGAAGTCATTTCCTGAAAAGGGAGGGGGGAGAAAAAGCATGTTACCTTGCTGCAAAGAGGAACATAGGATGCTGCTATACACCAGATCCTTGGCCATCTTGCTCAGTATTGTCTCAGTATTGCTCAGTATTGTCTCCCAGCCCAATCTGGAGATGCCAGGGATTGAACCTGGAGCCTTCTACATGGAAAGCAGATGTCCTGCCACTGAGCTCTCTAGACCTTCTCCAATGTTTATTGCAAATATTGATCTGCTGTTTCAAAATTATTATTTTTAACAAATTGGCCCCGCAAGTAAGAATGAACAAGCTTCTGGATTTAAAATGGGACTCTTCACCAAACAAAGTTGAGGCACAGTTCTCTGGTTGCCTTGTCTGAAAACCTGATGGTAAAGAATGAAAAGGGTGGACCCCCTTCTCTGTTGGAGAAAGGATGTAAGAGTGATGTGGAAGCTGTAGACCTTCATATGTCCTTAGGCTCCAGCTCCCATCAGCCTCAACCAACATGACCAATGGGGGGAGTTGGAGTTCAGCATCATCTAGAGGGTCCCATCTCCATCTCCAAGCTAGAGTGTTCGGGGCTTTTCAAGTTGCAACCCTATGTACACTTACCTGGCAGTATGCCTCATTGAACTCAGGGGGGTTTACTTTTGAGTAGACAATGGATGCATAGGATACACTTTAAGGCAATAACCCTATGCCCATTTTCCTGGCAGTAGGTCCCATGGAACTCCCTGGGGCTTGCTTCTGAGTAAGACATGTATAGATTTGCATTGTAAAAGGGATATTATATGGTGGCTGTTTGTAAAGCTGTCTGTCTAATGTGCTAGCTTTAGTGTGGAGAGAGGGAACCAGAGAGATATTTCCCCCCTCTCTCATAATAAAGGCTCAGTGAAATTGAGACAGAAGAAAGTACTTCTTCACATACTGCATAAATTCAATCAATTATGTGAATTTCTTGCCCTGCTTCATGTGAGCTTTAAAGAAACACCTGGCTTATCTTCTGTGGGAAACAGGATCCAGCAGGGATCTTCTTGTGTTAGGGTGATACATTTTAGGGTGGGGTGTTTATAGATTATTGTTAACTTACTAGAGGGATGCAGGTGGCCCTGTGGTCTAAACCACTGAGCCTCTTGGGCTTTGCCGATCAGAAGGTTGGCGATTCGAATCCCCACGATGGGGTGAGCTCCCATTGCTCTGTCCCAGCTTCTTCCAACATAGCAGTTTGAAAGCATGTCAGTGCAAGTAGATAAATCAGGACCGCTGTGGTGGGAAGGTAAACAGTGTTCCTGTGCGCTTTGGTTTCCATCATGGTGTTCCGTTGCGCCAGAAGCGGTTTAGTCGTGTTGGCCACATGACCCAGAAAGCTGTCTGTGGACAAATGCTGGCTCCCTCAGCTTGAAAGCGAGATGAGCACCACAAACCCATAGTCACCTTTGACTGGACTTAACCATCCAGGGGTCCTTTACCTTTACCTTTCACCTTACTAGAGGGAGTTGGACAATATGGTCTTTGGGGGGTAATCTTTCCAGTTGCCTTATTCTATAACACCAAAAATATAATAATGAACCACTCTGGTTTTTAAAACATGGAAAGAGTACAGAGATCTGGTTATTCTGTGGAAACCAGACAATGAGGTGTGTTATAGTGCATGGGTATTTTACCTAGTAATAGAAAATCCGTGTATGGTATAGAACGCTTTGCAGCTCCCAGCAGTAAGTGCTCACCAGCATGGGCTCTTAGCAAGGCAACCTGTGAATCCAGAGAGAGAGAGAGAGAGAGAGAGAGAGAGAGAGAGAGAGAGAGAGGAAAGAACAAGTTCATACTGACTAATACTGTAGTCTGCTTTACTGATGCATGTCAACAATGGATCTTGATCAGATCCTAGTTATGGTGAAGTGATCAAAACATGAAATAAATCAGCCAACATCCTTATGTCTGGTGCTGCCATAAATTTCCTTCCTTCCTACCTACAGCCTCTATACTTTCTTCCCCTTACTGGTACTAGGGAGGCTAGGGAATCCTAAAACCAAATACAAACCATAGATTAAAGATCATTGTTAATTAAATGTACATAAAACCAGAGAGTTACCCATTGGGATATATGGGAGAACTCTTGTTTGAAATTAACTACGACTGAAGCCACAAAGCCACAAAAAGGAGAGGAGTGTAAAGGTTTGGCTAGGGTGGCCGTGTGTCCAACTCTACAGAGGTCAGTCCCCTGTTTGAAGGTGGCCTCTGTTTGAAGGGCTGTCTGGCTTAAGCCTGGTTTTAAAATAAAGGACCCTAAGAAAGGAGTGCAGGTGAGACTTGACAGTGAGCACTAGGCAAATGGGTCATCTGGTCAGTCTTCTCCACACTGGTCACAGTAACGTCTGTGTGAATTATAGCCATTATCTTTCGACGCGCCTCTATAGATAGGAAATGAGCATTTGCAAAGCGTATGCAAACCTGTCCTCTCCTTTTGTCGCCTTTACAAATGGTGCATTTCCTGTGTGTGTGTATTTCATAAAAATTTATACACAAATGTAAAAATAAAAAAAGCCCTCAAAGCAATTTACAAAAAAAGAAAACAATAAAACTGAGAAAAAATCTCTACCATATTTTAAAACATACCAAAGCTAAAATATATGTTTTGGTAATGTAGAAGTGACCATCCAAACCTGATGCTTTTCCCCCAGCCTGCTAAACTGGAGTAGCAGCTAGGATTGTTACATCCAAGCTGGCCTCAATATGTGAAATCCGTTCCCTGGTAACCTCCCTACAGCTTCTTCAACCTCATTGCCTCCCTAGGGTTCCTACAATGCTGCCTACCTATAACCACAGTGCCATTGGCCTGATCCAGCAGGCTCTTCTTATGTTCTTCCCCACCTCCTTAAGTGCTGTGAGGTCTCTTCAGAGCCTCCTGTTGCCCCAGTTTGTCACCTCATCTGTCCAATTACCCAAGTTCCCTTCTCTTCCATCTACACCTTCCCTTCAGGTACCTTTTTCTCAGTCCATTCTACCCTGTTTTTGGTTACCCTGCTTATGGGGCTTACTTCTCTCTTGGACTGAGACTTCTTCCTAGACCAACCCCCAAAAGCCACTCCTGTCTCTAGGGTCTGTGTGAAGCTTTCATCTCAGCCAAACAGACAACTTCCACTCCCCTCTCAGAAGCAGAAACATCTGTTCTTTGAGCAAGTGCAATGTTCGCTAACATTCCATGACACCCTACCCATCCGGCTCATTGATATCTGAGGCTCTGTGCCAAAATTGCCATACAGTGCATGCGTTAGCTTGAAAAATGCTAATCTTTTACACCCAGGTTTTCTATTCTCTCTCTCCCAAATCACTAATCAATCCATAACTGTTGTGAAACGAACAACTGTACATATTTTTGAGTTAGGAAGTTTCTCCTTTGCACATCGCAGGTCTGCAGAAGGAAAGCATAACGTTCAAAGAATCCAGGTTGCAGAAGCTACATATGCCTCCTTCCTCCCCAAAGTTGCTTTTTTTCACCTGGTCATCCAGGGGAAGCTCACAGAATGCTGGGATGTATTTTGCCCACTCAACGAGGACCAGGAGCTGCTGCTTCATCGACTCACACACATCGTTGATGGTTGCAATCTTCTTCATGGCAATATCGGCGCTGTGCACAGGACGGAGAGCCGAATACTATAAGAGAAAAGATCAGGCACCCTTTAACTAGGCAATCCTACATCTTCTTCTTCCCCATTTCCCCACTCCTTCACCCCTCCATATAACACACCATCATATACATGAGTCTATCGTGCCCAAATGGAAAGTTACCCTTTTGTCCAGAAGGTGGCAATAGATCACAACTATTCTATCAACAACGTATGTTGACATTATGAATTTGCCTTTTGCCCAAACTCACCCTCCAAGTTCTGGAAATCTGTAGTCCTTCGGTGCAAGAGGCTTGCATTTTATTTATTGATTCCTGTTTGGGGCACTTTAGAATTTCTTCATAAAGAGAGAGAAACTAACTCCATAGAACACAGTTAGCTAATACCTTTATTTTAGGAGCAAAGAAAAAGTAGCCGAAATGTGGCAAGTTTATGAGTTCTCCAGAGTTTATTGTTGGATAAGATCCTCCATGTGGTAGAGAGTGGTTGGACAATGAAAAAGAATAAAGAAAAGGATGGGGGGAAATGGTCTGGATGTTGCAGCCAAAAAATGATAAACAAATTCCAAACATACAGTCAGAAGCTTCCCCACCTCCTGGGGCTAATGGGAAAGCCCAGATGAGGATGTTGGGGATTTCAGGAAATGTGGGCGTTCAGGGAGGCTGAAGAGTTCATAGCCATGTACAGTATCTGTCCTGCTTTGGCCTCCTAAACTAGCCAGTTGTTTGGGGGTGGATGAATTTGTCCATTTTGGTTTCTCATTTTGGCTGCCTTAAGGTCAGTCATCCACATTTCCCCAACAACTAGTTCTCACGAAAATTCAGTTTAGAGCATATATGCAATTCTCCTTAACACAACGCACTTTCGCTCCTTTTGTTGTTGTTGTTTGCTTATATACACATTTTATTGCACATTTCACCCTAGTATTTTTGAACCCATTACTTGGCTTGACAATTGCACTGCAAAATATGGCGATACACAAATTTCAAAAGATGGCTGTGTTTCAATATTGTTTTGGAAAGTACGAACTAGGTAGGTTCACCTTTAGATGTGACACAAACCAAGGTGCAGCAGAAGATTATACCCTATTGCCAGGTTTCCATGTGGTTAAGGACCTCAGGATAAGAAGACTCCCAATGACCACAAGATGTAAGAAGAAATGTGGGGGGGGAGGTTCCCCTCCTACCTGATGCGCCATTGCCTCTGCTTGGGTCAGAATGGTGATTGACAGGGCTCCGTTGTCTTCGTAACTGCTCCGGCGGATGCTGATCCTGTCACGCTCATTCTGTACAGCTTTGCAAGAGAGACAAAGCAACCATGTCAGGCAGGCATCACCTCCAGTGACCACACAACCAATTCTCAATAAGCAAGAGGGCTGACTCGCGCTGTAATTTCCGAAGTTTACATTTCTTACTGGACTTGCACCAAATGCAGATGCTAAGAATCTTGGGAACTGGTCAGGTCAGGTAGGGAGAACCCATAGGCAAGTGTTCTGGTGGGGACGTGGTTAGAATCATTTGCAAATGTTCACACCCTTTGAATTCATATCCCTTTCTGAAGGACCGCCTCTCCCTACGTGAGCCTGCCTGGGCTTTGAGATATTCTGGGGAGGTGTTTCTCTGCCTCCATGACAGGCATATCTGGTAAGCGCACAAGACAGGGCCTTCTTGCTGGCTGCTCCCAGATTGTAGACCTCCCTCCCATGGGAAGCTAGAATGGTGCCCCCCTCTGCTTTCCTTTTGCCAGCAGGCAAAGATGTATTTTTTGTTCCAACAGTCCTTGGCCACCAACTAGCTGTTGTGGCAGTGTCTTCTGAGAGTGGGTGTTGTATTTTTGTCTCTCTGTGTGGTTTGTTTTCAGTGCCGCTGTTGATATTCATTGTGTGGTTTAAGTTGCATCTGTTTTGATTTACGCTAAGCCCAGGATATAAATTAAGTGTCAACAATACTGAGCTGGATGGGCCAATGGTCTGACTCAGTGTTCTCCCACAGTACCCTAAAGGCTAACAAGCACATTTTTGTGTTGAAAGCTTTTGTGGGTCCCACTTAGGTATATGGATGCATAAGCTAGGCATATATACCCTGAGAACAGAAAGAAGAATTATTTTATGACAAAGTGAGGCCAAAAGGTCATCCATGCAAGAGATAAAAACCAGGTGTGTCACATACTGTTTAAAGCACAAATGAAGACAGGATCCAATTGAAGTGAGTTGCATTAATGCTCCTATCATAATCACACCCTTTGGAGAGCAAAGTGGTTCCTTGTTTATCTTTTGTGTGGTTTATGGTGTATATTTTTCTGTTTTCCCTTCAAGGCAGATAACAACCCCCCCCCCAGCCTAAAGCATGACGTTCTCAAGATGATTTTGGCATTATCGCAGGAGGTTCCTTGGAAGAAACTTATCCAGTTAATATTTTACCTACTGTAAAAGTAAGTCATTATTAGGTGGTGAGTGCATTGCAATGGATTTCTGATGAATGGAAACGTTAAGACTGAGACCTGTGAGTTTCCCAGAATTAGGTTGAGTTCTCCACATTTTCCTTGTGAAAATTCAGCAGCATTTTAGTGTGAATTCCTCCTAAAGTGCACACCTTTGTATGCAGCTTTCCCTAATTTACACATATTTGCAAAGCGATTTCCCCTTATATAATGCATTTTTATATGCAGTTTTCATTTATATATGCATTTCTGTGAACACTTTGCCTCTATATGTGCATTTTCCTATTTGTTACTTGACTAGAGAAGTAGATTGCAAAGTTCAAAGATGTGTGAATTTTGAAGGATGGCTCCATTTCAGATAGTGTATTATTACTGAAAGTGTGAATTAGGAAGGTTTGCCCATAAATGCAAACTGAATTGAGTTTCTCCTCAATCTCTAAGCTGAGGCCAGTAGCCTATCTGAAAGGCTGGGCAGACACAAAGGCTTACTGAAACTGCATCACTGGAAATGCAGCATGATCACAGAGCAAGTTTTGACTCTGCCTTTGCCAACTCAATGCCTTCTTGGTGTTTTGGACCAGAATTTAGGATGTAGAAAATCACTGGGCATTTCCTATCAGGAGCCTTGCTATATCTGAATTTTGCTGAGCATTCTGCAATCGAATGATGGAAAACTTCAATGTCCCTTCCAGGTCCAAAATCTTGAACAAACAGGACTGTGTTTGCTGTTTGACGTCCTAGTGCAACACCAACCAACCAATTTACTTCATTTCCCCTGAAACATGGACCGGGTTGCTACAGAGGGGGTGGATCAGGGTGGAGCAAGGGGCGGAAATAAAAAAAAACATAGGAAATCGATACCTGTCCCAGTAGAGGTCACTTTTCTGGCAAAGGAAGCAAATCAGTAACTTCCCAAAACTTTCACTAGATATGCGTATATTATGTAAATGATGAGGGTCTGATTGCAACATCTGGTGCTCTGCTGATATACTAATTACTTATTTTATTTTAAAAAATAGTCCCCTTTTCCTCCATAAAGCTCTCAAAGCAGCTTAGGAAATTTAAAACAAGATGAGGTTTCTATCCTTGTTTTTCATCTTGTTTCACCTGGCACCTTCACTATACTGTCTTTATCAAATACTGAAGATGCACCTCTGGCCTTTGACACTAGAGAGGTATATTTTCAGGGGCCATTGTATTCTTGTGATTGCAATTTGTCTTTAACTGGTTTTAATGTATTTTTGAATGGCTGAAACCTGCCCTGAGACTGCATAGTGAACGGTAGACAATAAATCAAACTACTAATACAAATTTGAACTCTGCTTCAGGAAGCAAAATGTATTGGGATGGCACTGTCTGGGCAACGTCCTGAAATTTTTCCAACCCTCCCCCTCCAAACCACATGATCCAGCTCTGCCTATTTGTGATTCAGAATTCATCCGCTGTGATTCAGCACCCTCATTAACGGTGCTGCAAAGGAATTTGCTGATGTGGAACTTGGCACAACTCATCAGCTCCCCCAACGCTAGCAGCAGGCTACTGAATGCAAGGCTAGCATCACAGCAGTGCACATGGGACTCTGGATCAGGGGATAGTTTTAGACCATTTACCTTCCTTCTTCATTCCTGCCCGGAAACATTTCTTCAGACGGCAGTATCGGCACTGGTTCCTCTTGTCCTTGTCTATTATGCACTGCCTGCTAAATCTGGAAAGGGAAAGAGGCAAGCTCTGAAAAAATCATTGGTGATATGAAGGGCCAGTCCTATCATTTGGCAGAGTGAGCCAGCTGCCTTCGATGGCAGGTGCCAGAGGTAAAGGTGGCAATGAGCAATGCTAAAGGCTGGACACTCCCCTGCTAAGCATAGGAACAGGGGAAGCTTATACCAAGTCAGACATTTGGCCCATCTAGCTCAGTATTGTCTATGCTGAGTGGCAGCAGCTCTCTGGGGTTTCAGACGGGAGTGGATATTCCCAGCCCTGCCTGGAGATGCTGGGAATTAAACCTGGGAGTTTCTGGATGCAAAGCAGATACAATGAGCTACCAGCCCTTCCAAATCCTGCTGCCTTGTAGGCTGTCCTTTTGCTGGGGTTGAAGCAAGGGTCAACTGTGGTTGGGTTGAGAGCTATCTTGTTATTTGCCTCAGGCAATGAAATGTCTTAGACTCTTATTTTATTTTACATTTTACATCCCACTATTTGTCCGTTATGGAACCCAAGCTGGAGTACAAGTGGGCTCTGGGTGGCCACCCAGCCAGCCAGTGGCCAGACTTGCTTAGCTTCAGCTAAGTGTTAGGGCAGCTTCATGGACAACCAACAGAGATAGGCAATTCTGTCTGTTTCTCCATTTCTCATTTCCACCCGCTTAAATTCATTTTTTCAAGCTCCTGTAGCAATTTATGAATTTTAGGTAAAACAGTCCTCATGAGAATTATTAGAAATTTGGTGCAAACTTCTCCTGACCATAGAATCAGAGTTGGAAGGGACCTCAAGGATCATCTCATCCAACCCTCTGCAATGCAGGAATATACACCTGTCCCTTATGGGGATCAAACCTGCAACCTTGCTGTTACCAGCACCATACTCTAAACAACTGAGCTACCCAGTTTTGATTAAATGTGCTTGTTTCTGCACACAATTTCCCCATATATAATGCATTGTTGTGTGTTGCTTTCATGAAAACATGCCCTTATATGCAAACTTTACCCTAGTATTTACATTTTTGTACAAATTACTTGGATGGAGAACTCCACTGCAAAATTAGGATATGTGTGAATTTCAAAGGATGGTTCACATATTGTTTCAGGCAGTGCAAACTAGAGAAAATTCCAAGTTGTCATTCGTCTTCATCTTCAAGCCAGTGACAATGTTCAAAGCTTATGGAAAAGCCAGTCAATGTCCAAGGATGACCTACAAAACTATAGAGCTACCTGCACGAGTAGACGTGATTCTTACGGACACTCCTTCTGAAGAACCCTTTGCAGCCATCACAGCTGGAAGCTCCATAATGCTTCCCAGTAGCACGGTCTCCACAGATGGCACACATTGAGCTGATCCCATTCGCCAGCAGGCCGCCACTCCCTGACTCTGAAACAATGGCATCTGCAAAAAAAGGAGTTCACCAGTGGTCAATAAAGTGGGTGTCCTGGGGATGGAAAGGAACAGATCTAGTCCTACTGTGAGGCAGAGGGAGGCGGCTGCCACAGGTGACCATAGGTAAGAGGTATGGAGTGGATACAGCTGGGTCTGCCTAGCAACTTATAAACTAATCTACTGCCCTCTAGTGGAGTGGAGGATGGTGTCTCACCACCTATGTCTAAGTTAGGTGTAACCACCAATCTGGTTGGCTTTTATATATGGCATGGGTGGGGAGGTAAGCTCTATCTTTCCTCTTGGATCAGCTCTGGAAAGGAACAAAACCAACCCAATCCATAGAGTATTGGGTCTTGCCTTATTTTTAAAATCAAAATTCACACTGCTCACTGCTATGTGATAAATGAGTCAACATTCACAGCATACATTTAAAGCACTATGATTCCACTTTAACCAGTCATGGTTTCTCCCAAAGAATTCTGGGAGCTGTAGAATTTGTTAAGGGTGCTGAGAATTATTAGGAGACTCACATTTTACCCACCCTGAGCTACAATTCAAAAATTGGTATAACCATCTATCACTCTTCAGAAGGAACTATGGGCATCATTGGTTTGTAAGGGGAACAGAGGAGTCTCCTAACATTGCTCAGCACACTTCACAAACTACAGTTCCCAGAATTCTTGGGGGAAGCCATGGCTATTTAAAGTGTTATCACAGTGCTTTAAGTCTATGATATGAATGTGGTCTAAATTAGCAAAGCCACCAGCTGACACTAGGTGGTCCACCAGAAGTTGGCCATGGAAGCAAGATCTGCCCACCCCTAAGCTAGTCCAATCAGGATCCTGAAAATCAGTCTATGCCAGGCATAGGCAAACTCGGCCCTCCATATGTTTTGGGACTACAACTCCCACCATCCCTAGCTAGCAGGACCAGTGGTCAGGAATGGTGGGCGTTGTCCCAAAACATCTGGAGGGCTGAGTTTGCCTGTGCCTGGTCTATGCAGTCCTGGGATGTGATGCTACAAGCCAAGACTAAGCCAAGAGATGGTGCCTTATAGGTCTTGAAATGGAAAACAAAACAAAACAGATCATTAAAAAGCTATTGATTCAGGTGGTTCAAGCTACACCACACAAGAGAGCAGAGAAATAAAGCAGCCGACCCAGGATCAGTTGACAATCTTTTGGGGAGAGGGGAAGAATTATTTATTTAGAATTGGATCCAAAGATGCAATAGAGGACAAATTTCTGGCAGCGGTGCTGTTCAATTTAACTGTTGTGCAAGAGCCACCAGAAAAACATTGTGTGGTGATGTGCAATGCATCTTCTGTGAGCAAGTATCCTGAAATGTTGTGCAAGGCCATGTGCAAAAGATGGTGCAACAAGACTGTGCACACATGGAAGTATCCCAACGGACTTCTACTTTCTTGTCTGGCACAGCGATCTTCCAGCAACTGCCCTCCCAGACCACCTTATTTTACCAATGCTGCTTTCTCAATCCAGGCAGCTACCATTTCACATTAAAAAACATGCAACCAACTTGGCATCAGGCAGGAATGAGAGGCAGACAGTGGATAGGAAACCTCCACTAAGAGGGCAAGGCCTATCTGACCACCAGCTGCATCTTCCCAAGAGAAGATAGGAGCCCAGTGCCGCCTGATTCTCCTTCCTGCCTGATGAGCCATCTCTGAAGCAGCACCTCACATGATTGGTGTCTCTGTGCAACAGCAGATGCAGGGTGTTCCTTCCCTAGTGGTTTGCCTGCAGGAAAACGTCTTGTGGAACAGCGCCCCCTCCAGGTTCAACCCTCCTATTCTCATTGAGTGGGGAGTTGCAACATCCCCCACCTGTATGTTTAATTAGGTTTTAAAGGGGGGAAATAAACATTAGTCCCACCACTAAACTAATTTGGGGCTGGATCTGGGGTAGGTGGCTGGGGTGGGGTGGAGGATGTAACCTGATTGCCCACCCCAATTGAGACCACAGGCTGGATGGAGGGGAGATGAGCTGTGCAGAGCCATAAGTTATACCTGACCTTCTCATATTTACAATCGCCAAGTTGGCTTGTGGTCATAAAACCAAGAGAATTAAAACACAACATAGCATTATAAGAGACCACAGCATCAGTAAAGCAGCCAAGCCATCCAGCAGTGAACAGGCTGGTCATCTACTGACTCCTCTGCTCTCTGAATCAGATGCCTAAACTCAACTGTGATGGAGTTGGGTGGGTATCTCTGCAAGCTAATCCCACAATTCAGGTCTGAGAACTGAAAAGTCCCTCCCTTGTTTAGCCATTCAGGTGTTTGGGAAGATAGCATAAGAAGAGTCCTGCTGGACCAGGCCAATGATAAAGAGAAGAAGAGTTTGGATTTGATATCCCGCTTTATCACTACCCTAAGGAGTCTCAAAGCGGCTCACAACCTCCTTTCCCTTCCTCCCCACAACAAACACTCTGTGAGGTGAGTGAGGCTGAGAGACTTCGGAGAAGTGTGACTAGCCCAAAGTCACCCAGCAGCTGATGTGGAGGAGTGGGGAATCGAACCCGGTTCACCAGATTATGAATCCACTGCTCTTAACCACAACACCACACTGGCAATGATGCATTTAGTCCAGCATCCTGTTCTCACAGTGGCCAACCAGATGCCCCTGGGAAAGCTGCAAGCAAGGCCTGAACACAACAGCACTCTCCTCTCCTGTGAGTTCGCCCAGGCTCAGGAAAACCCCTCACTACCAGAGTGCTTGCTGGATCTTGGCGCCATCCCACAAAGGTGCCCGGCCAAGGTAAGCATCATTGGCATTAATATTTTGTGTCACAGGGCCATATCTCCAGTTCTGCCTTCTGAAATCTTTAAAAAAATGGAATCCTTTGTTGATGCTTGCCACCTGTCATTTAGTTTAACTCAGCTAAGTAAATGTTAGCTTGGGATATATGATGATGACATTTTATTTGGCCATAAATACTCCTCAATGTCTTTGCTTGGAAAGAAAAGGCTGGCTGATTCTTTTAGTGAGTGAAATAATATTAGTGATGCTATGATGATGTCAAAAGGAGGGGGGATGAAGTGCTTTTCAAACGCAGGTGGTGGGTGGGAAGAAAGCAGGCAATATACGGCCACATTCATACCATACATTTAAAGCACTATCATACCACTTTAAACAGTCGTGGCTTCCCCCAAAGAATTGTGGGAGCTGTCGTTTGTTAAAGGTGCTGAGAATTGTTAGGAGACCCCTTATTTCGCCTTACAGAGCTACAGTTTCCAGAGTGGTTTAACAATCAATCACTCTTCACAGAGAACTCTAGAAATTGCAGCCAGGACTTTTGAAGTGGTATCATAGTGCTTTAAATGTATGGTGTGGATGTGACCCAGGTATTGTCCATCTTCCATGCGACAGTCCTCAGAGATGTGAAGATCACTATGATGTCTCTCCATAATCTTCTCCAGGCTAAAAAATAATTCTTTAAATTGTTCTTAATGGAACTTGGGTTCTAGATCTCCTCTAAACATACCCTAATTTAAATACAATAAATGGCCTTGTTCTGGGGCAGGAAAATAATTCCTGGGAGTGGCTCTGAGATATATTTGTGGTGAGAATTCTCTGGCAGAAAAATAATCTACTCCGTCCAAGTTCCACAAACATTCTGGCTGTGATGGATGCACTGTGTGCAGTTTGGGAATTTATGGCAATGTCTCGGGGTAGAAAATGTATCCTCACAACCACATCATGTGTGGAGGAAGTGTGTAGCACATTGTTGATCTTCAATATATACAGTGCATGCAGAACAAAAGGCTGACATTTAAATCTGAAAACGTGCAGTTTATGGTTAGCACTCAACAAGATAGACTTAATTATTTCTTTGTTACTCCTTCTTACTTATAAATCCCTAAACAACTCTGGGCTATGTTCTTATTTATAAAGCCCTAAAAAAACCCTCTACTTTATTTCACTCAATTGGCCAGTAAGGGCATTACGGTCAATAAATGGAACCTGGTTAATGTCACCATGGTCTGATGGCTATCAGCTTGTGATAACACGAAGGCAGGCTTTTTCGCTGGTGAAACCAGTGTAGTAGAATGATCTCACTGCTGAAATCTGAGATGCCCCATCAGTACTGGCATTCCTCCGGCTCTCGAAGACAAACTTGTTTAGACAAGCATTCCCCTAATTGGCTAAGTTGAAATTCCTGCTCTAATTGGGGGGGGGGGCGACTATTAAAATTGTTGTGTTGTTTCAATGGGCTTGTTTTATTGTACACTTTAATTTATTTTAATGTTCTGGTGAAATTATTTTATTGTGTATTTTCATTATGTGTGTGCGTAGAGAGATGTGCCTGGCGCCATCATTCTCAACTTCTAAGTGCAAGCAAAGATGTTACTTTTCAGTCAACTAGTTGCCTGTTAATTGGGGTCACTTGGGAATGCCAATACCTTAGGCTGTATTGGTGTTCTTCTTTTAGTAGTGTGGGGCAAGATTTTGCCCTTTGTGTTTTTGCAGGATTTAGTCAATGGGTGCCATTTCATCCATCTGATGTCTTTTAAATTTTGTATCATGTATGCTTTTATAATTGTAAGTCACTCAGAGCAGCCTGGAGCGTCTCTATATAACAAAGGATCAGTCCTAGTTTTCATCTTGGAATCTCAATTATTATATTAATTCCACAGAGCTAGCAGTGGAATTGCAGCTTGTGTGTCAAATTTCTCCCTGCTTTCTTCTTCTGTACTTCTTATGGAACAAAATGTATATCCTGCTAACTGGACAGAAAACCTTCAAGGGGTTTACAAAGAACAAGAACAAGTATTCATTTAAAATATTGATGAAAGCAAGCATTAAAATCAAGCTGACACGCACTAAGTCCCAAAATGCAAATAAAATCAGCCATACTACCTGCTAAAAATTACATGTTAAAATGGCATGCCTTTGCAAGCTTGGTGAAACAAAAAAAGTTTCAAACAATACAGTGAAGGCAACCTGCCTAATATCAATGGGCAGGGCATTCCAAAGAGTAGGTGCTGTTGCCCATTGCTGGCAATCACAGGTGGAGAGAGTGCCGGTGCACTCAAGTTCAGCTCACAGGCTTCCCAAAAGGGCATCTGGTTGGCCATTGTGAGAACAGATGGCTGGACTAGATGGAGTTTTGATCTGATCCAGAAGGCTCTTCTAACGTTCTTATGATTCCTTACAAGTGCAGAACGAACGTTATGTGGCACTTGATAATGTGATATCAACTTACTCAATGCCACAATGTATTTTATTATGGGTATTTCCTTGCCAACGAGTGGGGTGAGGCTTATTGAAACGGCATTGAGACGTTATCTGGCCTGTTCTGCCACACCTCAAGAGCGGAGCCATTTTTACTCCCAATGCCCTGTGCACTTCGAAATGAATCCAGATATATAGTCTATTGCCTTCTTGGTATGTTACACTATAATAAGCTTCCTTTGTTTGACTTGGTCATCCTGGCCACCACCCATGGACCAGATTGCAGCTGTGACATATTTGAAAAGGGTCATGCTGAACTTTTAGGATGGGGGAAAGTATTAGGGCAAACAACGAAACATTTTCATAAGAGAAGTTCCTTTTCCAAGCCAGTTGTCAAAGCAATTCCAATTAATGAGGTACATCAGCCAGATATTGAAACAACAATATGAGGAATTGTTTCATGGAGCAGGTGTTAGTCCAGCATAAACAATGTAAGTTAGGAAGACCAGGACAGCTAAAATGGTACCTAAGAGAAAAATAAACAGATGTAGCCTGATGGGGAATATTTCTTAAGTTTGTAAGAATTGATTTGAAAAGCAAAGAAAAGGGAGGGGGTGAGAAATAGGATCATAAAGTATTCTAGATTACAACCATACATCTTGTTCTGGTTCAATCCACTTCTGGTGAATCTTCAAAATTCTAAAATCTACTGAAAAGAGATGTATCTTTTTTTTTTTACTGCCACAATTTATATCCCACTTTCTCACTAAGTATTCAAGAGATTTTCTTTTTTAAAAAAAATCAAAAATAAATGCATACTAATAAATGAAGCAAGAGCAATTTCAATCATACCAGATAAAACAAGCTAAAATTATTACAAAGACAGTGTCAGCATAAAATTCCCTTCCCAAGGCAGTCTTCAAAAAAATGCCACTGAAATGAAACTGTCTTTGTCGTCCACCTGGAAGTGAGTAGCAATGGAGCCAAGCAACTACATGGGTGTTCTTTGTAAGGCCAATTTATGCCGGCTTCACATGGGAACATAGGACGTTGTCTTATACCAAGGGACTATTGGTCAATCCAGCTCAGTATTGTCTACACCAGAGTTTCCTAAACTTGGGTATCCAGCTGCTTTTGGACTACAACTCCCATCATCCCTAGCTAGCAGGACCAGTGGTCAGGGATGATGGGAATTGTAGTCCAAAACAGCTGGAGGGCCAAGTTTGGGAAACCATGGGCTATACTGACTGATGATGACTTTCCAGGGTTTCAGGCAGGGGCTTTTCCCAGGCCTGCCTGGAGATGCTGGAAGGTTACCTGGGACCATCTGCCTGTAAGGCAGATGCTCTACCATAGAGCTCTTCCCCAATTTCATGTCAGAAGTGAACCATCTTAACAACTGGGAAGGCTACCAAAAGGCCACTGAAATCCAGTGGGGTTCTTGGAGGTTACAGGAAATCACTACAAAATTAAGAAAGTCAGAAGGTTTCATCGCTGGATTTTAATTCAGAAATTCTTTTGACTCTTAAATCTGCATTGGAAAGGGCATTGGCTTCGACAAAATAAGATGATTCAACAGGGCATATCTAAAACCATACCCGATGATTAGCTTTTCAAGAAACAAGTGCACAGATGTTGCTTGTTTATCATGCAAGATGAGATCCGCCAAGTTTTCCTTCTACAAAGTGTTTCTGCTTCAAGGATATGCCATTTCCCTGGTGCTCAAGCTGCAATAAATTGCAAGCAGTGGAGGGGAGGGGAGCTCAGTTTTTCAGCCAGTAAACTTGCAGAGTCCTATTAGGTGTGCTTGCGTCAATGTCATGAACACCTTACTCAAGAGAGTGCTCGTGATATCTCTGGTGATAAGCAGTGCAGCTTACCACCACCACCTCATGTCAACACCATCTTCGGACGCTTTAAAAGACATTTCAATTTAATTTTATTCTTCATCTGTAAAGCCAGCCTCAGCATTTTCCTGGCATACCACCCTTTAGAGAATAAGCAGTGATGCACCACCATTTTGAGAGTCTTAATTTTGTTTCAATGTGAACTTCCTTTCAGGGATCAATATATTTTCCCTTCTCCATTGCAACAGAGAAGTATCACTTTATCAAAGTTCCTTTTTGTTTGGTGGAGGGGGGTGGGCAGGAACACTAGTGAAAGCTCCAAAGCCCAGGATAAGAATGAGACTGAGAACACAATACAAGACAAAGCCTTTCCTTTCTTCTAAACCAGTTGCTAATTCCGTAATTGGAGCAAACACCTCCCCTAATTTCCCCTAAACACCATTACAAAGATGGCTGTTTGTCTATTGTAAGAGCTTTGTGAAAGCTCTTGGATAGACCTCTTACATTTGGATCATTTTACTAATGGGATATGTTGCGGTCTCAAGGTTTTGGCTAGCTTGTAGGGAGGGGGGTGTTTTCTTTTTTAAGCTGTTTGGACAAATTTTTGATGAGGATGCTTACCCAAGACAAACATGCTCATTTCAAAACAGCAAGTTCCTGACTATGTTGGTTTACTTATTAACAAGTAGGCAAATACCACAATGCCAACTTGAAACAGCCTTCACCTTTCAGAAAAGCTAGCATGTTGTTTCTACACTATTCTAGAGATATGAATCCTAACTTTTCTAAATATATAGCAATGTGGAGCTATAGAGATAAAACCAACCAAAGATCCATAACACATCATTAAAAACATTAATAAAACATCAATGAATAACAATAGATATTGATCGGTTAAAAGAAAAATCAGGTTGCAAAGCCCTTTCTAAATTAAACAGTTTTCAAAAGATGTCTGAAGGGAGGGAGGGACAGTTCTTGCTGAACTTCTACTGGCAAGCAGTTCCACAGGGCAGGGCCTACCACACTAAAGGCTCAGTCCATAGCAGAGGCTGGCCGAAATTCGGGGGCATGGGGAACCACAAGAAGTACTCCTAGGAATGATGTCCTGTCCAGCCAGTGACACTTGAGCCACAGGTTGTAAGAAAAAAAAACATATTTGAAGGAAACATCAGCTCAAGCTTTCTGGCTACCTACAAGCCTTCTGTGTCAAAGTCACAGAAAGGTGTCTCCATATTGTTTTAGAAGAACAGGGAGGCAACTGTGTTTCACCTTAAAGACTAAGAGAAATCTTGTAGCACAAGACTCGAGCTCATTTTATCAGATGCTTGAAATGCCATTTCTCCCCTTAAAGACTAACTCATTTATTATGGTGTGAGGTTTTATGGACTGATAGAGTTGGCTGCAGTCCGCAAAAGCTTATCCAGTCATTAATGTGTTCATCTTTAAGGTAGCATAGGGTTCTCTGTTGCGTTCGCTACAACAGACAAACACAGCTCCTCCTCTGGAAAATGAAATGCTGTACTTCATCAGATATGTAAAATGTTATGTTCTCCTCAGCTGGTAGATGGGGGAAACGTGTGTAAAGAGTGAGTCCAAATGGTCATGAAATCAAAGAGTTACAATCAGAACCAAGATGACATGAGATTCTAAATATATGCAAGTTCCGTGAACATTCACAATGAACATGCCCAACAAAACTCTGATGACCTCTCTCCCTGTGCCCCAGAAATCAGCTTTGGACGAGATTGATTTGGAAGGAGGAGGAGGAGGAGAGGTAGAAGAAGGCCAAGCTATTTCATATATATTTTTAAATGTAATCTCTCCCCACCATCTCATTTATCAATGGTACATCTTGCCAAACAAAGTCGACAGTGGTATAAAATGCCATTTATTTGATAAATACATCTTCAGCATAATATTCGGAAAGTAGATTTTTCCAGGCTTAATAAACAATAGTCTTTGCTGTTGGCTAAGTATTTTGCAGCATTGTGATGTCATAGCAAGGTGTGTGAGGTGTGGAATACACCTTTTCCAAGAGATTTCCATTGATTAGAAATCCATTTTCTCAATCACAATACAACAAGCTTTTCAATCTAAGTCCCTCATCGGCAATATAATTCAAGGCCACAGCGTAAGACCCGTCCCAATGCAGAAGTCCAAGAGTTCACCCACACAAATTCGACACCGTCCACCCTTCGACCCCATTCCTTCTTGTCCACTGAAGAGGACAACATTTGAACAAAGGTAGCAGAGGCCGATTGGAGAGGCAACGGAAGGTATCTCCTCACTCACCTGATGAGTTTGTGGGCAGCACCCTCAGGTTTTCGAACTCCAACATGGTGTATGAGGAGTCGAGGGACTCAGCGTAATCTGGCATCTCCATGTCCATTAGGCTTTGACAAATCCGCATTATTACTGTCAACAGAGACAAGTGAGGCCCCCACGACCCTGCTGTCAATCACAGCGAGGATCTCCAGCACGGTAGGGTTGACAACTACGGCAGGCTTGAGGATGACAAATCATTACCTAACTTTCCTGCTGTTCCCTCCCCCACCACTATCAGAAGGTTGGAAGGTAAAAATGACCTGGTCTTTATTGCATGCTCTCTCTCTCTCTCTCTCTCTCTCTCTCTCTCTCTCTCTCTCTCTCTCTCTCTCTCTCTGCCTTGTGCCCTATGAGTCTATGCCCTGAATCATGATTATATGGTGGCAGATAAGACCTGGTCTAAATCAACTTAAATTGCATCCTCCGTTCAATAGTGTGTGGTTTATGGCAATCCTTAAGCAAACATTTTGAAAAGCACAGGCAACGACAGATGATCTAACATACTCTTTCTGCAGGACACAAAGTGTTGGAGGCTATCATGCCCTTTTTCGTTCTAGGTTTTGTTCTAGCGTTTTAAATATCGATATTTGTCAGAAAGGATGCTGGAAGGAAAGTGCCACCATTTTGTGAAAGAAAAGGAAGTTTTCAGCTATGAGGAGGAAACTACATGAAAGCCACACATTCATAGGAAGCATGTGAAGCCACAGAGAAAGTTACCCAGGTTCTATGAAGGCCACTGTTGGCTCTTAGACCAAACAAACAAACAAACAAACACCCCCCATGTATTTCTGCTTGGGAAATATAATGTATATCCAGTGCTCCCCCCCCCCCGAAAAATAGGTGCCTGTAATCATCATGAAGTTGTTACAGTAAGTGCTACTCTTTTTAACCAAGAGAGAGAGACGTGCTGGTACTGCGTACCCATTGTGTATATGCCATTGAAAATGCTGGTGTCTGAACAACTATTGGAAAGTTGAAATGTAAAAGAAGTGGCAGGTGTCAAATATGGGTGACATAGATGGCAATCCTTTGTACATATGTGCATGCAAGCACATTAACTTAGACCACAAGAATGATGGGGACAACAACTCAAAGTCCTCAAATGCCCAGACTTTAATATCAGATGCAATGCATTATTGTATCACCTAGGATTGCCATATTTCAAAAAGTAAAAACCAAGACACCACGGAACTGTTGAGCTTTTTTAAACAAAAACCCCACAGTTTTTCAATTGACTTGCCTAAGATCCAGGACACAGCGCCACCTTTCAAAAATGTATGGCAGCCCTAGTATCACCAACCACAATGGTGCAGAGAAGGATAATTGTTTCAGTTATTCCATTGTTGGCTCCGCTTTGATCCATTACAGTGAGCTAATACAGTATTTGTTTATACTTTGGTATAAACTGGTATCTGGTACTAGTATTCACAGTTAGGACTGCTCATTTGGGGACTTTGAGTCTCTGGATTGCATCCAATGAAGTCATTGCACAAGCAGAAATACTTCTGTTTGTGCAGCGGATCTTCCTCTCCCTCCCCCCCCCATGTGGCCTCCCCAAAATTTGCTCTATGTTATCCCCCAACCCTCTGGAGCAGATCTGGGAGGGGCACAGGGGACAGGGGGTTAGTAGAGGGAAGGAAAGGGAAGTTCCACTGCAAAAGCAGAAGTTGTTCCACCCAAATAATTTCACTTGATTCAAGCTACTGTCCCCATTGTTCATGTGAGCATGCATTTGCACATTTAAAAATGGCTGCCATATTTGGATCACGCTGCTGGCCACCACCATTCCGTTTCACTGGTGCATGTGGAAAAAATGGCCACCAAATTGAAATATGTACATTGGCATACGAACACGCATGCACACAAAATGCATTAAATAGCACCACTAAAACAGAAGCGGGAGCAGCATCAGTTATGGGGGATGAAACCCAGTGGCACACTTTGAAACTGTGTGGGTGGCAGATTTGGAGGTTTGAACAAGAAACTTAAAGTGAGGCCCACAGCCCAAGATAGCGAGAAGAAAGACCTTCATAGAATTTGTGTGTGCCTCACTAAAATTACACCCATGGAAAATTGAATGATTGGATTGTTTTTTCAACTCTAGGCAAACCTACTCTGATATGCAGTCATGTTTCAAGAGAAAGAGATGGGGTGGGGGGTTGCAATTTCCAGAAGGAAGGCTTTGGGCCAAAGGATTGTCAACTGCTTTCTCTGCCAAATTTCCTGAACTCAGATTCAACTCCATTAGTAGGGAGGCCCAGTTTAACCTAATAAATCCTTTAATAAAACAAATAATACAAATAACAGGACGAGCCAAAGCCGGTCTTTGAACAGCTCGACATCTTCTGTCGTTTTCTCTTTTTCATACTTGTGACCTCAATTCAGTCCTCAGACTGGCTAACCTTTTGCTGTAGGTCACTAGGCTCAACCTCTGATCGTTGTCTCTGACTTGCAGACCCCACATTACCACGTCAACATGTGACCTGTGAAAACACAAGATTGGATCTGTCTGGTCTGCCATCAGCCGGTGTGAAAACTGAAACAAAGACCACCCCTAAAATCTATCTTCAAGCAAGAACGTTTGTTATCATGTGCAAGATATAAAATAATTAAGTTGTGCAATCAATTCCCTCTTTGTTTCAAAGAATAAGCACAGCACAGACTCCTTGGAAAGATAAGAGTTTTATGTTTTTTTATCCTTGGACTATGTACCAAGGCTTCCAGAAATGCCAGCATCAGCTCAATTAGGCGTTAATTACAGTTCTGATTTTGCTTGTGACTCTCATAGTGGGTCTTAGAGAGTTATGTCACAGCAAAGCAACCAACCAACCAACCAGGAAATGGGTATTTTTCAGACAACTCACTAATGTAATGACAAGGAAGATGCCTAGATTCCCATTGATACATTACATATTTTTCAGACACATGGACAACTCACTAATGTAATGACAAGGAAGATGCCTAGATTCCCCTTGATACATTACATAGGAAGTTGGATTTGCTAGCACTTCCTGCTTTGCATGTCCAACATGGATTCTGCACAGTATTATGGAAGACCTGCTAACCCATTTTTCTTTATGCCCTTTTAGAGTTGACTATGAGATCAGCTTTCCACACCCTGGGACACTCCATATGTTCTTGTGCTACAATTCCTATAAGTTCATTGGCCATGCTGTCTGGGGCGTATGGAAGTTGTAGTCCAACAACATATGGAGGACACCAAGTTGGTGCCAACTAAGTTAGCGTGTGCAGAACCAAAACATTCCCACTTCCCAGTACCATGAGCAGAAACAGCTTCCTGAAGATGGCTGGTAGTGACATTTGAGTTTTCTTTCAGCCAATGCCAAACACAAACATTGCAAAAGTCAAACATTCCTAGCTCTAAAACATGAAGAACGCTGGAGGCTGGCCTATTAAAGACAGACATTATGTCTCCTTTCTTGGAGTGTCAGCATGCTAAACGGGTACCAAATGCATCCTATAACTATGAATAGCAAACCCATTTTGGAGTTAGGGACACAGGATCTTCAAAGACGGATGCCTACCCCAACATTACCTTTTCATACTTTATATCAGCTCTCCTCTTCTTCTTCTTTCCACCGTCAACAAAGCCCAGGGAAACCTGAGAGTACCACCAACCCACATCTTTCTAAGGACTTTTGATGTGGCATCACACTAATATAGTATACTGTGTTGACACAGGACTTAGCTGTATTTGGAGGGAGTCGGTAATTTCCTCTTACTATTCTGTTCTCAGTGGCAAGAGACAACAATGTTATTACCTAGCTTTTTGATGGGTATATTCTCTAAGGGATGGGGAACTTCAACCCTGGGGACAGAAGACAACCTTCTAGCCTTTTGTATCTGGGACTCTCACCAGCTCACGCTCCTTCTCCAGGTCACATCCCTCATTAGTTCTGCTTCATACCCTTGTTTGCCTGGCTGGATACTGTTTTGCCTGAATACTGACCATGCCTCTTGCCTGCCTGGATGGAGGATACAAAGAGATGTGGGACTGAAAACCTGTAGCTTTTGCATGAATGGCATCTACCCTGTTGCACAAACTTCCATTGATCTCTCCAGCTTTTCCTCTGCCCTTGCCCATGGCTGGTCTGCAGGCCCAGATGGTTGCTCACAAAGAGATGTTACCCCTGGGCTGAAAAATACTTTCCCAATCCCTATCCTCTAAGCATTCCTCTTACGTCTTGAGCCAAAATCATTGAAATTAACCACATGGAAAATACTGCATCCAGTAACTATTTCAGAAAGTTCGCCACCCAATGTGATCTGTTTGCAGTCATTCTACGGAACTTTGACCTTTTTTCCACTTACTGGATATCTTATAAAAATAAAATCACAGATTTTGTGGGTACCATCCATGACTTGGGGAACTGAAAATTCCTGGAAGTTTCTGTTTCGGGTGGATGTCACCTGGTGGAGATTCCAGGGTTGTAAATAAGCCTAACCACTCTTTCCTTCCTTCTCCCTCCAGTCATTCATTCATTCATTCATTCAGAAAATGGTGAACTCATTCACCTTCACACAAAAACTTCATATTCTGTAAAATAAGAATGGGGAAGAAATTCCCTCCTGTTTGCATTTTAATGTGAACCTAACTAATTCATGCTTCCTGAAACAATACACAAGCCAAAATTCAAGCTACAGTTTGAAATTTGCATTTTATGATGCTATTTTCCAACCAATAACATGCATATATTGAGGGACAGTGTATATGTATCCATGAAAATAAACAAAAGGAAAAATATTAGGGGAAATTACTTGCAAAAATGTGTATATTGGGAGAAATTGCATACAAAATGTACATATTTTGCCCACTAAAATGCTGAAATTCTTTCTGCCAGGACTTTAAAAAAACCCAAAAAAAAACAACTTCATAAACTAACACAGAAATATTGCAAATGGAAGTTAAAAAAAATGAAAACCTGAAGGGGGAAAATGGGGGAAAGGACCCTCCCATCCTCCTCAGAAGAAAAAAAAAATCCAATTTATTGACTTATTCATAGAATCTCAGAACTGTAGAGTTGGAAGGGACCCCACAGGTCACCTTGTCCAACCCCCTGAAATGCAGGATTCATAGGTAAAGAATCCTTGACAGCTGGTCATTCAACTTCCATTTAAAAACCACCAATGAAAGAGAACCCACCGCCTTCTGAGGTAATCCATTTCTCTGTTGAACAGCTTTTCCTGTCAGGAAGCCCTTCTTAACATTTAGTCGGAATCTCCTGTCTTGTAACTTGAATCCATTGGTTTGGATCCTGCCCTTTGGAGCAGCAGAAAACAAGCTCATTCCATCTGCCATTTGACAGACCTTCTGCTATTTGAAGGCGGCTATCATATCACCGACCAGTCTTCTCTTCTCCAAGCTAAATGTACCCAACTCCCTATTCATCCATCCTTACTGCACATCAGGAATGGGGAACCTCTGGCCCCCAGATGTTGCTGGGCAACCATTCCCATTACTCCCGCCCATTGACCATGTTGGCTGGGGCTGATGGGAGATGGACTGCAGCAACACCCGGAGAGCTGCAGATTCCCCATTCTTACTACAGATGATGGCTGAGAAGAGAAGATTGGCAAGGTCAATAATCTAATAGATCTTCTCTGGATAAACTCAGTAGCTGAAATACAGAAACCCATGGATGTCTTGGGGGGGGGACATATAATTAGAAACAGTGTGCTGCCTGTGATAATCAGTGGTGTGAAATCAAATCATTAGAGTCTAATCTTATAACCGCAGCCGCAACACATTTACCCAAACCAGATGGCTGGGTAATCAGTTGCCTTGTCTCAGTAGTATAATTTTGAACGTCCTGCATTGTATTGCATCCTGGAATGTTGTTTAGAGCCAGTAATCTCTTGCTGTTGTTAGTTATGTCTCCCCCATCGCTAGCAAAGCTGTCGTTAAACTCAAGTCATGATCCGGATTGTAAAAGAGTGTGCCGAGTCTATGGTTCCTGTATGTGTGTGTGTATGTACACAATGCTGAGGAAAATTCCTTCTTCCTGTGACTTCATTGTTCTGTTGGTTTGCTCCCCTCTTCTTTCTACACCTTCCAATTACCATTTTAACTAAAAGAATGTCAAAAAATATTAATTCCAGCATTGAAGCTAGTGCAGTTTGCCTTTGGGGAAGGGCTATAGCTCAATGGTAGAGCAACGGCCTTGGATGTAGAAGTTCCCAGGTTCGATTTGCAGCACCTGTAGGTAGGGTTGAGAGAGAGAGAGAGTAATACTGAGCTGCTGCCAGTCAGTGTAGACAAAATAAGCTAGAGGAACTCTTCTTCAAAGAGTCCAAAGAAATTCAAAGAAAACATGAGCTTTGGAGAAAGCAGCCTGCTCTCTTTTCTTGGCCTGATTTTGGCAATTTCTGTAACACTTCTGCCTAAGAGGAATTTCCAGAAGATACAGTAGTGAAAAACACAAGTGGAAGCCAGGGAGACACAGACACTGATTCAGACACAGTTGACGGAAGTTTTCCATGGGGGCTGCGTCTGCCGATGAGCTTCCTCTCACTCTGCTTGCTACAAACCTACACCCCATTTGTCAAACATTAATTTACAGGCCAAAAGAAAATTGAAAGTCTGCTATGGCTCCAGGTCATAGCCACACCATACATTGAAGGCATAACCAATACACATTTAAAGATCATGGCTTCACCCAAAGATTTCTTGGCACTGTAGTTTGTGAAGGATGCTGGGAATTGTAATTCCATGGGAGGTAATTTTGGGGTGGAGAGGATCGTGGTCTTTAAGTGTATGGTGTGGATGTGACCTCAGTCTACTCCACTAAGGACTTCCCTGAATATATTTCCCCAGAACACTTGTGTTTGCTCACCATAATACGGGAGACATCATCAAAAAGGGACAGAATGTCAACCCCTGTAAGAGCTCATATGTAAACAGGTGCTCAGAAAGTGCTATTTCTTCATCAATGCCAACAGAGAAAGCCAAACTGAGAGAAGGAATATAGTGGTTAAAGTATCAGGCTATGAACTGGAAGATCAGGGTTCAAGTTCCCACTTGGCCAGGAAGCTCTCAGCCTACATGGCTTCAAATTGGGAGGGGAAGAACCATGTGACTGTCACTTTGAGCTCCTTGGGACCTGCTTAACCCACATACAGTGCTCTAGGTTCCCAAACCCATGAACTCATGGTTCAGAATAAGGCCTGACAGCAAGTGCTGAAAGTCAGCCTAAATTTCCATGTATACATATAATTCAGTACATTTAACTGTATGCAAGGTCTGCATATTTGTTTATTTATTGATTTTCCTCCAAGGAGCGCAAGGTAGCATACATGGTTCTCCCCCTCTTCAATTAATCTCCACAACAGCCTTGTGAGGTAGGTTAGGCTGAGAGGCTGTGACTGGCCCAATGGCCCAAGGAGAGCTTCATGCCCAAGTGGGAATCTGAACCCAGGTCCCAGTTTAGCACTCTAACCACTATACCACACTGGCGATTTTTTTAATGCATAAATTAACATGTGCAAAATTTATGCAAAGTTGTGCCATAGGCCAGTCTTCGAAGTCTGTTAAGTACCTAATGATTCCCCTTGGCTAAGTTTACCTGGTTGCATCTGCCATTCTTCTTGTGACTAGATACAATATTTGTAGCTGAATCACAACAATTTGACTCAGTGGAACATTCTGAGTTATGGCTGTGAAAATACTGGTGCTGAATGTGCTAGATGGGTTGCTGCATAGACTTGTGGCACTGCTTAGAACTTTTTAGCATATTTTTTTCCCTTCGTAGGTTATAGATAGTTCTGCTGAAAGTCATTTCTGAGAAATAACAGATGTCTTAGCCTTATTTCAATTGCCGTGCTGGCTTTCTCTGTAAGGTAGGTGTCAGGGTGGAAAGCAGGAGAATTAAATCAGCCACAAAATAATATTATGCAATGTGGAGGATCAACAGTTTCTGGGAGCCAAGACGTGTGTGTGGAGATTTATTTCATCAATAGAAAACATATGTCTCTTGGGTACACCAGCTCTCCTTTGCTGTTCCTGAGACTGACTCACCGAAGGCAACTATTTCTCAACCAATCCAGGATTTATCCCTAACCCCATACAATATTCTGTCCCCAAAGGCTTATAAATAAATAAGGAGAGCAAGGTGATGACACAAGCTTTGGATGAGGGTGCCACAACGATTCTTCCTTAAAAACAATATCTCTGCACATTTAGGATTGGGGAAGCTCAGGTCTAGACACAAGATGTGGCCCTCCAGGCTTCTCCATCTGGCCCTTGAGGCTCCCCTCCTAGGCTATTGTCCCCACTGCCTCTGCTCTACATCAGTGCTTTTGCTGATAATGTCTCTTGCCTGCCTGGATGGAGGATGGAGAGGTGCATGGCTTTTGCAACACTCAAATGCTGCGCACCGTACAAACACTTCCATTCATTGCTGCACCCACTTTTACTTTTGCCCACACCTACCATTGGCAAACTGCCCCTGGAAGATTGCTCAGGAGGCAATGGCGGCCCTCAGGTTGCAGAACGTCCAGGCAAGAGTTGTCAGCTAACCTTCCATCCAAGATGCTTGTTTTCCATTGGCAAGGAAACTGTGTGTGTACCTGAAATACCATCAGGTCCTGGAAAGACTCTGCTCACCCAGCCTGGCCATTGGCGCCTCCTGGACAGGGGAGAGTATAAGAAGACTTTCTCTTTCAACTAAGCCTTGCTTAAACCACTGTCTTCCTGAACCCTGGTGTATTCCTGTGTCCTTTGGTCTTGTTTCCTGACCTGTTGTCCCTGATTTCCCCTTCAATCCTGACTTGCTCTTTAGTTCTGGCTGCTGGCTTTCTTCTCTGGCTTTTGAAGGATCTCAGAGCACTACTTGCAGCCTGTGACAGTGATGGAACATTCAGTCATTTGGCTCCTACCTCATATATGTTGTTAAGATACATTGGTTAACCTGAATTAATTCTAAGGCTGAGTTCTGTAGCCCCAAAGAAAACATAGAGCACTGATTATAACGTGTGTGTGTGTGTGTGCACACAAATCAATACTAGGATGGAGACTCAACCTTAGAAAATGTTAGACCTTAGCAAATTGTCAGAAGGGATATCATAGCTTTGAGAAAACCCCTGTACTTGCCCATCCCATTCCACAGATCATTGATAGATATTTTGTGTTTAATAATTAGCTAGCTACTATTTGGTTGAGATGTGTGTCTTTTGACACAGTGTCATAAAATGCATAAATCTTAGCCAGTCCTTTCTTCAGAGTATGTCATAAATTGGCTGCTAACCATTTACATTATTCTCTTGATTTATTTTCAGAACTGGGGCCAATATTTGGCTGAAACTGTGTAGGTTTAAGAGGGTGGGGAGAGAGGCCAACCGGCAATTGTAGTATGGCTTGCTGATGAGATGTTGTTAAGGACTCTGAAACCTCAGAAATGAATCCTAGACAGCAAGCTAATCCTGGGTTGCAAAACAAATACGTTAGAGATTAAAGAAATTGTGAGGAGGGATTTTTAAGGAAATGATAGTGGCATGGAAGAAGTTTATACAATTATGCATGGCATGGAGAAAATGTATAGAGAAAATTTTTTCTCTTCTCTCATAACATCAATCTCATAGCCAACCAATGTAGCTGAATTTTGGAAGATAAAAGAGAGTACAGTGGTACCTCAGGTTAAGAATTTAATTCGTTCTGGAGGTTTGTTCTTAACCTGAAACTGTTCTTAACCTGAAGCACCACTTTAGCTAATGGGGCCTCCCACTGCCGCTGCGCCGCCGCCACGCTATTTCTGTTCTCATCCTGAAGCAAAGTTCTTAACCCGAGGTACTATTTCTGGGTTAGCGGAGTCTGTAACCTGAGGCGTATGTAACCTGAAGCATCTGTAACCCAAGGTACCACTGTATGTCTTCATGAAGCACATAGCTAAACTATGGAACTTGCTCCCACATGGGACGGTGATGGCCACCCACTTGGATGGCTTTAAAAGAGGACTGGACAGATTCATGGAGGATAAGGCTATCAATGTCTAGTAAACCATGGTGGCTATGCTCTGCCTCCATAGTTGCTGGAATAACTAGAAACCACAGGAAGGGAGAGTGCTCTTGAGCCTGAATCCTGGTTGCGGATTTCCCACAAACATTTGGTTATCCACTGTGAGAACAAGATGCTGGACTAGATGGGCCATTGGCCTGATCCAGCAGGCTCTTCATATGTTCTTAAAACAACTATTTAAAACATTCAAAAAATCAAAACGTAAAAATATTTCCTGGTTCAATTTTTTTTTAAAAAAATTGAATCACTTATGGGGGGCGCCATACTCTTTTCAGTGCTTAGGGCCTCTTCTAAAGGTCTTAATGCAGTCCTGGCCAGGTCAAAAATGCAAACCATCCAATCAGTAAGATGATTGAGGCAAAGTGCACTGAGAGCAGAGGTGACAAGAAGAAACAGGAGAGAAGCAGCGAGAGCAGTAAAAGCCAACCCACAGCACAGCAATAAAATTAAGATGGCAAATGAGTAATAAATACATAATCTATTAAAAACTCTGGATGATAGGATTGTTTTCTGCCGGCGCTTAGAAGTCAGAAAAGCCAACAATCCTCCGCCCCAACTGGGCATGGTATTATATATTGCCCCCTGGCTTCCATGTTTAGAACTTCTTTAATCTCTCCTTGGTTGATCACCTGAACAAGCGTCTATGAAGAGAGAGGCTGCGTAAACATTATACCTTTGAAGCACATTTGAAACACACACACCGCATCCCCACCCCAAGAATTCTGGGCCTTGCAGTTTACCCCTCACATAGTTGCTATTCCCAGCAATCCTTCTCAAGCTACAGTGCCCAGAATTGTTGGGGGGGGGGAATTTGCTTTAAGGGTCGAGTTTTACGTCTTGTTGTTGAGATTCAGATCTCTGAACAACTTGGAACCCAGTTTCCTCTGGGAACAGCTTACCATGCATATCCCTGCCTTTGATTCTTGAGAAATACACTCTTAGTAGTGCCACATGTTCCCAAGGTCCATCTTATGTCTACTAAGACCGGGGTCTTTTGTGTGGTAGCCCCTCCTGCTTGCAATCAGGCACTCTGCCTTACCTGCTTGCCTGAAGCTCAAGTATGCTCCTAGGTAAGCAATGAAACTCTTTGACATAGGATGTGGCAAGGGCAACCAGCTTAGGTGGCTTTAAAGAGAGGCTGGACAAATTCATAGAGGATAGATCAACATATGGTTACTAGTCTTGATGGTTCTATATTACTTCCAAGGTCAAAGACCTCTGAACACCAGTTTTGGGGTGAGAGGATGATTGTGGGAGAGGATGATTGTGCTTGTGTCCTGCTTGTGGACTTCCCAGAGGCATTTAGTGACACCATGAGAAAGAGAATGCTAGACAAGATGGACCCTTGGACTGCTCCAGCAGGGCTCTCATTATGTTCTGAACTCCTGTGTTGATTTATGGAGGCTTTCTATGCATGGAACTTAATCAGCGTTGATCAGTTCTACAACCAGAGTAAGGCTGTTGTCAGTACTAGGAGCAGATGCCTCAATTTCTATAATAGAACAGGGGAAATCTTGAGCCCTTGCGGTCTATAAATACACCACTCTGGACAAGAACATTTGGTTCCTCCTGCCCAGTAATATTTGCACAGCCTGATTAGAGGGATGACTCGTCTCAAGGTTGCCTTGTTGGAAAAGATAAGAGGAAGGGAGCATCTTACAAAAGATCACCTGTGGAGCATTAACTGTCTAGTGCAGATTCCTCTATTAACCGTTAGTCAACCTCTCGCCAGCTGATTCACTCTTGTTGATAGCAGTTGGCCATTTCTCCCAACATGTATTAAACTGAAGAAGCCAAAGATTAATATAGCATGCACTGACTCATTAACAGCCACTAATTAAGGGCTGCATCCAACTATAGCCACATTCACACCATACATTCAAAGCACTATGATATCATTTAAATAATCATGGCTTTCCCCAAAGAATTCTGGGTGCTGTGGTTTGTTAAGGGTGCTCAGAGTAGTTAGGAGGCCCTTATTCCCCTCACAAAGCTGCAATTTCCAGAGTTCACTGTGCAGAACGATTAATTGTTAAGCCACTGTGGGAATTGTTGCTCTATGAGGGGAATATGGGTCCCCAACAACTCTTAAGAAACTACAGCTCCTAGAATTCTTTGAAGTCATGACTGTTGACATTGTCATAGTGCTTTAAGCATAGCTGTCAACTTTTCCCTTTTCTTGCGAGGAATCCTATTCGGAATAAGGGAATTTCCCTTTAAAAAAGGGAAACGTTGACAGCTATGGCTTTAAGTATACAGTGTTTACATGGACCCAAGTCTTTAGGCTTGCCAAACATCAGGAAAATTCCCAAAATGGCTTCTTGGTGTAAAAATGGTGTCAGGGTGGAATTTTCAGCAAAAAAATCACTCTTCCTAAAAACAGCTCAGCAACTTACTTTGTCAGGAATTTTTCACCTAACCAAAGTAAGGCTAACATTGGCCACAACCCAAGTTTTCAGGTTTTAATTAAAATTCAAATCTTCAAAGGAGCATTACTGGGGCAAGACTGAGGCCAATCTTTCTGTGCCAACAAGAGGGGATAAAGGATCAATATAGAAAACAAGCAAAATGTCTGATAAAAATATATGATACAGAAACAAGCCACTGTTTGCATCGCTCTGTATCCCTGGTGAATTTGAATATATACAAATTCATTTACATCTTGAAAAGATGTCCTATATTGAAACAGAATGTGAAGAAGGAACAAGCCACTGGCTATTTCCCAATTCAAATATATCCTTTCGCAGCTCAGATGTAAACTTCTTAGAAGCATGCTAAAAGGGAGACCTATCCCAAAATGTGTACTTCCGATCTTAACTACAAGGATATAACAGGTGGTTGGTTAGAGGGAATTCTACCCCCGCCCCCCAGGCATTAAGAATCATTCCAAAAATTATTCCCTTTTGCATGAAAGGTAAACTACTCTTAGTTTACAACATCTGGAAAGGATTTGTCCTCTTCTGAGCTTCCATTGTTGATTCTGAAACCGTTGTAACAGTATCCACTTCTAATGTGGTTTAGGAAAGACTCCAGGCATAATAATGCGAAAGAATTGTCCCCATGACAACCACTTAGCATGACAAGACCCTCGGAACCAGGAAGGTTTTGGCAACCGTTGAAACCCTTTTGAAACCGTACACTTTGAACTTCGGTGAAATGACTCGCTCTGAGAGCGCTTTCCATGAAACCAAACAAATATGGCCACTGGTTTATAGGCATCCATAAAGCCTTCTCTCTCCACCCTCCTCACCCCTCTCTTTTGCTGAGCAATGCATTTAGTAATTTTTTGAACGTTCAGACTCCCAGCCTGAAGGAATGCAATTTGTCAAGCTGCTGAATCAGCAGAGTAATCAGATCCATCAGTTAAGCCTTAAATGGGAGGTGGGAGTTACCCAGGTGGGTTTTGTGGTGATGTTACTTAAACATAGATTGAAGTAGCAGAAAAAAAGAAGATGTAGTATTAGTATGCAAATCTGAATTGAGTTCAGTGATGCGATGAGCCCCAACAAATGAGCTTATTAATGTATCGGTTAATTAACTTTGATTTATTAATTGCCTTCAAAGCCCCCGCCTCAAAGGTTTTAAAATATTAAATTAAAAACAACGAATATCTTTAAAACAAGGCCCAAACCCTAACAACTGGATGCTCCAGGTACAGACTCATTTATCCAGCTGCTTCTGAAAAGTGCAATGAGTGGGTGCCTGTCATATCTCAACAGGAATGCTATTCCACAGAGCAGGGGCAGCCACACTAAAAGCCCTGATCTGAATCACTGTGCCTTCTGAGATTGTTGGAACTCACAGGAGAAACCCTCCTGAAGACTGCAGCAGTCTTCTGGGTGTATAAGGGATAAGGCTCATCATGCCCCGTTGGACATTCAGTTGGTTCTGTAACCTGCTGTCCTCCAGCTGTTTTCAGCTACAGTTGCCATAAACCCTGATCAGCCCAGGGCTTCAGAGAGGAGAACTTAAGAAAGGCCATTTTGTTCTGGATGACATGGCCAAGGTTGGTCTTGAAACCACATGCCGCCAGGTGCATATCTGAAGTCCAGATTTCAGCAGAAACTGTGTGGACTATTTCAAGCACAAGGTGTAGGTGGGGGTGGGGGTGCAATCCAGGAAAGAATCTGCCATCCTTGTTTGTTATTGTTTATACTTGCAGTGTTGGGGTCTTTTTTTTACAATTACAGATTTGTAATTGTTTTATTGTGATGACAAGGTGCTATTGGACATTTTTATTAATTTTTTAAGTATTTTGACTGTTCTGTATCTGTGAGCTTAGAATATATAAGCAGAAACCTGCTGAACTGGAAGCTATATACACAGAGGCTGGTTTTTCTCTATGTTAGACCTAAAGCTGTGGCTGAGGGCCTCCCTGGAAACCTAACAGGGAAGCAAGATCTGTTGGGGTGTTGATGCTGTGAGCCCCTCCATCCTATGCTCAGGTTGTAAAGGTAAAGGGACCCCCCAACCTTTAAGTCCAGTCACAGACAACTCTAGGGTTGCGGCGCTCATCTCGCTTTACTGGCCGAGGGAGCCAGCGTACAGCTTCCGGGTCATGAGGCCAGCATGACTAAGCCGCTTCTGGTGAACCAGAGCAGCGCACGGAAACGCCGTTTACCTTCCCGCCAGAGCAGTACCTATTTATCTACTTGCACTTTGACGTGCTTTCAAACTGCTATGTGGGCAGGAGCAGGGACTGAACAGCAGGAGCTCACCCAGTCGTGGGGTTTCGAACCGCTGACCTTCTGATCGGCAAGCCCTAGGCTCTGTGGTTTAGACCACAGCGCCACCCGTGTCCCATATGTGTAAATAAAAGCATATATCCTATAGACACTGTTGTAAACAAAATCTGCCCTTTTTCCTTTATGGGGTATCCAAGAGCCCATATAGAGTCCTTATGTACCGTAGGTTCCCTATTGGTAGGATAAAATAACAGAGGCCAACCAGAGAATATTGAGAAGCAAAGCAGCTAGTAAGCCTGATCTTTATTGATCTGTTGCAACAGGGTCCTCACTCATCACAACGCAGGAGGGAGGAGGAACCCAGAACAATGGCACACAAGGCCTTATATAGACATTTTAAATTCCCTGCCCTCAAGCTCAAGACCACTCCCAGAAACATCACACATACATCACAGAAGGGGTGTGACTCAAGACCACCACCCCCAGATACATCATACCTACATCATAGAAAAGGTGGTCTAAAACAGAAATCTGAGTGACTTGTTTATCTCGTCTGACAGGTTACCTGTTTAATAGTCACTTGATTTGATTGCCTGCTTACTTGATTGGATACCCTGGGGAGCCTGGCCAATCTTTTGTAATGATAAATACTTAGTAATGATAAATACTTAGTCCCTGAGTCAGGTCACAGGCTCACCCTATTCAAATACAGACATACCCTTAAGACAGGATTTGTGAAGGAAAAGACAATGGGAGGCTTTTCCATTTTCCTTTGACCTTGCAGAGAAAACCTTTGCTCAGTTTGGGAATCAAAATGGTTTCAGGTTGCTCTTCCTGTGCTGATCTATGTACATGCTTGGTTGGTACACTTATGAACATTTAACATATATCTAAGACCTCAAAATTCCTATCACAATATCACTGTCCCTTTTGACCTTCATTCCAAAGGAACAGAGCCCTGGGTAAGTGCAAGAACTCCTGGAGTCTCTTCCTGATGGAGTGTGTACAACAGGATGTGATCCTGAAAAGCACATGAAGAAAAATAAAATATCCACTCGTATACATTTTGCATCTACCTTTGTCTGGCTGTTTTAAGAAGGTGGGCAGGGGAGAGAGGGAGCACACATACCCTCTTAAAATCATCCCTTTTCATCAAAACAAAAGAGGGATGCAAGAAATACAGAGATGAAGACACCCCCCCCCCCAAAAAAAACCCCAGTAAAACCTAACATCCCCTTTCCAAAGAGATTTGTACTCCTGGCCTTCCAAATGAGCCACATTTTTCAGGTCCTGCCTTGTCATTTGGCCCCTTCTGGAGTGCTGGACCAACTATCAAAGGCCCCAGGGGAGAGGAGTGATTCTTATCCTCCCTCATCTAAGAGATAAAGTCAACCGGGTTCTTCAAAAACTACAATGGAAAACAAGTTAATGTTGAGCCAAGGAAAGGAATGATGGTACTAAATGGCCTGGATTTCTTTACCTCCTCCCCAAACGTTGCTACTCACCATTGGCGAGTCCCAGCTGTAAGGTTACTCATTTTTTATTCACCAGCTTGATGGATGGAAGAAAGAAGTTCTGCCAGGCTCCAATTAGAAACAGGAGTGCTTGTGGGTTGCTGCTTTTGAGATAAGAGGACCATTTGTCTTGCTCTCTATGCAACAGGATTGCCAAAAGACGTCAAACCGAAATTTATTCTAAATGATCCCGCTTGGGGCTGTTGAAGCACATGGAGAGGGACACGGGGGGGGGGCTTCTCTTCCTCCACCCCTCCAGTTTCATTCTTTTAAACAGCTGGAAATTTATACCAGGGGATGAGTGAACCATGCCAGGAATCCATCTCTAGCAGCTGTCAGATCTTTCAGAATTCATCAACTTGGGGTTGATATCGAGTTGCCAAATGGGAACCTCAGGTTGTAAAAAATGTTGTTCCAAATAGCAGACCTTGGGAAATCCAGGCACAGAGCTGTGAGTGGCATTCATGGCAGAAAACTCTGGAATCACACCCTTGTAATGGCTCAGATTGAGTACTATTGAGTTGAATTCCCCAGAAATCTTTGACCTTGTTTCAAACCATTGTCTAATACAGGCTTCTTCAAACTCAGCCTTCCATGTTTTTTGGCCTACAACTCCCATGATCCCTAGCTAGCAAGACCAGTGGTCAGGGATGATGGGAATTGTAGTCTCAAAACATCTGGAGGGCCAAGTTTGAGGAAGCCTGGTCTAATAACTCAGGCATGGGGAAATTGTGGCCCTCCAGATGTTGTTGGACTCCATTTAGCCTCAGCCAGCATGGTTGGGTATGATGGCAGATTCACTCCAACATCTGAGCAGATTCTCTCTCTTTGATTTAGGTCAGGGGTTAGCAAACTTTTTCAGCATGGGGCCAGTCCACTTTCCCTCAGACCTTGTGTGGGGCTGGACTATTTTTTTTGGGGGGGGGGGAATGAACGAATAAATAACCCACAAATAACCCAAAGATGCATTTTTTTAAAAGCACACATTCTACTCATGTAAAAACACCCTGATTCCCAGGCCATCTGTGGGCCAGATTTAGAAGGCGATTGGGCTGGATCCGGCCTGCGGGCCTTAGTTTGCCTACCCATGATTTAAGTGGTGGGTTTTAATTCTTCATTCATTCAGACATAGGGACAGAGGAGGCTGCATTATGCTGAATCAGACCATTGGGTCCATTGAGCTCAGCGTTTTCTACACTGTCTGGCAACATCTCTCCAAGGCTTTAGAATGGGAGTCTCTCCCAGCCCTACCTCCCTACCAGGGATTGAACCTGACACCTTCTGCATGCAAGACAGATACTCTACCACCAAGCTACGGCCCCTGTAGACATATCTTTGGAATGAATACACTTTGGTCATTTTATAACTTTGGCTTCCCACTCAGGTTTAATAAGGAAAGGCATTCTTCTTTGCCTCTGAAATTGCTCATTTGTGCTTGCCTCTCCAAAGGAGAGTCGCCACCAGAGAATTGGGGCCCCCTTCCTCCTCTCCTCTGGTGAGATAAGACATAATTTAATTAACCAGAAACTGCTGCTGAATCATAAGATTCCCGCATAAGATTGCCGGACAGCCTCTCTCAAAGTGTCTGCAAATGTGCTCATTGGCTTCCTGTCAAGGTTCATCCTTTGTCTGTCTAGCATAAAAAGTCATCCTCTCCCACCTGTGCTTTGTGGGGAGCCATGAAGACCATTTGGGCTGAACCATTTGACTTGAACAAATAAACCAGAAAGGATTATATGAGCCGTTTGTCTTCTAGATCTGTGTTTCCCAACCTTGGGACTCTAGGTGTTTTTGAACTACAGTACCCATCATCCCTGATGGGTTATGTGAAGTCTATTATGCTAGGAGTGATGGGAGTTGTAGTCCAAAAACACCTGGAGACCCAGGGTTGGGAAACACTGTTCTAGATTACTAGCGTTTCATCCTACTCGCAATAGCCCCTCTGGTGGCTCATGGAACATTCCATTTACCCAGGAATGAAATGTGTGCTGCCATCTCTTGGGCATCAGAGGAACACTCGCCAAAGTTGCAGTGAAGAATCCAGAGCAGGAGGCCTTCAGATGTAGCTGATGCTTCTCTACAGCTAGAAACTGCTGGATTCATGGAGGATAGTGCTATCAATGGCTGTTGGCCATGATGGCTATGTTCTGCCACCACAGTCAGAGGCAGCAATGTTTCTGACTACCAGTTGCTGGAAGACACAGGAGGGGAGAGGGCTCTCATGCTCAAGAAGATTGACATCATCACCACCCACCACCTGAGGCAGTTGTCTCACTTTGCCTAATGGTAGGACCAGTCCTAGATGAGTATAAGCTCCATTGAATTCAGTGGGGCTTTACTTCAATGTAGACATGCACAAGTTCGTACTGTGAGTGTTGTGTATGTTTGACGGTGTGATTACTATAGTTGTGATTCCCTGTGGGGGAGGAATGGGATTACCTAGGGGGGCACTAGGAGGCCAGGGTGCAGCAGAGGGATGCTGGAGGTGTAAATGGCTATTATTATTATTATTATATTGTTTAAAAAATAAAATTATTTTATTATTAGTTAAATTAATTGGGTTTTGAAAATGTGCAATTAATTAATGTTTTGAAATTTATTGTGTTATTAACTTCCTTAGTGGGTTGTGCAAACTCCTATTCCAAATCATGCTTCTTATTGGGACACAGTGGGTGAGCTTATGGTACCAAGGGGCAGTGGTGTGAAAAAGTTGGGGAAGCATTGCTTAGTGGGTTTTAACTAAACAGTCACTTGGCAATTTGCCAGATGAGCTACAATGTCCCTTTTATTAACTAGAGATGATTCTATAATTGGGGTAACAGACCAGTCATCTGCTGGAAGTTCCCAGCAATCTTTATTTTAGAGTCATTTCTTTTTATCACTGTGTAGGCCTTTTTCATTCTCTAGAAAAGCAGCCGTCAGTCAATGGGCAGAAGCAGTGGCGTAGCGGGGGGGCAGGGGGGCCGGCCGCACCGGGTGCCACATCAGGGGGTTAGGGTTAGGGGGCGCAAATCCACGGGTTAGGGGATGCAAATTACTTGCCTTGCCCCAGGTGCTGACAACCCACTCTACGCCACTGGGCAGAAGAAAACCCCCCACAAAAAACTGAGTCAAGCATAGTGATCTGTGTTTGATGCTGACTTCCAAAAACACATCCAATGCCATCTGCAAGGTGTCCAGGAAAAAAGACATTCAATATCTCAGTCCATTATCATGACTTACTGGGGAGTTTCCAGCAAAGCCCCAAAGAAAATTCATGGAGCTAATAATACGTTTGTGCAATCCATGCTGCTTGGGCTTTCTTTATAAATTTATGTATTCAATTCTAGTTCTGCCTGGAGGATCTTCAAGTTTCTCTCCATTTTGCAACATAGGAAGCATTAAGAAACTTCCGGATGTGCTTCTCCTCAGGAAAAAAAAGGAAGAAAGCTGCAGGAATGACGCACATTTTTTTAATGGCTTGTTACAGGCCACCTGCCAGCCAGCTGAAGTTGCCAACTCAATTGAAACAGATTCCACGCTTGCCATTAGCCGAGTTCCTTGCTGTACTTTCCATGGGAAGCGCCCACCAGGGATGGAGATGGATGGTTTTTTAAAAAAAATAACAAACCAACGTATCTCAGTTTCAACTCAATCACTGACCTCTCAGGCAAATGACAATTGTCAGCTGGCTCCATGTAAAATGTGGAAACGCCGCTGGGGACCATAGCAAAGAACAGAGGAAAAGTCCAAAGAGATCAAAAGGGAGAGGAAAGACATAATGTTTGACTGTGACAGGGAGGTGGGGTCTCCGTTGCAGAACTTCCGAAGGGGAACTTTTAAGTGTGCATGTTTTTGAAAGAGATTGAAGCTAGTAAACAAATCAAGCTACAACTCACATTTATACTTCACACAATATCCCCCTGCCCTAAAAATAGAGGGATGAGATACGCTATGTCTGCTCTTTCAAGGCCTGTTGCCAATGTCTAATGGTTAGATTCCCACTGTTAGAACATAGTGGGTGCACCAGTTGATGGAATATGCAATAAAGTAACACTGAATGGAAGGGACACGGGTGGCGCTGTGGGTTAAACCACAGAGCCTAGGATTTGCCAATTGGAAGGTCGCGGTTCAAATCCCCATGACAGGGTGAGCTCCCGTTGCTCGGTCCCTGCTCCTGGCAACCTAGCAGTTCGAAAGCATGTCAAAGTGCAAGTAGATAAATAGGTACCGCTCCCGTGAGAAGGTAAACGGCATTTCTGTGTGCTGCTCTGGTTCGCCAGAAGCGGCTTAGTGATGTTGGCCACATGACCCGGAAGCTGTACGCCGGCTCCCTCGGCCAATAAAGCGAGATGAGTGCCGCAACCCCAGAGTCGGTCACGACTGAATCTAATGGTCAGGGGTCCCTTTCCCTTTACCTAACACTGAATGACTGGTGGAGGGTGGGGACTTGCTGAGACTGACCTGGTAGTAGGCTGGACTGAGGGGCATGGTGGACCAGATTGAGGCTATCTTCTGACAGGCCTTTAAATAAAGAAGTTGTCCTACTGTAAAACAGGACATATGTCCAACTTTGAGTCCTTTCAGCTTCTTGATTGCTAGACATGCAAACAGGTCTGAGATGAGGACTGGGATTGGAGTCATATCTGATGATGTCACAAACACATCGGTGCCTCCCTAGAATCAGGAGAATGCAGAGCTATTTTCCACTGCGGCTTCTAGAGGGCATGGGGCATTCTGGACCCTCTAGATAACATTTCCCCATATACAGTCCATTACCTTCCCCATTTTGTAACTGCCTCCTGAACACACCAGCAAAACTGTTCAGGAGTTAAAAGCAAATGGGCAGATTATATAATATGATTATAGAAGATGTCGATGTTATAGACCGTTATAGAGATACTTTTCAGTGTGTTCAAGTGCTTGAACTCAGCCAGAGGAATATTTAACTTGGTCATCGCAAATTCAAGGAAGAGATCAGCTATAGACCACCAAAGTATCTTCATCTTCATACACATATTCTGGTTGTGCACTCTAGGAAGCAAAATGCTGGGACTAGACAGACATTTAGTCTGATTGCAGTAGAGCTCTTGTGTTCTTATAAAAACAGTAAAAATGTTTTAGTGTGCAGAATGTTGCTTACACTTGAATTGGCAAATCCTGTAGGGCTAGGCCAAATGTTTCAGTTCCCCCACGGATGGGCCGGCTCAGAATATATTCTCACACCACATAGGATTTGCTCACTGACTGACTGTGTTTTTATTTATTGCATGCTCACCCTGCTATTTCCTTTGGGCTCCTAAGGATCTCTCAGCCAGATTGCTAATCAAGCTCAAATCTGTTAAGTTTCAATTATCCTTCAGGATGTAGGTTGCCTAAACCATTCACTGGACCTGCTCGCAGATCATGGTTTGCAAACTCAAGAAAGGCAGAAGATTTGGTTACATTTCCAAAGTTAACAGGACATGGAACATTGCATGAGGAACAGCTACATCTGTTGTTTGACCTTTTTAACTGAGAAATCAGTTCAAGTCGTCTCTGGGATTCCAGCTTTGCTTGCTATTAAAACAAAGCCATTCTGAACACAAAGATTTGGTTTAGTAGAAAGGAAACACCAAAAGGCAGCAGGGTCGGGGGGGGGGGGGGAGGAAACAGAATCAGCTTCATTTTAATGCTTCTCTATTTAAAAATCTCAGATTCTGCAACATGCTCTTGCAGAAACAGATTCTGCAACATATAAATGCACACATATTTTATTTGTATGCTGCTTTCCCACAGTTCAAGGTGACTTACAACATGAAAAAAAATTACTGTACATAATTACAGCCATAACGAAATTAGGGGTTTTTTTGTATGTTTGTTTGGTTTGGTTTGTTGTTGTTTTTTGCACGTAACAACTTGCATTTCCTTACTTGGGTAGCATTCAAAGGACAACATGATTATTTATTTATTTATATTTATTTAACAATATTTATATGCCACTTGATTGTAAGTGGTTTACAATAAAAAAATATTAATTACAATTCTCAGTTAAAAAGACAATTAAACACAGGTTTTTATAAAACAATCTAAAGATTATTAAAATCAACAGTAGCTAAAAAGAGAGATAAAACACATGTAACTTCATTTATATTAACCAGTCATTTTAATGATAATTTTGTATTGTTTTGATGGTGCTTATGTTTATTGTTGTATATAACTTTATACCCTCTTAATATATGTTATATACAACTGTCTTGATATATTGTATATAGCTGTATACTATCTTGATATTTTATATGAGTTTGCAGTATAATGTTACATGCCACCTTAGTCTACCTAGTCTTAAAAAATTATCATCTTCTTTGCCTGTTTCTCTCTCTGTCTTCTGCCTCTCTATAATTTTTTTAAGACCTACATGTGCTCCATCTCTCCAAGAGAGGGAGCACTCATCATTCAAAGAGAAAACTCACATCAGAGCTGTAACTAAGTATGCTGAAATCTGGAGAAAGCTCGTGTTAGTTTCACTCTCAGGCTCAGCAAACTCGAAACAAAGTCTAAAGAGCGATTAAAGTCAGCAATTAAACTGACAAGGAGTTTATCTGAGATTAGTCAGCTCCAACTTCCAACCAGCATTTTACCTGAAATGAGATTTTAAACTGATGTATACTTTTTCAGTATTATTATTTTTTTTGCACACAGCTTAGATGTGTATGGGACGCAGGTGGCGCTGTGGGTTAAAGCCTCAGCGCCTAGGACTTGCCGATCGAAAGGTCGGCGGTTCGAATCCCTGCGGCGGGGTGCGCTCCCGCTGCTCGGTCCCAGCGCCTGCCAACCTAGCAGTTCGAAAGCACCCCCGGGTGCAAGTAGATAAATAGGGACCGCTTACCAGCGGGAAGGTAAACGGCGTTTCCGTGTGCGGCTCTGGCTCGCCAGAGCAGCGATGTCACGCTGGCCACGTGACCCGGAAGTGTCTCCGGACAGCGCTGGCCCCTGGCCTCTTAAGTGAGATGGGCGCACAACCCCAGAGTCTGTCAAGACTGGCCCGTATGGGCAGGGGTACCTTTACCTTTACCTTTTAGATGTGATTGCAGTTAAGTCAGATATAAATTATTTAAATAAATACTTTAAAAAAAAACCCTACAACCCTGGCACTGTTAAAAAATAATAATAATCACCCAACCCCTATTGAAACAAGCTATTGAAACATGCACCGCTAACCCAGCTACAAAATATTATTGGTGCGCCAAGGGTATACAAGGACAGTTTCTGTTCTCCTTGCAGCTTGCAGAACAGCAAAGAATGAGAGTCTGGGAGCACCCTGTGTGATGTGATTGAGCACTACATAAAAGGAGCCTGTTGGATCAGACCAATGGCTCATCTTGTCCAATGTTTTGTTCTCGCAGAACTTAAGCAGAAGAGTGCTCTCTCTTCCTCCTTCATGCTCTGGCATTGGGAGGGTGCAGAGAGCAGGCAGGAACGGGGCTGGCGCATGTCCTGGGGGTGTGCCACGCCACCAGCAGGGGCGTGGCGCTCATCCTGGGGGCGTGGCACACCACCTGCGGGGCGTGGCACCCACCAGGATCGCGCTGTCGGGGGCAGTGCACTCCCCCCACACTCCTCTTCCTCTGCCAGTGCTCCTATTGTGATGTCCAGCAAGTAGCATTCAGGAGTATTGCTGCCCCCAACCATGGAGGCACAGCCTAGCTATCACGACTAGTAGCCTTCAATAGCCCTCTCCTCCATGAATTTGTCTAATCCTCTTTTAAAGCCATCCAAGTTGGTGGCCATCATTGCCTCCTGGAAGAGTGAGTTCCATAGGATCTCCCTGAAGCAGAAACGCCTCCTCTGAAGGATGATCTCTGAAACCGAAACAACAAATTAAGCAACACCTTTGCATTTCTTGTGCTATAAATGTCTGGAATAACCAGGAGTAAAACACAATATAAAATACATCTATTTTTTGGCAGAAAATGTTCAGAGCAAAGGAAGCTAGTAATTCTTTATGAATTAGTCATCATTGTTTCCTTGCTCTAAGCTGGAGCAAGGGGTGGGCTGAACATTCTCTTCCTTCTCACCTCTTGCCTGATGGGACGCCCCTGTGAACATTTCCACCTACAAAAAGCCAGCCTGGAATCTTCCATCTCTGGCTGGGGAGTTCCTTTTTCTTTTATGGAATCCGATTAAAAAGGCAATTGTTCATTCTTCTTTTTCCATACATTTAATGTCAGGAGGAGTATTCTTCAGCCTGGGTAAAACAAGAATGTTTTCCAATTCCTCCTGAAAGTTGATAATAATAGTCAGGTTCACCTTACTAAGGAGGACATCCTGCAACTGAGGCACCACCACTGAAAAGGCCCTGTCATGGGTCAGCATCAACCAGGAAGCCTCTGGTGGTAGCCCCACCACCAAGGTCTCCATTGCCTGACACCAGCTGATTGACAGGAGAGAGGCTCCACCCCATGTGTTAAAGTGGCCCATGATCCAGAAGTGGCAGGAAAGGAAGGGCATCACTGCAACTTGGCTTCCAGGAAGTGAAGTCACCGTACTGACCTTCTGGCCAGATCTGCTCTTGCCCCACCCACTTTCACCAGAGGCCCCTCCCACCACTGGGATGTGATCCCTGGAAGGTTGCCCTCGGGGAAATATGACCCTTGGCCTGCAAAAAAAGATCTCCGCTGCTGATTTTATATACACATTCACAGAGCAATGTGGGGTTGCATCCTAGGGAAGCTGCCCTGACACCACTGTGTTTCATTGCATCTTGGCTCTAGGAGCCCAAGAGGAGAAGCTTAATGGTAAAATTCCCATGATCACATAAATGACTCAGTCTGGGAATAAACTGATTGCAATGCAATCAGCCTGAAGACAATAATGCTTGTTAAGTCATCAACAAGCAGAGTCAAGCTCAAAGGCCACAATCTTCCCCTAAAAAGCCCGACTCAGAGGGTGAAATGTTATTAGTTGCAAAATATGGAGCCCACTCTTGTTAACCACTGGAGTTGGCAAATGTCCAGGGAAAAATTACAAGGGCTTTTAAAGACTGGGGATTTCAGTCATCTATTGAAGCTCTGGAGGAGAGAGATTCAGGGAAGTGTCTGATGCACATTTCCCAGACCTTTCCATATTGGGGTTTTCCAACCACTTTTTTCAATATCAAGAGGCATTTGCTCCTGTTTTGTCTCAAGCACAAAGGTGGGGAAACTTTTTCAACCTGAGGCCCACATTCTCTTTGTACAGGTATTGCTACAATGAGGCTGCATGGTTGGCAGAGCTGGAGCAAACTGTGGGCAGGGCCTGAGGAAAATGTGGGTGGAGGAAAAAGGGGTGCAACTTTTCCCTCCGGAAAGTAGGCTACATTCTAGCAATGTGAAATCCAGGGGTCTTTATACCCACACACTTCTCCATTCAGGCAAGCAAGAGGCATTATCACAGTGCAAGGACACATTCCTGCCATGCAAAATTATTTGAGGTGCAGAGCAGAGCCATTAAGGGTTGTGACCTCGAGAGAGGGGGTGTAACCTGGAAAGGGACCTGATCTAGGGCAGGGCGATTAGCGCTCAGTTTGGCAGCTTGACCAATCCCCAAAAGATTTTTTTTTCTAGGCCCCTGCCAACTTTGGTGGAGGAGTAAAAAAGGCAACAGAAATTGAAGTGAACACAGCTGGAGTAGGCTGAACCCAAAGCCTTGATGGAGATGAAAATTGCTACGTCCCCAACCATCAGATTGTTTGGTTTAGAGAAAAGGCAAGTAAAAGGGGACACGATAGAAGTGGAGAAAGAAAAGCTTTTCTCCCTCTGTTCCAACATTAAAGCTCACGGACATCCACTGAAGTGATGTTGAAACAGTGGCTATTTGACCAATATACCAGCATGCCATGCTAAATGTCATTCATACCAGTGGGCATGATGTGATACAAAACAGATGTCATTGGGCAATGTCACAGCTTTCTGTCCCTTTCTGCACATTCTTACATCTGTTCTTCCATGATTCCACCAGGGAAACAGCAGGAAAGAACTATATGCCAGTCTACCACTCAAAATCACATCAATTTACTGCCATAATTTTCTGGGTTAAAGGAGCTGTAAATGGGTCTTTTTTCCGAAAAAAGAAAATGAGTGCTAAACATGTGCTATATTCCATTAGATTTGCAGAAGTGGCTTTTACATGGTGTGAAAGCTCAGATATAGTGAGAAGAAGAAGAAGAAGAAGAAGAAGAAGAAGAAGAAGAAGAAGAAGAAGAAGAAGAAGAAGAAGAAGAAGAAGAAGAAGAAGAAGAAGAATAGTAGTAGTAGTAGTAGTAGTAGTTTGGATTAGATATCCCGCTTGAGTCTCAAAGCTGCTAACATTCTCCTTTCCCTTCCTCCCCCACAACAAACACTCCATGAGGTGAGTGAGGCTGAGAGACTTCAGAGAAGTGTGACTGGCCCAAGGTCACCCAGCAGCTGCACGTGGAGGCGTGAGGAATCTAACCCAGTTCACCAGATTACGAGACTACCGCTCTTAACCACTACACCACACCAGCTCCTGTGCCCTGTGAATGCAGCCATTGAGTGAGTCAGGGAAGTGGAGTGATCACACTGCCCTCTCCATGCTTGTTTTCATTGCCTTCCACACACTGGAAGTCTGCTGTCTAAAAAGGGGGGACTCTTGTATCCATGGAGGTTCCCTGTACCAAGGTTCCAAGACATGCAGGGAGCCTCCACTGATACAAAAGGCTCTGCACCATATGTAGCTTCCAACTCATGGAAAGCAACGAAAACAGTCAGGGGAGGCTGAAGCTAGTACACTCGTCCCCTGTGCCACCCTCAGGTCACCAGTTACATGTTTATAATGCCTCCAGTGCATAGCACAGCAACCCATAATGGAAGGAGATGTTCAGTAGCAAACACAGGATTCCCAAACTCATATTTACGGCCAGCATGCAGGTGGACATATGGCAGCATATGAAGATATATGACAATATCCTTGTGCTGAGTCAGACTATTGATCCATCAATTGCCTACTGTGAATGGCAGGATCACTCCAGGGGCTCTGACAGAGGTCTTTCCCACTATGTGCTGCATTACCTTTTAACCCAGGGATGAGGAAACCCTCAGCACTCTCCGCCAGACCACACTCCATCTCCAGCCATGCCTTCACTGACTGTGCTTTGCACTTTTTCTGAGTGTATTTGCATGGCTGAAATGTGTCCTTGAACTCCAGATGGGCAAGAGAGCATAGTGGAACTGTGTGTAAAACTGGCCTATAGTACAGAGGTAAAATTTACATTAGTTACTCCACCCACTTTTGCCTCTAGCCCCACCCACCAGCACCAAACGTGACTTTCAGGCTGTAAAATGTTCTGCAACCAGTTTAGCCTCACCCTTGCTTCCTCAAGCTTCCTACCTTGTTCTTCACCTTTCCAACATATTTTCTCTGGCTCCCCTGTTCCTGGTTGCTCTTCGACCCTTGGCCAGGAAACATGCAAGATAAAGTCAGTTCAAATCAGAATCTCAAACACTCACTTTTCAAGTGCACTGTACAATCTTCCAGATTAAAAAAAAAAAAACCAGAGTCAGCTGTTATGATTCCCAATTTTCCCTGGAGATTATAGTGCTGAACGGACAGCTCAGCTGTGCATTCAGTTTGGCATCTTCAACTTTTGGACAAACACTCAATGGTGGGATTGAGCTGAATATCCTTTCGTGATCTTTTTCAGCACAAACAAACAAAAATGAATAGGTGTCTATTCACATCCTTGATTAGCTGCTATTCTTGTGGGTGTTTATTTATTTTTATTTCCTTTTTCCATCCCAGTAACAATTATGTTCCACAGGAGGCAGTGATGGCCACCGACTGGGATGGCTTTAAAAGAGGATTCAGCAAATTCATAGAGAACAAAGCTCTCAACGGCTACCAGCCATGATGACTATCCTCTGCCTCCATGGCCAGAGGCAGTAATGCTTCTGAATACCACTTGCTGGAAATCACAGGAAGCGAGAGTGCTCTTGTGCTCAGGTCCCGCTTTTCAGCTTTCACCAGGCATCTGGCTGGCTACTTTGAGACTAGATGGGCCATTGTTCTGATCCAGCAAGCTCTTCTTATATTTTCTTGAGAAGATTAAAGAGGGAGGAACACACCCACCCTAGCTTTGCTTACAAATATCTATTGCAATTGGCTTTCAATTGCATTTTTCAGTTCTCTTCAATCAATGTTCCTGGATTTTCCTATAATTGTTATTATTATTACAAGTGTGTGGTTTGTTTGTTTTTTGTCATCGTCAGAGGAGAGAAAATTAATTTCATTGCACATATTGATTTCTAAGAAAGGCTCCAAGATGCTGTCTTCTGAGCCTTCAAAACTATCATTTAAACTTGCGCCAGACCACCATGAGTGGAGTGCTATTGAACGGAAGGAACTTTTCCTCCCTTACATCCTGCCAGTTGGAACAAAGAAAATATTCACAGGACTTGGTGGAAATGTACAGTATTTTTAACCTTCATCGTATTAATCAGGTTGAAAACAGTACAATAGACATTTCTGTATGTTGTAGATGTCTGTTCTATCAGCTAGAAGAGGTTAGTTCAGGGAGTGCTGAACTTCTAGAGTTTAGTCCACAGGTCCATGGCCAAGGCTTGATGATTGCAGTGGCAAGTGAGGGCTTGCATGTTTAAGACAGTCATCATTGATTTTTGCAAGGGTGTGAAGGGAAGAATGTGCCTCTCCCCTTTATCACCCTGTCCATGTCCTAAATCCTTAATCCAGCACTCTTTTCTTGCAGAGGCCAACCAGATGCTCATGTAAAGCCTACAAACAGAATTTGAGCACAACTGCACTCTTCCCTCCTGTGGTTGCCAGCTACTGGTATTCAGAGACATACTGCCTTCAACAGTGGAGGGATGGCTATTGGGGCAAGTAGCCACTGATAGCCTTAGCTTAATTTAAAACCATCCAAATTGGTGGCCATCACTACCTCCTCTGAGAGCAAATTTCTGAATCTTCCAATGTTCGCTTTCATTGGATCACCTCCAAGTTCTAATATTATGAGATAGGCTATGATACAGATGTTGGCCTTCCCTGCTTTTCTCCATCTCTCACTTCTGTCATTGTTGGAGATCCTTTCTGGCTCCTACTTATACCTTTAGACTTGTTGAAATATAGGCAATTCAGGTTTGAAACAAAGGGGAAAAGGCCATCAGTCCAATTAAATTTTAGGTACAAAATGTACCATAGATGTATATAACTGAGATGGCTTTACAAATAGGGGTGTGAATGGACACCAAGATTTGCCTTGTATCTTTGTGTTTTCTTTTCTTTTAAAAGTCTAGTCTGCTTCTGAATTGATCTGTGTTCTCTTGATTTCAATCTGTGTTTTGATTCCAAACCACTTGGTATAAAACAAAGGTTTGTATTTCCCGTGCAGTATAATGAGAAAGCAACTGTAACATTTCCTCTTTTGGCCAAAGTAGATAACATTCACTGGCATAGGAGCCCTTCCAGAGTGGATTAAGCCTGTCAGATTGCAGACAAATTGGTCCATGGTTTATCTGTGGGGAAAATAAAAGGGATTTATTTTCCTTCATAATCCCTGATTATGGGAAGGGAGTGAGTAGGGGTTTGTCTCCTGCTCTTTTTTACCTGAAAACAATTCTGGGAAACCATTGGACCTTCAGATGCTGCTGAACTACAATTCCCAATGGCCAGGGGTGATGGGAGTTGTAGTTCAGTAACATCTGGAGGGCCAAAGGTTTCCAGTACATGCTCTAAATGTTAGCAGACCATGACCAAGGCCATTCTAGATTCTGCTCCAGAATGGAAATGCAATCCAGAGTTTTGGCTGCCCAGAATCAATTTGTTCTAGAAGTCTTAACACTGCTGCTACCTAACAGTTTTATCCATCCTGATCCACTGAGTTGGAAATGTGTTTTGATGTGCATGCCATGCTACAGAGCATCTTGCCCTTGGGTTGTGGTCTAGTTGATTCTCACAGCCTTATCTGCCTCCTTGAAAATCCTTATCCACTTCAAGCATGGCCAGTTTCATGAGCAGCATTGTGAAATCTCTTCCAGTTTGATATCAGCAAACCCCAAAGTGACCATTACTCAATTTGATTCACAAAATAACACTTAACTTTATGTCCAGAAAAACATGTGTATACTCTCCCCACACACCCATCCTCTCCACACAATGACAACATTCAGAAGAACAAAAAGAGAACTTTCTGCAGATGTTGATGAGAAGAGCTTGGAGCCAACAAGGCTAAGCCAGTTGCGCAAATGCCGTAAATCCAGCAAGAAATGAGGCATAAAACGCACCATTTAGAAAACATCAGTGAAACTACAACCAACCTGAATTTATGGGTGCTTCCTTCTGCAAACATTTAAGAGCAGGAATCTTAAATGAAATGCCTGCTGAGCTGAATATTGTCGGCAGTAAACCACTTGCTTCAGGTGCAGAGAACATCATGGGCCAAAATGTGTGTGTATGTGTGTAAAAGCAGGATTCGTCAAAACCACCACACGAAACAGAGATGCAAGAGAAAAGACACCCTAGAAAATAAACAAAGTGAGTTCCTAATGTAACCTCTGGCTGACTTGCATAAGTTGGAATGCTGTACTTTTAGTGCTTTATTGCTGTATTAAACTTCTTGGCCCCGATCCAACTGTGTGTACGTACACAGTGGTCAGAGCCATGCATTAATCACTCTGTCAAATAAACATCATGCTGATCAGATGGACTGATCATTCATACATGTGGTAGATCAGGGTTCTAGATTGCATGGGGAGCCCAACCTCGCCCCCGACGCAGAAGTGTACTTTTTATAACACTAAGTGCCAGGGAAATTCACATGAAATTAGGGGTGAGGCTAAGTGCATGCTCCTTGCAGGCCAGTTCTACCTATGCGTAGAAGAGCACATGAATATGGGTTTAGAGTTAAAAAATTCTCCACCTAGGAATTTGTTTTGAATACCAGGGGGGAAACTGAAGCTGTGTGCATATTACCATTTACTCCAGTTCCAGCACACTCCCACCACCAGTGTTTGAAGCCAAGTACACAGGATGTTAGCCTCCATCAATATGTATCCTGTAGTCTCTTGGGAAATAAGAATAAGAGAAGAACCATGTAATCCAGCATTCTGTTCTCAATGTGGCCAACCAGATGCCTGTGGGAAGCAGGCAAGAAGGACCTGAGCACAAGAGGGAGCTGTTCCTGGAGGAAGAACTGTGAGGGGAGACACTCCATCAGGCAAGGCCTCCTTCCACCTGCCTTGCTCTACCCTCTGCTTCTCAATGCATATTGTATTGTTTTATGTACTGTGGCTTGCCATTATTTTATTGATTATAGTTTAGATATTGTTTATTGTAACTGTTGAGTGGATTTCTGTTTAATGTTTATATATGTTATATGTTGATATTATTATTTTATACTATTCTAATGATTGTTAACTGTTATTTTTTTGATGTAGGCTGCCTATTTTAAAGTTATTTTTATTATCACATTTTTGTATTGCATTAGATTGTTATAAGATGTACATTTTTTATTTCTTCAGCTTGTAAACCACCTTGAGTATTGTAAGATAGAAAGACGGTATACAAATTAAAAATGATGATGAAAAAATGATGATGAGCACTCTGTCCACCTGCAATTCCCAGCAATTGGTATGATGCTCCTGACAGTGGAGGGAGAACATAGCCATTGTGACTAGTAGCTATTGATCTCCATGAATTTGTCCAATCCTCTTTCAAAGCCATCCAAGTTGGTGGCCATCACTGCCTCCTGTGGGACTGAATGTCATAATATAATTATGCACTGCATGGAGAAGCACTTTCTTTTATCCGTCCCGGATCTTCTAAGTTGCAACTTTATTGGTACAAAATGAAGGGAGAAAAAGTTTTTTCTATCCATTTTTTCCATGCTGTGCATAATTTTGTAAGCTTCTGTCTTACTCACCTTTGCTGCAACCTTTCTCTGTTGGGGAATTTCCCCATCCCTTGATCATTGTGGTTGCATGCAGGGGCTTCATGCATTTCCCCTCAAACCAGCTTCCATCAGCTTTGAAAAAGTAAGCCATGGTTAAGCGGAAGTGGGTGCATTTCAGACCTCTGTTCAGGGGAGACTTTAGCATATGTGTCGCCGGGGTGCAAAGATCCACCCAGCGCCCCCAAGTCGGACAAGTGCCGCCACTGTGAATGACAAGCGCCACTGCTGGCATGGCACGTCTTTGGTAAATGAGCTCACAAAGTCAGAAGTTATACATTTCAGTAATTCCTAGGTATATATGTATTTTGTTTTTCTAGCTTGATCAATATTATTTATTATTTCAAAACAGGTAGATAGATAAAGAGCTTAGGCGGCTTCAGCAGCAGGCACCTGGCACCCCCTAGAATTCAGCGCCTGGGTGCCCTGCATCCCTTGCATCCCCAGGTAAAGATGGCCCTGCCTCTGTTGCATGTGCATAGATGACAGTGTGTGCACAGGTAAAGGTAAAGGGACCCCTGACCATTAGGTCCAGTTGTGGCTGACTCTGGGGTTGCAGCGCTCACCTCACTTTATTGGCCGCGGGAGCTGGCATACAGCTTCTGGATCATGTGGCCAGCATGACTAAGCTGCTTCTGGCGAACCAGAGCAGCACACAGAAACACCATTTACCTTCCTGCCAGAGCGGTATCTATTTATCTACTTGCACCTTGATGTGCTTTCAAACTGCTAGGTTGGCAGGAGCAGGGACCGAGCAATGGGAGCTCACCCCGTTGCGGGGATTTGAACCGCCAACCTTCTGATCGGCAAGTCCTAGGCTCTGTGGTTTAACCCACAACGCCACCTGCGTCCCTTGTGCACAGGTTGGTGGTGGCTTAAAGGAAGAGAAGTGTGGAGAGTTGCAGGCATGGGACAAAAAAACAGGTAGTGCACATCAGGTGAGGCCAGGGTTCAAATCCCCCACTTGTCATGAAGCTCACCGTGTGACCATAGGCTGCTCACTGCCTCTAAGCCAAACCTACCTTGCAGGGTTGTGAGGGCTAAATAAGGGAGGAGAAAGGGTGCGATATAAATGCAAATCAATGAATTATATTTCTCATATCACCCAGAGACCTAACAGTAAATCCTGGTCTTCCTCCTGCTCACCTGTGATTTCAATCCTTTTTAATCACTAATGAGTTCAAGATACAAACCATCCAATATAGGACTTGATTCGGTGCTACAGTGTTAGCTGTCAGTGCTCAACCCAATTACCAGCAAGGCATTTTTCAAGACCAGCTGTCAGTCTTAATGAAATAAAAATTCTTACTCAGCGATATAGAAGATACCATCTGTGATTATGGTGGCTGCTCACATCTTTAAATTTTGGTATGTTTCAGTTGCCAGCTCATTACTCCTCTAGAGTTCCTCAGCATAGCCTAGAACAGGCCAGGCGGAAGGGGTGATTAGCAACAATTTTTATATATAAAGTGCTAAATGGTTTAGTTTGCAACAGCCCAGAATCCGCAGGGGGTGGCTCTATATAAATGTGGAGTGCTTTCCGTTCATAGCAGCCTGGAGCAAATGGAAACATAATCAGAAGCAGCTACACAGAGGGTAGCAAATAATTTAATTCATAACAGGCAGTGACGAAACCATTGCTATCAGCAACTTTTTACAATGTGCTAAGAGGCTGTACGTGACTTTTAAAAATGATTATTTGCTGGCATGTGAATACACAAACACAGCAACGCCCACTTCTCTCAGTCACATCTAATCTCAGAGAACATAGGAAGCTGCCTTAGTCCTCTGGTCAAATTATTTGTCCATCTGCCCCAGTATTGTCTATCTGGATTAGCAGCCACTTTCTCATTGAGGTATTTCCCTTCCCCATGTTATCTGATTCTTTTAACTGGAGACATCTGGGATTTAATTTGTGACCTGGGATCATCATCAGAGGTTCTACTATTTGATTTGCCTCTAAGAACAATCATATATCAGCAAGTACTAAAGACAGGACCTTTTCAATGGTGGCCCCACATTTTGGAATTCCCTTCCCTGGTGGTGTGTATAACAGCCCTGTCATTCAAGGATATTAGATCATTTTAAATTCAGCTCAGCTTCTTATCGATGGCTTTATTTGGCTTCAAGCTCGAGCTTTGACTGTTTTGATTTTTAAATTGACCGATTTTGTCTTTAAAGTTTTATTTGTTTGATATATTGTATTTATTCATTGCTGTGAGTCACATTGTGAGGGTTTTACCCTAAAAGGTGTGTGTGTGTGGGGGGGGGGGAATAAGGCACTGTAGAAAATTAAAAAAATTAAAAGCAACCACATATTGCAAATGTAAGGTTAAAGGGTGGGAACGAGGGTCTCGGGACATTTGCGTCTTGCAGGTTGTGCAACTAACAACAACCTTTTTAAAAAATATAGAAAGAAATAGTATCTTCTGGAAAGAATCTCTATCTCTCCTCCCTCCCCATTTTTGACTCATTGTCAGATCATTATGCAATCTTGCCCATCTCCTTCTGCCAAATATTACTGGAAAAAGTGTCTAGCATCGAGGATGAACTTGTTTAGGAGAGTGGCAAGGCTCCTGGAAAACAGAGCCATGAGCTTTGGTGCATCAAAACCCAGCTTCGTTCTGCTGTGTGGTGTAATATTACATCACCGTTGTGTAACTGTTCCTTATGTACAAATACACACACACACACATACAGAATACCAAAGTTAAGAAGCCACCCAGGCACTGCTGGCTCAATAAACCTCTGTTTACTTAGACATAAACAGCACACAAGGCTTGCTTAGGTGCCTAGAGAGACTGTTTCAGCTCTGACTGCTCAAAGTATGGACTGTTTGAGACCCTGAGCTTCAAGCACATATATTTAGAGGGACTGTTAAGATGATGGAGCCTCATTTCATTAAAAGCAGCCACATATGCTTTGGTCCTAAAAAGAGGAAATGCATTCCCCAAAAAGGAGGACAAAGGAGGACACTAATTTGCATAGAGGGGCTGATTTAGAATGCCTGTCATTTAAATATACAGTGGTACCTTGGGTTAAGTACTTAATTCGTTCTGAAGGTCCGTTCTTAACCTGAAACTGTTCTTAACCTGAACCACCACTTTAGCTAATGGGGCCTCCCGCTGCTGCTGCCGCGCTGCCGGAGCACGATTTCTGTTCTCATCCTGAAGCAAAGTTCTTAACCCGAGGTACTATTTCTGGGTTAGCGGAGTCTGTAACCTGAAGCATCTGTAACCTGAAGCGTCTGTAACCTGAAGTAACCACTGTAAATTCAATAAACTCATCCTGGGGAAGACAGTGGTGTAGGTGACTTGTAAGATTACTCCATCTGCTGTCCAGATCCTACTTGTTAATAATAATAGACTCTATGTAAATACACATTAGTTTAATGTCTGTAATATAAAAACATTAAACTAATGTGTATTTACATAGTGTCTATTGGTGTCAGCAGTCATGTAATTAAAAGACACCTACTTCTTGGGAGAAAAGCAATGACAAACCTAGACAGCATCTTAAAAAGCAGAGACAGCACCTTGCCGACAAAGGTCCATATAGTTCATGTATGGAAGTGAGAGCTGGATCATAAAGAAGGCTGATCACCGAAGAATTAAATCTTTTGAATTATGGTGCTGGAGGAGACTCTTGAGAGTCCCATGGACTGCAAGATCAAACCCATCCATTCTGAAGGAAATCAGCCCTGAGTGCTCACTGGAAGGACAGATCGGGAAGCTGAGGCTCCAATACTTTGGCCACCTCATGAGAAGAGAAGACTCCTTGGAAAAGACCCTGATGTTGGGAAAGATTGAGGGCACAAGGAGAAGGGGACGACAGAGGACGAGATGGTTGGACAGTGTTCTGGAAGCTACCAACATGAGTTTGACCAAACTGCGGGAGGCAGTGGAAGGCAGGAGTGCCTGGTGTGCTCTGGTCCATGAGGTCACGAAGAGTTGGACACGACTAAACAACAACAATATAAAAACAACAACACAGAAGCCACATTGGCTCCAGAGACAGCAGCAGAAATACTCACAGCAGCCCAACTGCAAGGGCTGGCCTATGCATGAGGCAGGGTGAGGTGACTGCCTCAGGTGGCAGGATCCATGGGGCAGCAGATCCCAATGTTGGTCTTTCTTCCCACCCATCCCCCTTGTTCCTGATGTAGATATTCCCTCACCCCTTCTTCACAGGCAGAGAGTATCTCTATTTTCCAGGGACATCCCTGATTTAAAGAAGTCGTCCCAGTTTCTGATTTGATCCTGGAATGCACCACTTTTCCTTGTTGTTGTTGTTTAGTCGTTTAGTCGTGTCCGACTCTTCGTGACCCCATGGACCAGAGAACGCCAGGCACCTCTGTCCTCTACTGCCTCCCGCAGTTTGGTCAAACTCATGCTGGTAGCCTCGAAAACACTATCCAACCATCTCGTCCTCTGTCGCCCCCTTCTCCTTGTGCCCTCCATCTTTCCCAACATCAGGGTCTTCTCCAGGGAGTCTTCTCTTCTCATGAGGTGGCCAAAGTACTGGAGCCTCAGCTTCACAATCTGTCCTTCCAGTGAGCACTCAGGGTTGATTTCCTTCAGTATGGAGAGGTTTGATCTTCTTGCAGTCCATGGGACTCTCAAGAGTCTCCTCCAGCACCATAATTCAAAAGCATCAATTCTTCGGCGATCAGCCTTCTTTATGGTCCAGCTCTCACTTCCATACATCACTACTGGGAAAACCATAGCTTTAACTATACGAACCTTTGTTGGCAAGGTGATGTCTCTACTTCTCAAGATGCTGTCTAGGCCTGTCATTGCCCTTCTCCCAAGAAGCAGGCGTCTTTTAATTTCGTGGCTGCTGTCACCATCTGCAGTGATCATTGAGCCCAAGAAAGTAAAATCTCTCACTACCTCCATTTCTTCCCCTTCTATTTGCCAGGAGGTGATGGGACCAGTGGCCATGATCTTCGTTTTTTTGATGTTGAGCTTCAGACCATATTTTGCGCTCTCCTCTTTCACCCTCATTAAAAGGTTCTTTAATTCCTCCTCACTTTCTGCCATCAAGGTTGTGTCATCTGCATATCTGAGGTTCTTGATATTTCTTCCGGCAATCTTAATTCCGGCTAGGGATTCATCCAGCCCAGCCTGTCGCCCCTTCATGGATCACTGCCTTGCCGTGGCGAAGGGGCTTGAAGAACTCAGAGAAGCTATGAACTATGCCGAGCAGGGCACCCAAGATGAACAGGTCATAGTGGAGAGTTTTGACCAAACGTGATCCACCTGGAGGAGGAACCGGCAAGCCACTCCAGTATCCCTGCCAAGAAAACTCCATGGACTTTTCCTTAGGATGTCACTATTTTCACTGGAGAAATGGTGAAGGGTATGGAGTTATCCAACCCCTGAGCCACCTGAAGGCAATGCTGTATAGGGAAGGGTATTTTTTAAAAAGTTTATTTTTTTTAATTGTGTTTTTATATATATTGGAAGCTGCCCAGAGTAGCTCAGGCAACCCAGTAAAATGTGTGGGGCATGAATAGTAAAATTATCATTATGAAATGGGAACGTCCCTATTTTCATTGGATAAATGTTGGAGGGTATGCCAAGGGTCTTAGCACCCAGGCAGTTTTGTATAGGGATATGCAGTCTTTCAGATAGCCTTGGTCCAACCATGATTCTAGTCAAAGCCAGTGCTTTTTTTCTTAAAAATCACCAGGAAAGGAAATGAAGCCGCCCTTGGATTCACAAAATGTTTAGGGGTAGGTGCACCCCTGAATACCACCAGAAAAAAGCATTGGTCAAAGCCATTTCAAATTCTTTAAAAATCTGAAAAGTACCGTATTTTTCCATGGATAAGACAAGTTTTTTTACCCCAAAAATTATGTTTAAAATTGGGGCTCGTCTTATACATGGGTAGTGCATTTGGTGGACAGGTGAGTGGTTGTCACTGCAAGCAAGAGATTGCAAGTGGCGATTGGGTGGGTGTTAGGTTACCGTGGCAAGTGCTGCTTGCGATTGGCTCCCACTGTGGCAACCGGGAGGGCAATTTGTGGCTGCTGGCTGTGATACAGTAATACATCATTTCGGAGACGACAAGGGGGCGTGTTATACACAGAAAAACACGGTAATATAACTGAGTGCCATATGTGAACTTCATCTCAGAACCAGCTTCAGCACTTGGCATCTGGTGCAAAAGAGGGAACTTCTCTCCCCCTCTTCTCCATCCCCACCCCAAAAGACACAGTGGAAGAGGCTGAAGGTCTCTCCTCTTGAACCTGCTGCCAAGAGCACCGGCTCCTTGCCACTTCAAGGTTAGGCCAGCCCTCCTTCTTTGGAGTTATTATGAGCGTGGAATATGAATTCTCTTGGCACAGAAAAGGGCTCCTTTTGGCAGACCTGTGAATGGCAGTGAGTTCGGTGTGGTCTTCAGGCATTCTTGTACAGCAGATAATAATAATTATACCATCTGTCATTTGAGATTGCTTTTACATGACAGATCTCTCCCTCTCTGGGCGTCAGTGGCTTGGCAAAAGACCTTGCTGAAGACATTCTTGTACACAACTGTGTTCCCACTGGAGCGACTCCTAATTTTAGCAGATGGACAGAATGTACCAGTTTGCAGTCCAATTCAATATTTTGGGATCTACCCTGTTCCCTGTTTTACTCAGAATTGTCCTGGCGGAATCCATTCTTCATTTTCCTACACCTCTTCTTACTTGCTCACCTCCTCATCCTCATCCTCCATTCCCTTTTCCATTTAGGAATGTAAGAAGCTGCCTTATAGTGAGGCAAGCCACAAGTCCATATGCTACAGCTTTGTATACAATGCAGCAGTTTAAGACGAGGGGCAGAGGAGGCTGGCACACTAGGGCAAAGGGGATGCACCTCCACCAGCCTCAGCCAGCCAGCCAGCCACCTTCCTACTTAGAACCAATCCAGAGGGGAGCAATGGACAAATCGATCCATTTTTTGTTCTCCCAGGTTCTCATTTTTCCCATCTTAAATTCACTTCTTCACATTTCTCCAGAAATTTGTGTGTGTAGTTAAAAAAAAAAATCTTAGCATTTTAGTGTTAATATCTCCTAATAATCACATTGATTAACTTATGTATTTTCACAAACAATTTTCCTTAATATAATGCCTTTTGTATGCTATTTTTACTAATATATGCACACTCTCCCCTAACATATACATTTTGGTATGCATTGCTTGGCTGCAAAAGTTGGCAAAGCGTGAATTTCAAAAGGTGGCTATGCTTTGTCTTGCATGTTATTTCACACAGTGCAAATACGAAAAGCTCACCTTTAAATGTGAACTGAGTTGAATTCCCACCACCATTCCTACCAGAGGGCTGCACTGGCTGTCAGCTTCCTCCTTCTCCTTGGTCTCAAAGTTGTATTAGTTGCACTTAATATGGGGGACAACAGGAACAAAACTAAAATTAGTTTGCTCTGCCTGCCATTGACTCTGGCCACATTCCCACCATACATTAAAAGCACTGTGGTACCACTTTAAGCAGTCATGGCTTCCCCCAAAGATTTATAGGAGCTGTAGTTTGTTGTGGATGCTGAGAGCTGTTAGGAGACACCCCCTTCCCCTCACAGAGCTGCAATTCCCAGAGATTCCTGGGAAGAGGTATTGGTTGTAGCTCTGTGAAGCACCTGCAGCCCGTGGAGGGGAATAGGGGCTTCCTAACAAATCTTAGCATCCTTAACAAACTGCAGCTCCCAGAATTCTTTGGGGACTTCATAGCAGCATTCCAGTGCTTTAAATGTATGGGGAGAATGTGGCCTCTGGCTTCACCTACTGTTGGCCTCCCTGTCTTCTGCCCTATCAGTCTCAATGGGTTCCAGCCTCCCTGAGTCATTTCTCCTTGGTCCTTATTGGAGACTGCTTACTCTTGGTTAAATAAAACACACACTCACACACCCCAAACAACCAAGTCTGTTAGAACCATAGAATCATAGTTGCCAGAGATCTTGAGGACTATAAAGGTAAAAAGGTCAGAAGCAGCAGCAGCAGTTCAGCACTCGCTTGTGTAATATGCTCTTGAGGTTTGACACTTCCACTGACCTTTCGCAAAATCTCTCCTCCTGCAAAACGTCATATCGCAAAAATATGAAGTTTCATGTTGCTCCAGGGCTAATAATCCAATAAACCCAAATCTCCATCTTGCTTCCTGGTTGGCATCTGATTTTTCTGAACGGAAAGCAGAAGGGTTTAAAGAAAGCATGAAGCATGTGGGATCTCTTTTTAAATTTAAGTACCAAAAAAGAGAATTATTACTAAGCATTTCTTCGCTTTCAGAATTAATCAAATAACTTTGAAAATAAGCAGTAAGCATTTGACCAGGCTTCCTCAACCTTGGCCCTCCAGATGTTTTTGGTCCACAACTCCCATGATCCCTAGCTAGCAGGACCAGTGGTCAGGGATGATGGGAATTGTAGTCTCAAAACATCTGGAGGGCCAAGTTTGAGGAAGCCTGCATTTGACAATACTCATAATAGTAATATTGCACACTGTTTAATGTTCTTATTCTTAAAGTTGCACAAAAATCACTCTAAGTCAAGAGCATTGCAAATAAACAGCCTAGATTTTCTAGAGGATGTGCACTACTGTGCAAAATAATAATAATAATAAAGGCTTTCCAGTTCTCTGTGAAACTATTTTCACTTTTGTCTACCTTCTCTTACTCTAAGAGGCACCCTCCAGGTGCATCATAGTAGGAGAAATTGCTTGAAAAAACACTTTCCTTCCTAGGCAAAAAATCATACAAAAATGAGAAGTGTATTCTAAAATGCTGGCAAATTTTGTGGTTACTTTTAAAGAAAAATTAACAAACTGATGCAGAAATGGGACAAAATCAGCTTAAGACAGGAAAATAAAAACAAGAACTCAGAGAAATAAAAATTTGTAGGTCTAGCAAATTTGCAGGTCACCTGTGGCCCACCAGATGTTGCTAGACCACCATTCCTACCTCCCTGGCCATTGGTCATGTTGGCTGGGACTGATGGGAGTTGGAGTCCAACAACATCTGGAGGGCCTGTCTTCACCTCTATCTAACTCTTATGTAACTAGAATTTCTGCCAGAATGGCACATTCATACAACTTTGATTCCCATTCGATTATTATCGGAATGTGACTGTCTCCAATGTTTTGCATAAAGAAGTCTGGCAGCAAGAATTGTAGAAGATAATTGAATAAATGCTTACACGGAAGTAATGCCTACTGAGTTCAACTGCATGTAAGCTGCAATCCTGGCCCCACTTACCTGGGTGAAAGCCCCATGGACTTCAATAGGGCTTCTGAGTAGATGTGGTTAGGATTGTGCTGTGGCTTCTCAGTAACCATGCTGAGGGATGCAAAGTAACTGTCTTAATTATACAAATGATTTTTTGTCAATCAAAGCAAGACTGGATCTAGTTCTATTTGCACTTCTCCTTGTCTTTTTATTGCATCTCTTATTTGGTTCCAGAATTGCTTTGCCTTCTTGCACACCCACCAAATGTGAATGCATTATAATTCTTATGATTATTACTATGGTTACATATCAGAACTTTGCAACCAAAAAACTGGACTTTGTGAGGCCACTGCCAGCCAAAATAGATAGCACTGGACCAATGATCTGATCCTACAGAAGGCGGCTCCATATATTCAGATGATTGCCACAGTCCCCATATCAACAGGAGTTATCAGGCAAGTTGATTCAAGTGCATATCAGTGGCTACTAACTTACCACCATGCCTATGTTTACCTCAGTATCTGTGTTCCAGATCCAATGTCAGAGTTTTTCCCCAGAAGATACCCAAGAGTACATAGTACCAGCACCTCTTTTTTGTTGTTAAAAAGTGTGGCACTTACTATAACGACTTCATTATGAGTGCCAGTACCTCTTTTTCTAGAAAAAAGCACTGGTCAGAAGCAATATGCTTCTGGAATTCCAGGTCCTGCTTCCAGGCTTCCCACAGACACCTGCTTGACCACCATGAGAATTGAATGCTGGATTAGAGGAGCCACTGGCTCGATCCAGTGTGTTCTTAATGTTATTCAATGTACCCAGGATCAGGATACATATTGGCTGGGGTTGGCATTCTACCTACTGGTGTGCGCTCTCCACATTGCACACTATAAAAGGACCTGTGGGCCACACAACTCCACAACCCCCTGCGAACGCCCAAGCCACCATTCTTACAAGTGATATCATGGATGGGTTATGGGTAGTTGCCGTTATACTAATTCCCCATTATCATCTGGACTTGTTTTCCATGCCTATATTAAGCAGGAGGCAACATGTCCTTGGATCTTGTTTTTGTTGCTTGGGTTGTTCCATCAATAAATGTTTCCAGATTATGAAATTTGGTCGCATTTCAGAACTCCCCACATGAATTTACTTCTTATTGGGGTTTATACTTTCCTTACTAGTGGTCAGCCTCAAAAGGCACATTTAAAACAAAGCCCTCTGTTGTGTGTTATGCCTCTTTCTTTTCCTTGATGCCTGGGGGGTGAATTGGGCCCTCAAAAACCTTGTATCTGGCCTGTGGAACTCTTCCTAGGCCAAATACCTTACCTGCCCTGATTGCACCCTCCTTGAATGTTTTGTTCCAGCTGGTATGTTTCCTTGGAACTCTAATACTGCTTCTTACTTGTCTGGGTGGAGTTTAGAGAAGGGCGTGTGCAGAAACTAGCCTATTGTGCAAAAGAAAAATCCATACTAATTGCCTCTGGCCCTGCCCAACACTGGCCTATGGCCCCCAGAATATTGCCCAGATGGGAAAGTGGCCCTCAGGTTGAGAAGGGTTCCTTAACCTTGCTTTAAGTATCTTTATGAAATGCATTGATGGCATTCATTCGTTCCTTCATTTAGAAGTCCATTAACTCATGGTTAAACTATGGAACTCGCTCCCACAAGAAGCAGTGATGGCCACCAACTTAGATGACTTTAAAAAAGGATTGGACATATTAAGGGAGCAGAAGGCTGTCATTGACTAGTAGCTGTGATGGCCATACTCTAACTCCATGAGTGGAGGTATTAATGCTTCTGAATATCAGTTGCTGGAAAGTGCAGGAGGGGAGAAGGCTCTTGTGCTCAAATCCTGCTTCTTGGCTTCTCATAGGCATCTCTTTGACCACTATGAGAACAAGATGCTGGACTAGGTGGGTCCCTGGCCTGATTCAGGGGGCTTTTCTTATGCTCTTAAGCTTAAGAAGAGTATCTGGAAGACCAGCTCCTGGATTTAAAAATGGGACAAAAATATGAGGGAAGGAGAAAAATCCAATGTATGGTTAAACTGTGTTTAGATCCCAAGGAATCAAAGCCATCTTGAACTCAACACAGCCCTGACACTGAACCAAGGCTGCCTTGGGGATCCAGTAAGATGAAAGATGGAACATAAACTTAAACTATAAATAAAGAATAAATTTTGCTTATTGAGCACAAATAACCATGAGCTCTGTTGCATCTTGACAGGCACATCAAAGGATGCAAAGGATGCAAAGGATGCAAGGATGCAAGATCATGTCTCCTTTGAGCACAGGAAAGCATACTGTAGCTTGATATGTACTTTTTACTGTATATCTATTGTATTGTTTCAGTGTAAGTTTTGTACCCTGTTCTGGGATTGCCTGTGACTATGGAGAGCAAGTAACAATTAAAAAAAGAAACACCAATAAATGAAATGAAATGAAATATGTGCCTGCAATATGTCAGGCTGCAAGCAATGCTTTTGACCCCTGGAGACCAGAACACCTGTTTGTCCAGCTTAATTTAATCCCAGTTTGATGATATGAATCCTCTAACTGCCTTGGGGCGTGTTGGTCAGAGCAAGAATGGTCCCAGTCTCAGATGAGCAATGCAGCAAAAGCCAACAGGTGCTACAAGAAGTTGCTTAGAAAAGCAGGTCTTCTGAACTATTGCAAAGGAAATCCCTAAATCTTACAGTTCCACTGGCATCTGCAAAAGGGCACAAAACAACTTAAGGAATACAGGGCTCTGGAAAGATAGCTTGCATAAGGAAGACAGAGCAGCCTCCGAGAATGAGACTTCGCCAAGAATGCCAATGCAGACCATTTCTCATTTTTCCAATTTTCATTTTAGTTTGCTATATCTCTTCATTGGGGTGGAGGGAGAATAAAGACCTTATAAAATGCATCACATTTTTCCTATATCTTTTGCAAACCATCTCCCTTAATATAATGCTTTTGTTTTCACCATTATATGCATTTTTATGCACACTTTCCCATCATGTTCTTTTGGGTCAAAGAACTGCACCACAAAATTCAGGGAAGTGCCACTTTCAAAGGATAGCTGCGTTTTGGCTTGTTTTTTGTTTCAGGAAATGCAAATTAGGTCAGAAAATGCAAACCAAATTTCTCCCCATTCCTACCTCAAAGCATACTAAAGGGCTGATTTGTGCCAAAGTTGACTTGTACCATTGCAAGCTAAAATTTCGATGGGATTACATAGGCCTAACAGCATGAAATCAAACCAGGCAGGCAAGGACATAGGGCTTTGGAGGCAGCAGTAATCAAGTGATGAGTGGTGCTTGCAAACCCTGTTTTTGGCAAAGAGCCCCTTTTTAAAGATACAAAACAGCTTCATGGATTGGAGAAGGTTTCTTCATGACATCATTGCAAAGGAGGCAATCGCCTAGCATCACACCTGCCCCCTCACCGCAATGCATTTGCTTCAAACTTGCAAAAGTTTGTTTTCTTTTGCTGTTGTTTTCCCAGACCTGAGCTCCAGAGAAGAAAGAGATGATTGGGATTGCACTGATGCTGGAAAATATTACAATTCTTTTCATCCATACAATGTCAATGCCACCCTCTTACATCAGAGGTCAGCACTCTACCCCACTAAATACAGCTGGGTCATTCAGGATTGCAGAGTGGCTGTGATTGAAATAGTCTTGCTGAATTCTTTACTGCCAAAAACAATCCCACAAAACAGTTAACAGGCCCTCCAAAATAAACCTGATGTCAGGATGGTACCTTTTTGACTGAGGTAACCAACCAAGCTTGACATGACTCATTCAGGAGGGGCTTTCCCCCTAGTTTAATCGGGTAAGGGGAGAACTAGGGGGAGAGAAATTTCAAATATTTTCCAAAAGCAAGTAAAAGACTGCCAAAGAGTCTGTAACCTTGCATGCCATTTCATGCTTTGTCAAGTGTGCAAAAAATATTTTGTGGGTATATTTCTAGAGGACAACAAGGACCAGGCAGAACAAAAAAAAAAAACACACCTCTCCCTCTCTTTAATTAATGAAGCTTTAAAAAGTGCAATGGTCCTCTACTCCTGTACTATTTGAAACAAGGTGATATTTGTTGAAATAGCACTTCATCCAATTTTGGAAGCATGCAAACATGAAAAAATGTCATTTATGAGGGGGTAGTGTTAGAAAAATAATGTATGCAAACAAGAAATATATATATAGCAATTTAGAATCAGTCATGGATTGCATCCAGGTAAATTTTATTCAGTATAGACCCATTGAAATTAATGGATATAACTAACATAGATTAATTAGTTTAAATAGATATATCGTGAGTACAACTTAATTGGATACTAGCCTATTTTTAAAATTATTTTTAATCCAGCTTTGTGCAATTCACATTGCAATCCTATACAAATCTATCCAGAATTAAGTCCCATTGAGTTCAATGGGATTCACTCCTAGGTATGAGTGTATTTCACTATTGCCCTAGGATGATTATCACTTGGGGTGGGACCATAGCTCAGTGCTAGAGCATCTGCTTTGCATGAAGAAGGTTCCAGATTCACTCATTGGCAGATGGCGCTGGAAGAGAATCCTGCCTGAAATCCTGGACAGCCACTGCCAATCAGTGTCAAAAATACTGAGCAAGATGGAACAGTGGTATGCCTCGGTTAAGGCAGATTCCTATATTTCTATGCAAGCTCCAAATGACTTGAGAACTGTTATTTCCCAGCATGCTTACATGAATGGGTGCTCCTTTAAAAAAAAAATGACTTGGCAAAATCCCTCCTCCTTCCCTCAGAGGCCTAAACTTTGGTTCTAGAGCAGCTTGTTGGCATGGCAAACACAAGGGCAAATTTGTACACATGTTAAAAGCAAAACACCCTTCTCTCCCCCCCACTCCACCCCTGTTCTGAAAGTGTTGATTGGGTGCCAAGCTGCAGAAAGAAATTTGGACGGTGTTGCCTTTTCTAAAGCAATATGTGAACCAAGACATAGCTATCCTTTGAAATTTGCACTTCTCCGAATTTTGCAACCCCACAAAATGTGGTTGGATTATTGGAGGGAAATGTGCATGGAAATGCAGGCCTTAAGGGAAAATAATGTACAAACTTGAATTATTTTAGGGGAAGCGGATTACACAAATGTGTATACAGTGGTACCTCGGGTTAAGTACTTAATTTGTTCTGGAGGTCCGTTCTTAACCTGAAACTGTTCTTAACCTGAAGCACCACTTTAGCTAATGGGGCCTCCTGCTGCCACCGCTCCACCAGAGCACAATTTCTGTTCTCATCCTGAAGCAAAGTTCTTAACCTGAAGCACTATTTCTGGGTTAGCGGAGTGTGTAACCTGAAGCGTATGTAACCTGTATAGACAAAATTGCACACCAAAATGCATTTATTAGGGAAGAGGTTTTAGCAATTCTTCTAACTCTATTTGAGGTTATTCTGACTAAGGTTTTTGAACCTTTACCCCTGCTTGCTTGGTTTCCTTGATGTACTTCTGCTCCTCCTGTGCCATTTGATTAAATTATTATTCTTAGGATCCCCAGAAAATTGGGAATCTCCCATGTGGGGAGATGTAGTCATTCCCTCAACTTCCACAGACCAAGTTTGACAAGTGGGCAGCACTGCCTACTAGACAATCACCTGACACCACAATAATGTCAGGTGGCCCATTTTTTCCCACATGGTTTGACACCAACAGACAAAGGCACAGTTTGCAAGCACCAATGATCCACTGGCCAAGTTTTGCAAAGCCTGCTGCGCAGAACCCCAAAAACACTGTAGATGAAGCTCGTCTCTCCCACCACTGCATAGTGCTTTGCAAAACCTGATAGTTAGCTGATCATCAGGTATTGGGCAAGTTGACCATGGCCGAAATTGGCCTTGCAGGCTGGAGGTTCCCCATCACTGCAATACAGTGAAATAACTGCTCTTCAAACTATTTTGAACTGCTAGAATAGGCGAGGTATTTGAGAGGACAGAGTCTGTGTTGGCAGCATTACCTGGTTCATATTTCAGGGGGGAAATTGAAAGCACACGTTGAGGTAGGGCTGCCAATCAGCACTGGAAGGAGGTTCTTTGTAATGCAAACCATATTCTCCTCTTCCTCTTCTGAAGCTGCTCCATGACTTCACTTCTGCCCCATAGGTGACTCAGAAGGGATAGGAATCAAGAAGAGAATTTTAAGCATGCACTGGCAAAATCTGGAATTAAACAAATAGAAAAGGAACCGATCTCCTGCCCCCGCAAGTCCAAAATCTAAGGCATTTTGCTTTATCTTTTCAGGAATATTACAGGCCATAAGTAAAGTTCATGAAGAAGAGGTGTAGAGAAATGGCTCAAGGCAGAATCATACACAGAATGTATGAAGGGCCATGCTGGATCAGGCCAAAAGTCCATCTAGGTCAGCAGTCTGTTCTCACAGTGGCCAACCAGATGCCCACAAGCAGAACTTCACCACTTGTGCAACCAGGCAACTGACAGTAGAAGCAGAGCATAGCCATCATGGCTAATAGTTAGGTAGCCTAATTCACCATGAATTTGTCTAATCCTCTTTTAGAGACATCCAAGTTGCTGGCCACCATTACCTTTCGTGGGAGCAAGTTCCATAGTTTATGTGCTATGTGAAAAAGTCCTGAATCTTCCAATATTCAGCTTCGTTGGATGGTCCTATTGGGTTCTAGTATTATGAAAGAGGGGGAAATTACCTCAGTCATATATAATATAGCCTGAGACAACTACATACTCACTTTCTCAACTTCAGGGGTAGGCTGGAGACAATTCTGAAGCTGGCACTGTTGAGGCTTCATTGTCTCTGATGTAGGAAATAGTCATTTTTAACTAACTAACTACATACATACATACATACATACATACATACATACATGATTAGGTTTTGCAGGTATGTGGTGCAACTTTCCTAAACTGTTAAACTACACATAACAGTGAGATTAGTGTAAACACTGTGGGCTTTGCCCTAACACTTTGGAGGTACTGTCTGTCTACAAACCAAAGCCTGAAAGCCCAGTTTCATTATTTTGTTACACCTTGGGAATTTGAGGGTTACATACTGATGTGAATAAAGTCACTAAGTAACCAACAAGATTTGGCAATATAATGGCATCTTAAAGTCAGTTCAGACTGAGGTCAATGCAAGTAGGATCACCAGTTCCCTCACTCTGAAGGGCAGATTTCTACCCTGTTTTTCCATTCCTGGTATCTAAAACTCATTGCAAATTCAGCAGTCCATCAAACAACAAGCACTCTGCCCCATTGAGCTATGGCCCTTCTCCAAAAGGCAAAAAAAAAGGGGGATGAAAAATGGGGGCAGTGATTTAAGCAGAGACAACTCCCACAGAATAGCGACAAGTCAGAAGAGAGGCTGCTACACAGGTCAGTCCCTCTTTAGCACGGTGCTAATATCCTCATATAAAAGGGGCAATCCAGGGTTGCAATGTGTATGGCAGATCTTCCTTCATTACCTAAGAACCTCTGGACTAAAACAAAAGGAGAGCCACGTGCCATGGCAGCCCTTTCCTTATAAAACTAATAATCCAAAGACAAATGGAAGTTGTTGCTTTTTAATAGGGAAACATCTGTCCAACAGCTGCATCCGTAGAGCTGATTTCTGGAGTTTATATAATTTGCAAAAGGTTCATAAAAAAAACAAAACGAGAAAATAATTACCCTTCATATTTATCAGCACCATCACCATCATCAGTTTGGAGAGAAGGGGGAATGAAAAAGACGCTTCTTGGCTTCTTTGAGATTTGGCCTCTCGCATCCTTTTGCACTCCAGGGAGATCAAAGAGACAGCTGAGAAAAAGCAGATGCTGCTCAGCTCTGTTTCCCTGCCTCACGAAGCTGTGCCATTTCTGTGCCCTCCTCCAATGGAAACAGGAAAGCAGCACCTATCAAAGCTCGCCGAAAGTGTAGGTGGCCCCTTTCCAGGCTTCTCCCAACATGCAAATGATCTGGCTCCTTTCAGGGCAACAGGCAGATCTCTTCATTAGCATCCATGGCAGCAAGAAAGGTTGCCAACTTAGGAAAGTGGTGCAGAGTTTCTTTTCTCGTAACACAAGGGTGGGAAACCTTTTCCAGCCAGAGGGCCACATTCCCATCTGGACATCCTTCGAGGGGCCACATTGGCAGTGCTGGGTGGCACCAGTGACATGGGGAAATGTAGTAGCCAAACATAGGTTGCTAGGTAAGATTCTTGTAGTGCAAAAGCTTATTCTTGCCATGCAATCTGAAGTGCAACAGTATTTGGTTGTGTGCTTTTGTTTTGCCTTGCACGTCAACATCGCATCAGCACAACAAGTATAAAGCAAAGACTTTAGCTTAGGGTACAGCCTATTGCCTTCAGGAGAGGGTGACCTGTTTCCCTCTATCATACTAAACAACCTGGGCCCCCCCCCCAGCTTTCCCGCTTCTGGTGTTCTCTTTTGTCTGCTTGTCTGTTATTGAATAGTGGCCAGCAGGTCTTGGGTCACAGCCGCACCATATATTCAAAGTGTTCTTAAAACTCTTTAACAGTCATGCAAAATGTCAAGGATCATTGGTTGCCTTGCTATTTCACCATGGGCATCTATGCTTATGAATTAGCACATGCATGTTTTATACAGATGTGTCCTTTGTCCTGTTCTTTGGTGTCTTTCCTGGCTTTCCTATCTGCAATCCCTTTTTTAAAAAATTAATCAATAAACAGTTGTAGGAACATAAGATATTGCCTCATGCCACTGGCAGTGGCTCTTCAAGATTACAGCCCAGGGTCCTTCCTATCCCTACCTGGAGATGCCAGGAATTGAACCTGAGACCTTCCACATGAAAAGCTAATGTTCCAACCACCAAATTGTCAATGACTCTCCAGGGACTTTCCCAGCCATACATGGATTGAGGATTGAACCTGACACCTTCTGCATGCTGCAGTCCTTTGCCATCTCATTTGTCCTGCCTGATTTCGTAGACTTTGGTCCTGGAAATCTGGACCAGAGACTTTGAAGCCAAAACATGGCCCAGTTCCTTAGCCAGAAGCAGAGCCTGTCCTCAGCTCACTTCAAACCCTTTTCCTGATGGGCACTGACGTCAAAATCAACCTGATGTAATTAAGAGCGGCCTTTCTGATTCTCTGCCTGCCAAGAGTGCTGGCCCCTGCAAAGTGCCTTTGGTGAAAGGAGGAAGAGGAACAGATGGGTCGTTACAAGAGGTTCCCCCGGCTATCTGGAACAGATCTGGGGAAGATTCAGGACATTCACACAAGTAGGGGGGAAGTCCCATTGCTCAAGTGGAAGTCATTCCACTCGTGTTAATTTAGTTGAATCGTGTCCAAGGAAAGTGATGAGATGTTCCTGGGGTTTTTTCCTTTTAATATTATTATTATTATTAAAGGAATAAATTATCCCCACTTACCCTAGTGTGGGTTAAAGAAAAAGAACACCAGCCTGAATGCTCAAAACAATGTAGGATGGATGAAGCAGAATTCTTCTCTCTGAAAGTAATGGTAAGGAACAGATGCCTTTTTCTCCGTGCCAGTGAGCCTAGGCATCCTTGGCTGTCTCTCTTTTGGACCGCACAACAGCACTCACAATTACATAAGCAAACCTAAACTAATCCTGTTGCAGAGTTTCAAAAAATGAAATAAAATAAATATTGTGCTAGTTATAACTTAACTAGTTGATGGCATCAAAATTCAGAATTGGGGTTGGTTGAGAAATGAACTTTTTAATTTTGTTGTTGTTGTTGTTGTTTAGTTGTTTAGTCGTGACCCCATGGACCACAGCATGCCAGGCACTCCTGTCTTCCACTGCCTCCCGCAGTTTGGTCAAACTCATGCTGGTAGCTTTGAGAACACTAGGCTGGTAGCTTTGAGAACACTAGGCTAGGCAGACACACAAATTCTTTCTAAACCATCGCTATTTTGGGGTGAGATTCAGTCATGTATTGGCAATTCAGGTTGTGCAATTAGAGTTGATCAGGAGATCTTGCACAACAAACCTGCTTCTCCCTAATGATCAAACTTTTAGCAATAAGTGATGGGGAAATGCATTGACAAGGGTGGAATTGGAATAGCATTTGCTTTGGTGTAGGGATGGGCAAATCTGTTCATTTCAATTTCTCTCCATTTTTCATTTTTCCACTCTTAAGTTCAGTTCTCCACATTTCCACATCCACTTGCTTTTTCTTTTTTAAGTCCTCATGAAACTTCTTCATTATCTTGGTAAAAAAATCCTCCTAACATACACAGATTTGTGTGCACTTCTGGACAATGTAACATTTTTGCAAAATGTATTTTGTCTAACATATTATTTCCTCTAACATAATGAAGTTTTGTATGCTGCTTTTGCTAACGTACACGTTTTTATAACATACAGCTTACCTTAGCAAATGCATTTCTGCACACATTATGTGGCTGCAGAATGCCATTGCAAAATATGGAAGAGTGTGAATTGTGAAGAACAGCAGTGTTTCAATTTACATGTTGCTTCAGGAAGTGATAATTAGATAAAGTAAAGGTGAAGGGACCCCTCACCATTAGGTCCAGTCGTGACCGACTCTGGGGTTGCGGCGCTCATCTTGCTTTATTGGCTGAGGGAGCCGGCATATCATGTGGCCAGCATGACTATGCCGCTTCTGACGAACCAGAGCAGCGCACGGAAACACCTTTTTTTTTACCTTCCCGCTGGAGCGGTACCTATTTATCTACTTGCACTTTTGGGTGTGCTTTCGAACTGCTAGATTGGCAGGAGCAGGGACTGAGCAACGGGAGCTCACCCCGTCATGGGGATTCGAACCACCGACCTTCTGATCGGCAAGTCCTAGGCTCTGTGGTTTAACCCACAGCGCCACCCGCGTCCCTGATAATTAGATAGGTCACCTTTAAATATGAGGTTTTCCACTGCCCCAGTGAGATCTAACCTCCTTGTAAACAAATAAGACTGAATCAAATAGCCAATGTTTTCTAGTCTCCCTGCAGACAAATGAGGATGAATGCTCAGTAAACAGGTCGTCTCACTTGGAAGTGCCTATAGCAGACCTGGTGTAAGGCAGATTGCTAAAGGCAGAGGAGAACCCTTGCCTCCATTTCCTTGGGATGGGTTGGCCGTGAGAGGTACAAGCTGGCATTCTTTTGACTGCTTGCGCTGGCATCTAGGGACCAGCTGCACAGTGGATCACAGAGTCCTCTTTCTATTCAGGCTGGAAAGAATCCACCTTCCAAAATAAGAACACTATTAAGGGAAAGCCTGCAATTTGGAAGGAGAGAGGTTGTCACCTGCTCAGCTTCTCTGAATGTTCTATACAAAAAAAAACACCCAACCCTCAAAGATTTACCAACATTCTACTCCATAGCGTTCTGAGCTGAAAGGCTTGTGTGTCTCCCAGGTTTAAATTAAATACAAAACTCTCCAGAACTCATTGCTACGACTGCTTTCAAAGGGAGGAGTCAAAGTGGAGTTTTGTGAAGAAGAGAAGAAGAAGAAGAAGAAGAAGAAGAAGAAGAAGAAGAAGAAGAAGAAGAAGAAGAGGAGGAGGAGGAGGAGGAGTTTGGATTTGATATCCCGCCTTTCACTCCCTTTAAGGAGTCTCAAAGCGGCTAACATTCTCCTTTCCCTTCCTCCCCCACAACAAACACTCTGTGAGGTGAGTGGGTCTGAGAGACTTCAGAGAAGTGTGACTGGCCCAAGGTCACCCAGCAGCTGCATGTGGAGGAGCAGAGACGCGAACCCAGTTCCCCAGATTATGAGACTACCACTCTTAACCACTACACCACACTGAAAGGGAATATGGTGGTAAATCTTTCCCCCATCCCACAAATGTGTAAAGTTTTGTTGATGTGTCAAGAGTGGTGTAACAATCAATTCCTCTTCCCAGGGAACTCTAGGATATAACTCCATAGACTAAAGGAATCATAGAGTTGTAGAGTTAGAAGAGACCCAAAGCATCATCTAGGCCAACCTTCCTAACAGCACCCTGAACAAGGATTTATTGTTTGAGGGAAGCCATGACTTTTTAAAATGGTATCATAGTGCTTTAAATGCATGGTGTTCAGGTTCCCTTAATTGGGCCTTCATCCTAATCAAACAGGGCTCTTCTTACTTTTTCATGCAACATTCCTTTTTCAAATGGCTGGTTATGGGGAAATGACTCATATTTAGATTCTCAATTTATGAATTGCTAATATTTGGCTTTGGGGATCAAATGTTTGCTGAAGGATGCTCTTTTTATAAACTTTGACCAGCCTGCCCACTGAGAGTCCTGAAGGAAGCCCTTTTCTGTCACAGTCAGGGAACACCTCCCTGCACCATCTTCCTGGGTTGCTGTTTATATTTCGGCTGCTGGCTCTTTGCAGGAGACCCCATTTCTAAACACTACATCCCTAAGAACAGGCATGCACAAACCTCTCTGTGAATTTCTCCTGGTGCTAATTTTAAAGTATGGATCGCAGAGCAAAGCAAGGGGTGCAAAGCGAAAGCTTTGCCAGAAATTCTGCCATAGCTGAATGCCACATTCTGAAAAAAGACCACAGAAAAACCCTTCATTTATAAACAAGGCAATCTATAAATCTGTTAAACTGGAAGATCTGGATATAATAAGGAGTTCATGTTAGGACACTGCAGCTAGGAAATAAACAGCCAGAGAAACCTTTGCTAATCCAATGTTTTGAACTACAGTTCCAGTCAGCCCCAGCCACCTGAACTAAGGTGATACATTTTTACTGGGATAGCTTTGTTTCCTGTTGGACTACATGAAACTTTCAGATGACGCGGGGCTCTTATGATCAAAACAAGTGAAAACTCATTCCTTGCTTGATCAGACAAAGCAAAGCTGGCTACAAGTGTCAAAGACAGTGTGGCTCAGGCTTATCAGTGCTACAAAACAACTAGATACTTCAGGCTCCATTAGTCCAAAACATCCTTGCTATGCTACATGTTTCTGTATCTCTAAGAGGAGATTGCTACAGCTCACTACCTGCCTGAATGCGTGTGTGTGTTCATTTCTTAACTGTGAGGACACCCTCTTTGGCATTTGAATCACAAGTATATATACCCTGTTGCCCCCCAAAAGTGAATAGATAAGAATACTGTACGTCAAGAAGGAGAAACTTTTTTTCAGCCTGATGGCTGGATTTCCTTCTGGGCGAACTTGGGGGGGGGGGACATACCAGTGGTGGGCAGGGCCAGAGGGAAAATTGGGTGGAGCAACACATGGAAATGTTCCGTTTATACTGTAGGCTAGTTTCTACACATTCACACTCCCCTCTGTACCCTGAATCCAGGCAAGCAAGGGTTGTCACTAGAATTAGAGGACATATTCCAGCATGACAAAAACTCTCAAGGAAGGCACAGAGCAGAGGCAGTGAAGAATGTGGTCTGGGGAAGAGTTCTGAGAGCAAGACTGAGGGGTCTGGAGAACTGAATTCATTCCCCAGGCCTGGGGGCTGACACCCCTGATATGTAAAAGAAGATGAGTTGATTTTGTTCTGTGTGACAATTCTGCAAAAGCCTTGAAACAAACCCAACAAGACAAGATATGAAACAAACAAGCTCCATGCTAAATGGTCTCATTTTTAATTCTCAAGAGTTTTATTTCCACAAATGTCATAAACCAAAACAGCCGGAAAACAGTCTGTTTTGCTGTAGAGATACTTTGCTGTGGTGCTAGAGAATCAGTCTGAAATCCTAAACCCATCGAAAAGACCATGCAAAGCTAAAACAAAGTCATTTACAGTAAACTTTTTTTTTTACAAAGGAAATAGTAAAAAATACATCATTTTTCATAGAAAAAAAGCAAATATACAAAAAACCAACCCTGCAGGCCCTTGCAGCCTACAGAGAAGAGGTCTATTCAGATCACGCATCCAAAATAGGCAAACATGAACCCAGGAATGGAAAGGCTATTCTTTGTTGTAGTTGTTCTATATCTGAATGCACCCGCTGGTATATTTTGGATAAAATAACAATGTCTGTGCATTACAAACCCCCCTCCTTTGTTCAAAAGACTTTTTGGAACATTAAATCAGTTTATGGGGCAGATATGGGGGTGGGATGTAATTCTGTTTATCCCTAATTAGCACCACTTTAGCACCACAGCTGACGAGCATTCCTTGAAGTCCAGGATCCCAAAGCTCACCAAGGCATTGACTTATCTAATCATCTGCATCACTATTTTTTAAAAAAGCAAAGAAACAACTATTACTTCCTGTAAAGATTCACTCTAAATAAATAGAAAGTAAATGTTCAGATTATAATCTTTAGCAGAATGTGATATGGCATGAGATGAGACGCCAATATTCAGAGTGTCCTGCAATAAAATGTTGTGGCGTAGGACACTGTTCAAGATTTCTACTGCTCCATTCCCTTTCCCCTCATCCATGTTTTCTGACCCACCTGCTCTTAGTCAGCATTCCATGGCAAATGAGCATGACCAGCTCTCATTGCCTCTTCTCTACTTTTTTTTAACCTAAAGATATGTTGAACCTATGCAGACTTTGGGGTTCCCTCCAGATCCACTGATACTTCTGTTATATATGGGTGGCGTCATTTTGGTTACATAAGTGATCACATTAGTGCTCGGAATGAACTACTTCACTGAATTAATCCAGCTATCTCTGAACTACACCAGAAAGCAGTTCCTATAATTTCCAGGTGAACCAAATGTGAATTAATTTTTTTCCACATTGCACTGTGTGCGTGTGTTTTGTTGTTTTCTTCTATTTTATACCTCAATTCTGATGTCTAGAGAGATAGAGGAAAAGAATAACACCTAGGACTACATGAAGGAATTATGAATTATTATAAATATATTAATTGAAACAGAATGGAATTTGTTCCTCTTTGCAGGGAATGAACTGGAACTGGAATGAATTCCTTAAAATAAAATAAAATAAAAATTCAAGCTCTCTATGATACTCAGAGCCTGGACATTAGAGGAACTGCTATGTCCAAATTCCCAGCAGACAGACAAAAGCAAACTCTTTGGATCCCAGCTGTGGACTGGGCTGGATTTGAAAAGGTTTGAATAGGGGGGTGAGAATGATAAATGATTAAAATCCAACCCTTGAAATACCTGGGTGAATGTTACAACTCCATTCATCATGGAGACAGTTGAGATCTGCATGGGATCTAAATATATACTTACTGAATACAAGGAAACAAACCAGATCTATTAGTTCTCTAATATATATGTTGTGGTTAACCCCAACATACATAATATATATAATAATAATAATAATAAAATAAAGCCCCACATCTGTACAAAATCAGGGGCAAAGCAAACGCTCTGTAAGTTTCTAACAAAATAAAGATCAACTTCTAGAGATCACTGCATAATTAAGATATGACCAGCTCTGCTGAATAAAATAAATTGAAGGTAATTGTAAATAAAACGATGCTGTCTAATGTACTACCAATCGAAATGTGCCTGGACAGGGGTTCTAGTTCCTTGATTTATTTTTAACACCCCTAACTTTCCTAACTTCCTGCAATTGTTTGGCCAGCAAACCCAGCTATTCCACATTTTTTCCCTTAGTTTGAGAGAAATTCCCGGTTTACGGAGATGGTGCTCTTTTGAAAGGCAGTTTTGTTTTTCCGACAGCTAGGTGTGTCTTTTGCACTATCCACAGAAAAGTCTACCACCTGTTGTTTCAGCACTGCATTTAATGGACCTGTTGTTAACCCAAGAAAAGAATCCAAAGAGACTTGGATTCTCCCTCTCTCTCTGTCTCTTGCACTCCAACACACCCAATCACACACACCAACTATCACACACATAGCAAGGCCTCCATAGTTATTCAAGCTAGCATTCACCCTTAAGCGGTAGGTTCATTCCATGAAGTGCAAAACTCTTATCTTTGAGCAATATAAGCTGTGCACCAGAAAATAAGGTGCTGAACACTCCGCTCTCAAAATCTGACCCTAAATGTTTGGAAGTAATATTAATAATAATAAAACACTGAGCTGACACCAATGGGATGTGGATAGTTAAGTCAGAATGTGATTCCGGCAGCAGTCTTTGTCGTCCCTGAAAGAGTTTTGACCAAGAGGACTTTGTCATACTGCATGCCAGGACCGACCACCATCATGTGTGGGCTTCCCATCGCTTAGGAATAGCGCCTCCTCCTCCTCCCAACAGACGGGGTTCCGCTTCTTGGAAATTTATTGCTTCACGGCAAAGATTCGGAAGGCGTTTCCTTCTGTCTGTGTCTTTAAGCTGGAAACAAGAAATAAGACAAAGGGAATGCATAAGCAGTTTTTCCATTACAGGAGTGGGGGGGAAACCCCTACATCTTCTTTTGATTGTTTTAAATAGTTGGAAAATTGCATAAAGTGGTAAACAGGTCTGACCCTGTCATATTTTCTTCATAGGAAGCCTCCTGGGGACCATATCTCCAGTATCAGGTCTTCTGAACAGCTTCTAAGTAGGGATATTCTGGTCTTATCTATGATGGCCAAGAAGCCATTTATCCTCCATACTTTTGTCCAGTCCTCCCCCCATCTCACAGCCCATAGGAAATTCTTTATATGGATTCCCCCACCCTGAAAAGACTGGGGGGGGGAGTCTCAGGTGACTCTCCAATGGCTACACGAGAGGAGATAAGATTCAAAGTAAACCCAGCAGGCCCCATCTGAAAAGCTTGGCTCTTTGGGTTGGCAATGGGGCATAGCAGTCAATGTTTCTTTGCTAATTCCTCTGTTCAAACTCATTTAAAGGCAATGGGGATTTTATTCAATGTTTGAAACCCTGAAACCAATTTCAAAATTGAGATGGTGGCTGGCTGATGCAGACAAATTTGTTATCTATAGGGCTGCTTGCTTTAGTAGGTAGGCTACTTCCTCCCATCCACATCCCCAGTGGATTTTTTAATGATTTATATTGAAAATGACCCTTGGCTCCAAACAGTAAAAACATGGTTGGCTGACTGAGGTCCCATCCACACCATAGATTTAAAACACTGTTGTACCACTTTAATAGTCATGGCTTCCCCCAAATTACCCTGGGAACTGTAGTTTGTTAAGGGTGCAGAGAGCTGCAAGAAGATCCCTTATTCCCTTCACAGAGACACCATTCTTCCTCACCATGCTCAGAGTATTCAAAAGTTGCCTTGCTGACTCTCCCTCCCTTTTCGCTTCCATCAAAGGCAGAAAAACGCAACAGTCTTGGAACCAGTCACAACCCTGAGAGTTTTGGTTTTTCAGAAGTCCCAGTGTGAGCTATCTTGGGATATTCCCAAAAGCCTTTTCCTCCTGAGGGAGCAACATAGTGAAGCTTACGCAGGACTGAGAAGAGCAGGGAGGGAGCTATCCAAGATGTACTTTCCCAGAAACCCCCATGGGATCTAAGGCAGGAATGATGAGGGCACCATGCCTGACTGCTTGATGTCATCTGAGATCTAGGGGCCTCCCCACAAACTAACTCATAGAGGTGTGCTTAGAATCCTACAGGGTCAGTGTAAAAAAAAAAAAATACCAATTAGAAAAGCCAGTCAATGTTTTACTGCCTTGTTATATGCTTTCTAGAAGGAAAATTCTTCTAATGGTGTGGAGGGACATCACTCGTGTTCCACTAAACAAGGATGGGGAACTTGTGGCTCTTCAGATAACATTGGACTACAACACCCATCATCCTTGACTATTGGCTGCACTGGCTTAGGCTGATGGGAGTAGAGTCCAACAACATAAGAACATATGAAGTCAGACCATTGGTCCATCCAGCTCAGTGTTGTCCATACTGACTGGCAGCCGATTTCAAGGATTTTGGGCAGGGTGCTCACAGTTATAGCTGGAGATGGTATGGGTTAAACCTGGGACCTTCTGCTTGCAAAGAAGATGCTCTCCCCAAACATCTGAGGATCACCAGGGACAGTCCATAGCTCAGTGGTAAAGGCCATGTTTTGCATGCAGAAGGTTCCAGGTTCAATCCCTGCTGTTTCCAGGTAAGTCTAGGAAAGAATCCCACTGGAAATCCTGGAGAAACACAGCCAGTATGACTAGATAACACTGAGCCGGATGCTCAGAGCATGAGGCAGCTTCCTATGATTCCTATCCATACCAAAGGACCATCACTATTGTAAAAGGAAATATAAGAACAGGGTGATGAATCCCTCTAAATTTCTGTAGTTACTTGCTCTTACTAGTTCTCTTCTCAGACAAAGCGGAAACATGGAACACCACCTTTCTTTATCCCCCTTGATCACTCTCAAGAACAATACTGTGAATCAATTCCTTACTGAATACTTTGTCATACAGCCAATCACTGATTTATGGAATTTGTTGTCAGGAGATGTGCTGCTGCTCAGTAAATCGGATGGGGAGGAAAGGACAAACTCATAGAGGAAAAGTCTTGCCAGTGACTATCAGTCTGGATAGCTCAGTTGGTTGCATGGTACTGATAATGCCAAGAAGTTCTGTACGGAAAAGCTACATATTCCTGCAATGCATAGGGTTTGGACTAGTTGGTCCTCAACGTCCAACTCTATGATCTATCAGTCTATGATCTACTTGTCATGGTTGGCCATATGGAGTCCACATGCTCAAATGCTATCTCTCTCTCTCTCTCTGAGTAGCAATTGTGTGGAACAAATGTGAGAATTGCTATTGTTTCCTGTTTGTGGGTGTCCTGCAGGCACCTGACTGGCCACTGTAGGATGCTGGGTTAGATGGACCTGTGCTCTGATCCAGCAGGGCTTTACTTAGGTAGCAGAACAAGGAAGACAACAGAAGAACCATTTCATAAAGAGCCCAATCAGGAGAGGGGTGACTGCCTTACCTTGCAGATTGGATCCCATTCTTTGAAGAGCCACTGTAGGATTTCTTCTTCTCCACAGGCATCACATCCACGTACCCACCAGCATTGTCTCCAATGACCCCTGCATGAACAGCAGCTTTGCAGATACTGGAATTCTGAAAGGTCATAGAACAACCACAGTCACTTACAAAGGGGCCCAGAGGCATTGCATGGAACTCAACCCATGTTGAATACTAGCTGGGACATTATTCACACAAACACAGTTCCAGGTTATCAATTTGTTATCGCTTGGCCTGTGCCAGGGCTGAGGGCACAGGGCATTCAACACCAGCCCCAGCACTCAGCATCCTGGTCCAAAATTAATCCTCAATTCCCTCATCGTCAACAGTGACAGCAATGTCCACCCCAGCGCCTTTCAAAAAGCAGCATTAATTTTAAAAAATAAAATAAAATACAGGCCCATGTATACCTTTATACCAGGTTAATTCCAGATCACATTAAAGTTTACCAAAATGTGAAGCCTGACTTGAGAGAATCGCAAAAGCCATTGACGGATCACTGCATCTTAAAAGCTAGTGGGGAAAGAGGGAAATAGCATGGAACACTGAAGCTGTAGGGAAAGCCAGTCTTTGGATTCAAGAGGATTTGTGGATAGGCAGCTACAGAGGAACAAAGAGCTAAAGCGCGCGCATACACACACACGTTGGAGATCATGGACTCCCCTCCTTTTCTCCCACCCAAGCCATAAAAGGCAGGTTCTCTTTCATCCCTTTTAACATTTATCACTGCCTCTGTGCTGGCAGCTCTGCCCATTCCGACTGCCAGCTTGATTTGGGGGCTTCTATATATGGTCAAGGAGAGCGGAGGAACACAGCTGAAGCAGATATGCTTTGAATTTGCCCAAGTATGCAGCCACAAAGCATCTAAAACCAGGACATTAAAAAATATATATCACCCTGTCCTCAAGGAAGTCAGACAAGCTATTATTCTGCAGTTATGCACTACGGAAGCCTCCCTTTCCAATAGCTCTTTCCAAAGCCTTCATTTCCGGGCTGTTCTGCCTTCCGAAATTCACCTCTGGTGTGGTCAAGGCACACCCCTGCCACCCCTTAACCCCCTGGTGTTGCCTTTCACTTGCTCCCAGCAAGGGTTTCTTATCTTCACTACCAAGTTGCAAAACTGTTTAAAGAGGATAAGCCCCAGCACAGGAAGGAATTTCCTCCCTTCCTTAAAAAACAGCAATTATAATATAGAAAGATGGCCAAGCAGCCTCAATTTCTCTATCCCTAGCCTGGAATGCATCCACACCATGCATTTGATAATTTTCAAATGCAGCTTCTTTACTTATAAATTGATGGAGAAGGGGGGGGGGGTTGGAATGAGAATTTTTTGGCACAGTGCATATCAGCAAAATCACTTAACCAACAGAAATGCAGGCAAGAGAGAAAAGAAATCCTGTTAACACTTTACTGAGCTTACTGAACAAAAGCTGCATATAGGTTCACTAGAAAGGAACAGAGAGATTTTGACTTTCTTTGTTCCAGCCTTGTACATAGCAGGGAGACATACAATCAAGCATACAGCCTGTTAATTCTAAGTTTGCATGCAATGTTTATGCAAATATGTCTCCGTTTTAATCTTATTTTGGAGGGAGGGGTTGCATTTTCTCTTTGTTGGCAATACACAACACCACGCCCCCCCCCAACTGCTGTCCGCTGTGTTGCATTTTACAATTAAGTCACTACCAACTTTATGAGTGAATAATAGAATATAAATCTGCTCCTGTCCCCATGCTCCCCCCAAAGTTATTAATTTCAGCAACCTGCTTGTTCAGTGGAGTGGGGAGCCTTGGCGTTGTCACTATTGTCAAACAACCGGGAATCAGAAACCCTTGCTGCAAATCAGATCCCACTCTACATTCTGTCCACCCTTGACTGCTGTAAGCTTGTATTTCAAAATGGTTTTCTTTTCTTTTTCTTCCCCTTCCCCTTGATCTGTTTTAGAAACAGCTGAGCACCATCCCTTGCTCTCTGCAGGGTGGCAGAATGGCATTCTAACTCGGGAAACCACTTTTATGCAGGGTTTTGATGGGCCATCTGGCTTTGATGATAAGCTTTCACTACTTTCGACTGTTTGCTTCCTCAGTTCATCCAAGCCTGGAGTGCGCCTCCGGCACATTTGTGGTCTCATTATTTTGCCACTGATTACAAGCACTCTGGCTCCTTGAGCTCTCAAGAGCGTTTCCAGAGCTACTGTGACCTCTTTCCCTGCAAACATACCTTTCCCAAGGCCTCAGTCCTGAGCCAGCTAAAATAGTATGCTGGTTTCTATGGGGAAAAAGTGAGCTTGTCTTTCTCTTTCTTTTTTTTTTCATTCAAGTCACACAAGCCAGAATTAAGTGTTCTTTATCCCCATGGAGGAAAGCACACTAAACAGGTCTCAGGGGGAGGGGGAACCAAAAAAGCTTCAGTCTTTATGGGGCTGCAGAGGGGAAAGATGCCTCGAGTCCAAGGTCCTCTGCAAAGACTGGTTCCTACTTCCCTATGGCCCTGTGCTGTGATCAAAGTTCATTTTGGATACACATGTACTCGAGCAAATGAGCTAAATTAGGGGTCGGCAAGCTTTACCAGCCATGGGCCGGATCATTCCTATGGAGATCATCTGTGGGCCAGACTGGCGCAGCACGATGCCGGAAATCATGTCTCCGCATGTCCACGGCACCGGAAATTGCTTCTGTGCGTGCCCAGATGCTGAAAATTGCATCTGCACAGAAGCGATTGTCAGCGCCTGTACATGCACAGAAGGTATTTCTGGTGCCACTCGGTGAGTCCCTGTGCTGCGCTTTAGTGCAGTGGGGGGGGGGGGACTTGCTGAGTGGGCGGCTCAGTTTGCGGGCAGCTCATGGGCCGGTAAAATGGTCTTCGTGGGACGCATCAGGCCCATGGGCTGCACATTGACGACCCCTGAGCTAACTGATGTGTAAAGGGCAAAATTTAAAGCCCAATATAGAAATCTGCTTGGTCTCCATTTTGCAAAAAGTCACCTGCCATATAAAGAACAGGGACCAGTTCACACACGGTCTCTGCACTTGATCACTGCATGCTTCCAAGCAGAAGTAATATAATGTAGTCAATGTGGTGACCTCCAGGTGTTGCTGGACTACAAATCCCATCACCTTTGACCCCAGGGCTGTGCTGGCTGGGGCTGTTGGGAGTCCCAAAACAGTGGGAGAGTGCCAAGTTAACTACTCATGTGGTTGGAATAGCAGTAGTAATAATGAGAGAGTTTTGTCTATGGTGCCATACAGTCTGTGGAATGGTCTCCCCTCTGAGATACAGAAGGCATCAACTCATACCCTCCCACATTTTCATCCCCCCAAATCACTGGACCTTCAGCACTTTGGCCCATCATTGCTGACTCACACCAGAGTAAGAGTCTTTTGCTCCTGCAGTCTGACACGAGGACTCGCACCAGAGTACTGGACCAAAAACTGGGACATTCCAGGATGCAAACAGAAGCTGGGGTTGGTTTCTGTCATTTGGGGATGTCCCACTTAAAATGGGACAGTTAGGGGGTATGTCACCAGTGATGAATTTCCAATAGTTATTGAAAACAAATCTTCTTGCCCAGGCATTCCCTGCCCTTTGATACTTGTGTTAACAATTCTTGGTTCTGTATGTGTAGATTCTGTCCTATTTTTCTAGTTATTGTAAACCACTTTTAGTTTATTAATGAAAGGCTGTCTAAAAAAGAATTCAAGTAAATTAGTACTATTATTCATTCATTCTTTATCGGAGGGAGAGAGAGGGAGAGGTCAACTCAACCACTTGAGTGCCAATCTTTATGTGTTGGAAGTGCAATGGAAATCCCAGGGCCAACCCTCCCATTAGGCAGAATGAGGCCATGACCAAACTGTGTGCAATCATCAGTTCATCCTGTAGGCATCAAGCTATAACTATGCACACTGGCACATATTTCTTTAGCACAAACCTTCCCTGACGAGCCTTCCATCCTCTACTTCTACTTTATATCCAATTAAGTCCACTACTCATAACTGCCAAAGCCAAGGCAGTTGAGCAATCATATTTGGGTGGGAAGCCATGCTTCCATTCAACCCATTGCTGAAGATCTGGCAGAAGAGTGCTAACTTAGGATCTAAAGGGGAGTTTAAAAGAAACCAGTTCATACAAAGAAATTGATCTTATACTAAAGCCACACAGTGTCCAAAATGAGCTTTATCCCTTGCAGGGAAACAACATCAATTTTTGTTTGGCTTTTTCTCCTCTTTAAAAACGCAATTCAAGAAGCTCTACAGTAGGAACAAAATCATCAAATAATTTGGACCATTCTAGCTGTGCAGTAGTAACTTTATTCCACTGCCAACCCACACGTTGATTAAACACTGTCAGGCTCTGTTGCCAGCCAACAATTTTGGAGAGCAAAGATGTGGTCTCCAAACAAGATGGATGTTGTTCTTGAACACATCCCTAATTCAACAGGGAATAAATGTTTTTGGCTCCTTCTGCTGAGCCCTAAGAACTCCTGGTGAGTTAAGCCTCTGTGCTATAGACATGCAGAGGATGTTCACCTTCTGGTATAGAGTATCTCATGGTTTTTCTATCTGTTCAAGGAATCATAAGAATTACAGGCCTGCTCTGTAATGTCCCTATGCCAACCTTCACCAAATGAATGGCCTCTGGGTGCTTCGAACTACAACTCCTCTCAGGCCCAGTCAGCATGACCATTAGTTCCAGCTCAATGCTGTTAGAATACAGAGGATACCACTCTTCTAACATTGACTATATCAAGATTTTTGTCCACTTACTCAAGAAATCCTGGGAACTGTAGGCTTCCCAAAGGGCTGAGAATTCTCTTCTGGCAATCCTCTGGCTGCCGGTGAACTACATATTCTGTCACTTGCCTATAAACTATGAGTCTGCCTCCACCTTACATTTATCACATGGAAAGCAGGTTTGCAGCCACATCTCAATGTGTAAAAACACCCTGATTGATTGATTGATTGATTGATTGATTGATTGATTGATTGATAACCACTTTGAGATTGTTTGGGTAATAAATGGAAGGAATAAACCTCATCCAGCTTTATCTGCCTCTCTTCAGGAAAGCCTTCAGATTTCTCAAAGACACAGCCTGGCTTGCACTCTGGATGTGATATACAGCACTCGTAAGTGGTCTCACTTGCACGATCGGTGGAAGGTGCCCTGTCATTCATAAAACTACAGAAGCCGAAAATGCCACAACAGCTCCACTGTTTATGTACAGCCCATTTTGCCAAGCAGGATGAAAAGAAGGTTACTTACATCTGCGTAAATGTTGGTGCCATACACCGGTGCCCAGTAGGATGGCTCATCTTTGCAGTAAGCTGGGCAGTAAGACCTGAAAGGCAATGCATTGAAATGAGCATCTTGCACCACAGACAGCCAATGAGTTTTTGGACTCCACCTAGGAGGTTTTTGGACTCCACCTCCTGTGAGCCACAGACAGCCTGGCCAATGGTCAGGGATGATGAGAGAGTTGTGGCCCAGCAATATCTGGAGGGCACTGTACGAGAATAGCTCTTTACCTACAGAGCCACCTTCGCTACCCCTTATGTTACAACAATGAGCTTTTAGGAAGGAAGCTCCTGTCTCCCACCACCCTACAAAATTTGCCTGGCACATATATATATTTGAACAGCCTTGCTGGATCAAACCAAGAGTCATTGTCAGCTGGTGAAGGAGTTCGCTCCTGGGAGTCACCAGTTACTTTTTTGCAGTTACTGGGCCGGATGGGGAAGAGAAATCCTTACCACTGACTGGTGAGAGGCAGCAGGGAGGCAGGATTGGCTCAGTCAGCACCTTCCAAGCTCTGTTGCTACTGACCGGCTAGCGGCTTCAGAAGATATTACCACATTGGGAGCTGCTAGTCAATCAGGAACTGAATGAAAAGCCCCTGCTACTCACTTACCTCCCAGTGAGGGAGCTGTTTCTCCTCTCTGTGGTGCTGACTGTCCCCACCAGAGAACCATCCCACCAGCTACTGCTGTTTGTTGTGCATTTTCCCAGCCTTCTCACTGCTTTCACCAGTCTTGCTTTTGACTTCCAGGTGTCTCTTGAATATTTTTTTAAGCTGACAAGCTTATACCATTGTTTAAAATGTCCTATGAGTGGCTGTTCATTTTTATGATTGCATCCTAGTGCTTTTAATGTTTCTGCGTTGCTGAACACCACCCTGATGTTTTGCAAGAGTGCGGCATATAAATATTTTATATGAGTAAATAAACAAATGAATTTCCCTTTCATTGCAATGGGGACTCATGCAGGGGAAGTCCTGGGCCACTCATACCCACTAAGTATAACTCAAAGCATTTACCTTGGGCAATGAGTGGCTGGTTTCTTGAACTGGCAAAGCTCCGCTACTGTGGTGTAACAATCCAGAGTCTGCACTGTGGAAATGAACACAAGGTCAAGTTGTGAGGTCCATGGGATGGAAGGAAGCACTTGAGACAGACTCCCCATGCACACACCACCCATTGCATAGTAAGAGGACCAGTTCCAGGGGTGAAAAGTCCTTGGGCAAAGGGTCCTCTGGTGCTGCTGCAGCAGGATCAAGCAGAGAGAGGAAATATAGATCCTGAGTAGGAGCTCCAGAGTGGCTCAGTCATCCCCTTGAAAGCCTTGCAGTTGCTGATTGGAAAGCAGCCTCTGTTGATGTCTTGGCTGCTAGCCCAGGCATAGGCAAACTCCAGCCCTCCAGATGTTTGGGACTACAATTCCCATCATCCCTGACCACTGGTCCTGTTAGCTAGGGATGATGGGAATTGTAGTCCCAAACATCTGGGGGCTGGAGTTTGCCTATGCCTGTGCTAGCCAGTCAGTGATAAATGAAACACCCCATGCTGTCCCTGGATCACTAGTAAGGGAGGACCATTAAGCATCATCTGGTGGACCCCTTCTGTCAACTAACCTGTCTTGGCTGCTGTGAACCAGCCGGGTCCAGCCGCCTTTTACATTTCCCTTGGTGACCCCAGAGTGACGCAAACTCCAAGGGCATGGTGGGAAATTTAAAAGGGAGGCTAAATCCAGATATCTGATACTGTTGAGGATCAGAAGCAAAGAAAAATTCAGGGGCCATCCAGGGAGGACAGCTGGTGCTTTAATGGGCGTTAGGGTCCTGGAAGCAGCTGGAAGGCAGAGTGCTGAAAGATGCCAGCCCTGCACATCCAAGTCCCTTTTCTTCAAACAGTTTTACACAAAGGAGACATTTTTGAGAGTCTTTATCTTGGAGATCGGCTGAACTGCAAAAAGATTCCTTCATTTAAAAGGAGGGAAGGAATCCAAGGGTTTTTTTCTTTTTTTTAAGTGGCCTCATTCTTCCTTGTAAGTGTCCTGTCCGGTCTGCAGTCTGTTCCTGGCAGATTATAAGTCGCATCCTAACTTTAAAAGGCTTTTGATGGCATCGCTTTTGAAAGTCCCTCTGCCCCCCCCCCTTTCCGTCTCTAACTTTCTAATGCCTTTGTTCAGGCGAACAGGGGTCTGGCACACACACACAAAAAGCTGTGTTTAGCCTGGATCAGAACTGTAACTGGATGGGAAATGGGTCTGTTTCAGGACAATGCCAGAGTTAGCTTTTGAGTGTTTGTGTGTGTTCTTTTTTTCTTGGAGCTTTCATGCTTTGCTCTTGTCATAATTATGAATATTGTTTTTACAGGCACATGAAAGAGACTCACATCTTGATGGCTGGGGTGGCGGGGGAAGCCAAGAGGAAGAGATTGTTTCAGTTCAAAGTAAATTGCAGGACACATTTTGGACCAACCTAATCAAAACCGGGATTTTGAAAGCAGCTCCTTTGCTGTTTCTTGTCACAGATTGACAATGCAACTAGCAATGTTCGTTAGTATTATTATTTTCATTATTATTTCACCTAGACAACAATTTTTACTTATAATGCTCTTCACCGTGTTTTCTGTAATTCTTTGCAACACCTCTGCAAAGTAGGTCACTCCTAATCTCATTTTAGAGATGAGTGACAGCCAGATGCCGTCAGAAAATCATTATAATGGAAGAGATTGTGGCTACTTTCACAGCATTCATTTAAAGGACTATGATAGTACAGCCATGGCTTCCCCCAAAGAACTCTGGGAGCTGTAGTTTGTGAAGGGTGCTGCGAGTTAATAGAAACACCCCTGTGCTGCAAGAGGGGTTTAACTAGGGTTGCCATACGTCTGGAATTTCCCGGACGTAGCCGGAATATGGCAATAGGAAACAGTGTCTGGGCTCAACAACCTTTGTGCCTGGATTTCCCCTTTTAAAAATATGGCAACCCTAGTTTAACAGTCGTTTCCTCTTCACAGAGAACTCTGGGGACTACAACTCTGTGAGGGAATTGTCATTCACCAAGTGGCATTCTTGACTGGAGCTTTGAAATGGGTTCAGCAACACCTGACAATAAGTTGATTGTTGGATCAAGAGAAGCTGTCTTTTGAGTGCTGTTTTCGCTGCAAGATCCCCTGTTCAGCCCCCACAAGTCCACCTGTCAAACCTGGCCCACAAGTGGTGGGGGAGAGAGCAGCCTGACCTGTCTGCCAGATCCCATCCCCCACATCCTTGATGTAAACCAAAGGCCAGTTCTAGTATAATATACAGTTCTAGGAAGCTTTTCAATGCCTAACAAACCCCTGAATGGCATGGTATCTTACCAGCTATTATAGGCTCCCTATAAAGAAAACTTACCTGTGACTTTCGAAACAATGAAGGAATTAGAAGGTTTGAATTTACTGTGAAATGCAAAAGACAGAAAACAAAAAGTATTAACTGGCTGTTTCTAACTAAAAGATATGCACTGAATAAATCAAATCTCCATGCACCATTATAGGAGGACCAGCATCTGTTAGATATCGGAAGTAGGCAGGATAAAAGAGTGAGCATGCATAAATTCCAGATTTTGTAACTGTTAAACAAGCCCTTGCTGCTGGGCATATCACAAGTTGACCTGCAGCCACTAGCAGGAGTGTGTGTTTGTCTATTTAATGCCATGAAAATACTCAACAGCATTTATTTATTTTTCTGAATTATATTGCAGTTAAAGGCAGAAGAGGAAACAGGCCATTTTTCTGTGATCATTTGGCCACCCCTAAAGGAGTCTGAAGTTTGAAACTTCAGGTTTCTCAAATTAAGCATAGTATGTCAGGGACTCCATTTCATAGGTGGAGAAGGGACCAAGAAGGGACCAATCAGAAGATAATGGAAGTCACACACATAGCCATGACTCAGCATTTCCTTAAAGCGCATCACTGCTGAAGCTGGAGTTAGACTTTCACTTCTGCAGATCCTGATTTATCCCCTCTCTCTTAATACTGGAACTCAAAATCTTCCTGTGAAACTGAATGACAGGACATTCTGGATGGGCAGATGAAAGTACAGTGGCATCTCAGGTTACAGACGCTTCAGGTTACAGACTCTGCTAACCCAGAAATAGTACCTCGGGTTAAGAACTTTGCTTAAGGATGAGAACAGAAATCGCGCAGTGGCGGTGGTGCAGCGGCAGTGGGAGGCCCCGTTAGCTAAAGTGGAACCTCAGGTTAAAAACGGTTTCAGGTTAAGAACGAACCTCTGGAACGAATTAAGTACGTAACCAGAGGTACCACTGTAGTTTTTTGCAGAAAACACAATGGAATTCACCCCCTATTGCTTAGATACTTTAAAGGGGGGGGTAAACAAATTCACAGAAGATAAGGCTATGAGCCATTAGATCTAAGCAGAACCTCCACATTCAGTGGCAATATACCTCCAAATATTTGCCCATGGGCAACAGAATAAAGGGAAGGCTACTTCTTTCAAGCCCTATTTGCAGGCTTCCCAGAGTCTTCTGGCTGGCCATTGTAAGTAAACACTATCCTGGGCTAGATCTGGCTAGATCAATCTTGTGATGTCCATATGCCCTTGACTACAGAGCCTTCCAGGCAGCTCAGTAAATGTAGAAACCAACTGGTGAATGCATCAGGTCCAAGTAAAAATCTGATCCCACCAAAACCATCACCCAGAATATTTACTGCTCAGATTTCCCCCCGCGGTAAATTACCTTGATGATTGGATGCCATTTCTTGAAGACTTCACAAAGAAATCTGCTCTGCCTTTCCTGGTGATGTCTACCAGGCCTCCTCTGTTATCCAGCACCCCAGAATGGATGGCAGCCCGGCATATACTGGATGACTGCAAGGAACATTATTTTTACAGAAGACATTTAATAGAGTTTATTTGTAAGACTCTTCCTAGCTGATAAATAGCTTGCATTTTTGGTAGCAGTCTGTCATTAATCCAGAGCAGGGGTCATCAATGCAGTGCCTTTGGGTGCCACGGTGCCCTCCAGTACCCCCCTATGGCACCTGGAAAAGGCCTCAATAAATATTCTCCCCCCCCCCCAAAAAAAAATCTGTAATGTATGGGAGACTGTTTGCTCTTCCTGCTCAGTTTCTGTTTGTTCTGGCTCACCTTTTCCCACATCGAATACATCCCCCTAAACATGCCCATGTGCCATCAGATTCCAGAACACCATCCCTTCCTTTAGTTCTGAACAGAGGAGAGGCTGAAAGAGTTTCTCTCTATGAGTGAGTGTAGTGGTGATTGATGAAGATGCTTTTTTCCAATGATTGCATCAATTTGTGGCCCTCTTTTTCTGCTCTTTTAGATCTGAAAGCCATTTTGTGTTGTGCCATGTCCCTATGGCAGCAATCTTGTAACCCACAGCGCTGTCTCAAAATCCTGAATTGATCTAGTGGCATTTGCCATTCATAGCCTACAAGCCACAATTAATATGGAGCATAGCTGACAACATTGATTTTCAAAATACTAACACACACACACACACACGGATTGGAACGAGTACAAGGGAAACCTGGACTTCAAAGGGTGGAATGTAAAAATTGTTGATTTTTATTTGCTGATCACTAAATGAATGCTACTGTTTCTGTGTTTTGGTTTTATTGTTGATCTTTTAATTTTAGTTTTCTTATTACAATAATAGTCTTTAAATTGTACATTGCCCTGGAAGTTTTTGTTGAAGGGTATGGCTCATATATTTCTTATATAAAATGTTTGCCATTATTAGAGACAGAGCCAAGAGGAATGTGACTAATCAGGAGTAAGCTAGAGCAGTATCTGTCTAGATAGAGCCAGGGTAAGGCCTAGCTAGTGATGCATGATGTCTAGCAGAATTTCGAGCTCCAACAGAATCTGGAGCTTCTTCATTCTGCAGACATCCCAGTTTTGGAGGCCAGACATCATGCATTTATTTATTTTTTACAGGTAAGAACTAATTAAACACTGTATGATGGGAGTGGCTCTATTGTACTGAAAGCCAACTACACAGAACACAAGGCTGTGATTGTGTGCTTGGCTTTTATCCAGAGTGAGTATGCCTGGTGGTTCTATCATCACATCACTAAGGCACATCATTATCCTCCATTTTTGGGGACTTGCAAGTATCTCTCTGTTTATTACTTTATTACTTACGCTTTCATAGGTGAAGGTTCCGAACACTTTTGCATTATTGTTCAAGCAGCCAGCAGGACACAGGTATCTAGCAAAAAATAAAATAAAATGAGTATAGTTAGCCATGTAATAGTCTTCAAGCTTTTTGGAACTATCTGTAGACCCAGCCTGAAACAGAGAACCCACTTTTTATTTTTATCATACATTCTGACTTGCCCATTCTTCTCTGTCTCTCTCTTGTTCCTCCCTCCATTCATTTTTCCTCCTTCTTTGAACCCCCCAAAAATAAAAACTTCCCCTGAAATGGGGTCATGTTCTGGGTGCAATGCATGTTAGGAATGGATATGCACCTGTTACCAGCTTTGACTTGTGGGTCTTGATTAGGGATAGAGGCGGAACCCACAAAACTAGGATTCCAAGAGGATCATGACTTGGATCAGACTGCAAGCTCACTCTGTCTTTAGAAGTTTTAGGTATATAGAACTGATGGACAAAGTTCTATGGAGGTAGACAAATGGGGAAGACCACCAAGTCAGATAATCAAATCTGTCCCCTGCCCCCACAAAACAACACCACCACCAAAATGGCTTTTGCAAGCTTCATCAACATACAGTGGGCAGGGGCTGTGTACACACCAGGGTGGATAAAAATCAATGATTTTTTTATTTTAAAATATCAAAAAATTGGATTTTATTTAAATCGGGTTTCTAAAATAAAATGCTTTTGGAGGAAAAATCTTTCTAAAGATAGTTTTCTATTTGAGTTACGTTATAGTCCAAAGGCTATTCATCAGGAAATAAGAATTTGTTTTTAAGTTTTCATGTGTGCTGAAATTCAGTCCAAGTTTGTTTGTTTTTTAATCATTTAACCATATCAGTTAACAAACATGGATACATATGCTATAATGATATTGTTTTAGTTAAATAAGTTGTTCAAATTGTTATTAAGGAAATGATTGTTTTTCTCCTTCCAATAAAGTACAGCAGAAAAGTTGTCCAAATATAAATAATAATTTCATAATTACCTGTATTTGTATTTCTAATAATATAACCAAATCAGTAATTTTTGATATAACTGTAAAAACTACTTTGAAAATTAATTTTTCCAAAAATGAAACCTTCATCTGGTTATAAATATTAAGATTACACCAGCAAGAATGAGTCTTTCTGTAAAAAAAATAAAATGATTTAAATCAAGTCTTACTGACTAGTGATTTAAATCAATTCTTACTGACCAGTGATTTAAATGGACGCACGGTAAGGTCTACCTGCAATGAGTTTTTATTTTTGGAACAAAACCAGTTTTTCAAGAAGCACTTTTCAGGGGCAAAAAAATAATAATGCAATAGATCTAGACTGAGTGTGGGCTATGTTGCGAAAGCAAGTACTCAGACTCCACTGATTTGCAAATTAAATGTTGTGCAGCTTTACTAACCTCATTTGAACTACCCACGTTTTTAAGGAGAAACAATAACAAAAAAAAGCAATGCATAAAAATGGAACACCATCCCCACTCTACATTTTCGAACAACCCTCTCTTTAATACCAATGTTTGGTTTGGATTTGGCATGCTACTCTCCCCGTCCCCGACCCCCCCCCTCAAAAAAACCCCAAGTGATAAACTGTACTGTACTTAAACTAAAACCATCACACGCAGGCTTGGTGGGTGGAGGCAATTGATGGTCCAGCTGAGATAAGTAAACATTGCTGGAGCGAGGGTGCTGAAAGGTCAGTGCCAACATTAGCCAAACAGTGTTGGCCACTTTGGGAACTGCGGGTTACACATTGCAGGCACTTACACGAAATCAACTGAGGCCCCATAATCTTGGCTGAATTTGGCTGCGTCATTTGCATGAACGGGCCCTGAAAGGCTGGCTTCATGGACAAGAAGCTTCTACACAGCCACTGGATCCGTGTCACAGCAAACAGAGCACAGCCCATCTTTTGCTTTGAAAATATAGTGCGACTTTGCCAAGGGTGAGGCCTCTGCTTTCCCAGCAAGGTGGGGAAAGGAGGGAGGGGGTGATTACCTGTTGCATGTCGATCCTTTGCATTTATCCCTCATTTTGGTGTCACACTTGATCACTTGTGCTGGAAGGGGGAAGAGGAAATACAGAGCCATCAGCAGGGCAAGTACTGTAACAGATATCCACATGGTCACACTTGTGTAGATGAAGTCTTCAAGCCATTGCTAGACTATAACTCCCATCATCCATGACCACTGGCTATGCTGGTGATGGGTGTTGGAGTCCAACAAGATCTGCAGGGCCACAACTTCCCCAGCCTCGGCCTAGATGCTTTAAGGGGGTTCTCTCTTTAAAAAGCTACAGGTGACAAAAAATTCCCTTTCAGGAGAGAGCAGCACAAAGCCCACACAGAAATACAAATAAGACTGTCTTTTTCAACCCACTTGCGGAGCATATCAGAGGAAAATGGAAAGGAAAATGAGTAATGACAAGTATTGAGAAGAAGAGACTGGAAACATCATTCTTAATATGGAAGCAGAACAAATATTCGAGGATTGGACTCCTGCCAATCAAGAAGCTTGGGTACCCCCCACAAAAATTTACAATTTGGAAAACAATTGGATTATATGATATGTATTGGATTATATGATATGTATCTGAAGAAGTGTGCATGCACACAAAAGCTCATACCAAGAACTAACTTAGTTGGTCTTTAAGGTGCTACTGGAAGGAATTTTTTTTGTTTTGACTATGGCAGACCAACACGGCTACCTATCTGTAACTGATGATATGTATTGTTATAATTTGGACTAATTGATTTGATGTGTTTAATTTGGAAATATGAAATTTAATAAAAATTATTTAAATAAAAAAAATCCCTTTCAGGTTATATATATATATATATATATATATATATATATATATATATATAAACAAAAGCATCTTGAAACTTAGGAGAGGGAGACAGTAATGCTCTCTTACTCATGTAAGACACAGTGGTTGGCTTTTCTTTCACAGGTTTTGTGGCTTTGGGCTTCCACACAGGTTTGCTGTCCGACACCTGGGGCGTCTCCACTTCGTTGGTCTCTTCGGTCTCGGGTTTTTGGACGTAACCATCATCTTTTTTCACCCCAGCAGGTTGAAAGAAAAAGCATCTTGTTAATATTTAAGGTCAGTGGGGCAGGTGGTGGAGGTGCAGGGGATGGAGTGACTGCTCCCTTTAATTTACTTAGGGGGGTTGGCTGCATTGCCTAGAAGTTCGCTCCTGCTTGCAAGCTTAAAATGCAAAGCAAACAGAAGGGGAAAGTGGGTCGTTCTCCTCTAAAGGTCACATCCACACCAACACAGCACCTCTGCGGATAGTACACTACAGATCCCAAGATTCTTTGGGGAAAGCCATGTGTTTTATATTTATAGTGTGGCTTTGACCAGAGTTTGAAGTGACAAACAAGACCTGTACAAATATAAAAATTACTATCTGATTAGCCCAGGCATAGGGAACCTCATGCGTGGGGGCAGGCATCAAATGGAGACCTCTATGCCTCTCTGTCCAGCCCTCAAGGCATACCCATTTATCTTCCAAGGCCACAATCCCTATTGGCCCCGCTTTGCACCCTCTGGGAGTATTTTTGCCTGGCCGGCAATGTGCCCTGGATCTCTGATTGTGATTTGTGCTTTCCTAGATAGGGGCTAGAGAAGGGTGTGTGAGTTGGGTGTAGAAGCCAGCCCACTGCACACCAGTAACCCTGGCATTCATTGTGTTGCCACTGGCAAAGTTCTACTCAAAGTAAAACCGCTGAAATTGATGAGCCTGAGTTGGTTGTGTCCAATCATTTCAGTGTATCTACTCTGGGTAGGACTAACATTGATACAGCCCATCTAGTCCACCATCCTCTTCTCACAGTGGCTAACCAGATGTCTGTGAGAAACCTGAGCACAAGCACACTGCCCCTCCGCATCCATGGCTCTCAGTGACTAGCATTCAGAACATTACTTCCTCTGACTGTGGGGTCAGAACCGTACAAAGAGAGAACAGGTGGTCCTTGAAGCTAACCCATCAACAGCAAGCAGTTGAACAGCAAACTGAGCAAGCAAACAGATCTCCATCCCTTTGGTCACAGCCTTAAAGGGGAAATACAGTTCTCCATTTTTATCTATGCATATGCATTAGCATATGCCAATTCTATTGACATCTTGCAAACTACTTAACCACGTACCTTTGTAACAGAGATTATTCTGGCACCTTCCTCCATAGCTAGGCGGGCATTCAGAACACGGCCTGCCGTTTTTATAAGGGGCTTCTCCGATCCAGTTGCCTCTGAAAAGTGAGCACACATTTTGAAAGTTCCTTAATTCCTCCTCTCTCAAGCATCCTCTGTTCCACACTTTAACATATGCAGTTGCTTCACTGGGCTGTTCCAGGCCAGTTGCCTGGATCTTTACCCTCCTGAGGCCTCTAAGCACCGTGGAGCTATGGAAGAACTGAATGTCCTTACTGTACTTACTCATTGATAGATTACTGTAAATATGGGAAAAGATTACTCCCTTCCACAAATGTATAGTTGAGCAGCACTCTAGCAATAACTTGGCAGAGTCCAGAAGTGAAGCTGCCTTTTTACCTCACAACCAGCTAGTCACTGATGGGCTTTTCCCACTGGCACCCCCTCACTAGTTCCACAAAGCCGTTAGTCAAGGCTGCCTCCATTTCTTTCCTCACAGGACATTCAGGTGGCTGGAGGAACTTAGCACGGATGTTCAGGTCTTCCCCACTCAGGAACATGTTCCATTCCCCATCCTGGAGAGCTTCCGAAGAGTCTTCCAAGAGATCCAAAATACTAGCTGTGATGTGTGAGCCAGACAAATTGCCAGTGTCTGGGAACATCAGACTCACACAATGTTTCCTTCATGCTAACCCACTCATCCTTACTGGGCAGAAATCACTCAGCACCAAATTTGTCTTCAGGAGAGGCGAGAGACCTACGTTTGAACCACGCCTGTCCAGAAACACACTTCTCAAAACATTCAAAGGAGCAGGAGCTGCCATTTTGTTACAAACAAGCCCACAAGAGGGCCTGTTCAAGGTTCGGATTAAGGATGCCTCTGTTCTACCTCCACTGTCAGGGGTATTAGGCTTCTGGGTGCCAGTTGGTGGGAATCACAGGTGAGCAGAGTGCTGTTGTGCTCATGTTTGGCTTGCAGGCTTCCCATAGACATTTGACCAGCCACTGTGATGCTGGACTAGGTGGGCTATTGGTGTAATCCAGCAGACTCCTCTTATATTCTTAAGTGATGGAAGCATTGGTGGGGTCCAAAACTGATTACATTTCCTCAACCCAGCCTGGTGTTCAACATTGGTCTTTACACTATGGGGCTGTCTCCAGTGTTCTCCAGTGTTTGCAAGCATGAGGGCGGGCTCTTGCTCCAGCAGACAGGTGACTTTAAATATTGTGCAACAGAGAAATTGAATGTAAAAGTTGCTCTAGGCAACGAAGTTACCAGCAATCTGATTATCTGCTTGCACAACAATGTTCTGCTGGTGCAACACTTATCTGGCCAGCAGATAAGTATACCACTAAGTGACTTTAACTTAGCATTACATTGGATACAATTCCCTGTCTTTTATGTCACCAGCAGTGCCGCTGTCCCTAACTGACCCATTGGGCTTTGGCATTCCTCATAACCAGAGAGACAGTTGGAAATAGCCTGCCCAGTTGCTGCCAACTGAGACAAAATATGCACAAAACTGCAATTACTTCAACTTGTATCCCTTATAGGGACAGGTGAATCAGTACCTATCAAATTCTCATCTTTCCAACCTTAAGTTCAGCTCTCCACATATCCACATCTGTTTGTGGGTTTTTTGAAAACAAAAGTCATCATGAAAATTCATCACCCCCTTATAACACACACATTTTGGCACCTAATCAATTGCATTTTTACGTATTCTTTTCACTAATATATGCAGTCTTTACCCTCCTTTTGTGCATATTACTTGGCTGGAGAATTGCATTGCAACATTCAGAAAAGTGTGAATTTCAAAGGATCGCTGTGCTTCAGTTCACATGTTGTTTCAGAAAACCCAAATTTGTTAGATTCCCCTTTAAAGGAGAACAGAAAGGAATCTATAACCCCGTTCCCAATTCCTTACTTAGGAGAGTAGTTGCAGACCAGGTAGACAGCATTCTCCCAGATTTGGCCCCACACGTCCATCCTTTTGCAGACGTTCACAGCACAGCCAACCTTATTTGTCGTTGCCCAGACAACCTGCAAATGGGCACAAGGGCACAAATGATGTCAACACTTGCCACACGAGATCAGTCCCCTAGCATTTTCACATCTGCCCACTTCTGGCAGACTTGTAACAAGAAGCAGCAAGTTCCAACAGAAGCCCCGTCCCGCTTCCCTTACCTGTGTGTAGTGGGTGCACATCGGTCCTGAACATCTCTCTGGACACCAGGGATTACATTCATGGGGATAGGGATAGGTATAATCTTTCACTTCATCATACCAAGACTGGACATGGAAAGCTGGAGAGCGATACCTAAGGAAAACAAAGATATGTTCCAGTTCTGGTGGAAGATTTGGTGCAGATAAAAGGCAGCGCCTATTCCTGCAGCAAGGGATGCGGGTGGTGCTGCAGTCTAAACCACTAAGCCTCTTGGGCTTGCCGATCAGAAGGTTGGCGGTTCGAATCCCCATGGCGAGGTAAGCTCCATTGCTCAGTCCCAGCTCCTGCCAACCTAGCAGTTCAAAAGCACACCAAAAAGTGCAAGTAGATAAACAGGTACTGCTCCAGCGTTTCTGTGCGCTGCTCTGGTTTCGGTGTTCCGTTGTGCCAGAAGCGGCTTAGTCATGCTGGCCACATGACCTGGAAAAACTGTCTGCAGGCAAATGCTGGCTCCCTCAGCCTGTAAAAGTGAGATGAGCGTCGCAACCCCAAAGTCATCTGCAACTGGACTTTACTGTCAGGGGTCCTTTACTTTTTATTCCTGCAGCACCTAGTTAAACTATGGCACTCACTCCCACAGGAAGCAGTGGTGGCCTCCAACTTGGAAGGCTTTCAAAGAGGAGATGACAAATTTGTGGAGAAGGCAATCAATGGTTACCAGCCATGATGGCTATGCTCTGCCTCCACAGTCGGAGTTCACTCATGCTTCTGAATACTAGTTGCTGCGTGTTGCATGAGTGCATCTGGCATCTGGGTGGCTACCATTAGAATAGGATGCTAGACTAGATGGGCCATTGGCCTGGTCCTACAGGTTCTTCTTGTGTTCTTAATTGGGGAGAGAATACCATTGCCTCTCTTGAGTATTTATGGCAGAGTACCTTTCCCGCACTGCCAAGAATCCACATCAGAAGAAAGGCCCAGCTGGATCAGACCAGGGCCAGTCTAGCCTAGCGTCCTGTTTCCCATCTTGCAAGAGATGCACCAAGAATTTCTCCATAAGGTTTTTTTATATGCCACTTTGCTGGGAAAAGAAGTGGAGATGAACCCTGGACTGACTCCAGAATGGTATAAGTGTGGGCAGGTTGGGACTGGTGACTTTTAGCAACTGAGCAGAATGGAATTTCCCCCCTTAAAAATGGGATTCAAAGTGAGTTGCATTATAAAGTTCTGAGCATGAAATCTCCCCTGCTGTTTCTTTTTAGGAGCCCTCTCATTCTATGGGGACATGAGTGAAGAGAAAGTAAAATCTCTTCAGAAACTCAGGGACTCTCTCTTTTCACCAGGCTGCAGGTGTAGCAAAATAAATAACAACCTCACCATTAGGCTGTGTGGGAAGTGGAATATATAAACCCTGAATTGAAAGTAGGGAGTGGAGCTCAGCCCACTCTCCAGTTGGCAGCCAGTTCTTCAAATTAGGAGCTGGCAAAAACATTCAGCTGCATCAACAAGCATGATTTCTTACCCTGCCCAGTGCAGTGTTAGGATGAAGCCTTCAACTGGGATTATGGAAAGTACGCTCCCGCTTAGTCCATGTTATGTGCTCACAATCAGGGAATAATCCCAAAGTGGGGAGTACAGAGCCTAACAGGACATGGGTTGACACTAAGGATTAAGGAGCTTAGCCATTTGGACGTCGTGTTCTGTCACCAAATATGGATTTCTGTAGGTTACAGAAAACTCTGCCCTGGCTTCTGTCTTGCTACTGGCTTTCTGCTTCTTTTTGGACCATTTCCCTGCGTGCAACACATCACCAGCACTCTTCCTAATGGAGAAAATTCATGCAGCACAGAGTAATAAACACACACACACACACACACAGCAAATGTGTGTGCCAACAATAGCTCTGCAATCCTGGAGTATGAATGGTCCAGGCATTTAGACCAGGATACATATCAGAGACATTTAAATGCTGCTCCCTGTTGCATGGTTGAGCCACTGCCACAGACCAGGAGGGGAGCATCTAAAAGCTGCGCATTGGCAGTGGGAAACTAAACAAGTTTCCATTGATGAATGAAGCTCAACACATGCAGAGGCTCTATTGATAGGAAGAGTGTGTGGAGAGAAGACCTGTATTTAGAATAAACCTTCCTATGGCATTTTCCCCTGCCTAAAGATAAAGGTAAAGGGACCCCTGACCATTAGGTCCAGTCGTGGCCAAATCTGGGGTTGCGGCACTCATCTCACTTTATTGGCCGAGGGAGCTGGCCTACAGCTTCTGAGTTGTGTGGCCAGCATGACTAAGCCGCTTCTGGCGAACCAGAGCAGCACACGGAAATGCTGTTTACCTTCCCGCTGGAGCGGTACCTATTTATCTACTTGCACTTTGACGTGCTTTCGAACTGCCTACACACTTGTAAATTTGCCATATGGGCGTGGTCTAAAAGCTTCTATACTACAACCACTTAACTACGTACTAGTAAATCACATTGAATTCAATGGGGCTTGCTCATGAGTAGATATGTGTATAACTGTGCCTTGCTTGGCTTGGTAGCCATCTTAGATTCATTCATTATCTCTGTTCATAGTTAAATTCTTATCCCACCCTTTCTCCCAAAGGAGCTCAGGGCAGCAAGCACAGACACCATAAGACAATTAACACATCTTACCTGCCCCAGTGGACAGCCAGATTTTGACCAATAGACCTAAGGAGGGTGGCAGGCCCATGATCCCAAATGCATTCATGGGCCCAGGACTCGGCCGATCTCTCCAGCTCATCGTCCCATCTCTATGTGGAAGAAAGACAGAAAGGCATTAGAGGAGGCAAAATGAAGATGGTGGCATTTTCCAACCAAGCCTCAGAATTAAACCCAAAGAAGCAACACATCAAGTGTGTCTCAGTACGGAATGTTGCAGAGCATCCTTGCATTCCAGGAAAAGAAGAAGTGCTTATACCGTGATGTTATTTCCATATTGGGCATCCTGTCCAGTTTGTGGGGAAAGGTTGCTTTAACTGTTTAGAGGTCATGCAGGAAGACTAGCACTTGCAGCCTGAACACCAGAAAGACTGGGAAAGAACTGGAACCAGTGGAGGCTGGTCCTTTGGTGTGAATGGGGCACTGACCCACCAATCTCAGTCCACCCTCAGTTTGCATCCACCTGCCCAGCCATCTTGCTTAACAACCAGTCCAGAGGTGGTACTGCCTGTTAGCTCCCCCCTCCTCCGTCTCAGCACTACTCCTTGTAGAACTCAGCAGGAAGCAGGTTGGAACAAAACTGGAATCAGCTGGCTCTGCCTGTCGCTGGCTCTGATCCTGCCCACCATTGGCTCTTTGTGAAAATGACTTACAGAAATGCATTGCATTAGGGAGGAATTGCTGGCCCCCCAAAAAATCCATCCCATAATTTCTTTTTCTTCTTTAGTGGAAATAAATTGTAATTGCGGAGAAATAATGAAATAGTTATGGGCATCATATGGTGACTACAATGGAAATTATGGGAAGGTTGGTGCCTTTTCCCCCCAAGGGAACTGACTTTTATGATAACACAGGGATGATGAGGAAACTAGTGCTCTGCTAAAGTTCCCATCATCCCTGACTGCTGGCCATGCTGGCTGGGAGTCCTACAACAACCAGAGCATCACAGGGTCCCCAGTCCTGTGCTATAAGCATCATCATCATCACGCTTGGGCTAGAGTGCTAATTGGGACATAGCACTGAGTTCGGCTTTACTGGGACTGTTTTCTTCTTTAGAAGAAAAGAGGTGTTTCACAGGCATATAAAACTGGCAGTGCAGCATCGAATCATTGGTTCAACATAAATGTAAACCAAGCCCATGCCAAGACAAGGTAAAAGTACCTGGCTTTCTGGCAACCCTGCGTTGTGTTTGGGTCATTTAAGTACATCCCATGCTTAGATCGTGTAACTTTTCTGAGCCAAAGCATGGTGAGGAGTTGGGGAGGGGGATTTGTTAAACTCAAGCCAAGAACACATGTTCTTGCAACGCGCATCAAATTAGCACCAGCTCTAGTTGGAAGCATTTGCTATGGGCGTGCAGAAAATAAAATCATTTGCGATTGCTAATCCCCTCTCCGGAGCAGCTCCTGGACCGAAAAAAAGCACCAAGGATTCACTGGCTTGTGTGTTGCTTGCACTGAAACACAAAGGACTTCAAAGCTCCGTTTGTATTCCAGAGGTGAACGCTGATGATTTCCAAGTCCTATTAGGTAAATATGACTCGATGAAAGGCAGATTATGAGCCAGCCCCAGGAGAGTCGTTTAGAGTTGGCCTTTCTGCTTGGTCTGTGAGACTCTTTTATAGGCTTCATGGCCCCCAGGAAAAAAGGGGGGCAGGGAACACATGAGACAAGCACACCGAGCGAAAGCAAAACATGAAGCTGTAACCATGCTGGATGAGTAAATAGACATTAGCCTGTCTTCTGCTGCTGCTGCTGCTGCTGCTGCTGCTGCTGCTACAATGCTGAGCTGCAAGGAACCCAAAAGCCAAGGAAAATACATCTCAGCTGCGTGTTTACTTTCAGAGAAGCAGCAGGGCCATTTCTGCCCTCATAAGCATTGGAACCGCCTGCTGTCTGCCCAGCCGTAACTGAAGCTGTGATTCTAAATAGATTTGCAGCTGGAGACTGCACACGACGGGGACACCGTGTCTTTCGTGCACCTGGCCACTAAATTATGGAGAGCAAGAGATCACACCCAATTTAACATCCTGAGGATCTTAGCTTTCATTGCAAAGATTATAATTGTGTGTGTGTGTGTGTGTGTGTGTGTGTGTGTGTGTGTGTGTAAAAGACTCTAGAAGAGCCATGCCAAGTACCTGAAAGGCACTCCAGGGATGGGTAACATGTGGCCCTCCAGATGTTTTTGGACCATGTTTCCCATCAGGTTCCATGAAACACTTGAATTGCTTTTGCCACAATAAATCATGCCCACTCGCCCATCAGCTGACATTGGCTGATGTGTGGGAAGACGGTGTATTTATTAATCCTGCATCAGCCACAGCACCTGCTTCCAGCAGGGAATAGGATCCTGCAGCCCAGACAGCAGGATTTAATCTCAGAAGTTAAAGCCCTTTGCTTTAAGTGGGGAGATGGGTGAAGTGCACAGACTGCCTTGAGGGGGGCAACCCCACTCATCTCTCAAATTTAGCCCACAAAGCAGATCTTTTGGAGGCTCTGAGCCTCCATGGAGCAAACAAAATCTTTCCAACTCCTGCACACCGGCCTTCTTTGTTGTAGCATCACAGAATTTGGCTTCCTAATTAGGGTAGTCCTTTACACATCAACATCACCCCCAAAAAGAGAAAACCCATTACAGTACTTAAAAAAAAGAATAAAGAAGGTGCCAAATTGCATAATATTGGCATACGCTAATTTATACATTTAGATGCAAATGAAATAAATCCCTCAATTCCTATTTTATTTTTCATTTTTATATGCTTTTATGTTGCGGTTTTGCTGGTTTTAGGTTGTACTTTTGTTTTAATGATATTGTTTCTTTCACATTGTATGCCACTTATTATAAAAAGATTAAGTGGCTTATAAGTGCTTTAAAATAAATTAAATGAATTAGTTATTTAAATACATACAGGAGACTTTGCAACATAGCAAGGAAGACTGTGGCCAGTGTGCTTCCCCTGTTGGCAGCTGGCAAGGTGCTGCAAATTATCGGTGGGCAACATCAAGACCCACCTGCTCTCCCCTCTGAAGTGTTGTTTACCTTAAACTACCTTACATCACCAAACCTTTATTAGGCATTACAAATATAGGCCATCATAAAACATCCATATATAAAATCTTAAAATATATACCTTAAACCAGGCATGGAGCAGACAGGACATTCAAACAGAGGACACCTTCAAAGAGAGAACTGCTCTCTATAAGGTAGGGTACATGGACACTTATTCACATTCTGACTCGTTAGTCTGTGGAAAACTGGACCTATGTCAAACGCATTCCAAAGCCTTAGGATTTCCACATAAATGTGTTGGGGGGGGGGTGTTTCTGTCTGTCTGTCTGTCTGTCTGTGTGTAATAGAATTTCTTGGAAAGGATTTATACATTCCTCTTTCACTGACAAAACCTGGATGACAAATAGTAAAAGACTTGGAAAGCTGCTAGGCTAAAAATATTTGTTTTCCTGTTTTCGCCACATCTAATTTTTAAGGTGATATTTTTGAAGAAAATAACAGTGCTTCCTTTTCTCCCTGGAAGGTGAGAAACTCACCTCTGGTTCTTATGAGGGAAACATGAGAAATGGTGACCCTGCCACCTAAATTGCCTCTGGGAGGGAGAGGAGGGTGAGTGAGGAGCAATGCACCTTGGGTGTATATAGCCTTAGATGTGTGTCAAAGGGCTTTGGCTCAGTGGTAGAGCACCTGCTTCGCATGTGGAAGGTCCCTGGTTTGATCCACAGCATCTCCAGGCAGGGCTGGGAAAGACTCCAGCATGAAACCCTAGACAGCGTCTGCCAGTCAGTACAGATGATACTGAACTTGATGGGCCAATGGTCTGGCCCCTATAAAACAGCTTTCTGTGTTCTATGCATCATCACTTTCAATAACAGACATTCAAACAAGCCGGTTGAGATACATTCCATTCTTCCAGAATATGTCATTTCTGAATCAGGGACTCCCATCTTGATGGGCCCAAGACCACCCAGTGGACTTCATGGTTGAGCAGGAATTTGAACCGAGGCCTCCTTATCTGAAGTCCAGCACAACACACTGGCCCTCTGTGTTATTCAGGGACCCTCTGGGGAGGGAATTGGGCTGAACAGGTCCATATTCACAGCCCATCTAGCTTTACTTTCTCCTCCAGAATTCATTGGGAGGCATTTAGCATCAAGTGTAGACCCACCCTCCTCATCAGCATAGCTCCACCCTGAGTTTCACAGCTTGGCCAGGCGAGGCCATGACAGAGCCCTGGCAAAAGAGCCTTCTTCTTTTTCTAGCAAGAGAGGTTGAGCGAATAACCAAACTATGCAGAGGGTAGCCCTCGGTTGACCTGACCTACTAACAGTTCCTTTCCAGCTGCAATGACTCAAGAAGCTGCAATCTGAGCTGAATTTGCTTCAGGAAACCACTTGAAGGAGAAACTCCTTGTTACTGGAATTTGTTAACAGGCATATGGCCTAAATGAGACCAAAAATAGGTTAGTCTCCAGGGCCAGGCTGAAGAATGGAGATACAGTCAATACAGGGATGGCACCCAAAATGTGATGCTTCCCTCCCATCCTAAGTCAAGGTGTCTGTTATGAAGCTGGGCCACAGCTTGAGGGCCACACTACCTTCTGAGCAACCTTCTGGGAACCACATGCCAGGACCAGAGACAAAAGTGGACAGAGCAACACATAAGAATGTTACTTTTCTTCAGTGGGCCAGTTTCTCCACATTCACATGTCACACTCTTATCTTCCATACTTTTTCCTTTCTTTTTTAAGAACACAGGAAAAGTCTGCATTTAACATATACAAATTTTGTATGCACTTTTCTTGCCCCAAATACCCACTTTCCAGTGCTTTCCAATGCATCACATATTTGGGGGGGGTGTAGTTTTTATGCATCACACCAGCTTTGCAAAATCTGGTGAATGGCATATTTCAGCTGCACCTGTCCCCTGCAAAAGGTGGTCCAAACGAATTCCTCCCTAACATATTGGATATGTTTTTTCTGGGTCTGGCTTTTCTTGTTAACATCTGCCTTTCTTGTTAACATACTGCTAACAACCAGCTATTGATTGTTTCTAATTATGGAAACACTTTGGGTACCAGAAAGTCGTATAACTAGATCTAGGAAAAGGAAAAGGTTTCTGTTGCCATGCCCAACTTAGTTCATTTCTTCCTGTTGAGTGTGGCTTGGGAGATAAGTGATTAAAGCCCCCTCATGAGTGAATTTCCTTCTTCAGTTAAATTACTGGTGACCTTTCATTCCCCACTCTTTTTTGTATAGCAAAATAAGGATGATTGTTAATCCCTCAGCCACACTCAACAAGAAGCAATACAAGTTTCATTTAACATCTGAAAGCCCTTTTGCTGAATAACTCTGGGCGGCTGAATACTCTGAACAGTACTTACCTGTGAGTCTCAACATTATAAAAGAAAATTGGCCACAGAAAAGGGCAACACTAGATAATATAGCACTATATTAAATTATACACGGAGGCATCATTTTTATTTCACCTCCAGCTGCTTGTGGAAAAGCAATTCCTTAGCAGTGCTAAAGAGCAAAGTTATAGGAATCGACCATGGTGTGTTTATTCACCCTCAGTAGTGGCAGCCAGTGATGTAGAGCAAAGATGGGAAAATACACATCTTCATGACATCAGGAAGCTTTTACTACACATTACAAAGGGAATATCAATGCAGGCTTACCAGTTTGGGTGGCTGTCACCCAAGCAGGCAAGCCTATATTAAATCTCCCTTGTAATGTGTAATAAAACCTTCCTGTACCCTGCTTCCATGTAATTGTGTATTACCGTATCTTTGGTCATCCTAATGTAACGACTGGGATCTTGAAGTCTGTGTATCACCAAAGCTGCAGCTAAGGAAAATACATGGTCTTTACTTACAAGCTGTGCAAGAAGAAGGCTTCTGTTTGTGGTGCATATTTCCTAAAAATTCATGTCCAGAACTTGGGGAAGTAATCACAAATGGCACACAAAGGAGCAGGAGTGGAAGGGAAATTCTGAGGCAGAGCTAAGCCTCACTTATCGTTTTGAACTCACCATGTATTCCATGTTGGATGCTGAAGGGTAGACTTGACCTCTCAGTTTATTGTGAAGCATTAGAATTTCTTCTTTGTCCGATCGAGAAATGGCTCTCTTGGTCCTTGAGTGGGGCTGCTCCTCCTGGTATTTACTGAGGATGCTTTCCAACTCGGTAGCATTGGGCAAGAAAAAGCAATGGATTCCATGTACTAGCAAGAGTAGCCCAAATGGTACGACAGTCCAAGTCAGAGTGGGACTTCTGGCCATGTTCTGCTCAGTGGAATTGGGATGAGAGAAGAAACACTCCTCAAAGGGATGTCTTCTTGTCTGTGCAACAGATCTAGAAAGTGAAGAGGGAAAGTGAAGAAAGTTCTCAGCCTAACACTGGGCAAGCTCTTGGGCTTCTAGGCTTCTCTGTCTGGCCTTCATGACACTATCCAAGCCACACCCTCTTCCTAGCCACACCCCTCACCATCACCCTTTTATGTTTCTGGCTGGCTGAAACATGCCCTTGAACTCTGATGTTTCTTGCTCGCTTGGATGGAGGGTGTGAGAGTGTGAAGAAATTAGGACTACTGTCCTGGAGAAAAGGTAAAATTCACATCCGCTGCTCTATCCACTTTTTCCTCTGACCCTGCCCACCCACCATTGGCATGTCTCCCTCAGAAGGGAATGTGGCTTGAAAAAGTTTCCCTACCCTAATGAAGGAAAAATGTAACAGATAAAAGTATGTTATATAATGCAGCAGGAAAGGGTGGGGATGGAAACATCAAGGAGGAAGGGTGGGAAATCAAGTTATAAAAATTATTTTAAATTTGTATTAAATTAGAAGTTAAATTGTTAACATCTTTGAAACTCAATAAAAAATAATTGGAAAAAAGAAAAGTTTCTCTACCCCAACTTATAAAATGGGGCTCTTCAAGCTGTCGTGTTTTTCTCCATTAAATGAAACAGAAAGCTTACATTTTTTCAATTATTGTTATTATTATTGCGATAAGATTTAGCTGCCCATTCTGACATTAGCTGCATGGAATAGGGGCCTCAGCAGAGAAGGTCATTCGTGTTTTGGGGGTAATGGCAGAATTCCCATTCAACATGAGAGGAATCCATTACCTGGTTCATTCCCACATCAGTGCCTCTCCTCTCAGACAGGGCTGACCCAAGACATTTATGTCTGAGGTGAAGGAGTAGATGGCACCTTTGCATGACATATTCAGGAGCCAACTGTGCTAGCAACTGGCTCTAAATTCCAGACTGATGACAGCATCCTTTACTGTAACTGAGGGCAGCAAGCTAGTTTAGGTGAAAGGCAGGCTGCATGGTACACAAACTCTGTCCTCTGAGATTTTACTACCCCTTGCACCAAGCATCTGCTACCAGAGGTGCTTCACTCTGCCTAACAGTAGGGCCAGCGTTCTCCTAGACATTGGTAGTATTGTCTACACTGACTGGCAATGAGTCTTGGGGTTTCAGATAGGGACCAGTCCCAGTCCTACCTGGAGATGCCAGGGATCGAACCTGGAACCTTCTGTGTGTAAAGTAGATGCCCTTACAATCTATACCCTGTATAAGCTCTTCAATAGCACCAATCCCTGTTGATTTCCAGGCCAGCCCAGACAGGAGAAGTGGTCCTGCCAAGTATTGTTATGGAAGCAGAATCCCATCTTAATGGAAAAGGACAGCAGACATTCCCAAAGAGCCAGGTTGAAGAGATCAGCCATGAGCTATGAGCTGTTTCTGCCTGGCAGAAAAACAGACGCAGAACCCTCTGCCAGCTCCCAAAATCTGTCACCAGCAATATCAGAGCAAATGAAAGATCCATTTTGCAAAGGAAGCATCAGAATTTTCTCCAATTTACTCTATTACTTATATGTCACTTTGCTGGGGAAAGGCATGTACAAGGGTGCTGGACTGGCTCTAGAATGGTATCAGTGAGGTCTGGGGATGGAGTTGGGCAAAAAAGATATTTAGCTGCAACAATGTAAGATGAGCCCTGATGGATCTGAGATGTTGAACATTTTTAACAGTGACTTAGAGAGCACAGGAAACATAGGCATCTGCCTTAGTTTTGAACCTGGAACAGTCTGCATGCAAAGCAACTTCTTTACCACTGGGCTGCAGCCCACACTGCATACAAAGACCTTGTGACACTCCTTCTTCAGGCAGCTGGAATGGAAAGAGTTGGCCATTGGAAAGCAAGCCAGATGCCTACACTAAGGGCTCATCCAGACTCCTTTTGTGCCATGTTTCTAGGCACCAATCCGGGCTTTCATGCTCCACGTCTGAGTGGTTTTTCTTTTTTTCTTTCTTTTTGTTCCAGTGAGTTCCCCAGAAAACCTGTGTTTTACTGCTGAATCAGAGCAATCAGGTTTTCTGTGGATTGCCGTTTGCTCCAATTCAGCGATAAAATGCGGGTTTCCCCAGGGAAAGGGCCAGGACACAAAAGGATGCCTGGATGTGCCCTAAGTCAGTGGTAACAATGACAGAGAATGGCTTTGATGCAGCAAGTACGTGTGTCTTGCATAGTCAGATTCCCTCATAGTGAGATGCTACCCATATATTTAACACATGAACAAACACTTTTCAGCTAGGCTTTTTACCCAAAGCCATGATGCCATCTTGCACAGATGTACTTTCCCTGCTAAAATTTCCAACTTTCCAGGCTCCTGATAAAATATTTTCATTGCCATGCCTGATGTTTAAAATGCATGTTTATTCAGCTATGCTTTGATTACATGGTTCTTTTTGCTTGTTTATGCACTGTGTTCTTATAACACACTATATGATATATTGTGAAATATATCATCATATACATATATCATATAATCATATATGTACATATAATCATATATAATAACTGAAGTTGGGACGAATGGAACTGTCAATTTCAGTTTCTCTTTGTTTCTCACTCTTCCGGCCTTAAATTCAGTTCACATTCCCACAGCAATCTGCATATTTAAAAACCAACAACCTAGGGGCTGCCACTCCTGCTTGCTCTGCCTGCCAACCCCAAAAACCAACCCTCCCTTTACACCTCACTTACCCCCTCACCTCTCCCCCCACAGCTCACCCCAAACCCCACCCCCATTTAAAGAAGTTGGGAGGCACTCCAGGCAGCTACTTGCTAAACCACTGTATCAAGCACCTCCTTCCCTCCATTAAACTTGTTTCACAGAATGGGGGGAGCAGTTCCCAGCCTTTCCGTGACCACATGAACTGCAGAGTGTGACTTTTGTGTATATAAGGAGAAAAACCATCATGGAAATTTGTCAGCATTGTAGTGTGATTCTCTCCCCCCCCCCCATATGTTTGTATGCATTTTCCCCCAAAGGGAAGCATTTTTGCCTCAGATTTTCACAAACCTATGCATTTTACGCACATTTCCCCCAAATATATGCATTTTCGTACACATTGTCTGGTGGGAGAACCACATCGCAAAACTCACAGAAGTGCAACATTCCAAGTAAAGGTGTTTGTCATAAAAACATTAAACATTAAAATCCAAGCATCTGGTGCCTGACACTTCTGTATAGTTGAGGGAAACTTTAGCAAGAAACATTTCTTTTTAGGCAATTCTAGCTGAAGAAAGAGAGGGAGGGAGGGAGGGGAGAGGGAGATTGAGATTTTCTTCCCCTGCAGAGGAAATCTCTTTGAAACAAGCTCCCTTTAGAGGGGCCCCTGCCTTCTAAGCTCTGTGCATCTAAAGCATCTTCTCCACCATTCATTCTCTCCCCATCCCACAGTCACTGATAAACCTAAGGCAGTCACCCCCTCTCCTTTCTCAAACCATGTGCCTGTTAGCTTCCTGGCCGATGAGTTCACTTTCTTTCAGGGCAAATATTGCCTTAACCTCATTCTCTTTCCAGCATTATTTGGTCCTGTCCTCGTCGCCCAACTGACACACACACACACCCTCCTGCAAAACCCCACTCAAGCAAGAGACTGGCTTGGTGTGGCTAACCTCAAGCTGTTACTTTTGTAGACAGTCTGACCCACTTCAGGGGAACAATTCCTACTTTCAGAGGCTTCTCTGAGGGGGTTATAAATAGATGCTCTTCTGTAAAGCGTCCACAATGTGGCCTTTTAGCCTGGCCCATTGCTCAAGGCGGACAGCTTTTTAGGCAAGGAAGCAGACGGTTACCATAAGCCGCGTCCGTCCATCCCCCCCCCCCCCCGCCGCCCCATCAGACCTCGCAGGCCGTCTTGACTCTCTTTCCCAAACAGGGCCAGGCTTTGCTCGCTTGCTCTCTGCATTAAAGTTACAGAGGGAGCAATGTGCCAATCTGATGTAATGTTTGTTGGCGCACTCACACACACACACACGCAAGAGGCAGCAAACTAGCTGCTTTATGTAGGCACACTGAGGATGGAGAGCCTGCAGGATCGGACACCTCAGCCAATTTTCTTTAAATCCTTCCAGCAGCTAGACCTTACCATGTTAACAAGACAGGGTATTGTCCTTGCAATCATCCACACCATACATTTGAAACACATTTAAAACCACTTTAAACAGTCATGGCTTCCCCCACCCATCAAAAAATTATATGTTTATTAAGGGTGCTGAGAGCTGTTAGGAGACTCCTATTCCCATCCCAGAGCTGCAGTTCCCAGATTAACAATCAATCTTTCTTCACAGGGAACTCTGGGAACTGCAGCTCTGGGAAAAGAATAGGGAAGCTCTGAACAGCAAACTACAGTTCCAATAATTATTTGAGGGAAGTCATGACTGTTTAAAGTACAGTGGTACCTCAGGTTAAGTACTTAATTTGTTCCGGAGGTCTGTACTTAACCTGAAACTGTTCTTAACCTGAAGCACCACTTTAGCTAATGGGGCCTCCCACTGCCTCCGCACCGCCAGAGCACGATTTCTGTTCTCATCCTGAAGCAAAGTTCTTAATCTGAAGCACTATTTCTGGGTTAGCAGAGTCTGTAACCTGAAGCGTATGTAACCTGAAGCGTATGTAACCCGAGGTACCACTGTAGATCCATATTTGTATAAATATATGGTGTGAATATGACCACTGTCTCTTTGTTCCCAGAGGTATTATTCGTCTCTTAATGGAAAATACCAGATAATAATGGATCGTACAAGCAACACCTGACTCAATGGAGGCCACCAATTTAGTTTCCCACAATGCTCTGGAGCAGCGCTGATTTAAAAGGGAATTGTGGGGGATTTAAAGGGCAGCAGCCCAGCATGCATCTGTGTACCTGTTGGAACCAGATAAGCCTGACGGAGGCCCAGCAATATAGGAGAGTGACCGCCCAAAACCATTTTGCCAAGCACAGCTTCTAAGCTTGAGCTTGCTCCAAGTGATGTGGTTCACCCTTTGGGGAGAGTGTGAACCCATCTAGAACAGGTAGGGAGCAACCTCCCAGTTTAGGTAAACCAGTGTTTCCCAACCGGTGTTCCGCGGCACACTAGTGTGCCGCGAGACGTTGCCTGGTGTGCCGTGGGAGGGAGGTGGGCGAGTCGGGCGGCGGGAGCGCAAGGCTTGCGGGCGGCAGCACGGAGCACGGGACGCCCTTCGGAGGCCGCCCCGTGCTCCGCGCTGGTGTTGGCCAGCCTTGCGCACCCGGGGGATCTCCCCCCGAGAGCGCAAGGCTTGCGGGCGGCAGCTGGCAGCGCGGAGCGCCCTTCGGAGGACGCCCCGTGCTTCGCGCTGGTGTTGGCCAGCCTTGCGCACCCGGGGGATCTCCCCCCAGGAGCGCAAGGCTTGCGGGCGGCAGCTGGCAGCGCGGAGCACGGGGCGCTCTTCGGAGGACGCCCCGTGCTCCGCGCTCGTGTTGGCAAGCCTTGCGCACCCGGGGGCGTGTGGGGCGCCCTGAAACAGAGGGTTCCCCATGCTGCGGACTGTAGCCTGCCGCCCGACGCGCGGGGCGCCCTGAAGCAGAGCGCCCCTCGCGCCAGGCAGACATGGGCCAGCCCCACAAGCTCGGGGAACAGCGGGGAGGCGCAGCACCGCCATCCCACTGTTCCCCGACCTGGTTTTGGGAGGGGAAATAAAGGAAATTTTTTTTTCCTTTATTTCCCCCCCCCCAAAAAAAAAAGTAGGTGCATCCTATTTCATAATAAAGTAATTATAAAATACTTTCTTTGTGTTTATTTGATGCCTATTAAAGAGAGTTACTTTATATATAGTCAATATAGGCACACAGTTAATTTTTTAAACATTTTCTAATGGTGGTGTGCCTCGAGATTTTTTTCATGAAACAAGTGTGCCTTTGCCCAAAAAAGGTTGGGAAACACTGAGGTAAACACAGGAATGCCTCTGTGGTAGAGCAACTAGCTTGCTTGCAGTTAGGACTGGGAATGTTCCCCATTTGAAACCCTGGATAGCTGCTAAGAGCCAGTGCACACAATGCTGACAGCTTCCTGTGCTCCTTTACACCCACCAAAAATCCTTTCCTGCCATCTATCAGATTTAGAGACCCACTGCAGTTAATTTTGGGGGACAGGTGTCAAAGTCCAGTGGCCGAGCACACATTTGGCATTATTGAGGTTGCAGGAGATGCCTTATACCAGGTCAGACTATTTGCCCATCCAGTTCAGTATTGTCTTCTCTGCCAGCAGCTCTCCGGGGTCTTAGAAATAATTCTACTCTATCACCTGGCTAAATTATCCCCTTCAAATTGTAGATTCCAGGGGTTGAAGCTGTGGCTTTCTGCATTCAAAGCTGGTGCTCTGCTATTGAGTTTGGTTTCTCCCACCCCCTCAAAAATGGTATCCAGTTCACTTATAAACAAAGCAGCAAACTTGCACCCCTGCAGATGTTCGGGTCTCCAACAACATCTGGGGGACTTTAGGTCCCAGAGTTAAGAACTCTCAGCAGAGCTGCTGGGAACCATCTCACTGTCTAAGACCTAGGATAGCTGTTTTAGAGCGAGCAGCTCTCCACGTGATGACAACCACCACGTGGACCAATTTAAAGCAGCCTCCAGATGGCAACCATCATGTGTCAGAACCAGCTCTCAGAGGGATTATGAAAAGAATACGCTGAGACAATCCTCTCTCCTCTTGAGAGTGCTGACTGACTTGCAGTGTCCTGCGTGAGTAATTTACAAGAAGCAGTTACGGATAGGTAGCCGTGTTGGTCTGCCATAGTCAAAACAAAAAAAAAATCCTTCCTGTAGCACCTTAAAGACCAACTAAGTTAGTTCTTGGTATGAGCTTTCGTGTGCATGCACACTTCTTCAGATGCTGTGTGTATCTGAAGAAGTGTGCATGCACACGAAAGCTCATACCAAGAACTAACTTAGTTGGTCTTTAAGGTGCTACAGGAAGGATTTTTTTTTGTTTTTACAAGAAGCAGAAAGTGCTTCTCTAAAAGGAGGAGCCGGTTCAAGACTGATAAAAATCTGTGGAAGAAGAGAAGTAAACACTGGCCAAAGAGACTGGCCAAAATGTCCACAACTTCTCTTTCCCCTCTCAAGTCATCCAGTATCCTGTCACTGACAGTGGCCAGAACCAGGAATTTCAGCAATGACATGATTTAAAATGAAATAATGAAATTGTGCGCCAAGCAAGCATTGACTCGTCGGCCAGTCTCGCATTCCTTGACATTCTCCAGAATCCAAAGGCTCAGAGGATCAACCTAAGGTTGTGGAATGGAATCTGGTTCAAGAAGTGAGATCCCGAACTTCCTCTGCTGAGCCTAGATCAGTCATAGGCAAACTCAGCCCTCCAGATGTTTTGGGACTACAATTCCCATCATCCCTAGCTAACAGGACCAGTGGTCAGGGATGATGGGAACTGTAGTCCCAAAACATCTGGAGGGCAAAGTTTGCCTATGCCTGGCCTAGATCCTGCTTCTGATCAATTCTCCCTAATCTAGCTCTAACTTCAGCCTCCTGACCAGCTTTTAACTCCCCAAAAGAGCAGTGGCATGAACAAAATCAATATCCCTCTGCTCCAGCTCTATTGTTCAGAGGCAGTATTGGTCTGAACACCTGTTGCCAGAGACAGCAACAGCAAGAGATGGCTATTGCATTCATGCCCTGCTAGAGGTTTCCCAAAGACATCTAATTGGCCACAGTGGTAAGCAAGATGCTGGACTGGATAGGCCAACAGGGCACCTTTTATATTGCTTGCTGGATCAGACCACAACCTTCTCTCAAGTCCAGCACTCCGCCTCCAGAAAGGAACAGGGAGACCTGAGTTTGAATCCCTCTCACTCCATGACCTGTGTTGGTCCCTATCTCTTAGGCTAACCTTCCTCACAAGGTTATTGTAGATGTGTGTGTGTGGAGTAGGCACAGCCTTAAATGTTGTTTGGCCTATCTTTTGCAGAAGAGTTCAATTTGACAGTCCTGAACTTACTTGAAACTGCAGTTCTGAATTTTGTACCCCTTTGAATTTTGCAATGCAGTTTCCACATTTTTTAAAAAAAATTGCATGTTTTATAGTTCAAATGCATTTCAGGCAAGTGTTTTATGGGTAAACTGCACTGGAAAACATTGGAAAATGCGCATTTGAAGGAAATATATGCAAACAATGTGTCCAATTTAAATGCAATCTTTTCATGCATTCTTTCAAAGAAATCTGCACAAAACCGGATTGAAGAGATCAAGGTAGGACGCCAGGAGAAATGAAATGGGGTGAGCTTAGGCTGACCCATCCACCCCTGCTTGGGGGACCCTATGAATGCTGCCTAGAGCAACCTGGAGGAAAAGCATCATAAACCTCGCCAATGCTATCCAGCACTGCATGGGTGACACTCCATTTGCCCAGTGGGGTTTCCTGTTCCCCTTCTCTTCATGCACACAAACCCACACCCCAAAAAATCTCCTTCAAAAGGTTCTCCAACCATCTGGAGAAAATTTTGAGGGTGTATGGTGCTGGGACTGTGGGGAAGAAATTAGATGGGGGGGATCCCATTGTGCCAGTGGAAGTCTGCCATGCAAGCCGAAAGGCAACACTGGATGCAGCCCTATATAAATACGTTCAGAGAGAAAAGTCCTGCTGTGTCGCACACAATCCAGATGTGGGGACAGGCAAACACTTTAATTACTCTCCCCTCCTTATCCCATCCTGACCTCGAAGAGAACTGTCTGCTCTTTATGCAGCTTAAGCTAACAGCACTGTCTAGCGTTGGCCTCCAGCTGGGAGCTTGGCCGCTGCTCTTCTGTCTTGTGATAAAGGGGAGCACAAGCAGAGTTCTCTCCCAGCTTATGATTTCCAAGGTGCCCCTGTGCAGGGAAGCAGAGGAATGACCCGCTATTCACTTTGGAAGACTCGAGATCATTAAGCCACAGCAGGATCCCCTGTCTCTCTCTCTCAATCAATCAATTATGTAGCACAATGGCTAAGCTGCTCATCCCCCACCCTGAAGCTAAGCCATGCCTTTCACTGCCGCATTGGGTCAGGTGCCTGGTGGGTCAGGAAGAGGTTCCCCATTCCTTGTGCTATAGTGGGGGGGGGGGGTAAGGGAGAAGCCTGATAGACCAGAATTCTCATCAAGTGGTGGGTCCATGAACACCACATCCCTCCATGATTTGCGGTGCTTCCTTTTTTGGATAAATTCATTCCCAAGGGATGCCTCTTTCCAAGATGCCCAACAGCTTGGATGCCTTTAAAGGAGGATCAGGCCAATTCATAGAGGATAAGGCTATCAGTGGCTGGGTTCTACCACCACTATTGAAGGCAGTATGGCTCTGAATGCCAGTCACATGCAGGAAGAACACTCATGCCACTCATGGCCTGCCTGTGATATTCCCAGTTGGCCATTATGAGAACAGGATGCTGGACTCGATGGGCTATTGGCCTGACCCAGCAGGGCTCTTCTTACATTTCTAAGGAGTCTGCATTGGTCTGTCTAGCTCAGTAATGTCCTCACTGACTGACAATGGTGCAACCTGTATTTGCCAGTATGTGGTTGAATCCCACCTAAGAACAGTGACAGCCTGGCAGCATCAGTGGGGTTGTGGTCCAGGGTTTCTGCAGCAGGGTCCCTGTCTCCAGCATCCAGTCAGCATGAAACGGGAGCCTTTTGAGCCAAAGCTAAGTATTTAAGAACACCGAGAACAGAAGGTGCTTCCATTTCAAAAGAATGGTGTGCCGCTTCTGTTCTAAACAAGGGAACGTCATGGAAAACATGTAACTCCAAGAGAAGATGTTGGATTGCACCAGGTCATTTGCCAATGTATGTGTACAGAAAATAGTAGCTCTAGCTGAACAGCAACACATGGAGGTTCTGCACTGATTTGTGCAAAGCACCCCTAATTATTAATATTGTATAATGACAATATTGTTGTAAAATCTTAGAAAGCTGCATAATCTTGGAAGGGTGTGAGGGGACTTGATGGTGACTGTCACGAAGGTATCCTGTGCTTCTGAATTGGCCACTGTACTCCTGGGAACCACGATTAAATCGGAAACAAAAGCAGAGCAGGAGCAGCGTTCGCTGTTGTTGCTGGCACCCATCTGTCTCAGGAGACAATGGAGTGCAAGAAAGCAAAAGTAGCAGAGTCAGTAAAGAAGGATGGCCCCAAAGGCTAAGTACAAAGGTTCTTCCCCTGGGATAAAAGAAGAGTGACATACAAACCAGCTGAGATAGCAAGCAGGGGATCACCAGAAGGATCTTAATAATTGGGTAGGGTATGCCTGGAAGAGGCCCTTTCTCTGGTATACCTGGGCTCCCAATTATTTAGAGCTTTCTATAACACCACCGACCCCTCAAATCAAACTCTCGTGGGCTCACAGCATCTGAGATGCCTTCCAAAAAGAAAATTGCCCAAACAAAACTGTGTTTGTGTTGGAAGTTTTTGGTATGCGCCTGAAGTTCTTTTGAAAGGATCTTGCTGCCATCTAGGCAGCTGAATAAACTTTGCTTTTGTTTTAAGCAAGAGGGTGGGAGTGGGGAGGAGGAAGGAGGAAACTGTAGGAGCATGGCCGCCTTTTCAATCCGTCAGGCTTAGGCTACGGATGCCGCGTCAACATCTGGGATGGATCAGAAAGCCATGAGTCGGCAGAAAAAATGCCTCCTGGTGCAGACCCAGGAGAAGCCTCATGTGGAAAAAGAATCTGGAGGGATGGAACCAAAGGGAAAACCTTTGCTATGATCAGTTGAAGTGATATTTGATCTGGGAACAAAAGCAGAGTCACCCCTGGCTTGAGGCAGGATTGGCCAATAAAAGAAGCCCCTGTTCTGCCACACTTATTGCACAGAGTCCCATCAGCTACAGTTTCCCAAGAGCAAACTGCCTTCTTAGAAAATAAGGCCTGGTGTATCTGTGCATGAGCACAGCATTCAACAGGTGAAACTATCAGATGGATGCTTGGCCAAGTGCTAAGCTCAGAGCATCGTTCTGGGTTTTTGCAAAGAGATTTCAATCTATGCTGTACATAGAACCCTGAGGACTGGGATTTGGAGAAAGGACTATAGCTCAGGGGTAGAGCACTTGCTTTGCATGCAAAAGGTCCCAGGTTTAATCATCAATGGCATCTCCAGGTAGGGTCAGGAGAGACTCTCGTCTGAAACCTGGGAGAGCCACTGCCGGTCAGTGTAGGCAATACTGAGCTAGGTGGACCAGTCACCTAACTTGGTATAAGGCAGCTTCTTGTGTCCCTGTCTCTGTATTTTATTGGGGAGGGAATGTAGATGTTTTGCCTGCTCTTTGAGGAGGGGTTTCTCTGCATTGTCGGTTTGTCTTCTGTGAAATGGGTACATTGGCAGATTCTGAAATGTGCCCCTAATCTCCCTCCAGAAAGGTTGGGGACCCCTGTCTTTATATTACAGATCTACTTAAAAACTTGATAGGTATTTGAACTGTGCAGCTCAATAAACAGATAATGGTTAATTCTCAACCGGGAGATGGGATTAATCCTTCCAGCAGCCACAGCAGCCCATGCTGAACACACATTCTCAACACAGAGATTTGTCCCATGTTGAAATCAGCTCATAGGATCTATTAAAATTATAGCCCACTTAGCTTATAGGCCATAGAAGCCTATTCATTCTACCCCAGCCCAAATAGTCAGCCCTTCTGATTCTTAAGAGTACATAGCAACCCACGGAAGAGCTGACTAGTTAAGGATATTGTTTTCCCTTTTTGCATTTAGCAATTCTTACACCATTAACCAAAATGAACAACATGTTCTCTAGTTGTTCTTCAGCATCAGCTACGTTCCTGCAAAAATATATGATAGCTGCAATCCTGTACATGTTGTTCCAGAAGTAAGCAAGCCCCACCAAACTGAGTAGGATTTAGGCTTGTGTAAACATGCATAGCCCTGGATTAGTACAGAGCAGTCCTATGCATGTCTACCCAGAAGTACCGTTTAATGAAACTTACTCTCAGGTAAGTATTTACAGGATAGCAGCCTAAGTCGTGCAAATCTGCTGAAGACTGCCATCCGCCATGGGTTCCTAATAGAAAGAGCATGATGGAAAATGAGGAGTTTCAGAAGGGCTGAATAGATGGAAGCAAGCCTGTTAGGATGTGCCGGCTTTAGAATGAATGATGCTGCTTTAATATAACTTGTAAGCAGCTTGCTATTTCACACAATAGCAGCTTGTTTAAGGCAGGCAGTGCAGAACCTGTTGGACTTTACCCTTCATCAGCCCCAGCCCAGAAGATTCATAGCTCAGTGGAAAAGCCTCTGTCTTGCATGCAGAAGGTCTCAGGTTCTATCCCCCAATGGCATCTCCAGGTAGGGCTGAGAGAGTCCTCCTGCCTGAAACCCTGGAGAGTTGCTGCTAGTCCGTGTAGACACTACTGAGTTAGATGGACTAATGATCTGACTCAGTGTAAGACTATGTTGTATGGTCCTATCATAAAGGGAGCTGGAGTCCAACAACATCTGTGCAGCCACAGGTTCCCCCCATTCCTGATTAAAAAAACAACAACTCATCCAACATCTAGACAGGTAAATACATTATTGCTGAGAACCAGTGTGGTGTATTAGGAACCGGGAGATCTAAGTTCAAATCCTCAGTCATCTAGGAATACTGGTCCAGTCACTGTTTCTCCTCCTAACCTACCTCAGAGTGGTGTTGTGAGGAAGAAATGGGAGAGGGGAAGAACTATGTCCACTATCTTAACTGGGAGGAAAGATGGGGTTTAAATATCAGAATAAATTAAGATAACTATGCAATATTTTCCAACAATTATTCAAATTATTACATCTTGGGTCTATTGGTACTCAAGTCAGCAGTTTTTAAATGAGCTAATGTGGGAGGAAGAGAAAGTAGGTTGTATGTCATGCTGGCCCTACTCAGAGTAGACCCATTGAAGTTAATAGGAATCATTAATTTTAGGTGCATTGTTTGCAGCCAGTCCACAATCAAGAACAATGTAAATTCTTTAGTCATCTTCACTGAAGCATTTACTAGCAGGAAACGCATGGAACAAAGGCTATCCATGTATAAGATGAGAAGAGGTGAAGATTGCACCAGATGCTCTGCTGTGTTCCATAAAACATTGAGCAAAAATTATCTGGTTCAGGAGATAGACATACCAAGGGCTCAGCCCTTGTGAGGAAGCAAGTATATAGCCTAGCAGACACAATGTTGGCTTTTGGACTGGGTTCAAGTCATAAGTGGAGAAATATGAGCCTGTCAGTCACACTCTTTCAGTTTGCATAGAGCTGGCATGGATGGATGTGGATGCATGTGAGTTTCATTTAATAAATAAACTCAGGCACCTTTTCATTTAAAAAAAAATACACACAGCTATAAAGCAAAGTGGAAATACAACTTAATTTCAGCTCCATCTAATAATAATAATTGCACTTGTTTGCCACTTTCTTTAAAAAAAAAATTCTCAAAGGGATGTATCTAGAGCCAGTATGGTGCAGTGGTTAGAGCATTTGACTTAGACCTGGGAGACCAGGGTTCAAATCTCCACTTAGTCATGAAGCTGAACCTCACAGGGTTGTTGTGAGGATTAAGTGAGGAGGGGAAGAACTATGTATACCACCTTGAGCTCCTTAGAAGAAAAGGTGGGACATAAATGCAATTTTTAAAAAACCAAGTCCTCTTTGGAGTAGACCATTGAAATTAATGGACCCAAGTTACTGGTGCCCATTCATTTCAATGGGCCTAGCTCTAACTTAAGTTGGATGCAATCCAAAAAGCAGGCTGAAAATGCAAGCAAATAAAAGCATTACACAAAAAAAGAAGACACAAAAATAAAAGCACAGAGCCAAAATGGACAAAACTACCCCATCCCTCTGAGGAAGCAGATGAGGGGAAGGAGTCCCGATTCACTGGCTATAAATCTCCAGAGCCCCTGAGACTGATCTCTAAGGATCAGGCTTAGAATTCTCACTTAAAATGCTACGCCCTCTGGATTCTCTAGGGGCAAGAACACCGATTGTAAAAAAATAAAAATGCTTTTTTTAAAGGAAGAAAATCGGCACTCACCTTTGCAAAGTATGGAGGAGGAGGGGGAAAGAGACCCTCTTTGTTATATTTACTCCTCTGGAACCTGCGGATGGCGAAGTCTCTTTTTTCAAGTATTAGGAGAGGCGGACAGACGAGAAGCGGGAAGAAGAGTGTCTACTCCTTCTCTCTCCCAGGACCTCAGAGCAACTGTGGCAGAGCGATGTCTGGTCTCTTGCTTTATAGCATCCTGTCTTTCCTCCTCCTCCTCCTCCTCCTCCTCCTTCCCCCCCCCCCTCACTTCCCACCCCTTATGACAAGATACGAGTGAATCATTTCTCTTTCCCTGGAAGATGCGCTTTCTTAGAAGAAGCATCTGAGCCTCTGCAGGAGAGAAGGGGCTTTGCACTGAAGGGGAAGTTCAACAGATTTGACTGAAACTCCCTCCACCAAAAAACAAAAACAGAAAACCGCCTCTCCTCTCTTCCCATCCCCGCAATCTTCCCTGAACAGAACCTAACGTGTGAAGTTAAAAGGAGACGGTTAGGGCAGCTGAATAATCGCTGTCAGATTTTTTTTCACTGCAATCCTTTCTCCAAAGGTGTTGCACTTGCCCCAACAAAAAGCGCCAGGCAGAAGCGTAGACAGGAGCAATCCATTTTGGTAACCAGAGTGAAATGGGCAAGCTGGCTAGACGTCTCCTCCTGCCTGAGAAAGTGGATTGGCGAGATAAGGGGGCGAGGGAGGGACCCTAGACCGGGAGCGAGCGAGCGAGCTTCGGGCTTGTGGTGTTTACTTTGCGCGTGTTTTACTAGAATCCCCAGATCCATCCATCAAGCGGACCCAGGCGCAAAAGCGCTCGGAGTCCAGGAATTGGTTTTAAGCAGCAAAACTGGATGTGGGAACTCACAGTTCTGAGTTCTCCAGCAATTTTATTTTTATTTAATCTACTTCTGGCTAGTCCGAACTATCTTCATTCCAGCAGGGCAATTTTAGGGCGGGAAGAAATTGGGTGGAAAGCATCCTGAGATCTGCGGGTAGATCCCGGATCTGCCTGCCCCTGCCTTCACTTTCAGAGGAAGGCACGAACCGACCTCTTTGGCCGGAGTGGCTGCTGCATTGGCCGCGCGCCTCCTCCCTACAAATGCTCATGGCGTTTCTGCAGGCGCTGCTTCCCTCCGGCTCTGAGATGCTGCTATGGCTGCCCTCGGCTCCGAAACGCGGTTTCCCCACTGCCCAGGCAGGCTGACTGGCGGCGCTGCTGGGAGTCTCCTTTCCGAAGCTGCGAGTGGTTGACCGGGTGAAGGAGCATAGGAACATGAGACGCTGCCTTATACCGAACCAGACCATTGGTCCAGCTAGCTCAGATGTTAAGTGCACTGGCTGGCAGCAGCTCTCTTTCAGAGGAGACTTTCCCAGCTCTCCCTGCATGGAGATGCTATGGGGGATTGCACCAGGGGGTCTGCATGAGACAGAGATGCTCTGTCACTGAGCTGTGGCCCTTCCCATACCTCTTGCCTTTGCAACCTCACTGGTGTACTTAGCTGAGATGTAATGAGCTATTCCATCTGCAGTCAAGGTCACTGCCAGACAATCTGTTCATTGAGCATTTGCTCCGATTGGCTTAGGACATTTCCAGCCTGTCACTGTTTTTTAAGATGTGATGCAATCACATGCCAGCAAGTTCAGTTTATGCAATTACAGTTGATTGGGAGGTCTTGCACAGTAAACTGCAGGAAGTGAAGTGATGGGGAAATGCATTGCAAAGCATGAATACAAAAACACAAGAAGAGCCTGCTGGATCGCACCACCTCTGGGAAGCTCACATCAGGATCTGGCCACAGCAGCGCTCTGCCCACCTGTGATTCCCAGCAGCTGGTACCCAGGAGGAAATGGAAACAGAACATAGCATCATGGTGGGGCTGTGGTCTAAACCACTGAGCCTCTTGGGCTTGCCAATCAGAAGGTCGGTGGTTCGAATCCCCGCGACGGGGTGAGCTCCCATTGCTCGGTCCCTGCTCCTGCCCACCTAGCAGTTCAAAAGCACGTCAAAAGTGCAAGTAGATAAATAGGTACCGCTCCGCTGGGAAGGTAAACGACGTTTCCGTGCGCTGCTCTGGTTTCAGTGTTCCATTGCAACAGAAGCGGCTTAGTCATGCTGGTCACATGACCCAGAAAAACTGTCTGCGGACAAACGCTGGCTCCCTTGGCCTGTAAAGTGAGATAAGCACCACAACCCCAGAGTCATCTGCGACTGGACTTAACTGCCAGGGGTCCTTTACCTTTACCTTTTATCACTTTGATGCACTGTTGTCTAACTTTCTCACAAAGAAATCAGAGTAACTGCTCATTAAATAGCCAAAATGCAATACAGAATTTCACAAAGCACTGTGGAATGCCTTCCCTATTGCCCATTGTGAAACACCATCCATCTGTTGTTTCAGGTGTCTTATAAAGATATTTATTTTTCCACAGGATTTCCCTGTTGTGGATGAGATCAGATGCTGTTATTACTGCAATTCCGTTTTCACCTGTTTTTAAAATACTATTTTAAATGTTTTAAATCTCTCCTTTTACAATATTTGATTGCTTTTTAGATGTATGTTTGTCTTCTTCTCAGAGACTTTAAAATAGCAAGCAATTTAGAAACGTGAAGGAAGGGAGGGAGGTTAATTCCATGCTCTTGTGCAACAAACATACTCCCACTCCCACCCATTTTTTGTGTGATCAGGAAGGTGTGGAATAATAATTGCTTGACACAGCTTATCAGCTTCCTACAAACAAATCAGCAAGTGTAGCCTAAACTTCCTGCAAACTTTGTGCAAACAGATCAGGATGTTTGCTCTATCAATAATCAATGTGGAAGTGATTTGAGTCCTGATTAGGTGGTTGTTGTTGTTTTGCATCAGCCTCTGAATCTCTTGTCCATTTCTTTCAGAGTACCTGGGCATGCTGCAGAATGCAGTGCCAGTGAGACTGCAACCCACATTCTTTTCTCCCTCCCAGATTGACTCATTTGAGATAAACAGGGCAAGCCACTGCCTAAGTTGCCACAAACCTTCCAGAAACATGCAAGTGTCATAAGCTATGAAAGGAGTGTATGATGCAAAAAGTAATCAGAAAAAACCCGAGCCCAAGAAGCTGGCATGTTCATTGACCATGTTTCTAAAGAGGCAGCTTCCTGTACCATGAAAAACATTAGGGGGAGCTCTGATGCTATACTCAAGAGCTGTCCCACTTGAGGAAAAAATGATATTTATTATTACTTTATCAAAAAGGATTGATGGTTTCACCGTCATTCATATTCCAAGACAGTATGTCTAGAAAAAGATTGTGAGACTACACATTGAAATATTTGATTGATTGATTGATTGATTGATTGATTGATTGCTAGCAGCTTGGCTAGTCCAAAGTACTTTTATTAGGACCAGGTTTTATTAGGCAGGTTAAGATGACAACTTATGCAGAGCTGGCCAAATTAACAGGAAGAATACGAGACCAGGATGAACAATTTATTGGGGGGGGGAACCAAGTACTTTTATTAGGACCAAACAAAAGGTCAAGAAATAGTGAGCAAGCTTTCATGATTTCCAGGACAAATGACGAAGCGTTCTAGAGAACAGGATGCTGGACTAAATGAGCCATTGGTTTGATGCATCAGACTCTGTCTGTGTTCTTATGAAGAACTCACAAGGTGGCTCACTATTTTGGAGACAGGTAGGAACAACTCATAATAAAGCTCTTTCCCAGTGGTGGATTTTTGGCCTTCAAAAAGTGTACTAGACTGGTCAAGAATGGAAGAAGACCCCTGTTGGATCAGAGAGAATGGTTCATCTATCTCAGTCTTTGGCCCTCCTTGCTGGGGCTGATAGAAGCAGCAATATCTGGAAGGCCCATCCAGTCTGGCCACCTGCTTCATACAGTGGTTAAGCATTACCTCCACAATCAGCATATGAAAGCCACCACTCCTTGTGCTGTTGTTCTCCAGCAACTGGTATTCAGTAATGCATTCCCTCTGGCCGTGGAAGTTCCATTAGGGATCGTCATGACTAATGGTCATCTGCAGACGTCTTCTCCATGAATTTGTCTGTGATACCCCTTTGATACCATTCTTTTTTTAAAAAAAAAATATTTATTGAAGTTTCAACAAAATTACAAAAATAAAAGAAAATAAAACAAAAAATGCAAAATACAGAAAAATAGAAACAATTAAAAACAAATCAATTTTTCCATATCTTATCTTTCATTTACTTGTTTCCTTGACCTCCTCACACCTCCCATTTTTATCTTAATCATTTATCTTAATATATTGTAACTTTACATTCTCACCTATTAACAATCCATTTTTACATACTCCTTTGTAACATTACTGCTAAAACCACATAACATCATTCCAACATCCTTCTAGCAATCATTAATTTTGCAATGTTTCTGTAGATAGTCTTTAAATTTCTTCCAATCTTCTTCTACCGACTCTTCTCCCTGGTCTCGGATTCTGCCAGTCATTTCCGCCAGTTCCATGTAATCCATCACCTTCATCTGCCATTCTTTCCGGGTGGGTAGATCTTGTGTCTTCCAACACTTTGCGATGAGTATTCTCGCCGCTGCTGTAGCATACATAAAAAAAAATTCTATTCTTTTTTAACACCAATTGGCCGACCATGCCCAGGAGAATGGCCTCTGGTTTCTTCAAAAAGGTATATTTAAATACCTTTTTCATTTCATTATAGATCATCTCCCAGAAAGCCTTAATCCTTGGGCACATCCACCAAAGGTGAAAGAATGTACCTTCAGTCTCTTTACATTTCCAGCATTTATTATCAGGCAAATGATATGTTTTTGCAAGCTTGACTGGTGTCATGTACCACCTGTATATCATTTTCATAATATTCTCTCTTAAGGCATTACATGCCGTAAACTTCATACCTGTGGTCCATAACTGTTCCCAGTCAGCCAACATAATATTGTGTCCAACATCTTGTGCCCATTTAATCATAGCAGATTTCACCGTTTCATCCTGAGTATTCCATTTCAGCAGCAGGTTATACATCCTTGACAGGGTCTTAGTTTTGAGATCTAACAGTTCTGTTTCCAATTTTGATTTTTCGACCTGGAAGCCAATTTTCTTGTCCAAATTGTATGCCTCCACCCTTTGATACCATTCTAAACTACAGGCTATCACTTGGCAGCAAATTCTTTAAATCAACTGTATGTTCTATGATGTAGAGAAGAGATGGGCAGAAGGGAGACTGGGAACTACTATCTCTGGATGATTTGCAGTAGATTAGCAGAGGTGTCAGAGTCCCAGTTGTCTACCAAAGGCAACAACTGATCTTCCAATGTCATGTATGTCACAGAGGTGTCACAAAAGCCTCAGCACTTCCTGTCGCAGGTTCCATGCTGTGGAACAGAGGCACCCTTGCTTTTGACTTTTAGGTGTCTTTGGAATACATTTTTACACTGGCAAGTCTTTGTAGCAGTTTAATTGTTAATTTTTTTAGCAGTCACTCTAATGCTTCTCTGTATCATTTTTAACAGTGTTTTATATTTTAGGGTTGATATTTTATGATATGGTGGTACAGAAACACTTTAATAAACAAGCAAATCAGTGCCCTTTTGCATTCTAAGTTGGACAAACAGGACATTTGCTACAGGGGAAAAAATCAATAGACACAAATCTGCCATCAGAAATGGCAAAATCCAAAAACCTATGGGAGATCATTGCATCCTCCCAGGACAATCTAATGGACATTAAAGTGGTCATTCTGGAACAAAGGGACTTCACAGGAAGACTGGAACATAAAATGAGTGCATTACAATTCACCAGCATGTGTCTATCACTTCTGGATTGAACTGGGACCATGGATTTTCATCACAAAGCAGGAGTTAATTGACTCATCAATGCCAGGATGTCTGTACTGGCAATACAACTGCTTTTTGACAATGGTCACAGGGTTAATAATACAATTATCACTGTTTGCACTTGTTCCTTAAGACCTCACAGTTTTCAGTTCAGCTATGTGGGTCTGTTCTTGCAACTGAAGATTATATTATGCATTCTATGGAGTCTACAGAAACTTATGCTAAGCTTTAAGGTTCTTACTTCATTGTTTTCACAACAAACTCACCTGACCGCCCCTCCGGAAACAGATATATTTGGTGAGCGTTTTGCTCAGTGCATAAGGTCTCGCTTCAGATACTTTTCATGGGATAAATAGGGAAGGTGAATAGCAGCACACACGCTAAACTGATTGCCAAAGCCATAGCCACCACTGAAGGGGAAGGGATCAGAAGGTCCCAGTTTCAATCCCCAAAGGCATCTCCAGGTAGGGTTGCAAAGAGACTCCTGACTGAATTCCTGGTGAGCTACTGCCAGTCAGTGCAGACAATACTGGCCTAGATGGGCCTGACATGGTATAAGACAGCTGCCTATGTTCCCAAGTTCCACTGCTGAGCTGTGATGTCAGTGGATCAGTGTGGAAAAATTGTGGACAAGAGAGGTTAATGATCCCCTGCCCCACTGATCACCCACCCTTCCACGTTTTGCAAGTGGTTGGAGATGACAGGTCAGTAGAGGGGGGCGGGGGGGGAGTTGCTATATTACTTTGCTGTGCAGTGAGTAAAGGAACCCCCTTTTCCAATGTGCAATGTGGAAATTAAGCAAGTTCCAAGACTGAAGGTCAGGTCTCCTGAATGTGAGCCACTGAACCACTACAGAGTTCTGTTGATTCCAAAAACCATTCAATGGATTTCTTTACCAAAAAAGCTGAGTCAGAAGATGGTTGGCCAAAAAGAGAACTAAGGTGTTTTCCGTTATTATTTTTTTAAAGGAAAAATAAATCAGTTACTGGCAGACACATAATTAATATGCCATAAATTTTGCTCCCTAATCCACTTTTTGGACAGAGCTCTAAAGCCACACAAAGCTTTGATGTGAGACCTTAGCAAAAGGGACAAGGGCGGGGGATTTTGGATTAGGAGAGTGTGTACACATCAATGGAGGCTCCCCCAAAAGAAACAGCTAATAGAACTTTTTAAAACCCAGGAAAGCTCACTCTTCAATAAGAAGGAAATAGGGACAGGGGTGAGGGGGGGAGGGGAATATTTTCAAGAGCAGCATGTTGCATCTAGTGACAGTCATTGAAGTTGAATGTTGGAAGATTCAGGGTGGACAAAATAAAAGACTTCTTTGCACAGCATATAGTCAACTATGGAACTCACTGCCACTGGAGACAGTGACAGCCTCTAACTTGCATGGCTTTAAAAGAAGATTGGACAAATTCAAGGAGGATAAAGCTATCAATGGTTATTGAATACTAGGTGCTAGGAGTCAAAGGTGGATAGAGAAGTGTTGCACTTAGCTCCTGCTTTTTGAACTTCCCACAGGACACTGGACTAGTGTGGCAGGCATTTCTTAAGCTCTAATGTAAAACATGGCTGCTGAGAGGCTGACACAAATCCAGAGCAGTAAGTGCATTGGGTAGGATTTCAGACCTAGGTCACTTTCTCACAGCCTCACCTAGAAAACCACCAGGATCTCATCCATACCATATATTTAAAGCATTATGATACTACTTTAAACAGTCATGGCTTCCCCCAAAGAATTCAGGTCACTAGTTTGTTAAGAGTGCTGAGACCCCTATTCTCCTCACAGAACTACAACTTCCAGAGTTTCCTGTGAAGATGGATTAACTGTTAAGCCACCCTGGGAATTGTAGCTCTGGGAGGGAAACAGGGGTCTCCTAACAACTTTTGGCACCTTTTACAAAATTATGGCTCCCATAATTCTTGGGGAGAAACCAGGGCTGTTTGAAGTGGCATCATACTGCTTTAAAAATGTGGAGTAACTGTGGGCCTAGTGGTTTCATTAAAAAAGGTAAAGGTCAAGTACTCCTAACAATTAAGTCCAGTCGCAGGCGACTCTGGGGTTGCTGTGCTCATCTTGCTTCACAGGCTGAGGGAGCCAGTGTTTGTCCGCAGACAGTTTTTCCAGGTCATGTGGCTAGCATAACTAAGCCACTTCTGGCACAACAGAACACTGAAACCAGAGCAGCGCACGGAAACACCGTTTACCTTCCTGCTGGAGCAGTACCTATTTATCTACTTGCACTTTTTGGTGTGCTTTTGAACTGCTAGGTTGGCAGGAGCTGGGACTGAGCAACGGGAGCTCACCCCACCATGGGGATTCGAACTGATCGGCAAGCCCAAAAGGCTCAGTGGTTTAGACCACAGCGCCACCCGCATACCTGGCTTCATAGACAGGGCTAAGTATTCGGCTCAATCACTGCAAATTTCCAAAGGAGCTCTGCTCATTGTGTACCATACTGCAGAGGCCCAACTGGCCTCAGCTAGAAGCCAGACATTTAGTGTTGCAGCTCCCATGCTGTGGAATGCTCTTCCAGCAGAGATCTGGTAGGAGCCTCACTTTTTATTTCCAGGAGTCGCCTGCAGGCTTTTTTTTATGCTGGCGGCCTTTGCAGCTATAAAAACATTCTGATTAGTCTGTTACTTTAATGATGCCTTTGTTCTGTGTTAAAGGCTTTTATATATACCAATTGTCGTATAGCACCCTGATATTTTCTGCGAGGGTGGTCTATAAATACTTCTATAAAGTATTTATTAAATGAAATAAGTAAGCATTGAAATTCTTTCAAAAATGATGAATGTGATCTGGGTAGTCTTTCCTGCAGAAGATAAACATGACTACAGGAGTTCATGCTCTAGTGATATCAAATCTGGACTACTACAGTGCATCCTAAATATGGGGCTGCCCTTGAAAAGTCAAAACATTTCACACGGTCCAAAATGCAACCATGACAAGGGTGGGGGCTGATTCTTCCTTTATCCAGAACTCTACTTAGGAGTATATTGATTGTATGAGGTATTAAGGGACGGGTAGCATCTCTGGTGGGGGACAGGTTGTGCTCCTTTTGGAGTAGTTCGGTCCCCACCCTACACTCACCTGTGTCTTCTTGAAGCTGTCAGCATGTGACAACAGCCACATCCCAGGAAACAGCTTTGACTGGCTAAATGTAGGTAAGGGCAGCCGATGGGCCTCAAATCCTCAGTGAGTGAGGAATTTTCCCTGCATGCAAAGGCAGGCTCCAACAGACTGGGCAGATGAGACCAATAGTAGGGCCAATGGTCAAGAAGGCGGTTTCTGCATGTGCCATAGAGGGAAATGAGGGGCAGATGGGGCTCGTCAACCTGGGAAAGTAGCCCATCTAGGAGAAGAAAAACTCTGATCCTAAACCTCCACTCCCTTGCCAGCTATACTCATAAGTGAGAAAGGCTTCTGGAGTAAACCTCAAGGAAAAGTCCATATCCGCTGCCTTGTGGGACATCTTCAGAAGAAAGGACTAAGGAGTAAACCCTACCTGCTTTCCTTTGGACCACATCAGCGAGGCTGAGAGGGGAGTCTTGTTGTCTGGGCAACCAATATACACTGTCCAGGCTTGCACCTAACACAGCAAAAACAATGTGGGAGGCAGCAGTTACGAGCTTCCAGTCTCCGCAGGCACAGCAGGCCCTGTGGTTCTCCAACAGGTTGACTTCACCCCTAGAGTAGCACTCCTTTGTCTCTCAAGACAGACAGGTGCCAACAACACAGGAGACCCACCAAACCTCTTGTCTCTTACCATTTAAAGCTTTCCAGTGAGCACTGTTTTTACATTCCTGAAAAACATAGCTAAATTCTCTCTACCCTCAGCACAAGCGAGAGATCCAGGATGCTGAGAGGGGAGATCAGAAGCAGAAGGAAATACAGTCTGTTTATATATTTATTAGGAAGCTGTATATTGTAATATTTGAACAGGTAATGCTGCATTTCTGTAACATTTGGTATTTGGTGTTTTAGTTTCCCATTCATCACTTAAGAGATTTTTAAATATATATCAAGCAGTATAAAAGTGGTCTAAATAATAATAAGATGGGACACCAACCTCCCTCCCATTCTGGACAGAAGAGAGGTGCAAAGAGCTTTTCTCTGTGAGCAAACATGGCAATGGTTGGTGCAGGCACCTTTATTTATGGTTGGGGTGGCATGCCAGCATCATTTTGTGGTCCTTTTTCTCTGGTCTTTAAAGGCAGCAGCCATGTTGTTACGCTACACCCCTATCACCACCATTTTGTGCTATGCCACACACAGAGAGAAGCCATTTTATGGTGATCCCTGTACTATGCCCTTTCTCAGAAATAAGGCCCACCTGGAATCTCACCACAGCGGGGGGGGGGGAGCATTCTCATTTGGGGTCTCCATATTACAAAACCCAGACTTTAATAGTGAGTCAAACCAGTTATTCTTGGCCTGAAATCTAACCAGGAACACTGGGAGCTGTCATATACTGAGTCAGGCCATTGGGTCCATCTAGCTCAGTATAGCCTTCACTGACTGGCTTGTGTTATACAGGGGACTCCTAAAGATGTCAGGGATTGAACCTAGGACCTTCTGCATGCAAAGCAGATGCTCTACTGCTGAGCTACAGCCTTTCCCTGACACCGAAGAATAACTGTAATACAATACTTTCCCCATCTTTTGCACAGGCAGTCAGTTACAGAGTTCTTTTAAGACAACACACAGTTTGTTCCAAAGCAAAGAATGTGGTGCCATGAAGCCCACACTAAAATCAAAATTGTGGTTAGATGATAACGATGTTGTGCGTTACTCAATGGAGCTGGTTAGTTCCTGTAAGTGCCTGAATGCTGCTACTTGGCAACCGGAGCATATTGCATGATCCTTGATGAAAAACCCAATTAAGCCACTCAGTCCTGACAGGATTTCAACACTTGTTTTTCATAGGATTACATGGCAGAAGTATTCTGTTAAGAAAGTTCTTAAGTTATCTTTGCTTTGTGCCAGCATGGTATCTTGTTTCAGTTCTCAGTTAATGTGGCCCATTCAAAAGTGATAGAACCCAAATCCAATTAGTTAACAAACGTCAATACATAAAACCACGCTCTCAAGTTTTCACTTTAGACAGGATGTTTCATTTGTAAACCACGCAATTCCTTCCCTCTTTCACAATTTCCTTCCAATCTAATGCATCATAAAGGAGCCCTCTTCAGATAATGTCTCCTTTACAGCCTGCACTAGAGATTCCTCGTAAAAGTAAACATAGCAATTAAAATCCAAGAGGATCGTTAAAAACATACATGCAATTAGAAGGGCAAGTATTGCAGAAGAAGAGGCCCATACTTGCCATTTCTTAGCAAAGGTGTACAACTTTCTCATAAAGGTGAAGTAAAAAGAACAAGATAATTGTTGGACAATATTTCAGAAGGAGCTGTCCTTTGGAAATGACCATAAAACACAACAACTAACAGACACAAGTCCAAATAAATGGTCAAGGTTTCTTTAGCTAGAGTCTGGCCTGACAGGAACTATATACAGATGATGGGAGGAAATATATAAGGTTCCTGACAGGATATAGGGATTATGGTGGAGAATGAAACTGTTGACTCAGTGTGCAGCAGCAAGCTCAATTCCATGCTAGGGATCATTAGGGAAAAGGTCCTGAAATAAAAATACCAATATTTTAATGTTTTCCCCCAAATCTATGGTGATGTCATCCTTGGAGTACTGTGTTAATAATTCTAGTCATCACATTTCACAAAGGATATGGCAGATCTGGAAAGTGACAAAAGCAGCATCTAAAATAATCCAGAGACTGGGGCAACTCCTCTATGAGGAAGGATTGCATAATTTGGGATTATTTAGTTTGTGAAAAACTAAAAGGGACTACTTTATTACATGAGCAATGTTCCACAGAATTTGATATTTTCATTTATATATATTCATTTGAAATATGTGAAGCATTCTATATCCATCCACCACGCTGATGAAGAATTCTACGAAACAGTAGTCAATATCAGGAATTACTGTTCAGTGTTGGACATGATTGTTGAATACACAAAGCTTCACAGCTTGTCTTCCACCGTACAAAGTTTGGTACCCCGCTTCATTTAAAGATTTTCAGAGACTTTGAGACTAAAAATTTCATTTTGAACTTTTTATGATTTGAAGGAATTCTATAAAGATTGTCTATTATGTATGTATATGGTCATCGTGTTGCCTAGACATTGTTGACGTTCTCTTTGCAACACAGGGGTTTTGTTTGGATACTTCAGACTGATCAAGCAGGTCTTCCTAGGTGTGACTGTAGGTATACCAAAGCTGTAAATACTCTTGGTGGTGGGCTCTGAAGGCTTAACCCAAGTCTTCCTAACATATGAAGACAAGTTCATGCTTTTGGAACATCAAGATCAAGCTTCCTCAACCTCGGCCCTCCAGATGCTTTTGGCCTACAACTCCCATGATCCCTAGCTAGCAGGACCAGTGGTCAGGGATGATGGGAAAACATCTGGAGGGCAGAAGTTGAGGAAGCTGTTACATGTACTTGCAGTCCTTGCAGACTTGGCCCCAGTGGAGTGCTAACACTCTAGCTTCTAAACTTCCACTTAGTGACTGTCAGAGCATCATTTTCAACTCTATAAAGCCATAAGGCTTGCCCTTCTATGTGAAGTTGCATTGATGCCAAATGAGACCATTGGCCCATCTAGCCAAGTGCTGCCTCCTCTGACAGCAAGTCCTTCAGTGTTGAGAAAGTACAATAGGGCCAAGTACACTAGCACAGCCTATCTTGTGGGTTCTTAACAGCTACATGCTCTACCCAACTTTTTGGGATACAATTTAGGTTGGTTTTCACAGTCATCAGTGGCTTGAGACCAGACTACTTCAAAAACAACCTATTCCCACTGAAGCTATTTAGGTGTCAATATCTGCCTTTTCTCTGGGTCCCACCAATCTTAGAGAGGAAGTGAGTGATGAAGACGAGGCTTTTTCAGCAGTGGTAGATGATATCTTTAACTTTTTTCAAACTTTTTTTCTTTTTCATACCAAGAAAACCCTCATTTGCCCAGGACTTTGTGAAATATTTAATACTAGTGTTTTATTCTTATTTATGACACTTCTATCCCATCTTTCCTCCAAGGAATTCAAGTAGGCATACATGGTTCTTCAAGTCCTCATTTTTATTTGTACAACCTTGTGAGATAGGTTAGGCTGAGTGTGACTGGCCCAAGATTACCCAGTGAGCTTGATGGCTGAGTGAGGATTTGAACCCTGATCTCAGGTCCTAGGTCCAGCACTCTAACCACTATACTGCTCTGGCTCTTATTTTTTGTGTGCTAGTATTTTAATCTAGTGTTCTGCTGCAATACTGTTTTTTCTGCACTGGAAGGGATTGAGACTAAATGAACTTTTAGGTCCTTTCCAGGTATATGTATGACTATAGGCAAAGCCCTATTTAATTATGGATTTTATGGCCCATGGCTTTTAAAAATTGCAATAGCATTTTTTGTAAGTGACTCTGAGAGCACTGAATAGCCTGATGGCAGTAGCTGCTGTCCACCCTTAAATAAAGGTATTCTCTGTAGGCACAGTCCACATTTGAAATCCTTTCCTCTAGAAAATTTGACCTAAAGATGAGTAGTTGTGCAATACATTTCATTTTGGAGCAAGACTAAATGGGGTGGTTTCAAATATTTTGATGTCCTGTTTCTACTATTTTAAGGATAGCAGTAGCTAAAATTCAAACGAGGGATAAAGTGCTGTTTGATTCCGATGAGAGGTAAAACTTAAGATAATGATCCAGGATTAAGACCACAACGGAGTAACACAGAAAGCCAACCAAAAATGGAGGGTTGCATTCAATGTTAGTCCTACTCAGAGGAGATTCTTTGAACTAATGGACACAACTAACCCAAGTTCATTAACTTAAATGGTATTTACACCAAGGAGGGCTTGGACACAACAGTTTTTCCATGCAGGAAGCCAGTTCATTCTACATTTTGATCCAGTTAAAATACAGACAAAATTAGGGCTTACAAGATGGGAGTAAACATAGGCAATATAGGATGGAACAAGGACAAAGAGATGTACAAAGGTCACTGCTTTATGCTGAGTCAAACTATTGGTCTATCTAGCTCAGCATTGTCAACATTGACCAACAACAGTTTCTCCAGCGTTTCAGGCAAGTGTCTTTCCCAGGGATAGTCAATCTTTTTATACCTACCACCCACTAATATATCTTTCTTGATGGTGAAATTTCCTTACTGCCCAGCAGTGTTTGACAAGAGGATTCAGCTTGTGCCATAGAACCCCCTAATACCCACCTAGAATCCTGAAATGCCCTCTAGTGGGCAGTAGGGACTAGGCTGACAAACCCTGGTCTTTCCCAACCCTACCTTGGACTCAGCTACATTTGTAAAGATGAAGCGCTTTATATGTATTATAGCACTAGGACACCACATGGTGCTGTGGAGTCCCATTTTTTGCCAAGCAAACTTTTAAGTTTAAAACATGTTGAACTGAATCACTGGAGATGCCAGGACTAAACAACCTTCTGCATACAAGGCAGATAAGACGTGCTACCTTTTCAAAATAGGCTGACTGTGCCAAATTTTTGAGAGAGATTATTATCTTGGAACAGCAAAGGATGCCAGAGGTGTTCTGGTGTAACAGATCTCCAAGCTGCTAGTCTGCTATTTTTGTTTCTGAAATGTACAGAATCATAAAAGCTGTGGTTCGTTCATTTAACAAAATGTATATACTGCTTAATCAATTCTAACCTCTACATGGTTTACATAGCTATTTTTAAAATAAAAAATATTAAAATTTGTAATTACAACTAACACAGAAGGCATATTTTTATAAACGTATGCATTTTATTGCACACTATTTTGAGTGGAAATGGGAGTAACTGAATAGAGAAAGGTATGAAGGCACAAAAGTATGAGAAATTTAGTAACCCGAGGGCCACAGGAGTATGTCCCACGAAGCAATACAAGGGGAGTCCCCTGCCTTTGCAACACCTTCAAGATAATTTATAACAGACATTGCCCTCCACCCAGGTCTTCAAGTTTACATTTTCCTCTGGGTGGTAGAGATAGGGAAAATAAATATTCTAAGAATTTACAACAGGAAGAGCTACTGAAGCTCACAGATTTCTTAACTCCCTTCTGGCAAAAGGATTTGAAATATAAAATCAATGAAGAGGTGAGTTAACACAGCTTGGAAGTACAGGACTCTTGACGTGGCCTGGTGTCCTCCCCAGAAATCATTTTGTGCTTGCTAATTATTGTAGGCCAGAATTATCCTAAGTACAAGTTGAGTAATGTGTCATATGGAAGGAGGGGGGGCTGGATGATAGTGACATGTGTATGGAACAATAGAGATGACAGGCTGGCATTGTGGGACAAACAACTCTCCCCACCGCTAAAAACTCCCAAGAACCAACAGCCACTGCAACGAAAGCAGATGCCATTTGCTCTGAAGTCAGAATAGATTCAAGTTGTTAACTGTTGATGGTCTGTGTTGGGAGAGGAGAAAATAAAAACCTTTTTTAAATGGCAGAACTTCATAAATGGCCTTCGATGTTACTGGCTTACAGAACTTCTACCTACTGTACTCATTTGTGTGGCACATGGACAGCCTGAAAGAACAAATGGTTAACTTTGGTAGTTTACAAAAGCTTTTTGTGTTGTTGCCTTACAAACATTCCAATTCAAAAGGCAATCAAGTTGAAACGTCATTTGCAAGCTTGGATTGTGAGACTTTAGACAAGTGGTCTGATCCCTGCTGGATCAGACCAAAGGTTGATCTAGTCTAGCATCCTATTCAGATGTTTCACAGGTGCCCCAAAGGCAACCCTCCCCCAGGCATACAGCTTTTGAACATCCATTTAGTTTACTTGGTATAATAGCCATTGACCGAACTACACCAAATGGATTTGTCTAATGTCCTTTTAAAGCCATTTGATTGGAGATGAAAGTGAAGCCGGTCAGGAAGTACAAAACTGGTATTTCTCAGTTTTGTCTTTGGCACCCCACCAGGAGACTTGGCTTTGCAGCTTTTCCTGTTCATTTGAATGTCTCTGTTGCTTTCAGCTGTGCCCCGTGGTCAAAGAACACTCTCAGAGCTTTAAATCAACTTTGTGACTTTTTTTTATTGATGGGCGACAACTTTATACTCCTAGATATCACTAGACTGTGTACACTTAGGAACTCAACATTATAGGAGAGCGGACAGCAAAATTAAACAAAGCAGACTGAAAAAAATATCAACTTTCATTATTTTGCCCATTTTTTGTTTTAAAATCCCATGTACACAGAAGCATAAATGCAGTTTTGAAATCTCTTAATAGCAATAAAGTTACAATCACCCATCTATATAGACTAACATTTTAACTCAAAAGTATTTTGATCTGCAATGTGTACTTAAGCAGTTTCTCATCGCACAATTATTAAAATGTGTATTTTTCCCTATCAGGAACCGGCAACTCTGTATATTATACTTTTTTTGTAGAGTATTTTCTTTTAAAGGAGGACCATTTTTTCCTTGATAGACACTGGCTCATTTTTACCATTTCTCAAAAAACTAGTGGGGGAAGATTAGAGAGTATTTTTTTTTTAGTTTTTTTATTTAAGTAAAGATAAAACATTTTCACAGAAATCTACAAGTTCTGTTGCTGGTGCAGGGCTGCTTCTACTATGCAATTAGAAAGTGGGAATCAGTTGCAAATCCCCCGTTTTAATAATCTCTTAGGATTCAGCATTAGCGCAAAAGAAGAAGAAGAAATACTTTGTGTGTGATTCGTGAGACTGAGTCTTTCAAACCCTAATGACTTCATTCAGCAAAGTCATTAAGCCAACACCAACTAGGCTGTTCACAAACCTCAAAAAGGTAGTCTTCTCTTTCGCTCTATCCCATAGTTGCAAGGGGAAGGAAGAGAGAAGGAAAAGAATTCATTGAGGGGAGGAAGAGAAATAAGGGTTAGAGAGAGTTGGCGTTCTAGAAAGCAGGTAATCTGGCAAACACAGCAGAAAAACGGGGAGTTTTCAAAGCAGGTCAACTCGGCGGTAGTACAGGAGGTAGGCTGTGCGCTCAGCAGACGGCTTCACCACCTGGTACTGATTAATCACTTTGACAGCCTGGTCATCTATGCGCAACCAGCCATTGAGACCAATCTGGAAGACGTCTGTAGTGTAATGTCCACCAGTTGCACTGTTTCCATGATGGTAGACAACTGTCAAAAAACCAAAACCAAACAACTAATAAGACAACAGGGAAGGAAGCAACATTAACAAGTTTCAATGGATGCTTGCTTGTCCAAATGTTTGTCAACTTATGCGGAGGGATGGAGCTCCACAAATATCAGTTTGCTTTATTAGCCAGATGATTAAACCTTGCCACACAAAGACCAGAACCCTTGGGCATGAGAAAAGGGGCCATTGGGCTGGCACAAAACGTCAGAAATAGTGGGAGATACTGATTTTTTTTTTTAATGCTCTTCAAACCTCAACTCAAGTGTAAGAAAACTCCATCTCTCTCCCAAACTTACTTGCCAGAGGGCTTAAGAAAACAGGAGAGTCACCTGAAATTCATTCAGTAATTTTGGAGAATATTAAAAATGGGGGAGAGATAAAACTCTGACTCTTTTTAGTTTAGACTGCTTGGGAGAGATTGGTTTGTTTGCTGAACTTCTGCAATCACTAAAATTGTGCAGCAAAACAACCAACAACTAAATGCAAGCTTTTTGAAAGCAGCAGGTTACTTCCCTCCCCAATTTCAATACTTTGCGAGCAACTATCTCTCAATCCACAGTCGCAATCACAGTCAGTACTGACTCAAGTACTAAATTCCACAAGGTTGACTGCACATTTGGCTGCCATCAACTGACAGATCTGAGTACAGTGGTACCTCAGGTTACATACGCTTCAGGTTACAGATTCCGCTAACCCAGAAATAGTACCTCAGGTTAAGAACTTTGCTTCAGGATGAGAACAGAAATCGTGCTCTGGCGGCGCGCCAGCAGAGGGAGGCCCCATTAGCTAAAGTGCTGCTTCAGGTTAAGAACAGTTTCAGGTTAAGAACGGACCTCCGGAACGAATTAAGTACTTAACCTGAGGTACCACTGTAATGTGGAGTAACACTGAATAACTTTCTTAATTTGAATAATATGGAGTGGTTGCAGAATATCATCTTTGTTGAACTGGCATTCTTGGATTAAGGCACACAACAGGGAACTTTTTAAAAAAGAATTAATTTTAGAAGTGCATATGCTTGATCTGAGAGGACTGCCAATATTTTAAAACAGCAAGAGCCCTTGTGACAAAATTAATTACATTTGAGAGAAATGAGCACATACCTGCAAAGAGCCGGTAGGTTCTTTGGCCTTTAAATATCTTACTTTTGACCCCCGGAGACAACAGCTCTGAAAAAGCAAACAGAATTTCAAGTGAATTACTGTCTTTAGTATTATCGGATTACTTCTGCCTCTCTTTTACCCACATTTAACGAACCAAAGAGCATGCACCCACTGCAAGGAACAAAAGAACTACTGAAAGCTGAGCCTGTCAACAATAGCTCTTCTATTCCACTGTGAAGGCTCAGGATGTATGGCCATCCTCCCTGAGGAGATATAAGCTTCTCACTGATCTTTGCCAATATGAGGGCTTCCTTTTGTCAGATATCTGGCCAAGATTTGGGTATGACACACAAGAGTAAATGGCAAGCAATAAGTTTTATAGTACATTGGTGCAAAGATCTTTATTTTTAGGTCTTTTATTTTATTTTTTAAAAAGAAATGTTTATACATTAGGATGTGAGATTAAGTAACTTCAGAGATTGTTGTTATTTCAAGGAGTTAAATCACAGCATTCCAAACCTTGGAATGAGAGAAAAAGATAGCAAAATTGTTAAAACAGCATCAGTTTGAGAGAAACAGTAGTATTCTGGTACCATGTCCTGTCAGCACAAGGATTTCTGCTTGCCTAACAGGATGCCACCCCTCCAGCTCCATGTGCCCCACATCCTCCCCAAATCTGTCCCATGGGGCTGGGGAAACATCCTGAACAGATTGAGGGGGGAAAACATTCAATTGCACAAGCAAGAATTCTTAAGCTGATGGAACCTTAGCGCTACACTGAAGTCCACCCAAGTGCTGCAAGATTTTGGTGATTAAATTCTGAGGAAGAAATAGTCATGTGCTGATTTATGAAGACTGTGGAACTAACATACAGCAAGCTTTTTAAGATAAAGAAATATACTGAAAATGACAATGGAGATATTTGGCGTTAAACTCAGCTCAATCTGGGCTGCTTAACCAGTTCTGAAGATATACACTGATCCTGAAATCCCTAAACAGGATCACCCCACCCCCACCCCAAAAGCATAAACAACAATAATCTCTTTCTGTAAAACAAACAAACAAAAAACCCAGATGCTTTGTTCAGAAGATGTACCTTTACTTATTTCCAGGTCAACAGGATATTCAATATTTTTTATGAGCTTCTGGCACCCCCCCGTTTTTTCATAGACAAATCGTTTGAGGTGTAGGACAAGGACTGGCGGGAGTTCTTCAAGTGTCACTCTTCGACTGATCTCCACCTAGCATGGTGAAAGCAGAATTTTTGTTGGACCTCAAATCTCTGCTAGTCACCAATTAAGCTTATTTCCGCAGAATCAGAAGTGGAAATTACTGGAATCAGTTTAATACACACACAAACACCTCTTCCTTCCATTTTTAGGCACTGCCAGACTAACAGATGAGGGATTTCCACCCCAGGAGGAGCAGAGTTATGTTTCTGGTGATGTACAACATTTAAAGTCACCTGCCTATATATATCTACTTTCATAGGCATGAAGGCTTTCACTGCAGAAAGCACTTGGTGGACAAATTTTGGTTCAAAATTTATTTTCAGTTTAGCTCTTCGACTCCAGTTCTGCACACTACTCCTATGAGCTAATGATCACATATTTAATCAGCTTTTGTTAATGACTGGTGCAAAGTGCAAAAGGAGTTTTTGTTCATAAATATGTTAGAGAAAACTATTTTTTTAAATGCAATACGAGATGTTTGCACTCTTCCCAGACTAGACACTAAAATATAAACCAGACCAGACTAGCACCTCAAGTGAACACCCATTTCTTCTAGAAGCCATAATTGAACATTTGGGTTGTCAAGTAAAGAGGAGACTAAAACCATATATGTACCAAAACCAAAAAGTGAGTGGCTAGCCAAACAAAATTCGTGTGGCAAGCCCTGAGAAGTTTGCACTGCAAGTTTTCCTCCCATACAAGGAGGTCTCTCAGACAACCAAAGAGATGTTCTGCCACTTTCACTCCCACACATCATGTCAGACATAAAATCCAGACGGGCTGCGTTTGCCTACACATAATTTCAGGGCAACATGCTTCTCACCCTTTCTTCAGGTTGTTGCCCTCTCCTCCCAATGTCTAAGCACTGTGGTAAAGCCCACTCTTTTCTATCTTGTAGAGAACCACTCTGTTTACAAAGATGGTGTGTGCTTCCTACATTAAGGCTAGTTAAATAACCCATCTCTGATTCTATCAAAGCATCATCTGACGACGAGAGCACAGCAGTGGAAAAATACAACTAGGCACATCGTTCTATTAACTATTGAAAAAATCAGGACAAAAGCACTGCATTTTTACTCATCTGCATGGTTTGACATCACAAAAAATGTAAAAGAAACCATTTTAATACAATAATATTTGTGATTTCAGCATCTACTGAAGACATTTTACTTCCAACAGGCCTTCCCAGAAAAGTAATCTTGGCATGGTCACTGTTAAAATTACATTGCATTGTTCCAAAATTCACAGGTTTATATTCAATTATTAATTACATAAATCAGCTAAGCACTAGGTCATTCTAGAGCACTAAATTCCACAAGACTCTCATTAGGAACAGACTGGGGGGAAATCACTTTGGTTGCAAAAAGCAGTTCACTGAATAAGCTTTTAAAATGAATCAGCATAGCAATATTTATGCTACACAGACATAATAAAGACCAGTCACAAACAACCCAGCTAACATATAAAAGGGAAGAAGCACAAAGGTAGACTGGAGTTGTTGTCTGGTTCCTGGTTCTCTTCTACTGCCCCATTAGTTTGTCCCGATAAGGCAGTGTTCAATCAGCCACAGATGTGAGACTCTAGGCTTTATGGATGCATAGCACATTTTGCACTTATGAATGTGCCCAAGGGACAGAATGTGTCTTGACTGCACAGGGTCCAAGGGCCAGTACCTAGCATTACCAGTTGAAAGGATGTCAGGTAACAGGATTTGAAAGGATGTCAGGTAACAGGATTAAGGACTTCTTCCTGAAATCTTTGAGAATTGCTGTCAGTCAACACAGACAATATTAAACACCCACATAATGATTAATGGTAATGTTTGACTTCAAAAGTGTACCCAGTCGTTAAATAACTTACCTCCTGCTTGGTTTTTGTGGTATAACCCTGAACAGACTCTCTTGCCACCAAGCTTTCCAGAGCATCTTGAACTGTGCGTATCTTATCAGACTGGATATCCAACTGCAGAGTAAAAAATGGCTGCAGAGTGGCAGACTCCTTCGAACTTTGTTGGTAAACCACAGATCTAAAGAAACGAGTTAGAAGTTGCACTTGTGAAAACTGTTCAAAATTTAATTCTGGAATGACTGATGGCGAGACTGCCAACACATACCTTCACATATATCTTCCTGAAACCCATATAAAAATGTTTCATGGCCAAACTCAGTAGGCAGGCTTAAAATGAGGCTCTTGTGTTACAAACTCCTGCCAGATTTTGACAGATATAAAGACATATCGTTAAAGTAATGACCAGATTCAGTATCCAGAAATTGAATATGTCAGGTTTTATGCAGAAATGAAATACAGTTTAAAGATGTGTCCCCTGCAAGGGATGGGGAGGAAAGAATAGTACTTCTTTCAGTTACTGACCCATCCTCCTAGCTTAAACACAATACTTTCCTTTCTCCTCCTCTTCTTTAAAAACATAATTAGGACTGAATGCGAAATAGCCACATACAGGACTTCCATTCTCATGTCCAATTGTTTTTCAAATTTACAGTCCACTGAAAGATACCAACACATCCAGATTCTTAAAACAATTGTATTCAATTTGCTTAAGCTTATTCATGAATACTGAATGTGAAAAGCTAAATAAAACTGTTACTTTGGTTCACATATAACCCCAGGTTCTCTTTAATACTGGCACCCAGTCACCTCTTTATACAGTAGCATCTTTATTTTAAGGAAAGAATAAGGTCTTTCTTGGACGATGTGAAGCCCTCATAATGGCAAGGTTGATGTTTGTAAGCGACAACTTGCCCCACCCATTACATGAGAGCCACTTTGGGATACCTTTCTCATCAAGAACTAACATGCTGTTTATTCAGAGGCTTCTTCAAGTCAGAATGAGACCACACTTAATCCAGATAATATTTCAGGTTAGCATTTTGCAGCGGTATTTTTCCACAACACACAAAAACATCAATAAAACTGCAATGTTTGGTGAAGAGTCCAGGAGCATGGCACACTCTCATTCTTTCTTTAAACTGCTGCCCACCAGGAATAAAGACTAGCATCAAAGTTTTATTTGTTTAAGTGAGGGTATATCCAGCTACAAATTTATACCAGCTATAGATATTCAACGGTTATAGTTTCCCTTCATCTTGGGAATTTAAATCAGAAGTCTGGAATAATGGCCAACAGCTACTCAGAATTCTTCTGACATGTGCAAAGATCTACATGGCTTGATTACAGAAAACAAACAAACCATTCACCTTAATATAATGGCTAAAATAATTTGGGAAATAACTTTATTAACTAAGCTAGCTTATCAAATAAGAGCAATGAAGAACCATCATCACAATACTGTCTTAGAAAGATGAAGCAGTTTCATTAATTTCTTAAACAAGAAGAACATTAACTACATACAACCTTATAACTCTTTTCCATCAATATATAATACATTTTCACTATATCCACCCTGAAACTATCAAGACTGACCAACACATCAACATCCACCACAGCAACCAAGTTTTTCTAGCTTATACATTATGGACTAACAGAATAATGGAAAATCTCTATCAATCTCTCCCTCTGGCTGTCTTATCTCTATTAGTGCACCCACAACTTCTAAATGTTTTCTTTCAGTTCTTTTAAAAACAAAACATAAGCATGTACTAGCAATACCAGCAATAATGCAATGATGAAAATTATCTTGACTTTCTGAAATTGCTACCATGCAGGTTGTTTCTGAAAATAAAAAAAATACACCTGAATTTGTGGTGTTGCCTCTGAAACATGTTCAGAAACTACAGCTATTGCAGAAGGCTGCAGCCACATTTATTGGAGCATATTACATCCATGCTATTATGTGCTGAGTTTTTAATTTCCAAGCCCAATTCAAAGTAATTCTGCCTGGTCATTGAATTCACTGGGGTGGGGGGCTCCGCTCCATGTCCTACCAGAAACCAGTGTTTAGTGAACACCAAAATTCTACAAAGCGATCCTAACTATAGGAGTCACTGACAGGTATTTTCTCCATGAACTTGTGTAATCCTCCTCTAAAGCCATTAAACTAGTGGCCATCGCCACATCTTGTGCCAATGAATTCTGGAACCTGGATGAAGTATTTCATTCTAACCACTCTAAATCTACTGCCTATTAATTTCATCTGTTGAGCTTGAGTTCTAATAGAAGGGGGGAAGAGACCATCTCTACGTATTTACTTTCTTGAGACCAAACGTAATTTATAAACCTCTCATGTCCCCTGCCACAATTTTTAGTTCATTTTTCTATACTAAAAATCCACCACAGCACAGCACTTTTCAACTACTGCTCTTAAGGGCAAAGTCCACACAAAGGCACATACATGAGTGAAGCATGATAATTATAAGTACATTTTGGCATGAAAAGTTCAGATAAATGCAGATTTGGATTTTAATGCATTCTTATTATTTCTTTGCAATAAACAAGGTACTCATGAAGGCAATTAAGAGCCAAAAACATGATGGGGGAGGAAGTACTAATCTACATTTTTGTGTGGGACGGAAAATACAACTATTTCTAGAGCTTATGTTTGGTAAACTACTATTAGACCATTCCTATCTCTGCTGCTGGCCTCACAAGAGAAAGCTTTCCAACATCCTAACGTGGGATCTTGTTTCTGCGGTGACCTACTTAGTATAGTGAGTAGGACAGGCGTGGCAGAAAGCAGACTACACATGTGGGATTAGAGATTTGTGGTTCTCCCATTCAGCAAAAAGAAGAAAACAGGAATCCCTCAGTTTCATCTTGCTTCTTTTGGATGTCAACAGAGGACGATGTGCTCGCCATTAATAATTGTTACCAGATTAAACATACAAAGAAGTCGTCTCAGAAATATGTAGGGCTGGCTCTTCCGAGTTCCTGTCACCAAGGAATGGAAATGAAGGTACGTTCTTTGCGGCAGAACCAGCTTATAGGAATCTCTCTATATCAACTTTTGGGGTGTACCTTAATGCACAACACATTTTATATTTATGAACACTAAGCTTCTACAGTGGAACCTCTATTGCAACCATAATCCGTTCTGGAGGTCTGTCTGGTGGTCGAAAAGGAGCGCTGGGAGAGGCGCCATTGTGCGCAGGCGGTGATGGCCTGCTTCTGCGCATGTGCGAATGGTGATGGCCGCTTCTGCACATGCGCAAACAGCAGCAAACCCGACCGTAAGAAGAGGTGGTGGTAAGTAGAGGTTTGACTGCGCCTATGGTGGCATACATTGATTTTGTCCATTTCCCCTCACCCATAAACATGATCCTGACATTCTTGTTGTTGTTTAGTCGTGTCCGACTCTTTGTGACCCCATGGACCAGAGCACACCAGGCACTTCTGTCTTCCACTGCCTCCCGCAGTTTGATCAAACTCATGCTGGTAGCTTCGAGAACACTATCCAACCATCTTGAGAGCCAGTGTGATGTAGTGGTTAAGTCTCATAATCTGGGGAACCGGGTTCGCGTCTCCACTCCTCCACATGCAGCTGCTGGGTGACCTTGGGCCAGTCACACTTCTTTGAAGTCTCTCAGCCCCACTCACCTCACAGAGTGTTTGTTGTGGGGGAGGAAGGGAAAGGAGAATGTTAGCCGCTTTGAGACTCCTGAAGGGGAGTGAAAGGCGGGATATCAAATCCAAACTCCTCTTCTTCTTCTCTTCATCTTGTCCTCTGTTGTCCCCTTCTCCTTGTGCCCTCCATCTTTCCCAACATCAGGGTCTTTTCCAGGGAGTCTTCTCTTCTCATGAGGTGGCCAAAGTATTGGAGCCTCAGCTTCACGATCTGTCCTTCCAGTGAAGACTGATTTCCTTAAGAATGGAGAGGTTTGATCTTCCTGCAGTCCATGGGACTTTCAAGGTCTCCTCCAGACCATAATTCAAAAGCATCAATTCTGCGGTGATCAGCCTTCTTTATGATCCAGCTCTCACTTCCATACATCACTACTGGGAAAACCATAGCTTTAACTATATGGACCTTTGTTGGCAAGGTGATGTCTCTACTTTTTAAGATGCTGTCTAGGTTTGTCATTGCTTTTCTCCCAAGAAGCAGCCGTCTTTTAATTTCATGGCTGCTGTCACCATCTGCAGTGATCATGGAGCCCAAGAAAGTAAAATCTCTCAGTGCCTCCATTTCTTCCCCTTCTATTTGCCAGGAGGTGATGGGCCCAGTGGCCATGATCTTAGTTTTTTTGATGTTGAGCTTCAGACCATATTTTGCGCTCTCCTTTTTCACCCTCAATAAAAGGTTCTTTAATTCCTCCTCACTTTCTGCCATCAAGGTTGTGTCATCTGCATATCTGAGGTTTTTGATATTTCTTCCGGCAATCTTAATTCCGGCTAGGGATTCATCCAGCCCAGCCTTTCGCATGATGAATTCTGCATATAAGTTAAATAAGCAGGGAGACAATATGCAGCCTGACATTCTATTAACACTAATTACAATTTATTGTACCTTATGTGACCACCAAATATATCTGTAATTGGTGTCTGGACAAAATCTGCTTGCCGAGTGACAGAGGATTTGTTGCGTGGTCCAACCTGCTCCCATTCATCCTCACTTCCTTCGCCTTGCTCCTCCTGTTCTTCCTCTTCATTTACAGGCTGGGTCTCCGGACCATTGGAAACTGCAAGTTCTGGAGGGAAGAGGAAATGTATATTTTCTGTTACTGGATATATATATATTATTACATGGTAAGTTATACTTAAGAGTAGATAATTTTTATCTAGAAGGAAACACTGCTTTATGCAAACTTTATCATTAAAAGCAAGTATCATTCCTCTACCTGCTTAGGCAACTATTGCAGTTACATGAGTAGTTCTACCTCCATTCTTTCAAAACAGAAAACTATAGCACAGTGCAGGCGTAAGACTTAAGATTGTTTAGGGCACACCATAGTTTGTTTCTTTAACCTAGAGGTCTCAGAGAGAAACTACCGTCTAACTCAAAGATTGGGGGAGAGGAAGGAAGACATCAGTGAGAACCACTTGGCAACTTTGGACACAGTGGCTGGAGAAGTGAGAAAACTGTTTTAGCTTTGGTTTGCAATGCAGATGTAATGGTTAATTACAGTTAATGTAAAACATGGTTTGCAAACCTACTTCAAACTATTGATTCACAAAATGGCTTAACTACATACTTCATGGCATAGTTGAAGAAAACAAACCATAAATAAGCATTATGTCTGCACACTGTCCATATACAAATATGCTATATATAAATATACATATTAATTAGCATTTTTTTAAAAACTTACTTTCACTGTGTGGAGATAGCAACTTCTTCAGAATCAGCATTTCCTCATGTAGACCATTTAGAATAAATCCCAGATACTCTTCAGCATCTTCTTGTCTGCCCTGAAGAAAAAGGTGTTTTAGTATTGCCACATATATAGTATAGTCACTCCAACACTTTCCTATTTAGGTTCTTGGGAGTGATCCAAAGGCACAAGTACATTACTCAGTGCACTGAAGTTAAATTAATTTTCCAAAGCAGTACTACTCCCCACTGTACTCCAAACTGCTTTTTAAAACTCGGGAGACTTTAAAGTTTGAGAATTTGGTGCAAGAACTTCTGCATAGAAAAAGTACTCTAACATGGCCTTTCATCAGTCCAAGGAACTTCCTTTCTCATTTTAAGTGACAAGATGTCTGAATGCAACTGATATTGATAAAAAGTACCAGTCATCAATGAGGCATTTATTCTGGCACATTTGGAAGCTGAATGAAGGAAACATTGGGTTTGCTAATCCTAGCTTTGGATAAAACCTTAACTGCAGATTTTGTGTTATATCCTTGGGTCTCCCTTGTACTCGATTCCAGAGTTATAGAAACATCCATACTATATGTCTGCATTTGAATGTTAACACAGCATATAAATACTAGAACTGCATGTGAAGACTAATTCTTTAGGCCTCAAGGTTTGAAGAGGAAGCTGGTACCACGCCTTCAGTATTCTTACCACAAGTTATCATTATCTTACATTTTATATTAACACCCAACATTTGTAACTCATTTTTTTAAACAAGCCTACTATTCTTTTAACTCTGGCTCCCTTAGCATGTCTGGCACTATTTGGGTGTTCCAGATGCAACCAAGGATAAGCCACCACTGCTGAAGAATGAAATTAACCATATTAGGGCCGTAATAAAAGGGAACTGCAAACACTTTTTCTACAGCTGCTTACATAATACAGGGTAAGAAACAGCTCAAAAGATCTAATCTCACCTTTTCCGACAGACTTGACTTGATAACTGTCAGCAATCTATAAATGTATGTAGGTTCAAAGGCAGCTCCAGGCCTGATGTCTCTTGCAATTTTATCACCTAAAGCTGCCAAAACAAAAAGGGGAAAGACAGAGCAATTTGACAAAGATCAACAACTTAACCTTTACAAAAGGCCAGAATTTCAAGTACAGGGTGGGACAGATTCAATGCTACATTTTCAACAAATAATGAAGTAATCACTGCCCCTGTTCTTTTAGCAACACTATGCTGTGGAGGTTTGTCTGTGGCTTAACCACAATCACACAACACTGAAAAGCAGGCAAGGCAACTACTAAAGTTCTCATAGGTGGCTACTTACACCATCAAATTACCTTACCGGGAACTGAATTTAGGTAAAAATTTAGGTAAAAAAAAGAAACTAAGACACTGCATCAGCATGGAGAGAATGACAGCAATTGACTTCATGCAACCATGAAATACAATTTATTTGTGCTGATACATCAAACCTAAGGATTGTGTCTGAATACAGCAAGTTTCCCAACACCTCAAAAACTGATGCAAGAGGTTTGTTGCCACCTTAAAAACAAACCAATCTTAAGAGTACAGAAGGAACACTCTCTTTCTGAAACAAGATCATATTTTATGTAAGGTCCTAAGAGCTGAAAAAAAGATGCTGCAAAAATGTTGTATGCCTTTTAAACAGAAAGATTCTTTTTACCTGACATCACACAAGCCTCTTGGTGAAAGCCAATTTGTACTGCAGAAATGTAAGAACCTCAGCTGTATCATACAAAGACAGCATTGAACTCCTCCACTCTACCAATATGTCACCAGACAGTTAGCAGGTGATTATTTTCTACCCACCTTGTTTTGCCTTAGGAGGGACTGGCATATTTGTAAACTCATTCATTAGGCGGACACTGAAGTAGAACAAAAGGAAATCTGTGTTAGCTACAGAGACAACAAATGTTACTAGATACAACTAGCCACAAACATCTGATCAAGTCTAATACTGGAAAGGCTCACATAAGATAAAATTATTGTTTGTTTCAAGATAAAAATGGGTAATTTACCTCTCTTCATCTCATTTGAGTGTCAACATGCATTTATTTTACCGGTCCTCTTCCTCAGCTGATGCACTAAAAGCAACTATTTCAATATTTTTATCTCTAGCGCTGAGATGGACAAGTTTTCGTTCCATGTGGTAGGTGAACTAAGCATACACACTACTTGGAGTGGCATTTCTCAACCTGGCACCATCCAGATGTTTTCCACACAACTCCCATCTGGTGGTAGTTATAATCCAAAACGTCTGGAGGGAGAGCCACGATGGGGAAAGTTGACTCACGTTAGCTGAAGGAGATGGAGCCCCAATTCACAATGGCAATGTTGAACTGTTTCTGAATGCAATCCACTGGCTAGGTTCGGACAATCTTTCCCACAGTTTATGAAGCTGGGAATGCACATGGGGGCTACATGCTCCACCCTTGGCCCTTGCTTCCCTTCATGTGCTAGCTTTAGTTTAAACCAAAGCTCCCTGTTATACCTAACTGGAGAAGTCTGGCTTAACTAGGATAGCGAACCAGGATCTAATTTATGAAATCAGGAAAGGTAGTCCAAACCCGGCCATTGAATGAGAGATTCACCAAAGATCAAGGCTTTGGTTTAGAAATGGGTGTGTATTTTAACTTTGATAAATTGAAATATTCCCAAATCACAGAATGGGGAAGAGAGGGAGTTGTAACTATGGCAGCATAATTTGAAAATCAAACAATATGGCAATTAGATATTAATTTAGGTTTGCTCCAAATATTATCCTTGTACTGCTCTGTGAAGGGACAATTAAACTACCAAATACCTAGTATCATTGAATGTTTCCAACCTTTAATTAGTATTATTTTTAAAAGAAGATAAGAATGTCTACCGACTTACAATTCTAATTCAAACATTGTGATTGTCTTGCAATTTACTTACAAACTATCTATCATTGGTGTTGAAGTACACGGCCGTTGTGATTTCGAATACATTGGAATGGACTTCATTAGGTGATACATAGGAGGGCAAGCAACCAAAGCTTGCAGTGTCTATAGAACTGCATTAAGGAGTCAGTTAATAAAGACAGCATTTAACACACCCACGTCTTTGTGCAAAAAGAGAGGAGGAGAACAAAAATGAACTTAAAATACTGTATGGCACAAGGAAGCCATTCAGCAGCCATAATGATACTGCTCACTTGAAATATACCCCATTCCCATTTTGAACCTTTAAATTTAAAGTCTGATAACAGGATCTATTTTGTTTTCAGTATGAGAAACACAAGCAGTTAATTAACTCAGGTAATATTTTTCCAATGCAAGGATACAGCGTTGATATAACACCAGTTTCCTTTATTGATCAGCCCTCGTGGTTGCAAAGATACTGGTTTATGTATTAGTTTTACATTTTCCAGTAATTCTGTTAAATGAAGAACACATCCAAAAATGTCAGCAAATTCACTTCCAACTGAACAAATATACTGCCTATTACACATGTAGTGGAGGAAAATCAAACAGTATTTTAGCATCCCCTTGTGGCCAATGAAATGAATTTACACACATTGTTTTCTTGTTGCAAGACATTTGGTTATGTCTTATCATGCTTACCAGTATTTATCCTCCCATAGATTTGCAGGCAAGGTGAGGCAAAGTACAGGTATAAAACTTCACCTGGAACTACTCCAACATGCATGTACCATCAGTTGTCCACTAATGACTTGTGTCACCTGTACAACAGTTCTGATTTCCCCGCTTAAGAGTTACTCTTATAGTTCCAATGCTTGCTTAGTTATACTCTGTATAAAGCTTCTTGCAACATCCATTTTTGAATTCTAATCTCATATACAATCAAGGGACGTGCAAAAACATCTCATTTGCTGTTACAGCAACAAGCATTAAGTGCATTACAAGAGAAGACCAGGGTGTAAAATGAAGCAGTAGACAGTATTACTCTAAGCCTGTTCTGAAGTGCTTGACCTCATCTGCATTAGGAACTTAAGCAGGGCTGGGCTTACATGGCAGCATAAAGTTCTAAGAGCTAGATCCTGATTGACATGCAACCAACCCTGTTTATGTAATCAACACTAGCAACAGGAACTCTTAATAAAATGCTCTGCTGCAGAAACAAGTTATTTCTTGCAAGATACTTTTTCTTTGCAGATACAAACACCAATGACTAAATAGAATGGAGCCACCCCAACAAGCTTATAATTTTTTTAATGCCACATATTACACTTTTATTGCCATTATATATAGATAGGTCTTGTTCCCACCACCACCAAAGGTTCTAATAACCCAGGTAGAATAATGCTACTGATGAGGTTACTACTATTTAATGAAAAGTCAAATAAACACTAGTGATTGTTTTTTTTAAAAAGTCAAACCAAATAAACACTGGTGATCTTTTAAAAATGAACATATTGCCAACTTGTATGAAGTAAATCATTATAAGTACACCATCCAACAATGTTGCATGCATTTACACTTTTGAATGTTTCTATTGAAATTTAGGTCAAAGAGATTAATAAACCTAGACTTGAAATCAAATGTGACAAGAACTACCACTCTGGGGGATTAGACATGCAGAAAATGGCTTGCTAGTAAAGAAAATATATATATATTTAGAAAAAAGGAATATAAAGAAATTATATCAAGACCAAGAAGTTATACAAGCATTTCTATAGTCACGAGTATTATTTTTCTGTATTATATATAAAAAAGTTCTGTCTGCAGCACAAGTTAACCCTTCATGCAATCTAGCTGCCTATGGGGATGCAACTCTGATTTCAGGCAACTCCCTATTTGTGTGTCATTCCACGGCACTGCGCGTAGCCCCACAGCCCCACTCCGCCCCCCTTCTGGGGTTGAAAACGGCACACATGTCAGTGGTCTCTTGTGCTTTGAATGCATGCAGATGATACAGTTATATGTTTCTGAAGAATCAGCAACTTTCAGCACCATTCTGTGCCCCGTTATCATGTTACAGGGTATTTGTCAGTTTTAAAGAATACTTTCACATTGTGTACAATGAGCAGAATGTCAAGCTACGTGTGCTTGCATATTCTGGCTATGTATCAGATATTACAAAGCAATGTGGCGCTCACAGCACAGATCACAGACTAAGTCCTAGTGGCCACTGTTAAGACTGCTTATACATTCAAAGTCAGTGTTAGCCTGGTGGCTCAAAGGCTGCCATGGGCCAGTAAAATGTGTGTTTTTATTTGTGGTGAGACAGATAAATGTATGAGTGAAGGCGAGCAGTTGTATTCAAATATTCCCTAGCAATAAACGAGCAGTGTTCAGCCCTCCCAAAAGAGGTCCTGGGTGGAAGGAGTTATTAAAAAGAACAAAGACCCCCTAACATAGCAAGCTCTCAGTGCTGAGCTGGCAAAACTTTCCAAACTGAGTCACACACATAGGCTCTCACAGCAGCAGCGAAAGGTTAGCTCTAGAAGAGAGAACAAAATTGCTCCAGCCTAAACAAACTCATCCTTTTGTGTGTGTGCACATCAAATCAAGAGTTCACTGTTACTTGTACACTGAAAAGGAAGTAAGCATCAATCCACAGTTGTGTGTTTAACCAGACACTACATTAACAAAAAGCTAGAAGCCATTACACTAAACAAGAGGTGTCACTCTAACACAGAGTTAATCATTTTCTTACTACTAAAGCATTAGGACATTTAGGTTCACTCAAACTTTCCACTCCTTCAAACCTTCCTACACTCTTTGTAGCTCAAGCTTGAAGCACATTAATGATACCTGCAATCCTTATGGCTACAGGATCCTCAGAAACTGGAACAGGCCCCTCTTTGACTTCAACCTGTTTCTCAGGGACCACAGGAGATGTGGCAGGAGGGGTATACTTAGTCTCAACATAAGCCATAGGCATGGAAACAGAAGGTTTGGAATTGTGAAAGAGGCTTGCCCATGATTTTGCAGGCTGATTAACAGAAACGGCTCCTGAAACAGGGGTGGTTGCCTCAGTAGTAGGCAAAGCATCCTCAGGCTTAGTTTGATCTGAGTTGGTGCTTTCCACAGGATGCAAGTCTACCCCATTGGCAGCTGTGCCCTCACTAGAGGATTCAAGTGTTTGTCCATTTGTAACACCAAGGTTTTCAGTAGTATCAGTACCAGCATATGGCTGTACAACAGCTGTCCTTAATGGGCTGTCCCTCCCAGTTTCAGAGGGGACACAAGACTGTTCCAAATTAGTAACACTGCATACTTCAGGCTGCCCTGCAGTCCTTGTAGCATCTAGAGCACTAGAAACCGAATCATCAGACACGGCTTCACTAGTGAAGTCCACAGAATTTTCAGGGCTGTTACAAGTCCTTGGAGTGACCGATGGCGCATCGCCTGTAAGGTCTACATCCTCTGTGCTTATGCTATTAAGTCCTGATGAACTTGCATGCCCGTTTACCAAAGCCTCGGCAGGAACAATGCCATCACTAACATCTTCCAAGTAACTGTAATATCCAGGGGGTCTTTTTTTCTTCTTTTTGCGTTCCCTTTGCCCAAGGCTCCCAGGTAAACTATCATTTTCAGCATTAGAACTGCTATCCAAAGCGAGAGAAGAATCAGTGAACTGGCAGTCTATGGAGTTATAGTTGGCTTCGTTGAGTATATCACTAGGCGTCTTCTGGGAAGGTGCACAACCAAGAATGAATTCCGGTGCCTGAGGATTCAGAGTACTTGAAATACTGTAGTCATTGTTATTCAGCACAGATGAATCTGCTTCAATAACCTCATTAACACCAAATTCAATTCTCTGATATTCTTCCCCTAGGAGAGAAAAATAAACTTCTATTAAAGTGGTGCTTTTTTTCTTGGGAAGTGGGGGCAGATACAAGATAGGTTTGCAATCACTTGTCTTCACCTCAAGTTATTCCTTTTCATCATAAATGTTAAAAACATTCCTAATCAAATATAATTTGTGCAGACTGAAAATATGAAAATAGCTTAATTATTTTTGCAATACTATGTCAGCATAGATTGGAATGTCAAAAGATTTTCAACAATAGGATGTTCAAGGCTCTATATTTCACATGGCTGGCACTAAGAGTAGAATTTTGTGACTTTGACCAAGAAAAACAAAAACACATTCTGCAAAACTATCATAGTCCCATCTCTAAGACAAGGAATTTCAAAGGTCACAGAAACTAAGCAACATAAACATCTGATACCAGCATCCAAAAAATGGCAAAAAAAATTCTGAAATGAAGGGTGAAAATATTTTCAATAACTACTCTAAGGGTGGCTAACATACATAATACAGTAAAAACAATCAGTAATCAAAGCAGCAGCAGTTGCTTTAAAAGAAGCTGAAGGCCAATGTTAAAAACTGCTGAAACCCTAGGAAACTATAATACTTTAATTTGGCCCCTAAAAGATGTTAAATTTGGGAAACAATGGGTACCAAGTTGAAGTACCCAAACAAACCCCCTTAGCAGGTGGTGACACCTAGGCCACTAATGATTATCTTAATAACTGGACTGGTCTATATGGGACTAAAACATTTAGGGATTTAAGGCTGCCCTCTCATTTACACTCTTCTGGGAGTAACCCCTATTGAACCCAGTAGCACTTGCTTCCAAGTAAACATACATAAGACTACCCTGTAAAGATTAAAACCAGTACGAAGTCTGAATTGTGCCCAGGAAGAAACTTCATCTAATGAAACTTTCAGTACAGGCAATATACATTCATGTCTCAATATACAGGCAATATACATTCATGATCAGTCATGCTTACTTTTCCAGCCCTGTCCAAGTCATTCTCTTTCTTAAAGAAAAACAGATTTCAATATTGAGAAGTGCTGAAGTTTTAACATTTACAAGTCCCTAATAATCAACAAGTATCAGCACTGATCCAACAAGGCCTCAAAACCACTGAATTCTTTTAAAAGAACTTTTTCAAAGCCATCAGTTGGGAGTGAGGGTTTACTGTTAGCTAAAGAAACCATAAAATATGGATTGCTATAAGTTTAACTGGGTTAGTACATTTAAGTAGCAAACTAACCCAAACCCCCAAAGCTGAACAGAAGAAACGAACCTGCAACACATTGGACTTCAAAAGGATTGGGGAAACAGTTGTGAAGAAGGAATGGCTTCTTACCATCATGGAGCTCTCCTGTGGACTTAAGGCCACATGAAATGGTTTCATTGTAGGGTGGAAGCTGTACAGAAAATAAAACAAATGGTTGCATTGGTGGTGGGGAAAGAAGATTTCACCAAAGATAACTTATGTCGGCACTGAATGGAACAATCTGAACCCACCACCAACCACCCTTCCTCTCTTGTACACATATTCTCCTGTGCCCTTGATGATTATTGACATTCAAGTTGGCATGTTGTTGTTTAGTCATTTAGTGTGCCCTTTAATTAACAGTTGCTTCTTTACAATTTGATATACACAGCAGTCTTTTACCAGGCTGACTGATAAAATAAACGCATTGGATATATGGGGTGGGGTGGGGGTGGACTGATATGCTATTGACAACGGTAACAACATTCAAAATTTGAAGTGAAGCAAAACCGTGTGGCAGCATTATAGGGTACTCACTGATCTACACTAAACTAACTTTCTTCTATGCTTTCAACATACAATAGATTTCAACATTTCACACATACAGTGGTACCTCTGGTTGAGAACAGGATCCGTTCCGGAGCCCCGTTCGCAACCAGAAAGGAATGCAACCCACGTCTGCGTGGGTCGCGATTTGCCGCTTCTGTGCATGTGGATGGCGTCATTTTGGGCATCTGCGCATGTGTGAGTGGCAAAACCCAGAAGGAACCCTTTCTGGTACCGCAGGACGCAACATGAAGAAACGTATCATGAAGCAAACATAACAAGAGGTATGACTGTACAGGTAAATAAATTTAAAATAGTTCTTACCTCAACAGAGCAACGAGGAGTCACAAAGAACTGATTAAATTCATCGGGGCTGAATTCCCCAAAGATGTACTAAAAAGTAAAACATATTGTATTTAATTAGATTAACTGAAGTTGATCATGGCAACACAACTTGGCTGTTGTGCATGTTCGCTGGAAATTTCAATGGCCTTTGTCAAAAAGAATCCTGAGAAATCTCTTCATTGGAAATTTGTGTGACCTCTAATTTATACAAGAAGCTGACAATTAGCCAACCACAACTTCTAAAACTGCAAGTAGCTGGTTAACTGAAGGCCCCAGCATTTAAATTTTGAAAGATTAAACCAATTATGCTTATGCTTTTGCTTAAACACCCATGTCTTGTGTATAGCTATTGTAAAGGTTACATATGTAATTAGTGTTAGAAACGCAAGATATATAAGCTAGGCACCAAATGGCTCCTTAAATGAAGGTTGCAGTTGCCAAAACAGAATGTCTAGTTGCCATTTTGGGGCAAGACAGCTCTAAAGTCTTATTTTTTAAATGATGGACTGACTGTGATTGATTCTCAGTTAAACATGTGGATAGTTCAGATGACAACCTTGAGCTAGGTTAAGACCTTTGAGAACTAAAAAAAGAAAAGTCACTTGATCCATGGACAGACCATATAGATACTGGCCTATTTCCCACCTCTTTTTCTCAATGGTGACTGCTCCTGCACAGAAAAAGCATTTTGGTTCCTGAAATTCATTCTGATTTTGTAGATAAAATATAACTGACAGAATTATACAGGATGGGGTATTAGCATGTGAAAAACAGTCCAAATCCAATGAACCCTAGGCATGCACCTCCAGATGGTAGCGATGTTAGGTGCCATCCTGGCATTCAAGCATCTTCACTTTTTCACTCAGTGGAGAAAAACTGCAGTCTGGGGATTCCATTCAAGCAATTTTACAAATGGAGCTTCCAACAAGCAGATGGAGATATGCCACTAATGGTGTGAACATATATGAAGGGTCCTGGAAACACCAATGTATACTGTAGTAGGAGCTCTGGGCAGTATCCTGCGAAGTAGTTTAGTTACTACAAAGGACTTTTAGCTGAACAACGTAACTTATTATCATGCTTCCCCCCAAAAAAATCTATGTTGGGGATTCCCGCAACTATCTGGAGCAGATGGCAGGGCATGGAGGGGAAGGGGACATTTTGTTGTGCAAACAAAAATCTTTCTGCTACTGGAAATACGTCAAGGGATACTGCTCTTATGATTTTAAAAGCTCAAAAACGAAATGTGACAATTTTAATGGCAATGATGCTGCAGCCTCTAATACCAATTCTGCTTCAGCTATAGCCCTGAAGTGAAAACTGCTTTTGGAACATGGTTAAAGTTTTGTTAATCTGTTAAGGACCATCTAAGCAGCTGCTTGATATCAACTATGTAACACCTCAAAGTAAGCCACAACTGAAGTATACTGGAATCCTTTCTCATGTTTCAGTGGATTTCTCAACACTAATCAAGGAGTAACACTCATTTCAATTAAACAATTCAACAGACACAATTTCACACCAAAGTAAAAATAGCTGCTTGCACAAAAACATACTGAATGATAACTTGTTAGAAACATTTTAGATGAAGTCATGCAAAGAATGAAATGCAGTCATGCAGCTTAAAATGCTGTTACACAAATAAAACTTGTTCCCACCACATTTTTCTCTCAGAGGCTTAAATCAATATGTGAAGTGCCTGATATACTACAGCCACCAAGAAAGTGTGTCAAATGAAGCATTATCATCTCAGGTCTGTGACAAGTGTATCCATGAACTTCTCAAAAAGAGATTCAAAATAGAGATGCAATGCCAACTCAACAGACACTTGTGTTATGTACCCTCATCAGAGGAGACCCAGGAGGCCTTGTTCTTACACCAGGCCCCAGGTCAGTCTGCACCCAGTAGCAAAAAGCCAGGACCCTGAGATGAAGCTGAGACTGAACAGTCTGAAGCCCAAGGGAAAGACAGTGCCTTAAATGCCAGGTGGAAGCCTAGTCCATCTGGAAAAGTGTCTAATTGCAGGCAAGGACTCCTCAGGAGTAAAAGCTCCTTAAGCATAAGATTTTCCTCTCAAGAAAACCACTGGAGAGAAGGGACTAGATACATTCTATGTAGCAGTTCTGTGCCCTGTGTCAAACCAGACCTTGAAGTGCTCTGACCTTGCCTCTCATCTAAACCTTGTTGTGAACTCTGCTAGTCTGGACCCTGAACTTGGACTAGCCCTGGATATTGCTTTGGTTGTTGCCTCCTTGGTGCTGCTGCTGGCAAATCACTTGTTTATTCAGGACCAAAGCACTGTGACCACACCACAAACTAAAACACACTCATTCCAGTGAGTTAATTTTTTGCTGGATGCCCTAACAGTCTAGTGCTTCACCTCATTCAGAGATGATAGTTGGTGCCATGAAAATATGCTGTGAGACAAAGGATATACCAACCAACCACAGCTAATCTAAAGTTAATGCAGCAATTTCATATTCTAGCCAAGCTTACCTTGTATATCATCACAACCTTCCCCTGGCACTGACAGTCCCAACTAAACACTACCCTTCTCATTTTGCCACCTTCAATAATGCCCTATTCTGAATGAGACCATTCAAGAGAATTAAGTGGTAGACTACTGAAGTAGAAAAATTGACTGAAACCCTTCAGGATGCAAGAGAGTACCAATTAGTAGTGACGCCTTATTTTTCTACAAGTAGCAAAATTAGCACAGCACTGGACTGGAGCCTTTTCTCCCAACATGCTAGTTTTCCATTTAGTATGAAGTTTCTTTTCTTTTCTTTTCTCTTTTCATTTTTTTACATGAGGAAATATTTAGCAACATTATTTTCCACCTGCAGTCTAATTTACCACCTCTGTATTCAAGTACATATGCATACCCAGCCAATTTCTCTCTCCAGAAGCCCAGTCTTCTTGTTCAGAACCCAGAATGCCGAGACTAACATGAGAAGCTAGGCAGTAGCCAGACTAGGCCTTTCCACTCTGACATGCACCTATGAATTTTGGTCTAATTCTAGAGAAACTATGATAGCATGGACACCTGAAGACATTTTTAAACTATTTACATTTCAAATCCTAAAAGTTATTATGAGTCACATACAAACAGAGAGAGACACTCTGGGATTACCACCCCGACTACCACATCACCATCCGATCTAGGGTGTGAAAGTAGCTCTTCCAATCACAAACAGAATACATGTATAATGCAATAGTCTCAAAAGCTGTGTCTACTGTCTCAGTGTGAAAATCAAATCAGGATGATTTGAGGGTGGAAAAAAAGACAGGGAGTAGTCTACTTGTCCAATGAAACTTTACTCCATACCCAGATAGCATCTGCATTCCAAAACCTGCAAATCCTGCTAGGGAACTCTCAAGGTTGATGAGGAGGGTTTGTGGCAGCCACTACCAGAACAACAAGTCAAAAACATATTTTACCTATTTGACAATTATTGAGGGAAAGGGTTGAGAGATTAGTGGTTTCTGGGGCATAATAAAGGCTTTCTACCAAATAATTATGAGCTAAAAAAAGTGTCAAGCCAAATTAGCAAATTTAAAACAGCAGTGTAATGTAACAAAATGCTACAGTGTGAAGAGAAATCCCAGTGGGTTGTGTCCAAGACATTCCTGCACTTATTTTCAAAAACACACTCCTACATGTGGTACTGTATGACAAACTATCTAGTTATGGCATCTGAAGAACTCTCAATACTACTGGCCACGTTAACTTTTCCAATACAACACTCAACTCTTGTTCTATCTTGATCAAACACAGGCCACCTTCAACTTAATCAGATACTGAGTGACCTAATAAGCTTCTTATAGTCTCACCAGTGAACTAACAGTTCCTGATGTGCATTTGCAAGGGCCTTTCTGACTTCACCTTGGCAAAAATGCCCCACAATTTAATATGTGCAATGTACAAAACAGACAGTAAGCCTATGACACACAGAGAAGTCACTTCAGAAAAACGTTTCTATATATTAGTCCCACCTTTCCCAAAGAGAGAACTGCAGTCACAAATAAGCCTTCCCTGGAAGCTTCCACAGAGTCAAAGCAATGTGCACATTTACTACTAGACACTGTACACTAAAGTTCACTACCACTACACAGTACACACTTTTCACAAGCTGCTTCTTTTGAAGAACGTGAATAATGCACAGGAAAAGCAGGAATTTCTAGTCTCAATTATAACCATGTTTTAGAATTGCTAGAAGCTCTCCTGCCATGAAGCACCATTGTTCCACACAAAGTTCCTTAATCCTGAGTGGTATGTTAAATGGTTATATATAAAGCATTTCAACTGAACAGAAAAAAAAAACTGCAGCTCTAGCAATGCAGTTCTTTCAAACTCAATATCTACTTTGCTGAAGCAGCATTAAACTGACAAATGACTATAATCCAGTGGCTCAAGGCCAGCAAGTTCTACTACAAACAGACCTGTACAAAGCAGACAACAGCATGTAGAATGTTTATGGCAGTAAACTGAAACTGAACTGTGTAGGTTGCCTATATTATTAGGTTCATGTGGAAGAGTTCTTGCAATATGGCAATTTGCAGAAAGAAAGCACATTCTGTACATGCAAAAATGTTAAATGGGAATTCTAAAATATGGCTGACACAAAGATTCAGAGAAGAATTAGAATCAACTTAAGTTAGCAGGTACAGAGACATGAAGGCCCGGGAGGGCCCCCCCCTATCTTTATTCTAAAGCAGGGACATCCAACTCCCAGGAGACTGCGATCTACTCCGGGGGTGGGGGCTGGCAGTGATCTAACCATTTTGGGGAGGGGAACCTGAAGTTGTTCAGCATTTTTAACAGGGGCAAGCGTAAGTTGTTGAGCTTTTTGGGAGGGGGGAAGCCAAAGTAGACCTATTTTTTCCTTGTCGCTAAGCCTCAAAGGACTGAAAGTACAGAACAACATAATTTTGTTGCCATCCAATTCATGCTGCTGCAAATACGTTGGACCCAAAATTCAAAGGAGAAATGCAAGTGACTTTGGAGACCATCTTGGGTGTGATGCATGCATATGTAACAGCAGCCAGTCAGTATCTAAGAAGATGAAGGAGGAGGCGGAGGAGGAGACGACAGAAGGTGAATGAGACACAGCTGTGGGAAGCCTGAGGAAGTACCACCCTTGGTGTCTGCCCATAAAAAGCACGTCCTGCTATGGGACAGTAAAAATGCTAGCAGAGGAGAGGACAGAGGGTGAAGGAAGAGTTTTGAGTGAATGGGGCCCCTCTACCCATCCTTTGGACCCCCTGGGTAGCTCAATAAAGCTGCTGTACCAGGAACTGGGTGCGGAGAGTGCAGCTGAATGGGACACAACTGTGTGCAGCTTGAAGAGGTGCCATCCACCTTAAGCCTGCCCATAAAAAGCAAGTCCAGAAAGAAAGATTAGGGTCCGCTGTTTCCAAGATCTTTTCTCATTGTGAAACTTTTGTGGGTGAGCTGAGTTTGTTTGACCCTGGATGAATCAATGTATCATTTTTATATGTAACTGTGTAATTTTGCAATATTTTGTTAAAGTTCTCTGTTGTTGTTTCAGTTTCCAGTACACTGCTTAAGAGATATTTTACAAATATATTAAGCAGTATAGAAATTGAAATAATAATAATAATAATAATACATTTTTAAAATCCTGTGATGGTATCACTACTTCCACATTTGAATGGATTACAAAAAAAGCAGCACACTTAGGACCTGATGCTGGAAAGGTACTTTCAAATATTGCAAAGTACAAAACTTCTTCAGGTATTTGGCCAAGAAATGTAGTCTGGGATCCTGCCAAACATATCCCTCTTGCAACATGGTGGCAAAGCCTTTGCACAACAAAGCGTCCAGCTCTTGCTACTTACCTACTTCAGATTCCTCCATATTCTGAAGCACGTGAAAGAAACTGGTATATGTTTGGAAATACTGTATACCAAATTAAGAAATAAACTTACATGGGAAAGGGTAGACATGTGTTTCCATCTGGGTAAACTTTCAATTCTTAGAAGTCCATGATAAATATGAAGAAAAAGCAACTGAATACATTTCATTTAGTGAGTTTTGTTTCCCCTACCCTTTTTCTTGACTCTTTTTATAAACAAATTAGTGCTTGACACTATTTGGAAATAATAGTTTGTTAAATTATTATGTTGATGGCTCATCTTTATTGGGGGTTTTCCTGCTCTTAATAAACTTGCAAAACCGTAAGAGAAGATAGACTCCTTACAGTTCAGCAGTTTGTCGGAATAAACTATATTTTTAATATACCAGCTAAATGCTAAACAAAGTTTAGCTTGAAAGCTTTCAAAATGATTTTTCTTCCATTATAAAAAATCCCTTTCTCCCCAAATCCCTCAGGGTAAAAAAAAATTGTATCCTCCAGTGAGGATTCAAAATTCCCAGAAATTTTACACCTATAATGCTGAAGAGCACTAAAATTATTCTACCCAATTGATTTGCACAGAACAAAACAGGCAGAAATTATTTCTCTTCTCTTATGTCATTCCAGTAATTTCACAACAGCTTTCATGGCTACCACAATTTGTACAATACTGCCCATCTAAAAGTAATTCCAAGTAGAAAGCATGTTTTAAACAACATTGCTTATCCAATGTATTTTGCATATAATGAAACACACAATATCACAGTACACAAGTTTTCTTGGTGTAAAGAAAGATCTTTGAAACCTTGGACAGCTATGTTACTATAATAAACCTAGAGCAATGGCATGTTTGCCTTGATGAGGGCTGGTCTGTATATGCAACAGAATATGGTGGTAGAATGGGCTGCACCCCTAAAGGCTGCAGATACAGAATCACATTACTGAAATCTTCCTTAACTTTTAATTCCCAGAAAACAGGAAACCACTCCAGCAAGCAAAGAGGTTTGACTATTCCCGCTAAAGTTCCAGTTTTCCATCTGCAGGATACTCATAGGGGAGTATTCCAAAACTGCATCTCCCCATATACTCTAAAGTGATCAAGTCCAGCCTGTTATTTCATTCTGCTGCAAGCCCACTACTCTAATGAAGTTAGCAATAGTATTTCAACATCAAGTGATTTAGCCCCTGAAAGCTACTGCAACCAAAGTACTGCCAGAAGCAAGAAGATAAAGTCAAGCTGGGGTGGTTTTTGTTGTTGCCTAGCCATTTTCCATAACAAGACTTGATGTGCTAGTATGCAGAAGCCAAGGCTTCTGGACAGATGCTACAGGTAAAGGTATGCTTGAGGGCATACTATGGCCTTTCAACTTTGGCTGCAATCCTAATACAACTATGTGGGAGTTAAGTTTCACTGAAACTAGAGGTACATATTTCCAAGTACACATTTACAATCAGAATGCACAAGCTTGCACACACATCTACACTGGGTAACAGCAAGGACATAATTTTTTGTCAACTGTAAGGCTACATTTTATAAAATGATGGTTGTTTATTTGACTTACCAAAATGTTTTGAGCAGGTAGGTTATTTATTAAACATGTATCTTGCCTTTCTTCTTTTGCTAACTTATTTGCTAGGTAGGTATATGTTATCCTAAATCCAAATGTTAGGATTTAACTGCTTTGCTTTTGCATACTGAACTCCGAAACAAATTTCTATGTAGATTTCTGACAGCCACTGCTCTCCTGTCATTTGTATGCTACTGCAAAAATGCTAGAGTGGCTGGAATTGTCTCCCCTCCCCTGCCAAAGTTTATAAACACTCTAAAAGGGTGAGGGGCCCCATTTTCAGGAATACTGGTCTAAACTCCAAGAAAATCAGTAGCCTTCCTAGCAGTGTCTACTTGGTGCCCCCTAGCCTTAAAATATAGAAAAATTACTATATACAGAACAGCATACTCTAACAAATGGTGAGTGTTTTCATTTAGTTCCAGAAATGCTCATGTTAATATTTTGCTTTTTAAAATTAATTGTACTACTGTAACATCTTAAAAACCCACATATCTGTGCTATACAATGACTAGAATAATCACAATGGAACAAGAACCTTGAATATGCATAACAAGGGAATTAACAGACTTCAGGTTCAGGCATATTTGCCTAATAAGTATGAAGAATGAAAAATCCTGAATATCAGAGAGAAGCTATACTAAGATAAATGAGTGAATCCTGCAGACTACTTTTAAAAAAATGTGATCTATTTTATCAAAGTTATTCAAGCAAGAAAAGTTAAGGTGTACACTTAGTAGTTTGAGAATGAGCCTGTTAAGGAAATTTTAAGCTGAGGAATCCGCATTGAAATCAAAGACTCTAAACTAACAAATTGAAGTTACAGATAGGTAGCCGTGTTGGTCTGCCATAGTCAAAACAAAAAAAAATTCCTTCCAGTAGCACCTTAAAGACCAACTAAGTTAGTTCTTGGTATGAGCTTTCGTGTGCATGCACACTTCTTCAGATACCTGAATCTGAATCTGAAGAAGTGTGCATGCACACGAAAGCTCATACCAAGAACTAACTTAGTTGGTCTTTAAGGTGCTACTGGAAGGAATTTTTTTTTGTTTTAACAAATTGAAGTTAGCCAAGCCTGAAGATCAAACAATTAAAAGAACATTTGCCACTTACTTCAGTGGGATCAATCTTACCTAATGCAGTATTTAAAGAGATGTTGCAAGTGAACAGCTGACAGGTTATAGGTGGAAATCAATTTACAGCAACTATCATTTTGTAATTTCAACATGGTTGCAGGACCTGCACCTGCACAACTTAAGAAATGTATAGCAAGCATAATCAATGTGATGCCATCTAGATGTTGCTATACAATGGCCATCCATCCCTGTATACTAGCTATGTTGGCCAGTGCTGATCAAACACTCTCCAACATCAAGAAAGCACTGTGTTGGCTACACCCGCAGCCTATAACTTACATAAATATCATCTCTAATATAAATTTGCTAGGAAGTCTTTTGCAAACCACTAGCTCTCAAATTCAATTCCACCCCCATCTGATATACAGGAAATAGTAGTAATACTGGTCTAGTTTACAGAACCATTGTCAGAGACTGCAGACCTGACTTTTACCACTTGCCTGTTACTACACTACAGTCTACTGTGCCACTGCTATCATTGTCCTTAATTCCAAATACAGGCGACTCACTACTTATGAAAGGGTTGTCTTCTGGGCACCACACGCATAAGTGAAATGTGCGTAAGTGGAGAGCCTGCTGCAATACTGCTTCCTGCCCAACAGCTGTTGACCAGGGTAACATGGAAGCAGTGAGAGCTCATGAACACCATTTTGGAACCCTTGTACTCCTTTTCTTTTAATAGCTTTTTAAAACTTTCTTTCTGGACTTTTGGCTTACTGGCATCCTCTTCAGGCTCTGGGGAGAGTCTCCTCATGAGCCACAAAAACTTTCCAGCTCTCTCCCACCATTTCAGGTTTGAACTGAATTATTTATTTGAAATTTTTATTTCCCAGTGCCACATGTATACATTGTCACACATGAGTTGATCGCGCATAAGTGGGGGGATTCCTGTATTAGACTGCTGCAGCTATTCATCCATGTACACAAACTAGAAGCTGCTTTATTTTACCAAGTACTGAGATAATAATTTTAAACTCCCAAAAACCAATATAAGTGATCACTATTACTAATTGGTCAGTCCTTGAAGTGGCAAAGAGCAGCGTGTTCATGAGTCAGTTGGGACACCATTATACCCACATGCAAACATGTCACCAGCTTCTCCTAATTGACTTCTTATAACCAGGAACAAATCTATGACAAACAGAAACATTACTGCACACAATGCCCAACAACCCTGAGAAGCAGATTAGGCTGAGAGATTGTATCTTGTCTAAGGCCATCTACTGATCTTTGCAGTTGTTCATTTATGTGAACCTTGGCTTCTTCTAATCAAATCTAACACTCTATTTATTAAAAGATTTCTATCCTACCTTTCAGGACAATCACTCTAGCCACTGCGCTGCAGATACAAAGTACAAAGAATCATGTCCATAAGGTTTCTCTGGCATTAAATAAGTCTAATTGCTTATTACTAAAATAATGTACATAATGGCTTCAACTATAACACCTTCTATTGCTGAAGAAATTAAAGCCTTGTGGAAAGTTCTGAATTTTGAATCCAATGACCACATTTTAATCTAACTATTAAAAATGCTAGAAATGCAAATGCACACTTCCTTCCAGGTGTTCAGAACATCCTGTTTAGCAAAAACAAAAAACAAAACTTTAAATGAGACTACTTTAAAGCATGTTTATCTCATTCTTTATGTATTTTGAAAGGTTTAATATCATCTCTATAAACTTTTCCCACTATCAATCAGTACAGGCAAAATGTTGCACAATCTCCAAATTATGCTGTCATAACACCAACCATAGCTAGCACCAAAACGAAACGAAAAGGGCAAATTTATATGCAAGAGAGGCCACACAGGCCTGCAAGAGCTCTGGGGCTCTTAACCATGATTAAAAGATCAAGCAACAGTCTATGGGACACACACAGCTAGATCTACACCAATACTAAGGGGAGGGTTGAAGGGTACTGCTTTTTAAAAACAAACACAAACAAACAAACAAACAAACAAACCATTGACAGGGTAAATACTGGTATAGCCACACCAACCATGGCCCAAACTATTTACTTTCACTTAAATGTTACATGGACTCTATATGGACAGTGTGTATCTACACACTTCAGTGGTAGAGCAGCTGTTTTGAATGCAGAAGGTCCCAGGTTGAATCTGGCATCATTGGATAGCCTGAGAAGGATCCCCAATCAATAGGGCCACTGCCAGTCTGTGCAGGCAATATTGAGCTAGATGAATTAATCTGAATTTCTGCCCCAAAGCAGTGGTACTTAATGGAACACTGCAGCCACAGCCCTGCCTTTCATGCCAGCCAGCCTGGAAGAAAAATGACTCTGTTACACCAGCTCTCAGACTGGTGCAGCAAGGAGGCCAGATCAGGCCATTTTGGTGTTTGCTCTAACTTCTGTCTGTCCATCCCTTGGGCGGGAGCATTTTAGTGTTACTCACTAGCTGAAGCTCATCCAAATCCCTCTACAGTGGTACCTCGGGTTACATACGCTTCAGGTTACAGACTCCGCTAACCCAGAAATAGTACCTCGGGTTAAAAACTTTGCTTCAGGATGAGAACAGAAATCGCCTGGCGATGGCTTGGTGGCAGCGGGAAGCCCCCATTAGCTAAAGTGGTACCTCAGGTTAAGAACAGTTTCAGTTTAAGAACAGACCTCCAGAACGAATTAAGTACTTAACCAGAGGTACCACTGTATAGCATGGCAGATATGCAATTTGGACTGCTCTATAAAGCAACTTCCTACAGGAACATAGTAAGCTACTTTATACCAACGGAAACCACTGAGGTTGTTTCCAATATTAGTTCTACCCAACCAAGAGTAAAATATTTGAAATTAATGGACATGATTAACTTAGACCCATTAAATTCAATGGGTTTGCTCTGAGTAGAACTAACCTTTGGTTCACCCGTGCTCCATCTAGCGCATATTGTCAACAGCTGCTGACAGCAGCTTTCCAACATTTCAGACAACATTTCCCTGGAAAGGTCAGTGTTTGATCTTAGGCCCTTCTGCACACAAAGCAGATGCTCTACCACTGAACTATGGCCCTTCACTGTAGAAGTTAAGCCATGCCCAAAAGACTAGCCAGAAAGAATGTATACAGACTATAGGTGTCATTTGTGTTTAGAGATGCCAATTAATAAGATCAACCATACAGGTAACACTAAAGAAACACGGTAATAGCTAGTGGATATAAAACTTATACTAAACCTGTATATATATCCCACGTCAGACAGGGACACACTACCAAAAACAGCCTTCCCGAACTGAAACCCTCCAAATGTTTTGGAGTCCAACTCCCATCTGCCTCAGCCAATATGGCTTATGCTGGTTGGGGATGATGGAAGCTGTAATTCAAAACATATGGAAGGCAGCAAGTTGGAGATCTGGCTAAACTGAATCATTCTGGGTGTCAGTAGCCAAACAGTACAATGGGGAACAGCACTTTATTTCAGAAGTCTTTGATGAGAACAAAAAGCTAGGGGAAAACCAAGTAGAACAGTAACATACAACCACAAAATGCCTACACTCATGTTTTACTTGTCATTTAATATATTTCTCAAGGCACTGACCAAAGATCCTCTACAAATTTATTAAAGAGCCAAAGTCAAGCATTAGATCCAAACAGCAAAGTAGTAACAGTTCCAGATCGAAACAACCAGGCATCATACATAGCAGAATTCAGATTATGATGTAGAAGATACCACCATGTGTCTCAGTTTGAAGACTCATATCCTATCTCTTTTCCCCCCTGAAGTATCAAGTTATATTTTCTAACTAGCCAGACAAAGATTCATTGCAATTGTACCTCAAGTTCAATATTAATCTCCCCTCCAATTTTCTCTGTGAAAACAGCACTTAGTATTTGCCACTGCCTGGGAAGGGGTTTGTATTACTCCATCTACAAACCAAGACATCAGATGAATCCCAAATCTAGAAATTTGATACAAAACAAGTTATACTGGCATTTAAGTAACATTTCCTCTCTCTTGAAGAGATAACCTTGTTTCTTTGAAATCCCAGGGGTCAACATGATCCATCATATTAAGATGGTATTTTTTATATATAGGTCAGACTACTGGGTACTCTAGGGTTTGAGTCACCTTCATCCATAGTCCGTGACATAGCTGCTTTGTGCAAGTCATACAAATTCATTTTATTAAAACAATGTCCTTGTCCTTCAGTGTCCAGCATAGTGTGTCCAGATCCTCCACTTTACTTTAGTGAAGCTGACTGCAGATTGTTTTGCAGTCTTGTAATGTTTTCAGGAAGGCCTGAAGGTGGAAAATCCTGCCTCAACACAAGTTTTTTCCAATTACATGACCTTTAGATGCAAGTTCTATGAGCAAAAGAAATCTTCCCAGTTATTTGTGTGTCCTATGTATACCCTATGTATTCACCTACTACCAGAGTGCAACAAACAAATATAAAACTACTGGCAATTAGCACCTGTCCAGTACTTTTAACTCTCTTGCATGTCTGGCAGTCTGTGAGCAAGGACTAAAACTTCCAAGTTAAGCATGTGAGAACTAAAGAGTGAATGAATGGATGCAAGTCCGTGGGCACTTTTTTCCCCAATTCCCTCCCCTCCTCTACAAAAAGCAATGCCTACTTTCAGTGTTTCCCTACCTTCTGCACTTGTTGCCTCCATCACTGGCAAAATTTCATTTCTTACCTCCAAAGTTTATCTACCCACCCACTTAAAAAAGGTATAAAGACTGAGGTTACAACCCATGCACACTAATCTAGGACCAAAGTCCTATTATGAATGTAGTATAATTCACTTCCTAATAATAATAAGCCTGCTCAGGGATCAAGCTGGAATCAGCCCCAGCTAGCATGGCCAGTTATCAGGTAGATAGGAGTTATAGTCCAACAACATTAGCAGTAAAACTCTTCTATACCTGAAACCAGGGAAACTTACTCCTGAACAACAAAAAAGGTAAAGGGTGCCTGGCTGAAAAGCTGCAACAATCCTATGCACTCTAAGAGGCTTACTCTTGAATAAACCTCTACCTATAAACTTTACCTATAGGTAAATCCCTATGGCTGAACCTAGGGAGACTTGCTCCCTCAAAGCACGCTGTTGGGTTTCCTACCAGCGCACTCTTACCCAGGAGCAAAGTCTCATGACTGAATATTGGCCAGTTTCCCTAACCTGCTCAGAGAATCAAGCTGCAAAGCTGCAACAGCACAACCCCTCCTCCCGCTTTAAACTGCGAGTTAAAACAAAACAAAATGGAAAGTCCTACCAATGGGTTTTATTCTCCGAATAAAGCCGCTCAAGCAAATTCATCCTTACTAATGTATCGATGAAACCCCCCTACCCATGTGTGCTTGAAACTCGGGAGGGGGTATAAAATCCCGCATGCACAATATTTTAGGCGTGCTCTTCCATTAAGGTCAATAGAGAGATCTCTCCCCCCCCCCCACACACACACCCGCAAGTTCTTCTTTCCTGCTCAATTCCAAGTAAAGTGTGCAATGGGATGGCTGCCTTTAAACCCCTCGCCTGGCTGTGCTCCTCCGCGAGCACGCGCGCGCCCCACCACCAGCCCCTCCTTTTCATCATGCACAGAGAGGAGAGAGAGGCGCCCCGTGGCTTAGCGGGGAGAAAGCCCTCCCGCCACAACCCGCTCGCTCGCCATGACACACACACACACGACGCGATGAGCCTGCAGAAATCGGCCGGGTAGGCCCAGCCCTTGCCAAGCCAGGCACACACGCAGCGTGCTCCTGCCCCGAGGAGGAGGAGGAGGCGAGGCCTGGCCGGGCCACAGCGCGGAGGGGAAACCCTTCATTCAGGGAAAGGGAATAAAAGGTGGCGGCCTCCGGGCTCGGCTTGAGGCGTTTACCTGCGCGCCGTGGACGGCCATGGCGCCCCCGTCCCCGCTCGGCGGGGGAGGCGGCGGCAGCAGCGAGCTCAGCGTCTCCCTCAACGCCTCACGCTGCTGGCCCCGCCGCCGCCATCTTCTCTCTTCGCGCACACACACCACACAGGAGAGGGCGGGCAGCGCGAGGCGGGGCGGGTAGCTGCGCCTGCGCAAAGACGCGAGCGCAGCTAGTTATCCTGGCTCACGTCGCGCGCTCCGGTGTCTGTCCCAGTCGCGCGCGTGTGTGCGCGCGCGCCCTGACAAAAAAGGTCTCTTGTCGAGGATCTCGCGTTCCTTCCCCGCGCGCGTGCGTACTCGGTGATTGCCCGAGATTGACAGAAGGGAGGGAGGGAGGCGAGAGGCGGACACGTTTTTGCGCGCGCGCGCAGCTGCTTCGTCAAGCGACCGCGAGAGAACGAAGCGGGGGTTAGAAGAAAGAAAAAAAAGCAAGGCGGAGGCAAACGAGAGACTGGTGATACATTACGCATGCGCAGCTCTTCCCTACTATTGCGCTGGGATAAAGGCAAATCAATGTGAGGGAAAAGGCGGGGCGGGGGTGAGGAGGGTTCTGCGCATGCGGCCCTCAAGGCGGGGAAGGGAAAGAATAAAAGTGCATTTTGCGCGTGCGTAGTTCGACCGCCAAGCTCGAGAGCGCGCATTGGGCTTGCTGTATCAAGAGATGAATGAATATTCCGCGCATGCCCAGCACTGTCAAGGGGTGGGATTGGGCGGTTCCGTTTGGTGCGCATGAGCAAAGAAATGCTGAAACGCTTGTGCTGCGCAGGCGCTGTGTTAGGATTGTTTCAACATAGTGGGCGGAATGTGAATGAATGAGCAGGAAAGCAACACTGACAGTTGTGGATGGTGCTTTTTCTTGTTCTTATCTTGCAATTATATCTTCAGTTATAATAATATATATACACACAACCGAAACAAAACTAATCCAACAGGTGCAGCAAGCGGCAGATTTATGGATCCTAGTTCTATAAATGGGCAATGCGTTTGAAGGAAATTGGTTTGTCATGGGGCGCGGTGGTCACATATATTGCAATTCCTCAAAAAAATTGCTGTAAAAGCAACCATTGTTCTACTGATTCTGTGCTGCAAGCAGGCTACTGCTACAACTAGTGTGGGTGAAGGAAAAAGGTAAAGGTAAAGGTAACCCTGCCCGTACGGGCCAGTCTTGCCAGACTCTGGGGTTGTGCGCCCATCTCACTTAAGAGGCCAGGGGCCAGCGCTGTCCGGAGACACTTCCGGGTCACATGGCCAGCGTGACATCGCTGCTCTGGCGAGCCAGAGCTGCACACGGAAACGCCGTTTACCTTCCCGCTGGTAAGCGGTCCCTATTTATCTACTTGCACCCGGAGGTGCTTTCGAACTGCTAGGTTGGCAGGCGCTGGGACCGAGCAGCGGAAGCGCACCCCGTCGCAGGGATTCGAACCGCCGACCTTTCGATCGGCAAGTCCTAGGCGCTGAGGCTTTAACCCACAGCGCCACCTGCGTCCCTTGTGGGTGAAGGAAACCTGGGTTCAAATTCCCACTTGCCATGAAACATACTGGTTGATCTTGAGCCACCTACCCTTTCACAGGGTTGTTAAAATGAGAGGGAGAATCACACACTAGGCTTCTCAGAGGAAGAGTCGCATAAAATTCAAACTGTAATACAATAGAATACAATGTAAGTAATAAAAGCAATGGATATATAATTAAAAAGCAACATGAATCTTTTACTGCAATGGATGTGCCATCTCCCATCTTTGGCCTCAAACCCAGATACCCAGCGGCACGGCAGACCACATGAATTGATGTTCACACACCACAATTGGGGAACCCCTGCACTACTAGGTAAAACCTCCCAAAAAGTCTTCAAGGGAAGCACCACAGGGTGTATTTAACAGTAGTCAAACCTGCAGTTTATAAAGCACAGATCAATATTTCAAGTTCTCAAGAAGGGTGCAACCTACACAAGAAACAGTACTGGTTGAAAGCGCTCTTAACCACTGTGGCATCCTGCCAAATGAAAACTCCCAGGCTACCTGTTCAGTTGGGGAAACTGAAACTTCATTGATCAGAGGCAAATATCAAGGCAGTCCAGATGTCTGCATGTTTACATTGTTATTACAGTTTTTTGTGTTTACTGCACCAAACACAACGTCCCATTCCCAGGGGTCCTGGGGGGGGCAGAGTTATTACCAGTCAAATCCTTGCATGGGTGGGGAGAGAAGTTAGGGGAGGGAAACCCATTTATTTTAAGTTATATATTTTGTTCCAGGTGAAAAACATTAAATGCCTGTTAGAAAGCGGGTGTGGTACAGGGTGCCTAAATTGAAAGGTGATTTTCTTAACCATGTCATGTGCTCCAGCTACAAAGGATTCGGAAAGAAAACAGGGGCTAGGCCTCCCCAGAATGGTGCAATTAGTAACAGAGACAGCCTGGCTGGCTTTATTAAAGGGAACTCCCCAAAAACAACTTTAGTGAGAAATGTATTAAAAACACTATAATTTGTGGGAGGGGCCAAGCTGTGTTGCAACGGATTGTTCGTACCCTCGGTGGAGCACATCTGTGGATTCCTCCCTTTTAATGGAGGGCTAGGGAGAAGAGAAGGCGAAAAGGGGGGCCCCTCCCTAGGAAAGGCTCCTTCTCCATTAATAAAGGTGTGCAAACGGCAATCCGGAGGCGCCGCTTCCGCCCCTCGACGCAGCGGAGGCACTTCCGCCGAGGCCATGGCGCCCGTGTCCCGCTCGCGGAGCCCAGTGGAGACGCCGCCCTCGCGGCGGAAGCGGAGCGGCAGCTCGACCAGCCCGTCCCCGCCCAGGTCCAGCCGCTGCAAGAGTTCCCGCGCCCGGTCCCGGTCCCGGTCCCGGTCCCACGATCGCGGCAGCAGCGGCGGGTTTCGTCAGCGCCCCGGGCCCCCTCACCCCTTCGGGCCCCGGCCGGGCTCCGAGCACTACGGCAAGGAGCAGGAAGAGTCGCTGAGGCAGAGGCGACTAAACGAGAGAGAGAGAATAGGTGAGCTTGGAGCACCTGAAGTTTGGGGGGTCTCGCCCAAAGTTCCCGACCGGGACTCTGATGAGCACACCCCTGCAGAAGAAGAGGGGGGCGCATCTAAAAAGAGCAGCTCCTCTGGTTCCAGCTCAGAAGAGGAGCAGAGGAAGAAAAAGAAGAGGAAGAAGAGAAAGGCTGCTTCACGTGAGGAGGGGGGGAAGAAAGTCAAGAAGAGGAAAAAGAAGCATAGGAAAAAGAAGTCCAAGAAAAGAAAGAGTAAGAAAAGCAGGGATTTGAGCAGCAGCGAAGACTCCGATGGTGACCAACAGCAAGAGGGGGATCTCTGGACTGAGAGAGTAAGAAATGCAGATGGGGAGGGTTGCATAGGACCAGAAGCTCCCATTACCCATGCCTCTCAAGAGGACCGACCCTTGAACTATGGGCACGCTTTACTCCCCGGCGAAGGCGCTGCCATGGCCGAGTATGTAAAAGCTGGGAAACGCATCCCTAGGAGAGGTGAGATTGGCCTAACCAGCGAAGAGATTGCGTCATTTGAGAAGTCTGGCTACGTGATGAGCGGCAGCAGGCACCGGAGAATGGAAGCTGTGCGCCTGCGGAAGGAGAACCAGATCTACAGTGCAGATGAAAAGAGGGCCCTGGCGTCTTTCAACCAGGAGGAGAGGCGGAAGAGGGAGAACAAAATTCTGGCAGGCTTCCGAGAGATGGTCTACAGGAAAACCCAGGGCAAAGATGACAAATGAAGTGGATGTTTCTTCTTGTGTATATTGACAAGCAGCACCTGTTAACAGCGATCTGCAAACGGGTGTCCAGCGCCACAGCCCGATTTGCAGGACATACTCCAGGTTGAACTTTAGAAAATGGTTTGTGTGTATCAAATAAGAACATTGACAGGTGTATGTGGACAGCCCGGTTTCACCAATTTGCTGCATGGTGTTGTCAGCAGCAGAAGGACAATGGTCTAAATGAAACAAAGCATGCTCTCTTGCAAACCTTCCCAAAATATTGCTAGGAATCCAATATATTGTGCAAGTTGGTAACTTCAAAAAACACTTTGTAAAATCCTGAGCAGCAAACCAAGACTTATGCAACTGAAACTTGGCTTTGTTTAAAATCATTTGCTAAGAGAATGTTGGGTTTGAGCCGCAGAGAGTGTGGATCAAAGAGATCTTCCTATCACCGCTACCTCCTGAAAATTCAAACACCTGCCCACCTAGTTTCAGTTCCTAGGAAAAACACTAAATATACTTGTAATTTGTGGTAGAAGTTAGGCCAGCTCCAGCTTCTTTTTCACCAGTAGGTGCACCTTGTAAACATTCCCGTTTTTCTGTTATGCTCACAAAACATAAACCTTTGGTCTGATCTGGCAGGCCTCTTCTGATGCAGTGCTGACATGCGTGTTGTCTTCAAAGGGCAATGAATTCAAAATTTATGACTACATGGCATAACCACTTCTTTGGAAATGGTTTGTGAAGTTGGTTCACAAACTTGTAGAATTAAAACATGCCCAAATGGAAAGCGGAGAAGAAATCGGAGTCAGCCCATGTTTAGTGTTTATACTAGAAAATGGTTTATAAATGTATTCAACTCCAGCTATATTAAACTCATTCTAGTACATGAATTAGTTATCAGATATTTCTCTCCTACAGATAACTTGGTATGTCTTTTAATGACAGAATTCCTTATTTTTTATTTTTAAAATGAAGCTTTTTCATTGGGTGAACACATCTTTAGAGAATCAGAAGCACTAAGTTATGCTTTGTATTTATTTTCAGTCGCTCCAAGTAGCCCTTCCAGGTCTGAGAAACAGGAATAAATCCCTTAACTCGGGAATGGAAACCTGGCAACCTCCAGATGTTCAGACTACAACTCCCTTCCTGACCACTGGCCACACTGATGGGATCCCACAGCATTTGGAGCAAGGGGGGAGGGGCAACTGGATCTACCCAACAGGCCTGATAGTTATCTGCTACGCCCACCCTGCAGGCCAAATTTCACAGGTGGGTAGGGCTGCATACCTATAAATCACCTGGTGTCAGGCAATACTTTTTTGCCCCCATGGTTGAAAGCAAACTGCAGGCAAATGCATAGCCTGCAAGTGCCTTTTAAAGCACTCCATCAGACCTGATGGATCATCAGGGCTCATGGAGGACTTTGCACAGGGCTTTGCAGACCTCCTCAATCAGGTGCCTGCAAACCTCTTTCAGCTGAGCCAGGTTGGTGTGGTTTGACTGAAATGGCCTTCCGAGCCCATTGAAGATGCTTCACAGCTCCAGTTATGTCTGCAGGTCAAAAATAACTTACCCCTGATCTAAATGGTCTTGGTTCTTCATCCTTTCCTTGACAAGTAATTTATTGTTCAGCCATTCAATTTATTGTTCAGCAGCCATGGAAAAACCCTACCCATCTTGATTCCCAACCCGGGGTGAAGTACTCATGTTGATCTATATAGGTATGGGAATCAGTTCTGTTAGCACATCACCCAAATTTGGCAGTGATTAAAACCATATCCTGTGCATGTCATGGACAGGACTCTAAATCATGCCCCATGACCATCATACATTACTGGTGATGACAAAAAGATATCCCACAACTCTGGGGGCTGGTTGAGTTTGGCTGTAGAGTTAAGCAGTTCTGTGGTTGCAAAGTTCTCCTTAAAGGAGCGGGAAAATGACATCTGACAATGAAGGAAAAGCAAGCTTAGCTTCAGATTTGTTTCTTGCTACAACTCCCACAGAAGCTCCCTCTGATTGGTTCCCCAAGGCTCCATCACTCCAATCACAGTTGTTTCCATGCCTCTCATTTCCATCAGCAGCTGAAATGCCAATCTTGGTTCCCATATTGGATTTTTTTTTTAAAAAAAATAGGCAGTTGTATAAACCATCAGGGATGGGGAGATCTCCGGGGCTGAGATGTGACTAGCCCTATTAGCAAATTAGCCACATTTACATATGGCAGAGTCTATTGCAAAACGAGGCAAAATCTGGCAATACTTTAGGGCAGGGACATCCAACTCCCAATAGACTGCAATCTACTCACAGTATAAAAAAAACTGGCAGTGATCTACCCATTGTTGTAAAAAGACTGGCAGTGATCTACCCAAAGTTGTGGAGCTTTTTTTAGTAAGCCAAAGTTGTTGTTTTTTTGCTTTTTTGTAAGGAGATTGCTGAGGGGCCAGATCAACCAGGATCTACCAGGAGCACCCCACAATCTACCATGCCTGCTTTAGGGTATAGACATGCCTGCTTTAGGGTATAGACATATTGACTCTGGATGGGCTCAAAAAAGTGGATGGAGAAAAGGTTTTCTCCCTCTGTCCTAACACTAGAACTCATAGGGATCCAATGTTGAGAGATTCAGGACAGATAAAAGGAAGTACATAGTTACACTATGAAACTCACTGCCACAAGAGGCAGTGATGGCCACCAACCTATATAACTTTAGAAGTGGAATGAACAAATTTATGGAAGGCAAGGCTACTGAAGGCTGCTAGCCGTGATGGCTCTGCTCTGCCTCAATGGTTGTAGGCAATAATGTTTCTGAATACCAGTTGCTGGAAGCTGCAGGAGGGCACAATGCTCTTGCACTTAGGTCCTGCTTGCACGTTTTCTACAGGCATCTGGTTGGCCACTATGAGAACAGGATGCTGGACTAGAAGGGATGTTGGCCTGATCCAGCAGGCTCTGCATATGCTCTTATGTAATTAGGACTTGTGAAAGTACTGTTACTTAGAAAGGTATTTGATAGCGCATTCACTTTTCAGTTACGCTGGTCTTGTTTTAGAAGAATGGTAGCCACCTAGCAATGCAAAAGTGTGTCCTTGCTTTTTCCAAGGCAAGATTTCACAGCAAAGTTATCCACACTGCCTGGGAAAGCTCCAGTGTGACACACTCCCAAACAGAAATGACAGGACTATAATTATGCATCGGAAGCTTTAAGAGTAATTAACACACCAGGTGACAAGTTACAGGCTAGGTATTAGCAAAAACGTGTCTCATTTAAAAAATGATACAAAAGGTTTCAAAAACTCTTAGAAAACAAACTTTCATTGTCTGGAGTGAGAATGGGGAATCTTCCCCACCATGTCATTGAGACTCCATCCAAATGGCAGCATTTAAGTTCTTATAAAATTATACAGTAGTACATTTGTATAAAATAAACATACTGGCTGATGGACACAGATGGACCATTCAAGCCAAAGACAAGTGACAAGGGCCTCAATGCAGCAGGAGACAAAAGCAATGTTTCCTTGTTTCAGGTAACCGACCCAGTTGCTGGAATATACCAGTTACTTACTCCAGAACAATGTCCAATTCAAGCTTGGGAGACTTTAACAAATGCAGCTTTTAATACTCGGCACACCTGAATTTTTAAACACAAGTAACCCTCACTTCGCTCTCACTTCAATGCTTTCCTTACACTTGAATAGGGAACACACATATTGCCCACAATTAAAGGCATACCTCCCAACTTGTAGCTACACTGGATGAGTGAGAATTGAAGGAGAACTCTTTGAATTACCGTTCCAGTTTCTTTTAGGACAACCTGCTTTTCTCTCAACTCCTGTCTCCTTCCTTTGATTTCTAAACAGATGTTCCCAACCACCATTTTTTACATACATTTTACCATTTCTTCTAATGGATTTTGTTCAATAATGACATGACAGTCCCAAGAACAATATGGCATTAACATTCAACTGCCTTTCCTGGAGCCATGAAGATATTTCATCATCAGAAATCACCCAGTCCAACTGACAAGGGGGTGGAAGGAACCCTTTGTTGTAGTTTTATGGAAGTTTCCAAAGCCGTTTACAATGCTATATAAAATATGATTAGAGGTTTGGTACACATTCTTTCTCCATGGCTGAACTGCCCAAAAGTTTGTCATCTCCCTTGATTCTGATGCCGTTTCATTTTTGGCCTTTTCTTTTTATCTTCTGATCTTGGTTTTAACGCGCACACACAAGCAGAAACCCCAGCAATTGCTTTTGGAAGATCAGTTCCTTTTTGCCACTTGTTCTTCTCTTTGTTGTACACCTGGACGGTTCTGGAGAAGACAGTGTCCTCCCAGCTATAGCCACCAAGGATGTAGATCTTGCCTTCCCACATGGCCACTCCAGATTCACTGTTGGCTTGCAGCAAGGGGGCCACTCTGGTCCACTGATTGCACTGTGGGCTGTAAGACTCCACAGCCAAAATGTCAAAGCGGGTCATCGTTTCAAGGTAATCGTCACTGCCGCCAATGGAGTAAATGTCATCCTCCAAGGTGCACATGCTATGCCAGCCGCGGGCGGTGATCATTGGCCTCTTCTCTTCCCACACGTCGGTGCGATAATCGTAGCAGAGCAGATTTTTGCGATAGGGGCCAATTTGGTAATCGTGGCCTCCTGATATATAAACCAAATCATTGTGGGCTGCGCCAGCATGGCCATAAGTAAACCTAGGACAGAAAGAAAGGGGAAGGGGGAAAGATATACCGTATTTTTTGCACCATAACACTCACTTTTTTCCTCCTAGAAAGTAAGGGGAAATGTCTGTGCGTGTTATGGAGCGAATGCCTATGGATGGCAGGGGGATCTGCTGCAGTCGTGAGCAGAGGATCCATGGTTCCTCTTCCCTCCTCTGTGGCTCACTTTGAAACAGCAAAGCGGGAGAAGAGCCGCTGAGTGGGGAGGAGAAAGGGACAGGGAGCCTGCTTGCTTTAAAGGAGCAAAGCGGGAGAGGAGAGGAGCCTTCTCCCCTTATACCCCTCTTCTGCATTATTAGCAGCATCCTTCTCCACACACCCCATGCGTGCTCCTTGTCCCCTGAGCGCTTTTAATTCCCTCCCCACCTAAAACGTGGTTACAAAGCATGCATCCACATGGATCCTCAGGATTTTTGCATTGGGCTACCCCAAACTCACCGTCAGATCACATGTCTGTGGCCACAGCATGAACCACAAAAATCATACACCCACTGTTTCGTTATAATATTTTTTTTCTTGTTTTCCTCCTCTAAAAACTATGTGCGTGTTATGGTCGGGTGCGTGTTATAGAGCGAAAAATACGGTAATCAGTTGTGGGGTTCCCTTCAAGGTACAGAAGGAAACCCTTTCAAACAATATGAATATTTTAGAAATCCCACTAAACTTTGAAGTACCGTTATCATAATAGTAATAGTGGTGGTTGGGGTCATAATAACAGCCTACAGGATGCAACACTAATGGTGTTCTGGTCCTGAATAGGGGCCCACACAATGCAGAAAGGCAGGACATTTGCTTTCAGCACCAAGGAGAGCTCCTAGAGACCCACTTGCTCCTATGAAGGTTGGAGGTGAAGTGAAGTATTTTCAACCTCAGCCTCCCATGCTCCTAGGCTCCTGGCTCTCAGCACCAAATAGAGCTCCTAGTGAGCAACTTGCCCTTTAGAGGGGCTGGAGGTGACCTGAGGCTTTCTGAGCCTCTGCCTACTGTCCACAACCCCTATGCAATGCCCCCTTTGTTTGAGGAAATACAGACAAAAAACTCTGCTTCTCTTGTGTGCCATGTGCCATGGACCCGATTCAGTGTCCCAGTCTCTGCTGGATTCCACTGCCATGACTCCCAGTTACTGCTGAGTTCTGCAAGCCAAGAGATCAAATTCCACTTTGCCCCTGGACAGTCTGAGGATCCTTACAGCTTTTCCTTCGAATTGCCACCACAAAGAGTAAGAGGCAAAAAGCAAACCACTTAATTTTGCAACTTTCCCCAGGAAACTCACATTGTTCTTTTTGCAACATAAAACAGCCCTCCACAACCTGGTACCTTGTTGGACTCCCAACTTCCACCAGCCCCAGCCAACATGACCAGCGGCCAGTGAGGATGGCAGTTATACTCCAAAAACATACAGAGGGTGCTGGATTGAGTGAAAGCCAAAATAAAACAAGGGTGGGGGATAATCTTCAGCCTGAGACCCCATTCCCTTCTGCAAAGCCTTCCAGGGCTCACCTGCCACTAGCGGCCATGGCAAGAGGCAAAACACACAGACACTATACACATACTTGACAACTGCAAAGCAGGGTCATGGCTTGGGGAGGATTGATAAAAGAGGCTTGGAGGGCCAGATCTGGCCCCCATATACACCCCCATATGAATGATTGTCTCCAGATCCTGATCCAGGTTACCTTGGCAAGCCTGCTACATAGGTCCATGTATCTTTCTCCGGGCTGTAGATCTCAACAGATGAAAGTGCTCCATTTTCATTCCTTCCACCGACAGCCACTAGCATGCCCTTGATGGCAGCCAGATAGAAGTCTACACGACGCTGCCTCATGGAAGCAAGCTGTGAAAGAAAAGGAAGCCCCACAACATACCTGAATAGTCATATAGACACACACACACACGTATTTATGTATCATTTTTTAATTTATGATTTTCAGTTATATTCATTTCAATAGTTTTACAGTCATTTTAACATTCCAATACTTGACTTCCTTCCTCCTCTTTCTGAGGTTCCTTAAATTTATTTTTATCATTTCCTGCATATTCTAAATTAACTTATATTTTTGATGGCCAGACAATAGTCTAGAAAACAGATTGGCTCACAACAATGCCAGATAAAGGAGTTGGTCATGTCTAGATTAGGCTATTCTAACCATATCAGAAGAAAGATATCTTCAGGAAGCCTGATTAATTCAATAACAGATGTATCCATTTACAGAGAGGCACCCAAACCCCATCCTCACTCGAACGTCTCTCTTGATGAGAACAGGAAATCAAGGAGTTAGTAAAATAGAAGTGACTTGCTACAGGGGAGAGACTGTTGGAACAATTGAGGAGGAAGAATTTGACACTTGTACTGTATTTAAATTTTTTTAAAAAGCTTTGATTAATTTATTCAGAATTTTGTACTGAAAACCTCTAGAAAGAAGCTATTTTAATTTAATATACAGTGGTGCCCCGCAAGACGAATGCCTCGCAAGACGAAAAACCCGCAAGACGAAAGGGTTTTTCGGTTTTTGCGACGCTTCGCTAGACGATTTTCCCTATGGGCTTGCATCGCAAGACGAAAGCCCATAGGGAAATCTCGGGGACCTTTTTTTAAATGCTGGCGGTGGGGAGCAAAGCCTTTTCCCCCCCTCCGGACTTCAGAAGAGGTCCAGGAAGGCCGGCGGGGGCGAAAGGCTTTGCTCCCCACCGCCAGCATTTTAAAAGCGGTCGGGATAGCAGGGAAGCGCTTCCCGCTATCCCGGACGGCTTTTGAAGCCTGCCTAACCGGGGGCTTTTAAATCGCCCCGGGACTGTCCGGGGCGATTTAAAAGCCCCCGGAAGGCTTTTGAAGCCTCCACCCGCCGCCCGGCTTCAGGGCATCGTCCCGATGCCGGGCGGCCGGGCGGGAAAGCCTCCCCCCGCCGCCCGGCTTCAGAACCATGTCCCGAAGCCCGGCGGCGGGGCGGGAAAGCCTCCCCCCGCCGCCCGGCATCGGAACGATGTCCCGAAGCCGAGCAGCGGGGCGAGAAAGCCTTTGTCCCCCCTGCCTGCCTTCCCAGGGGCTTTTAAATCGCCCCGGACAGCGGAGAAGTCCTCCGCTGTCCCGGGCGATTTTAAAATGCCGCCCGCCAGAAGAGGTCGGGGGAAGGCGGTTTCCATAGGAACGCATTAATTGATTTTCAATGCATTCCTATGGAAAACCGTGCATCGCAAGACGAAAAACTCGCAAGACGAAGAGACTTGCGGAACGAATTAATTTCGTCTTGCGAGGCACCACTGTACAATGTAAGTTTTGCTTTATTTTGAATTTTTTTTTTTTAATTTTGTGGTTTAGTATTTTGAATTAACTAGGAGGGGGAACACAATCTTTTCAGTACTCAGGGCATCCCAAGCTCTTCGAGTTACTTACTTCCTATAATAAACTGCTTTGTTATTTTCTTACTCCACAAACATCTCTGTGCACGTGTTTGCAACAAGTAAAGTCTACCTCTATCCAAACTCACAAGCCTATCAAAGCTCCAACACCACCCCTCGCCCCAATTTCTGACCTTTCTTAGAGAACAGTGCCTCATTTTCTCAGTCTTCTACGCACCACCATGAACGCTAAGAAACTGCTCCCCCCGCCTCCATTGAATCTGGAGGGGCATGATATATTGCAATATGGAGACCAGATTCCGCAGTTCACAGCATAAGCATTGCTGCACAGATGGCTGCACTCCTTGGTTTTCATGTTTTAAGGACAGAAGTCTTTTACCTTCTTCTAAAAGCATAAAATTTTACAAGAACATATATGTGCCCATTGCAGCTGAAGCCTCACCTTTATCCAGTGGTTACACCGAGGGTCATACCTATATAGAAGATTGGAGGCGGCATCCCCACCATTATCTCGTGAAAAGCTTCCTCCGGCAATGAAGATGAACCCTCCGAGCACTGCAACGCAGTGGTGGCTCCGTGGAGCAGGGAGCGGTGTTTCCCTCACCCACTGCCCCGTTTTGGTGTCCAGGAAGCAGGTGTCGTCACTCAGCTCCAAGCAATTTTCCGAAACCTCCCCGCCGACGAAGAGGAGCTTTTCTTCACTCGTGCGGAGAGTGGTCCGCTTGTTCTGAAGGACCGGCTGAGCCGCGACGTTGTTGTGGTAGTGGACCGCCTCTTCGACGAAGGTCTCACAGTTGGTTTCTTTTGAGAGGAGGGAGCAGACAGCCGGCTTGACGCGGTGCAGCAGGTCACTCTTTGGTATCAAGGGGAAATGGATGTTTTCCAAGATGGAGTAGGCCTCCCTCTCCCTCTCTGGTGACTGCGTCAGCCACTGCAACGCGGCCTGCAGCAAGTCGTGCTCACATTCCTGCTGGACGTCGTCACTGCCCAGGTACTGGCACAACTTCTGGATGGAAATGTTCTGCAGGAAGAGTGGCGTGAAAGACAGCGTACCAAAGTTCCTCAAGATGAAGGAATCAATGTACAAGTCCAGGCGCCTGAGGTTGTAGAGAGAGGCCAGCTCCTGCAGGTACAAGTAGTTCTCCTCGTTGACCTCGTTTTCCAGGTACTCGCAACAGAAGTCAACCACCTTCCAGATCTGCAGCAGGTGGGCAGTTTCCAAAATGTAATCAATGTTGCCACCATCGAGGGAGAGCTCGCTCCCATACAGGAAGTCCACGATGGCTTTGAGGCCAACATAGGATGCTCCAAAGAGCTCCACCTCTTTCTGGTAGGCTTCCCGCATCCCAATGGTGAACATTGAGTTGAAATAGTCACTGCAGACCGCTAAAATGTTCCGATGGGCGGGGACCCTCTGCTCGTCCGCAACCAGAACGACATCACAGAAGAGACCACGTTGCCTCTGTTCGTTCAAGCTCTGAAGAACTAGGTTGGAGTGGTCAGCCCATTTGTATACCTGAAAGGAAGAGAATGGGTGTCAAATTGCTATTCAATTGAGGGGTAATAAATCTATTCATTTATCTGGCAGAGGGCCACGCTCCCTCGGAGGTAATCTTTTGGGAGCAACATGGCAGCACAGGGAGTGGTTCCAGCGCCACCTCACACTCTCTCTGTTTATCTCTTAAGAAGACCACCACCCTTCCATCTCTTTCTTACGGGAGAATCAAGAGGGAGGGAGGAGAGAAAGCAAATACAGCAAATACATTTTCTTAGGAGAGAGAAAATGCTGGGTAGTGATGATCTTAACTGGCCGCCACCTTCCTGGTATATGCCTGGAATTAGGCAGGGGGTCACACAAAGCCCTGCAGTCACAGGTTGGCCGTTTGCCCCTCTCCTGGGCAGTTCAGGAGAGCCACATCTCAGAGTGGTTGCTATGCATGCAGAAAGTCCCTGGATCAATACCCAGCTTCTCCAGGTAGAACTGGGAGAAAACTCTGTACGCGGACCAGTGGTTTGACCAATATGGCAGCTTCCTATATCTCTTGGGAAGGGTCTTAGTTCATAAGGGGAGCACCTGCTTTCCAGGCAGAATGTCCCTGGCATCTCCAAGTAGGGCTGGGAGAGGACCCTGCCTAAAACCCTGGAGAGCTGGTGACAGCCAGTAATAACTGCAGTAAACCAGATGGATGAATGGTCTGACTCAATATATAGCAGCTTCCTAAGAGACAGTGGTCTCCTCATTGGACAACAGAACTATGAACCAGGGTTAGACATTTTTGGAACAAAGCAACTTCTAAAAGCAACCATCAGCACATGTGGAAAACAGGAGAGGTTCTTTTCATATATTATTTGAAAACCACTACATTCCACATGTAAAATGGGCGTTAATTCTGGCGTATTATACAGAGAAATGCAAGTCTCCCATATCTGTGGGAGAAGTTCCAGTCTGCCAACGTAACAAGCAATACGTGCAAAAAGTCACAGACCTTTGAGGATTCGCTTATCTTGTGTGGGCGAGAAATCCTTGCTTGTCTTGTTCCTTCCATCATTGTGCAGCTTCTTGCAATCCTATGAGTGTGGAAAATATACAACAAATTAACAACCCAGTCACCTTTGAAAGAGACAGCAATATGAACTCTAATTACAGGGGCCTAGAATACAGTCAATGAGTTCAAGTTTTAACTTTAGTCAATTGCTTAGATCAGGAATTGGGAAACCCTTTTTGGGCTGAGGGCCACAGGGAATTCCAATAGTGGGTGGGACCCAACTGAAAAGTGGGTGGGGCCCTACCCAGGAGCAAGCCCCACTGAGTTCAAGGGGCTGTGGGTATAGGATTGAAACCTCCATTGAATAAAGAAACACTTTTTAATCAGATAAAAAATTACCTCCAATGTTGTTTTTTAAACAGATAATATTGTTTAAAACTGCAGGCTGCAAATGCCATCTTAAAAAGGCATCCTCTTCCGTGCAATAAAGAAGTGAAAAGGAAATTGTTTTGAAGGAAATGAAAAGTTTTGCAAGCTTAGGACAACAGCTTAATCAGTTTATAGTGCAATGCGGTGGTCCTTTGCTATGCAGCAGGTAGTCTCCTACACATAGGATTGTACCAAAAGTCTCATAGGTTTCATTGACAGGTTAGGCATAATCAGGAGGCTCCCAAAAGGTTTCCCCATCATAAAGTTAGAAAGAACGACAAAGGTCAACTAGGCCATCCATTTGCTGATGCAAGAAAACTGCTGCTATAGCATCTGCAATAGGTAGCAATCCAGCCTCTGCTTAAAATCCTTTAACCAAGGACAGTCCACCATCTTCCAATGCAGCCATTATTTGGCAGGCAATTCATTCCCCCCCTTGCAGAATATTTCAACTGCCAGAGAGGAGGGTGCACTCAGCTAAGGTAAGACATCATTCCTTGGAATCTTGGCACAGCCTTTCCACTAGCACAGAGTGGTGCCTATTTATCTCCTTGCACTTTTTGGCGTGCTTTCAAACTGCTAGGTTGGCAGGAACAGGGACCGTCACGGGGATTCGAACCGCCGACCTTCCATCGGCAAGTGCTAGGCTCAGTGGTTTAGACTACAGTGCCACCCGCGTCCCTCTACACATATACAGGACTGCACTATTAACAAGCAAGCCCAGTTCTATGTGGTTTCCTTCTAGGTAACTGCATATAGGACTGAAGCCGCTTTTGGATTGCCCTTAGAGGCGTAAAAAGAAGATTTGAAACCAAAACATGTAAAAGAAAATGTCCTTAACAAATATTTCAGCATTCTAGTCAGTTAAGGATGACATTTTCACTTAACTAATGTGTTAGTTTGCTTTTAGGTTATGAAATTAACAGTGCAGTCCCAGACCTGTTTACTTCGGACTAAGTCCCTCTGATATCAATAGGGGTTACTCTCATAATGTAAATGGGCACAGTTAACAAAGTTGATTAATCTGACCCTTTCAGAAAAGGGGGAGGGAATAGTGGGTTCTCCTAGCTTGACCTAAACCTGAGCCTGTTCTGCAAAGCCAAAGGAAAATAGGGAAAGGAAGTTGGTGAAAGAGGCAGAAAAGGGAATTCAAATTCAGCAACTCCAATGCATAAAGAAGTGCGGGGGGGGGGGAGGGATAACTCAGTAAGCATGTGGGTGGGGAAAAACAAAACATCAATCTTAAAAGTGCCCAGGAAGGGATTGCAACACGCATATCCTGCCCAGAAAACAGCCAATGGGAATCGGCCTTCACACACAAATATATACACACACACATTTTCCACCACGCTTCCAAAGATCTGTCGTCACCCCAAATCTGCCCAACCACGCTGAGAGTCAATTAACATCACGGGGTAGGGGGAGGCAGCCGATGGTGAGGCGGGTTTGCTGCTGGGCTCAGGGGCTCGAGGCAGCGGGAGTTTCCCATCATGCTTCGCCCCGAGCATCTCCCCAAGGAGGCGCCGAGGGCCCTGCTGTTGCTCTTACCGCAGGGCTCAGGAGCGCTGCTGCTCTCGTAGCCGCAGAAAAGGCTACATTGCTCGCCTCTTCCTCTCGCAGCCATGTCTCCCTTTCTCTATCTTTTAAATCATCCAGGAACTGTGGCCCAGATTGAAAGGGGAGCGCGCCAATGAGAGAGAGGGACGAGGAGGTTGGCAGATAGGGTGGGGCTAGCTCGGGCTTGCGCCTCTCCGCCAAATCGGGCGCGAGCAAAGTGCGGAGCGAAAGCAAAGCTGATCTCGCTGCTGCAGCAAAGAGGTCAGGTCTCCCTCGGGCATTGAAATTCCGCTCAGGCTGCAGCAGTAAGCGGAAGGCGCCTCTTTCCTTTGCCTGGGTAGAGGCAAGAGAGCGTCTGCTTGCAGCCAAGGAAGAGCTTTTGCACTGTTTTTTTTAACAACAACAACAACTAATAATAATAATAATAGTTATAATAAAGCAGTCCTGTGGCATGCTCTTCCAAGATAGATTGGCAGGCGCCTTCTGTTTCCACCTCCAAATGCTTGCTGAAAACTTTCCCATGCCGCCAGGATTATTATTATATTAGAATCATAGAATTAGAGAGTTGGAAGTGACCAAGAGAGTCATCTAGTCCAACCCCCTTTTGGGGCAGGAATCTTTTTGCCCAACAGGCTCGAACCCACGACCCTGAGATTTGGAGTCTCATGCTCTGCTGACTGAGCTATCCTCAGTATATTGTTGTTGTTGTTGTTGTTGTTTTATTAAATAAAACCATACCCCAATGTGATTTATGAAAAACAGTAAAAACAAACAAACCCAAGAACAATAAATACATTTAAAACAAGACTACCACAAGTGTCTGTCTACCTGTTCTGGTTTTAGTCTTGTTTTAAATGCGTTTATTGTTCTTGGGTTTGTTTTTACTGTTTTTCATAAATCACATTGGGGTATGGTTTTATTCCTCTGGAAAAGCCTGTTGGACCAAAAACGTCTTCATTTGTTTCTGGAAAGTGCAGGTAGTGGGGGCCTCTCAAACCAGCTTTAATACAACTAGAAAACTTAAGCCTTAGGAATGTTGTGTGAATTTGAGACAGCCATTGCACATGTGCAGATGACTCCTTCATGAATAGGAGTTCCTGGGGCAGGGAAACCAAAAAAAGGTCATGCGCATCAGGCGAAGACCTGCCCACCTCCTCTCTAATGTGCACAATACCACAAACATGGCTTTAAATGTAGAAGAGCAAAAATGACCTCCCAGCATTGTAAGCCATTAATGTGAACACACCATAAATACAAATGTCTAGCAGTAATGCTAAGCACAGGTTGCAGGAGCTAAATCCCAGTGTGAGCTTAACAGCACCTAACTACTGATGTAACGTGCTCAGGATTTTGCTACTGTGTGGCTGCATCCCAAGCATACCCAGGGTATGGTCCCAAGCTTAAGGCACAAGAAGCCGCCACATAGCTGAAGCTAAGCTAAGCTAAGCAGGTGTGGATCTGGTCGGTACCTGCATAGGTGACTGCCTGGGATCCAAATGTGTGCCAGTAAATAAATGAATAAAAATAAATAGGGAGACAGCTCCCTTGAACTTAATTGGTCTGCTTATAAGCAAACACACTTTCAATTGTGATTTAAAGGTCCTTTCCAGGTGAAGAAGAAGAAGAGAAGAGTTTGGATTTGATATCCCGCCTTTCACTCCCCTTCAGGAGTCTCAAAGCGGCTAACAATCTCCTTTCCCTTCCTCCCCCACAACAAACACTCTGTGAGGTGAGTGGGGCTGAGAGACTTCGCAGAAGTGTGACTGGCCCAAGGTCACCCAGCAGCTGCATGTGGAGGAGCGGAGACTCGAACCCGGTTCCCCAGATTACAAGACTACCACTCTTAACCACTACACCAGTGTTTCCCAACCTTTTTTGGGCAAAGGCACACTAGTTTCATGAAAAAAATCTCGAGGCACACCACCATGCCAGATGGGGAAAGGTCACTTTTTACTTATGTAAAAAAAAATAAAAAAATAGTAACTTCCAACGAATTCTGTAGGTCTTGTTTCTGAATCATTAAAGCTGCATTTGGGAAGGATTCGTAAGGGCGCACAGCAACTCAGTCCCACCAACTCCACAGCAGGGTTCTCAGGTTCAGTGAAGGGCTCCCTCAGGGGGGCACATATATACACCTGGGCTCCCGAAAAGCTACCGCAAGAGCCCTTCAGGAGTTCACATAGCGCAGGCCTGAAGGCTGCAGCTTCCCACTTAGCATCCCGCCAGAGGAGGAAACCTCAAGTGGTCGACCTGTTTTTTTCCCCTCCCGCCTCCCTTTTGGAGCGCAGAGTTTTGAAGGCCGGCATCAACTCCGTTTTCCCGGATACTTCCCGCTCGAACCGAGGGCTGGGTGAAGCAAGGGCGGCGCTGCGCGTTTTACCTCCACGGCGCAGGGGCTCTGGCTCGCCTTCAGCCACCGCACGACAGCGCTGGCTGCCACTTCGTCCTGCAGCAACAGCTCCAAAACAGCCGCCATGCCCACCTCTCTCCTCCTCTAGCACTACCGCGCGTGCGAGCCTCCGGGGCGGCCGCACAAGGAGCGTGGGCGCCACCCCTCGACGCTGTCCCAAAAGCCGCCAAAAAGCCCTAAAAAAAGAGGAGCAGCAAAAAAAACACACCACACACGGGGGGCGTGTTCTAATTTGCTTCTAACTCCGGGTTAGAGCGCAGCACGTGGAGGATGGGTGGGGAAAGAGAGAGGAGGCGCACTGATAGAACGCCAGGCACGGGGGCCGCCAGGGAGAGCCAGCGCGCGCCCCGCCCCGGACGCTCGCGGCCACCGCCGTCCCTCCCTCCCAGGGAAGGCGGGATTAGAGCAAGCGCCCGGGCAGCAAGAAGCGCGCGCGTGCGCCGGCCCTGCCCTGGATCCCTCAGAACTGCCAGTCTCTGGGAAAGTGGGCGTGGCTTCAGAACTCTCAGGCAGCAGCGCCCGCCGCCCGGCAAGGCTTCCCATTGGGAGGCGCGAATGCTTTAGTGGACGGGGATTGGTGCAAATATAGGCAGGGCGGGCTGAGAGGAGGAGCCGCCGCCGAGGAGCAGCGGCACCAGCAGCGTTTCCTCTCCCCCCTCCCCTCCCGTGTCAACAAGCGGGGCGCCTGCGCCGGGGGTTTGCGCGTCAGGCAGGCAGCCAGGCAGGCAGACGGCGAGAGCCCCGCGCTGGGCGGCCTCTCCTCACCGCCGCCGCCCCGCCTCTCGCCGCCCGACTCGCCCGCCTCCCTCCCACGGCACACCAGGCAACGCCTGGCGGCACACTAGTGTGCCGCGGAACACCGGTTGGGAAACACTGCACTACACCACACTGGCTCTGGCACTGAAACACTGGTGGTTTCAAGGGAGCCTTTTGAGATGCTCCATAAGATGGGGGACATTTAATAATAATAATAGTAATAATAATAATAATTTATTTCTACCCCACCCATCTGGCTGGGTTTCCCCAGCCACTCTGGGCAGCTTCCAACAACAAATTAAAAATACATTAAAACATTTATCCATTCCCTATCATCACTGTGGCTTATGTGCCCCCCACTTCTCCCAAGTTCTCTCAACCCAGGAGTATCAAAACTTCTGCAGAACAACAAGGCAGCAGTAATTTCAATGAGCCAGATAGGAGGGGAGGCCTGATTCCTAATCTCTGCTGCAACCTAGATGCCAACCGTCATGCTTAGATTATTATGCACCTGGGTTTCTGTTACCCTAATGCCTCTCTACCTGCTCTTTGTACAGCCTTGGGATCATAGAGACTGGAAACATTCTAGACCAGCAGGGGGAGATAGCTGCATCTGAAACAAAGCGGGAGAATTATACTTCAAGGATATCTTTACATACATTAAGTAAACTAGAAACACCACCCCCACTCGCCATTCCCCCCTCCACCTCTTCCCTCCTTTTCTTCCTAATGTAACCCTAATGTCTCAACAAATGAAACTGACCTATGGAAAACGTAACTTGAAAAAAGAGACATTGCGCATACCTTTGTAAACTGAGAAAACTTCATATTATTATTTTTTTAAAAAACTCAGCCTTAGAAGGTAAGAACATAAGAGGAGCCTCCTGGGTCAGGTCAGTGGCCCATCTAGTCCAGCATCTTGTTTTTACGGTGCCCAGCCAGAGGCCTGTGAGAGGCCTGTGAGACACGAGTGCAATAAAGTTGTTTTCATTTAATACAGTATATGATGCAGGCACATCACAGGCTCAAACTGCCATTCAGGGTTTACTAAGAGCTGCAATGATTTTCTCCTGTCACAACAGTATAGTTATGAGATTGGACGTCTCATACTCGTATTCATCTGAATGCCATATTTTGGTTCCCCCTCAGGACTGTAGCTTTATATCTATAAAGTGGGATTTTGTAGAATGGCACTTCCAGCTGACCTGTTTATTCAGCCCCATTTGTTGGTAGGGAGATTAGATGACGTTTGTGAGAACATGTGTTAGCTGATGTTGCGTGTCACCCTAAATTTTCCAGTGCGTTTTCCCCATCACTTTCCATATCACAAAAAGTCCAGCCTTATGGGGGATGCGGGTTTGTAGGCAAGACCTCTCTGCAGACTGTAATTGCATGACCAGAGATAGCTGATATGTGATTGAGTCCCACCCTAAAATGTGACAGTCTGAAAGCGTGTTAAGAAGAGGCAGTGATCAGACTTTGGCTGGTTATACACATTAGCAGCTTCAAACTTCTTTTCTTCTTCAATTCAAAGCTGGCTTGGAGGTAGGAAACACATCCACATGAAGCATTTCATTAAACAATTCTAAAACAGGATACAGGATAGATGTGGATTGTGGTTAATGTCATGTGTACATCGCTCCCCAAATCAGCAGTGGGGGCACATTAGATGCAGAGCAAACATGAGCGTGTACACAGCCTTTGTTAAGTTAAAGGCAATAGCTGGGACTGATAAGTATCTCTTTGCAGGACTAAATAATACAGCAATTACTAACTGGAGATGCTAACAGAAGGCATGCCTCCTCTGTCCCTCCCCTGACTAGAGGTGATGTCATTAAAAGAAAACAACAGACCAGGAGCTGGTTTTGTCTTGAACCTCGGCTGGCCTGAATCCAAAGCTATGGCTTTGAAGGATGCCGTAGAAATATTAAGAATGTTGTGGCCCACAGGCCCAATTTTGCATCAGGTTCTGGTAGACTTAGTATAAAAACAAATATAACATTTCAGGGGATAAGGTCTGATGTCAAGAGGTTTGGGGGAGGGCATCAAGAGCAAAAAAGTTTAGTAACAGGCCAAGGTCTCTCTCACACATACACAGCAGTCAAGTTCGCAGCAAGGAAGCGGTCAAGAAGCTGGAGTAAGGAAATTGTTCTAGCAACTTTCTTCTTCTTTCCTGTGAAAAAAGGCTTGTTGATCACAGTGGGACTTCCTTTGGGGGGAAACATGCATATGGTTAGGCCAGCCTTTCCAGAACAAAGACCCACTACTTCAGATAACTTCTGCAGCTGCTGCGTGAGAATTATATTATAATAAATTCAACTCCTGATAAAGGGCACTGTTTATTTGCCTATTCTCTCTCCCCGTGAACTACCAGCCATTTATCATACCTTCAGCCTTTTGTTCTTTTGTTGTTGTCAGTATTCCAAACATTGTTAAGCCTTCTTGTCTCTTGACAATGTGCAAAGGTCGCATTCAGTGCTATTCATAGTAGACACACTGAAGTTAAGGGATATGACTTTCAACGGGTCTTCGTTGAATGGATGCAGCCCTTGTGTACAGAAAACGGGTCTAGCGTACAATTCATTATGGAAAAAAATTAGGGGGAGGGGATGTGTTTAAGGATTGGGCTTAATGGGCTCCCGTACCGTCAAGGGACACCCCTGCCCCAGATTGCGCCAGAGCACATATCCTCTCCCCCCAACTCTTGTCACACTTTGTGCTCCAGCCAGAGATTGGTTAGTTGCCATAGCAACCTCTGCTCGACATCCAAAGGACAGCTCTAAGAACCATCAGGGTCTACTTAGGCAAATTCCAAGTCAGTGGATATAATTTTATAGACCCACATAAACACATCATGTCTACTTAGACAAGTCGGTGAATATTATACGCACGTACATTATATATATATATGCACGCGTTTCAAAGACTTCCTACGTCTTTTGCAACACAGACACACACACCCCAACCTATTGCATCACCGCACAGAAATCCTAGCAATGCTTTGCAGAACAGAAAAGACACAGTCGGCTGGAGTAGGCGGTAAGGAAAAGACCACTCGGTTTCAGAGAGAGGGAGGGGGTGTTTCGTAAAGGAGCAGAAGGTGGGAGGGAAAGGGCACCCCCCCGCCTCCTCGTGACAAAGGGACCAATAGAGTCGCGCCAGACGTAGGCTGAGCTTTTCTTTTTCTTCCTTTCTTCTCCGCCAGGCAGCGAAGGGGTTAAAAGCAGGATCTGCTCTGACTGATCATTTTCAGCGAGGCTGTGCGAGCAGGACCGCATGAGCAACTGCAGCAGCAGCAGCAGCAGCAACCGGCTACATCAGCAGCAAACCTTTTCCTTTCTCTTTCCTTTGGACTTTTACCAATCGGCTCCTGGGAGCGGATCCGAGCAGCCGCTCTGAATGAGAGGGTCGTCTCCTTGGGGTTCTTTTCAAGTATCTTAAGCCTATATCGGTGAGGGGGAGCATTATCGGTATTACTATTAAATTTAAATATATATAAATATATTATTATTCGTCCGGATCCCATCTTTGCATTTGCCCACCATCCCTGGAATCGTGAGAGAGGAGCCTCCCCTCCACCCCGCGCCCCACTCTTCATAAAGAAGTTTTTCCTCAACAGAAATGGCAACGAAAATCGACAAAGAGGCGTGCAGAGAAGCGTACAATCTCGTGAGGGACGACGGCACGGATGTCAACTGGTAAGGCGCAGCGTTAGACTTGGGGTGAAAATAATAATGACGATTAAAGACCAGTGCAAATATAACAGAGAGACAAAAGAAAGGTATCTTGGGGGCGGGGGTGGGCGAGCGAGCGAGCGATCTCTTAAGCTTTAAAACCCAGCAGTACCACACCCCTTGGCTTAAAGACTGAAGCAGACGCCCGTGGACTTCAGCCTTGCTCCATGTGCCCATATCCTTGACCGGTGGATATAATCACTGGCAAAAAGCAGGCAGTTATGATGAATGCCCCAGAGGTTAGCATTAGGCCGCTTATACACTGGTGGGGAAGATTGGAAGTTGGGAATCACATTACTCATTCCCCCCTCCCCCCTGTGTCCAGTGTGTGGTCCATTGTGTGTGCGTGTGTGTAGGAATTTTTTTTCAGAGTCAAAATGCAAATATCTCCCCCACATATTTAACGATGCTTTTTCCTCCCCCCACTTCTCCAAGGGTGACGTTTAAGTATGAAGGATCCACCATCGTCCCAGGGCACCATGGAGCCGATTATGAGGAGTTCATCAGGCAATGCACAGGTAAGAAGAGGGGAGAGATGTACTGTACTTTCTTCCGAAGATGACCTCATAGGGTTGGGGGTGGGGAAAGGAATACAAAAGGCTGAATGAGAGGTGAGCTGTGGATTGCAAATGGTTTTTACATCCCCCAAATGTCTCATTCTTTCAAGATAGTTTGAATGTCTGGCTTTTTACATGATCTCACCCTGGATGTCTAAGCAGCCCAATGGAATGATCTCATTCAGCTAATCCTTCTTTTGTTTCACCCTTGGCTTAAGTTGGGGAGGGGATTCCTCCCCCCCCCCCTTCAAGAACAATTTCTTCCTTTCTTCAGGAAATGTTCTCCTTTTCATTGCTGGAGTGTAAATGATGAATTCTCTTTACTATGGGCATCTTTTTCTTGTAGGGGGAAACATCTTAAAAGGTAATGCAATTAAAGTGTAAAGCAAATGGAGTTTTGTTTTAAACCTCCTCCCCCCCAAAAAAACTTCAAACTAATGATGGCAGTTTTTATTACTTTTTCCATTGGTGACCCCTCCTATCTCTCTTTTTGGTCTTTTTAAAGTTATAAACTTTCACCCAAGAACCAGCAGTCTTTTGGTGACGAGAAGGCAATGAATGTAGAATCCAAAAATTGTTGTATTAATTAATTCAGCAATCCACCCATTTTATTTATTTGATTTTTTTAAAAACCCTGATCACGCCCCCTCCCAGAGATAGAAAGAGAGAGAGAGTGTGTCTCCCAGAATCTTATGAATCACAGTGATGCCTTCAGTCTTACAATCTAAGAAGACATGCCATAAAAGGAAAATGAGTTGGAAAGGAGAAGGAAATTAGCTTTGTTACAAGAGGCTGGAGGATGGTGGGCTTTTTTGTTTTGGGCTGTTGTTTTTTTTACAGGAGGTTATACCTTCTTGCTTGCATCCCTTTTGTGCTTATGGAGCAGCTCCCTCTGTTGAAACACCATCAAAGTCCTAAGCACACATTCCCTCTCTTTGTGCATCTGTGCATACATGGAGCTCTGTGTGAATATTTTGTGGCAGTGGTGGGTTCTGGAGCAAGAGAAAGCTCTGAAAATGAAATACACTGCAACTTTTTAAAATAAAAATAAATTCATACATTTATACCCCAACTTCCTGTTACCACGCCTCCATGTAAGCTTATAAAACCAGCATATTGCTGCAGTGCTAAGGAGCAGAGCCCACTAGGTGCAATGGAACTTCCTTCTGAGTAAACATGTATAGGGTTGAACTATTTATAAAATAAACAAGAAACTATTTATAAAAGAAATAAGGAACTGTTTATAAAAGAAATAAAATAGTTTATTTATAAAATATTTATAATATTTCTTTAATTAAAAAAAACAAAAAACCTAAAATTTATCCAGCTACACAATCCAGTAAAAGAAATGGCAGAAGCAATGGGATAGCAATTAGGGTAACACAATTATCTATAAGATGCTCAAGAAACCAGCGGATTGTCCACACTTCTGCTTGTCCTGTGCCTAGGACTTGAGGGGTTTTCTGCTTGTCCAACTGCTTTCCTCCAGGAAAACTGCTCTTTATTGTTGAATCTGAGCAAACGTCAATCCATTGAAAACCCCATTGACATTTCCTCCAATTCAGCAGTAAAGAGCGGGTTTTCCTGGAGGAAAGCGCTGGGACAAGTAGACATGTGGACGAGCACTTTGTCAGTTATGAGTTGGCATATAAAAGATAGATCGGTCAATGCTAAATGAATATTTCTGGGCAGCTATTGCATGACCAGGGCACCACATGGAAAAGGCCCTTTCCCTGCTCTTCAGCAGATGCACCTGTATTAATATTAGTGTTATTAATTTGGTTTATTTAATTACTCTAGGGTACCTAGAGTATATAGAAGAGAAGGCAGTCCTTCAGATACCATTTAGAGCTAGCTGGAATATTGGGCCCAGAAGATCTTGAGGAAGTGATTCAGACAAGTTGCTTTGTATGCATTTCAGATCGAAAGACTTGTGTCTTAAAATACAGCTGGACGCAGTCTTAGAGAGCGAGTCAATTGCACTCCTATGAACTTTTGGGTCACCTGCTTCCAGGGGGCTTTTTATATATAAATTCAGCTGTGAAACGGAGGGCCTCACAGCCTTCTGGGCAACCTTCTAAGGGCCACATGCCAGGGGTGGGCGGGGCCAGAAGCAAATGTGAGCACATCAACCAATGGAAATTGTACAGTAGGCTGGTTTCTAGGCACATGCAACACACCCCTCTTTCTCCTCCATCCAGGTAAGCAAGAAACATCATCAGAGTTCAAGGACACATTCCACCATGCAGAAGCCATTGGGGGGCCATGAGGGGTGTGGCCTGGGGGCATTTCTGATGACCAGGGAAAGAGGCCTGGTGGGGCGCATTCAGCCCTGCAATATTAGCTAGATACCAAGACACATTGCACCAGGACCTCTAAAATGGAAAGAAAGAATAACGTCTTGCTTTGCAGAGGAAAGTGAAATTGGAACAGACAGTCCAGAGGATTCCTTATCTAGATAGAGCCCTCGGCAAGTGTTCGTGTGTGGCTCAGAGTGCTGGGGAGAGAGCAGGTGTGTGCCTTCTAGCTCTGCTCGCCACTTGCTGTTCCAGTCATCCTACACAACTTGGAGGGCAGTGAGCTGAAAAAACAGGGAACAGCCTGTACTTGCGGAGGCTCCCCCCGCTCATTTTATAAGAACCGGGGTTCAAAAATTACAGGGAGACACCATGAGTGACAGGAGGCTTCTCCACTGCAGGCACCCTCCAACTTGTGAAGGACAACGCAGGTAGAGCCAGAACATTTGTGAACACCAGAATAGGGATTTTGTATCAGTCACACATCAATCTGCAAGGAGGAGTGAGCTGTTTTGTTTGAGTCACACACACGTAAGGATCACTGAGTCACAGCATCTTTGATTTGGCTGGGAGAAAACTGATTTGGATTTGCAGGTTGGGCAACAGAGCTGATGTGGTCTTGGGAGCCGCATGGCTCAACTGTGTGCTTCCTTCTACAGTATCATAATACCTACTCAGCCTACATGTTTGTAGGAAGATGGAGTTGTATATGATGCTTGTACTCAGAGCAGACCCACTGAAATTCATGGGCATGAGACTTAATGTAGGGCACTTCCAGATTGTGACTTTTTCAGGTGGGATAGTCAATCACATAGGTGATTTGGGTGGTGTTGCACAAGAAGTGGTGTTGCTTCCTTTTTTGCACTGGAAAGTGTGGAATGCAACACTGTCTAACCTCCCTGCACACAAATCAGAATGCATATTCAATAAACAGGTTGTCTGGAAGTGAACTGAGCTTCATCAGTTTCAATGGGTCCACTCTGAGTTAAAACTTAGTTGGAATACAACCCATTATTGCAAAAGAGATGTTCACTCTCCAGTGTTCTCTCTTTTCCAAAGTCTGCACAGAACTTCATATTGCTTGCAGAAGGGGGGGGGGCACATGCACCATGAAGCAAACTTGCCCACAAAATTATCCCAACCTCCAAGTATTGCATCTTGAGCCTGAACAATTTCCTTATTAACTTCCTCTGTTTATTTGCAGAGCTGTACATTGTGTTTGGCTCTGTTTTTTTCCATCTGGGAGGCAGTCAGTGGTTCCTGCTTGTCTTTAGATTTAGAATAACAAAGCAGAAGCAGAATGGCTCAGCAGGAAAGCAGAAAAGATGTGTGTGGCTTTGTCAGAGAATGAATGACTTTGTATGAATCTTTTGAGGAATGGCTTCATGTGCATCTGTTTATTCAGGCAGGCGGTTGGGTTTCCCCCTCCTTTCCCCAGCCAATAACCTTTGGAGGGGGTGTCACCCCCTTCTTATGGGGCATCAGTTCACATGAAGAGAGACAAACAGCACAACCTTGCAAGGAGAATTTGCCTCCCAAATGCTGTGAGGAAATGTTTTCATTCCGAGGGCCACATTCGATTCTAGGTAACCTGCCGTGGGCCACATGCTGGTGGTGGGTGGAGCAAGTGGCAAAGTGGGTAGAGCAGGGGTCAGCAAACTTTTTCAGCAGGGGGCCGGTCCACTGTCCCTCAGACCTTGTGGAGGGCCGGTCAATATTTTGAAGAAAAAAATGAACAAATTCCTATGCCCCACAAATAACCCAGAGATGCATTTTAAATAAAAGGACACATTCTACTCAAATAAAAACACACTGATACCCACACCACCCGCGGGCCAGATTGAGACGGCAATTGGGCCGGATCTGGCCCCCGGACCTTAGTTTGCCTACCCATGGGGTAGAGTAACAGATGCCAATTTTGCCATGGTGCAGGAGGGTAGTTTCAACACACACTCAAACATGCATGAGGAGAGAGCGAGGAAGTTCCCCATGGAACAGCCAAAAATCATTGGATACTGTCCTGCACCTACTTTACTGTTTTTTTCTTTGGGTGGAATTGGGGTGGTGGTCAAAGTAGGCCCCCAAACTGAAAGTTAGGCACTCTTGGGTCAGGCCATTAGGTATAGCATGTGCTACAATGAAAAATCATAGACTCATAGGATTGCAGAGTTGGGAGGGACCCTAAGGGACATCTATTCCAAACCCCGCAATGCAGGAAGGACAGCTGAAGAATCCCTGACAGATGGTCATCCAATCTCTGTTTAAAAACCTCTGGTGAAGGAGTGTCCACCCTCTTCTGAGGTAGCCCAGTCCACTGTCAAACAGCTCTTCCTGCCAGGTTTCTAATCTTTAGTTAGGATTTCCTTTCTTGTACTTTGAATCCATTGGTTCAGGTCCTACCCTCTGGAGCAGCAGAAAACAAGCTTGCGCCATGTGACAGCCCTTTAGATATTTGAAGATGGCTCTCACATTCTCCTTCTCAGAGCATGTTACATCCATGCCTCTCATATGCACAGCATCTGTCTTTCTGGTGGCTTTCAGATGGGTTCCCTCCCCCTCCTCCCCCGAAAAATAAAGGAAATGGCTAGAATGTGTTTGAAGCTAGTGTGCAATCAACCCCATCCTGTTTCAAGAACTCCTCTTGCAGGGCCTGGATGGCTCTCTGTGGGCTCCTTGAGCCTTAACTAAGGATTTAATTCAAGGCTTTTGAGCCTGCTCCCTTTGGTCCATGAGGGATGGCATCCCTCCAGAGGCAGCATTAATAATGGGCATCTGTGAGCCATCAATCCACTTTGAAACTAGGGAAGGGTGCATTTCAGAAACGTCTGCGATAACCTTCAATGCCTTTCCATCATCCACTTTTTTAAAAATAACACTTTAATGCACTTATAATTGAGGTTAAAAATGAGGTCACTAAGTGGGAAAAGATCTGATTTTATAGGGCACATTTAAAAAAAGAAAAGAAAAGAAAGGACAGGGATTAGCCATCACTTGACATCTCCAGATTCAAGCCGTATTCTTATAGAAAGCATATTTTTTGGCCAACTTTATTGAGATATAGCAGATTGTTATGGCTCTCTGTTGGAGTGGGAGGTTGGCCTGGCTGCAAGGTTCATTTGATTAAAAGCTTTTCAAATGACTGAAAAAAATTCATTCATTTTTAAAAAAAGTTATCCTGCCACACCTTCTCTCACCTACCATTGCAATGGATCCGGATTAACTCAGTTGACCTTAAGTCAACTCATTGATTTCAGCAGACACTAAGTCATGTGTTACTTAATACTAGGACTTAGAGACATTCAATGAAGCTGAATGTTGGAAGATTCAAGACAGACAAAAGAAAATACTTCTTCATACAGTGCATAGTTAAATTATGGCATTTGCTCCTATTGGATGTTGTGATGACCACCAAATTGGATGGCTTTAAAAGGAGGTTGGACAACCTCCTGGAGGATAAGGCTATCAATGGCTATTAGTCACGATTACTGTGTAGTGCCTGCACTATCAAAAGTATTATGTTCTGAATACCTGTTCTATACTGGGAAGCATGGATGGGAGAGAGTGATAGGCACTTATGTCCTAGTCATGGACTTCCCATGGGGCATCTGGTTGGCCGCTGTTAGAACAGAGTGTTGAATGAGATGGGCTTTTGGTCTGATCCAGCAGGGCTCTTCTTATGTTCCAAACTTGTTCCATTGAGTTCAAAGGGAACTAAAGCTTTTAACTCAATGGGGCATTGGAAGAAGCTTCCCATACAGAAGTGTGTTGTTACCGGTAATTATTTCATTTCTGTAATGCTCTTCAAAAAAAAAAAAGTGAAGTGGTTCACAAATAATAGCATAAAATAGATAATACACACAACTAAAACCAGCCAATCATCATCATCATCATCAAAGAACACCAAGATATATTGCGTTTCGTAGACCATTCAATCAGTTAGTGGTCTTCGTGAGCTCCTTAGGTACTGGATAGCTCAGTTGGTTAGTGAGTGGTGCTGATAACGCCACGGTTGCAGGTTCGATCCCAGTATGGGATGGCTACAGATTCCTGCATTGTAGGGGGTTGGACTAGATGATCCTCAGGGTCCCTTCCAACTCTACAATTCTATGATTTCTGCCACACCAGCACAGTGACCCAAAGCCCTGAGTGAAGAGCTGCACCTCCAGCAATACATTGCCACAAAGAGGGGGCCACAACCAAAAAAGCCTTCACTTGGGCCACCACCCAGGGCTGTGACCACAAAGAGGGCTCCCTCCACAGAACTGAACTGGTGGACTGTCAAGTACTGGGAGAGGTGCTGGTCTCTCACTTACTTGGGCCAAACCATTTAGGAGATAGTCAGCTGCTGCCAGCCAAGTGGGCCAGTTCAGCAGAAGGTCAGGGATGTTGTTAGGGTGTGGCACATGGGCCCTGGAACTCCTGGCACTTTTCCCTCCTTTTTATTTTTTAAAAGCTCTGCTTACAGGGTGGCTTCTGAAAGTCAATCTAAACTTAGTCTCTATGTATAAAGGAACCTGTGCAACTTGCATGCAAATTCGTGCTATGGTCCTGTGCCCTTGGGTCTTCTAAGGGCCTAGCGGTGTCCTTGATGCTCAAGAAGCCCAGCAGACCTCAATCACTCTGAAATGACTAGCTAAGATCTTTGGCGGTGTGGCTTGATGAGGATCCTTTCCCACTCCTAAGGCCTGCAGCGGAAAGCTTTTGGCAGGAGGAAAATATGCAAGGGTTAATGGTTTACCCTTTGGTTTCTAATCTTCTCCCAACTTCTGCTTCTGCTGCCAGCCTCTCTTTTTCATGTTTACTTTAAAGGGTAAGCCTGTAAGAAAAAAAGAAGGAAGAAGAAGCAGCAGCAAGATGAACCCTCCTTATGGCAATGATTGTGGTTGCGATTCTCATTGACAGGCTGTTCCTGTCTGCCTGCAAATCATTTCCCACCTCCACCCCCTCCTTTTCTTTCTGCCTTTGCAAAATGCACCTCCCTAGGCTGTCAGGCAGATGCCATTTCACTTGTTCCTCTGCTTCCCCAGTGGCCATCTGGAATTGGGTTTTGATTCTTCGTCAAATGCAAAATCTCTAATTGCAAGGCCTTCTTCTCAGAGACATTGTTTCCGTGAACACACAAACGTAAAGGCATGCATGCTTACGCTTTAATTTATTAAGATTTTTTAACTTTCCTTTCGCTACAAGGTCCCAGGGCAGGCTGCAACAGTCTTATGCCTGTAAAAACAAGTACAGCCCTTCCAAGCAATAGTACAGGATAGTACCATATCAGAGGTGGGCAGCTAATTTGTGTTTTTACTAGGACCCACCCTCCACCAACCAGAAGCGGCTAAAACTCATATTTTTCCCAGTGGGAGTGGCTCCATTGACTCTACTAGACCCGTTCCAGTCTAAATGGAGATTGTCGCTTTATGAAAAATTGAAGGGCCTGGGGCTTTCCCCACAAGAACTTATAGCCTCAGGTTTTGAAAAGGCTAAAAGGATGGTGAGCCAGCGAATAGGAGATGTAGAGCTTCAGGACCATATGAGCAAGATAGATAAATATCCAGCTATCCAAGATAATGGAAAAGGGTTTAATCTAACACCATATTTGCTGGATCTACAAATCGCAAAATACAGGCGGGCGTTTACCCTTACCAGATTTGATGTACTGCCATCTGCCTTACTAAAGGGCAGATACGAGGGCACACCCTATGCTGAACGAGTTTGCCCATGTGGTCTGAAAGAGGTGGAAACGGCTTCACATGTGTTGTTACACTGCGACCTTTACGGGGATATTAGGTCACTGTTTATCTCCCCTATCGTTCAGAAATTTCCAGGTCGATCTGAATCTCAGCGGCTGAAAATCCTACTAGGAGATAAAAACCCAGAAGTAACACTGAAAGTGGCCAAATTTTCTGCGGCTGCGATCAAGCGGAGGGCATTAGCTGTAAAAAAGTAAAAGACTTGACCCCTGGACAAGCCCTCCCATTTTTTTAAGTCTATACATATACTGTAGTGCATATATATGTGTGTGTGTGTGTGTGTGTGGGTGGGTGGGTGGGTGTGTGTGCATATGTGTATTGCTTTTATGTATAATTTTACAATTTTTAATTGACACCATTATTCCCTTTGTAAACTATTGTTGCTTTTTATGTTTTTTCTGGTCTATGACCGTAATAAATTCATTCAAATTCATTCATTCATTCATTCATTCATTCATTCACCAACCAGAAGCAGTGTAAAATAGAGGCTGGTGTGGATGGGAGGTGCATACACTTACAATGAACCATCAATATACTTCTGAACTACCTCTCAGTCCTTTCACACAAAAAGTCCACTCTTGGTTTTCCTCCAACCTTTCTTTTAGCAGTTTGATTTATTAGTACAGTATTAGTTATTGCCTTTGTTAACCTTTTAGAGTGAGAAATGCTTGCCTGATCTTCTGTAAATCACCAGGCTGGCAATCTTAGCTACTCTTACTTGGCAGTAAGCCCCATTTAACATAGTGGCACGTACTTCCAAGTAAACCACCTTAAGACTGCACTGTATTTGCACTAGAACAGGGGTAGCCCATCTGATGTTCTCCAGATGTTGGGCTCCAACTTGTAACAGGCAGCATAACCAGTGTTCAGGGATTATGGAAACTGTAGTCCAGAGGGTACCACATTGGCTACATCTGCACTAGAATATTTCAGGTTTATTGGAAGAAATTGTGATTCTGGGTGGTTGAGAATTGACCTGCCCACTCAGGAAACCAGTTTGGTGGAGAAGAAAAAGCCACCCTCTGATAAGTGAGCAATGAACTTTGGAAGAGCTGATTAAGTTGTGTGTCTTTTAGGTGTGAATTGCATGGTTACTCACTCATGTGCAAAGCAGCCCCAGAGTTTGCTTAGATGTCACTAGTCTGCAATCCTCAATACATCTGCTAGGGACTAAGTAAGCCTCACTGGACACAGTGGGACTTACTTCTGAGTAAAGACACATTGCGCTCTAAATCTCCTGGTCACATCACCACCATACATTTAAAGTGCATGGCTTCCTTGAAAGAATCCTGGGAACTATAGTTTGTTAAGTGAATTGTAGCTCTGTGAGGGGTGTGTGGATGTGAACAATGCCTGCTCATTAGTAGCAAAAGAGCTTTTTGTTTATGAGTCTTAGGGCTGTTCCACACACACCAAACATTTAAAGCACAACCAATGCCTTGCAGGTTTGTTGTGTGAGATTTTTTTTAAAAAAACTTCTAAAAGGAATTTTTTTTGGGGGGGTGTCTTCTATGGCTGCAGTCACACAGCAGGTCTCCCCCATTTTCACAATGTTTCCCTAATTCGAGCTCCCCCAAATTCCAGAAACACAGTAGCGTATCATGCTAGTTTAATGCTCATTTCTCTGTTGTTTGTTCCCAAATAAAATCTGTGTGCAAAGAACACATAAATGAGTGCTAAACTTGTGCTATAGTTCGCTATGTTGCTAGAAGTGCCCATTATGTTCTCTGGAAGCTCAAAAAGAATATGGAAATTCAGAGTTAGGTAAACATATTGAAAAGTGAATACTGTAAACTGCTGTGGGAAGGCAGCCTGCATTGGGTCCATTCATCCTGGCATTATCTGTGAGACTTCCCATTTTTTGTTTATTTTGGACCTCAGCAATGTATTTTCAGCTACCTGGCAAGGAAAGTGGCTTACCTCCCCTCACACCGCCTGCTTTTTATTTTTTGCATGGTGACAGTGGCGTTTCCTCCTTCAAAGGGAAGTTGCTTTCTTACAAAAATACTTTGTTGCAAGCATTGCAGAAATGCCAGCCAACTGTGGAAGAGTGAATTAAACTCCTTTAAGGGCTGGTGGGGAGGAGGCTTGTACAGGGTGTTTGGGGCAGGTTGGAGGGGGGGGAGGGAGAGAGGCTTCTATTAGGAATTTAGAGTGAGTTTAAGAAGAAGGTTGAAACTGCAGTCCTGCCCCATTGAAACCAATGGCACTTACTGCTAAGTAGACTTGCATACGATGGCACTGAGAGGTGGTAGCAGGGGCTGCAGCATCCTTCAAATATGTGAAGGATGTGGCTCTTTGTAGGCTACACTGCACACAAGTACACAACTGCATTGTGCATTGAAAGCACATTCAATGCATGTTGCTCCCCCGACCCAAAGAATCCTGGGGACTCTTAATTTCCCTCTCAGAGCTACAGTTCCACTTGTGACACATCATGCAGGGCCATCTTTAGCATATGCGCTGCCGGGGTGCAAAGATCTGCCCAGCGCGCCCAAATATAGTTTAGCTCCCACATTAACTTTTATTATGCTTATGGCCTGTGTAGTAGCGACCTAAGTACTGAGTAGTTAGTCAAAGAAAATGCTGACAATTAGCGAAAACAAACATTTTTTTTTTAAGATTTCTCTAAATGAATTTGAACTGTAAGTGATGAAATAAAAATGCACCATTGTGAATGACAAGTGCCGCCGCTGGGGCGGCGCCAGTGCATCTTTGGTCAATGAGCACACAAAGTCGAAAGTCGTTTAGTGAAACAGTAGGTATACATTTTGTTAATACCCAGGTATATATGTATTTTGTTTTTCTAGCTTGATCAAAATTATTTATTATTTCATAACAGTTAAGAGCTTAGGTGGCTTCAGTGGTGGGCGTCTAGCACCCCCCAGAATTTGGTGCCCGGGTGCCCCGCACCCCTCGCACCCCCAGGCAAAGACGGCCCTGACACCATGTACTGTATTCAGATGGTGTCAGAGCCAGGAAACGGATCCTCCAAAGAGGAGGTTAGCACTTTGATAGATTCATAGAGCAATAGGCAATCCTTAAGGAAGGGTTGAGGAATCTGCGGCCTGTTGGACTCCAGCTCGCATCATCCCAGGCTGTTGGCTGGGGCTGATGGGAGTTGGAGTCTGACATCTGGTGGGCCACAGGTCCTCCCCCCCCCCCCCGTCCCTGCCTTAAGGTATCCTAGGTCCAGGCTCATTGCATCTGCAAGCTGTTTGGTTACACATTCTTCAGCTAGTCTTATTTTACTCCACCAGCTTTGTAACCTTTCTTTCGTTTTTTCTCCCCATCCAGATGACATTCGGTTGTTTGGCTTCGTCCGATTCACCACTGGGGATGCCATGAGCAAGAGAGTCAAGTTTGCCCTGATCACATGGATCGGTGAGAGTGTCAGTGGTTTGCAGAGAGCCAAAACTGGGACAGACAAGACTTTGGTTAAAGAAGTAGTACAGGCAAGTTTAACTATTACTAATATTAGTCATTGTATTGTTGTGTTTCTATACCGTAAACCACCCTGTGACCCTTGGATGAAGGGGGCGGTATATAAATTTAACAAATAATAAAAATAAAAATAGTAGTAGTAGTATCCCTACTCGTGTGCCTTTCACAACAGCCTATATTTACATATGTGTAAGGGGGTACGTTTGCATGAACATCCCCATGCATGATCTACATATTAACCTTGATGTTCCCCCTCCACTTAGTAATGGGCCCCCTGGATCTCCAGGTCCTGGAAGTGTATCCATTTCCACTTTCTCCCGTCTCCATGCTTTGTGGGGAGCATTTGGCTTGACAGTGAAATTGAGGAGGCTAGAGCTATACTGGCAACACGGAGCATCTTGCCTTTGACAATGTTGAATTTTACATCTCCTTGGCATTCTCCTTTAGTCTCCAATATTTATTTAAGTTACTTTATCTGCTGCTTCTTATCAGGGCTTGGTAATGTGCATAATGGCATACCATGGTTTAGCATTAAGTCACAGGCGTGCATACTTCCCTCCTTTCCCCCTTCTCTACCAGGTCCATGAGAAGGAGATCAAGTGCTGCTACTTCTGTTTTGGATTAACCACAGTTTAATGTGACGACCGGACCCTAAACTGTGGCTAATCTTAGCTACAGTTAGTGAAAACAATCCAGCCTCACAAACTGTGGTTGGCTTGCTTCCACTAACCACATTTAATACTTCTCCCAGTTCATATATCATGATAAGCTTGTGACCACACCAGAGGAGGAAGAAAGGTGCAGACCCACTGTAACACTTCTTACATTGCCAAACCATGGGTAGTGATGATGATAATGATAATGATAATGATAATAATAATAATAATAATAATAATAATAATAATAATAATAATAATTGTTATTATTTATTATTTGTACCCTGCACATCTGGCTGGGTTTCCCCAGCCACTCTGGGCGGCTTCCACAAGGACCAAAAATAAACTACGATGTCACACATTAAAAACTTCCCTGAACGTTCCCTAATAGTGAATGTGGTGACGTCAAGATGTTGTGGACTAGTAACTCCCATCAGCCTCAGACAGAGATGATGGGATTTTTAGTCAATTACATCTGAAGGATAATTTGTTGGCTAAACCATGGCTTGGTGTTACAAGTGAACACAGCTTACGTTTTATTGTATTTTATTGTCTTATGTCATTTTATTGTGTTGTTGTTGTTGTATGCATGTATGTATTTTTTGGAAGAATTTTTTTCCAGGATGCAATTTTTAAAAGATAAATTCAGGTTTCAAAAGACAGATCTCCTTACTATATATTTAACATGACTGCACACAATTCCATCTTTCCTGGATTGTTCTGGGCAAACCAGTGAGTGTCACTTGGCCAATCTTGTGCTGTCATATGAACACAGGAAGCTGTCTTACACAGAGTCAAGCCATTGGGTCTATCTAACTCAGTGTTGTCTACACTGACTGGCAGCAGCTCTCCCAGGTCTCAGGCAGGAGTCTTTCTCCCAGTCCTGTTGGGCTCCCAACTTCCATCAACCCCAGCCGGCATGCCCAGTGGTCAGGGATTATGGGAGCCATAGTCCTGAACATTTGGAGGGTGCCAGGTTGGCTGTGTCCCTGCAGCCAACTAAAGGTCCATCTGATCTGAAGTTAAATCCGGTGCCTCTGAGTAAATTGCAAGGTAACCAGGCTTCCCTCTTTCTTTACCACTGAGTCATGGCCCTTTGATTCCAGAAGACTGGAAACACCCCAGATAATTTTATCTGACTGTGTGCAGGCTCCAGGGGCTGTTCTTCCAGTCCAAACTAATTAACAAGTGAGCAGCTTTTAATAGTTAACTAGAATATAGGAACGGCCTCCTGTTTGACGTTGGACGGAAACAGGAAAACAGTGGTGTGTGTGCCTAATCCTTTCCTGATGGGAGTTCATCCACCCCCAGAATCAGCTGCAGTTGCTAATAAGCACAAGACAACTTGTCATTATTTCTTTTAAACACATCAGGGGCAACTTTCAGCCAAAGCTTCCAATATTTTGGAATTAACAGTATATGTTTGTAAACTGCCCTTGTGATCCAAGGGTGAAGGGAGGTAAAAAAACTTTATATATATATATATATTTCCCAAAAACAACAGCGGCATTAAATAGCCCAACCATTTAAAAGAAAGTAAAATCAAGTGTAACAATAAAGCAACAATATGACTAAAGTGAAACCATCTGCATAACAGCAAACTGTAGCAATAAAACAAGAAACCACCACAATATCTGTTAAAAGTCTGGAGAGAGAAACATGTAAGGGGAAGGGCTGTAGCTCAGTGGTTAGAGCACCTGCTTTTCATGCAAAAGGTCCCAGTTTCGGTTCCCAGCATCTCCCAGTAGGGCTGGGAGAAACCCTTCTCCCATCTGAAATCCTGGAGAGCTGCTGTCAGTCTGTGTTGGCAGTACTGAACTAGATGAATGTCTCTGTATCAGGCAGATACTATGTTCCTATTCTTGAGATAGTGCTGAAAAGATCTAAAGAGTCAGTGCTGGTTGAGGACATTCTACAGCCAGGGCACCACCACTGACAAAGCCCTGTTTCCATTTGCCACTCAACTACTTATGGGACAAGCGGTAAAAACAGAATACAGTATCTTAAGGGCCCTTCAGCAACTTCAGCCAAAAAGCTGCAGAGTGCCCAAGAACTTGTATTTATTTATTTGGAATAGTCAAAGCACACCATCCCTATGGAAATCTCCCTAGAGAAGGAATGGGGGAGCCTCTTTTAGCCCAAAAGGCAACCTTCCAGGAGGTGCTTGTTAGTGGTGGATGACGCCAGAAGAAAAGTAGGCGCAATAATCATCTGGCCAGCAGATGATATTCCAGCCATGCAAAAGCCACAGGTTTCTACACACTTGATGCCACCCGCTTTTGCTACTGGTGATGCCACCAGAGCTTGTTTTACATAGCTGTTGTTTTGACGGAATGAAGGAAATAGAGGAAGTCCAGCGAAGCTGTGCTTGTGTACACAGGACAGACCCCTTTCTAATTCAGAATGTGGCATTTGCACATGTTCTTAATAGCCCCCCCAAAAAACAAGACTTCCAGATTAAGGAACCGTGGCGTCCCTTAGCAATTCTGATTCATTGCAGCAGTCAATGGATCAAATGAGAAATTCGGATGGAACATTTGCTGTCGGCTTCTCCACTTCATTGCACAGACTTTGCCTGCTGCCGCTGTTGTCTTTGTGAAGCGATTCAGGTTGTTGCTGCATCCCGGCCTCCTGGCCTAAAATAAATGGCCATGCTTGTTTGTGGTGCCCATACGCTCTGGAACAAACACAAAGGCGGCAATTCATTCCTGGGGCACAGCCGAGGTCAGGATGGGAGGACAGAGAGGTGGGGGCAGAGAGGCGAGCTGAGAGGCTCTTGTCCTCAGAATGCGTGTCTCATGCCTGGAATTTAAGAGGAGCTAGAAACAATGTCTACGTCAAACAGAGGAGAAGGATTTCACGAGAAGCTGTGAGCGATGGTCCAGGGAAACAGACATGACCACCCTGCCTGGTGTCCTTGTAGCTTCTGATGCTCCAGTGAACATGAGAACGGAGCCCTGCTGGATCCAATCAAGTGCCCCAACTAGTCCCACATGCTGTTTCCCATGGTAGCCAACCAGAAGTATCTGGCAGGGCTTGTAGGCAAGAAACCACATGACATGCAGCAAGGTCAGCAAGAGGCAAGGGCCATAGCTCAGTGGTACAGCATCTGTTTTGCATGCAGAAGGTCCCAGGTTCAATCCCCAGCATCTCCAGGTAGGGCAGGGAGACATATAATAATTTAATAATAATAATTTATTATTTATACCCCCCCACACAAATCTGGCTGGTTTTCCCTGTCTGAACCCCTGGAGAGTCACTGCTAGTCAGTGTAGACAAGTGTCCTAAGTCCTGTGAGGACATTGTGGTGGTTGGGGGTCCAGATGAGGAAGAGTGGGAGGAGATCAATGTTTTAATCAGTCTGAAAAACACTGAAAAACAACATCCCTGAAATATTGTACAACTGCTTAAGATATTTTTAAAAAAATAAATACTAGGATACAGATTTAACTGGCACCAGGAATTCATCAGGCCACATCGGCCAGGGAAGGGCATTTTTCAGCCATCGTGCCACTACAGAGAATGCTCCCAGTATCTGAGTTGCAGTCCAGCAACATAGGAAAATAGGAAGCTGCCTTATACCAGATCAGACCATTGGTTCATGTGGCTTAGTATGGTCTACACTGACTGGCAGCAGCTCTCCAGGGTTTCAGGCAAGGGACACTCCTAGCTCTACCTGGAGATGGCAGGGATTGGACCTGGGACCTTTTGCATGCACTGGGACCTTTCCTTGCCACTGAATTAAGGATGGGGTGGGGACCCTTACCCTAATCGCAGGAACAGAACGATTCCTATCACTGAAACGCTTGCACCGCCTCCCTCCATGAGCCTCATGCTTTGCTTTTGTCTCTTGCAGAATTTTGCCAAAGAGTTTGTGATCAGTGACCACAAGGAGCTGGATGAGGATTATATCAAGAGCGAGCTGAAGAAAGCTGGGGGTGCCAATTATGATGCGCAGGCGGAGTAATTGTGTGTGTGGGGGGGAATGCACTGTGCCTCTCACAGCCACCTGCCTGCATCCAGAAGGGGAGGGAGGGGGGAAAAGCACAATGTATCTTCAAAATCAACACCGGGAGGTGAATGGAGGCCAAGTGGGAGGACCAGCCTCCTTCGTCTTCTGCACCTTCAGAGTCCCTTCCTGCCTCCCAAAGTGGACATTGATTTTTCATTCCATCCAGTGAAACATCTCCTTCATACATGATCTCTCCTTTTTACATTATTGGGTGTTTTGTTTTTTTTAAAAAAGAAATTATTATTATTATTATTGCTTATCTTTTGCTTTTAACAAATGCTACATGGGTACTGGGCTCCATAACACATTGGCTCTTAGACTTTCTTGACAACAGAGCATGTTGACATGTTCCAATCTCAATATTTTGGCAGATCTGTTGTTGCTCTGGGAAGCCTGCAGTTGCAGCATAGGGGAAAAATATGCATTTTTAGTGAATTCGCACTCGACCTTCCAACTCCCGGACAGAAGTGTTCCCAGGAGCAGTGCATGCAGTTAGTTAGGCACAGTCTGATCATATGCACACTTATTCGGAAGTAAATCTCATTGTGCTCATTGGGACTTGCAGTGCAATTCTATAATTGTCTGCTCAGAAACAAGTCCCAATGCATACAGTGGGGCTTACTCTTAGGAAAGTAGAATTGTAGAGTTGGAAGGAAGCCTGAGGATCATCTAGTCCAACCCCTTGCAATGCAGGAATATGCAGCTGTCCCAAACAGGGATCAAACTTGCAACCTTGCCATTATCAGCACAAAATCCTAAGCAGGAAAGTAGATATAGGCAGCAATTCTAAGCAAACTTTATGGGGAGTAAGCTCTAGTGAAATCAGCGAGACTTCGGTTTGGGTGAATACAATTGCAGCCTTTACTGTCCTATATGGAACATGTTCTACTGAGTTCAGTGGGTTTTACTCCCAAGCAAGTTTGCAAACGATTGCAACCTTACAGCACAAACCTAAACATGTTTATTCAAAAGTAACTTCCTCTGAATTCAAGATGACTTATTCCTAGGCCCGTGTGTATAGGACCTAAGCTTTAGGCAGCAATCCTATGCACACTTAATTTACCTGGAAGAAAGCCCCATGACACAGCAAGACTTACTTTGGGATAAACAAGCATAGGCATGTGCTATTAGCAAGTTAGGAGGTTGGTGTTTTTAAAGAACATTTTGCTCCCCAAGTCTGTGATCAACTCAAGCCAATGCCAGTCAAAATCACATGTTGAATCGAAATATCCAGAACTGTTGAGTTCTAGTCATGAGAAGACATAAATCTATATTTCAGCTTTTAAAGGAACAAGAAGAAATATAATTTGCCTTAACAAAATTGCTTGGCTCTGTGCTATATATGGGTTCTCCCTCTCTTTTAAACAAAGTGCTTTGTTTTTATTGGATTTTTTTTAAAGGTTTGCTATAATAGCAGTAAACAAGGAAGAAGTAAAATATCTCCTCTTTTGATTGTACTGTTTTGTATGTATGTGTGTGTGTGTGTTAATTATGCATTTGCATTTTGGATACTGTTGCGTATAAGACAAAATATGCAATGGCATTGGCAACATTTGTTTGAAGGTGCCATTCTGTTTAAGTGTTGCAAGCCACCCCAATCTCTGAGTGGTGCAGGATTCCAGGGGGTTCCAGGGTTTGTGTTTTCTTTGGAATGAGGGACAGCTCAGAGTGTGGTGTCTTTATGATATATGGTTTATTTACACATTTATACAACCTGGGAATAAATACCAATGAATTCAATGGAAACATTTCCAAACCTATGATAGTCTCTTGCAGCAAAAACAACAAAGCACCTTGTGGCATCTGGAAGATGAAGAAATTTACATTTACATTTTTTAGTCTTTTAGGTGCCACAGGTTTGGTTGAATACGATAGGACTCACTTCCAAGTAGACATGCATAGGATGATTTTTATCAGGAATAGGGAATCCCTTTCCACTCGAGAGTTACTTTTCATGTGAGACAACTTTCTGAGGGATGCTTGCAGTGGTGAGTAGGACCAGCAGCAAAAGTGGGTGGCAAAACAAAGGTAAAATTTATGTAGTCAACTGGTTTGTATAGTCAACTGGTTTCTGCACACCCTCAACCCTGCCTTCCATTTAGACAAGCAAGAGTTCAGGGTCTCATACAAGCCAGGCAGAGTTATCAAAGTTCAGGGTCTCATACAAGCCAGGCAAAAACACTTGGGGGGCCAAGCAGAGCCAGTGTCCTCTGTGGCACAAAGCAATGAAAGCAGCAAAAACAAGGAAAAGGAGGAGACCCCTGCCCTTGAGAACCTTATATTCTAAAAGTGTGGGTTGGGGACTTGGGAAAGGGGGAACGATCAAGAAGTGGGGAGCATTGGAAGGGCAATTGAAGTGATGACTTTACCCTCCCTTGGGTCACTATCTTTTTCAAAGTTTCATCAGAACCCTATGTATGTTTAACTCAGAATGAAGTCTTCCAGGACTTCGTCACAAGTGCATTATTACTGCTGCCTTTGCCTCATTCATGCAACAGCCTTTCAGGGTTGGCCACTGATGTGTCCCTTTCAGAGTCAGCCAAACAACATCTGCTCTCATCTGTGGGCGGTCTTACCCCCGCAAGAGCTTTCATGGGCACTTGGGTGCCATGTGTGCTCTAGGGCTTCTTTCTTCAAGGAAATAAATGCTGGAGGGAACCCTGCGTGCCTGGCTGCTGAGATGCTTCACTTCCTGTGTTCCTCTTGCTAAGCATCTATGTGCCAGTGCACCATGAACTCATCTGTGCCACTCCTCCAGTGATCAGGAATGCTGAGCAGATGCCTGGCCATCGGATGAACTGAGAAAAGGGCTTGGCTGTGTACATACTACAGTGGTACCTCGGGTTAAGTACTTAATTCGTTCTGGAGGTCCATTCTTAACCTGAAACTGTTCTCAACCTGAAGCACCACTTTAGCTAATGGGGCCTCCTGCCGCCGCCGCCGGAGCATGATTTCTGTTCTCATCCTGAAGCAAAGTTCTTAACCCAAGGTACTATTTCTGGGTTAGCGGAGTCTGTAACCTGAAGCGTATGTAACCCGAAGTACCACTGTACTTTTAAAGCGCATCTTCACCCCACCCGCCAAAAGGAAAATAATAATCCTGAAAAGTTTAGTTTGTTAAGGGTGCTGGGAATTACAGCTCTGTGAACGTAAACTACAGTTCTCAGGGAGAGATGTGATTTAACTATATGGCGTATTTGCAGCCTTTGGGTCTCATCCCCAATGGGATTCTTTTTAAAAAGAATAAATTAATGACTGGAAAAAGATTGGAGGAGAGGAGCCACATTCTCAACCTTTGCAATTGGCTGCCCTAGCAGAGGTGTTCCTAGATGCTTTAAAAAGCAACAACACCCCACCATGATTCTGCATAAAATGTGCACACATTAATTCTATCTATTATTACACTTATATCCCTCCTTTTTCCTTCAGGGAAGCTCAAAGTTGCATAGAGAGAGACAGTGACTGGCTCACAGTGACCCAGTGAGCTTCACAGCAGAGTGGGGGTTTGAACCCTGGTCTCCCAGGTCATTGTCCAATAGTCTAACCAATACACCACATTATGTATATGTAAGGAATCAAACTTGGGCCAACTTTCAGAGCAAATAACTGAGGGTGAAGTCCTAACCTCATTTACCTGGGTGTAAGCCCCAGTGGATTCATTAGAACTTTGGGGCCCTCTGAAAGGTTTTTGCAACATGATATTGACACAATAACAGTGCATTAGCAGTGGATTTATTCTGCTTTAGTTTGTTCTGCTATGCTTTCCCACATTTCTGCTACCCAGAGGGGCTGAAACACAAGAAAAGCAAATGAAAATAAACCAGAACAATTTGTTGTCCCACAAATTTACAGGATTTCACCACGAAGTTGCAGGAAATGCACAGACTGGAAATGAAGCAGGGTTACCACCTGAAAACCTTTGCAGGCACAAGTAATATTTAAAGCAGGTGACTTCTGATAGCATCAAGGGCACTAATCCTCAGTCCTGGAGGTGGCCTAGCATAGGGAGCTGCCCTATACTGAATCAGACTATTGGCCCATCAAGCTGAGTATTGTCTACACTGACCGCCAGAGGCTGTCCAGGGTTTCAGACAGGGAGTCTTTCCTTGCCCTACCTGGAGATGCTGGGGATTGAACCAAGGACCTTCTGCATGCAAAACATGGCCTTTACCCCTGAGCCTGTCCCCCTACTTGTGACTAGACATGGTTAGGATGGTGCTGTAGCTTCTTTAAAAAAAGAAAATAAATGTCAGGAATTAGGGACCCTGTGCAAAAGGCTACCTGCTAACACTTTGCCCTATGATTCTCAGGTTTCGACTGAAGACTCCTTGCAATCTATGGAATAACAGCCCCTGACCCACATACATTTTTTTCGACACCCTGGAGACTGGGAGCACATTAAGCTGGATTAATGGTTGGTGGCAAAGCAGGACATAGCGCCCTGGAACCCCATGGAGATGCTCCTAATCTTTCCTCCTCTTAAGCGTCAAGGGTACTTAACATCCAAGTAGGTGGATGGCAATTCCTTGGTAATTATTCTATTTGCTCTGGCTGCTTTTCTGTGTGCTTTTCAAGGCTCCAGTTAATTCTACTGGAGCTTTTCCCCAGATCACCTGAAAAAGCAGTGTGTGCAAGTGCAGTCGTATACTGACAAATTCAAGAGTGCAGGGTCCCTTCGTGATACTCCCAGTCACGCCTCCCTCACAGCCCCTTCCAAGGATATTCAACCCTCTAAGATCACACAGTAATCTTATAATTGTACAAGAATAACAATTAGGGGTGCATTGCAGCAATCATTTCAGATCTCCACATCTTGGCTTTCAGCTAGATCTATTTTCTGTGCACGTGCATGGGCAAATGATTTGGAGCACCTCAATTTCTTTCAGAGTGATTTAAATTTTATTTTATTTAGACATTTTTAAACCTGTTACTTAAAAAAACCCCCACACCCCTGCTTTCAGTTTTCCCCATCTAGAGCTGTAGGTCCACCTAGCTTAGTGTCGATTATTGTCAGGGACAAAGAGGAGGGGTGGGAGGCACTGGCTGGGAAACCCCGAAGGGAAACCCCAGAGGAGGAAGGTTCAGACCCTGAGGATTGGTGGTGGGACACTGAGGAGAGGTGGGGGGGGGAGGAGCTAGATGCAGAAAGGGCAACAGGGTATAGTGAGCAGGAAGAGCTGGTGGCAGGTAGCAGTTCAAACTCTGAGGCAGAAGCAGAAGAGGGGGGAGGTCAAGGGATTGCTGAAAACTCCAGGGAGTCTACCTCTCCTGCTGCGACAGGCTCCCTTCCCGCTTTGTCTCCAAGAACGTGCAGAATAATGAGGAGAGCAGAACAGAGGCCAGAGATGCTCAGGTGCTGTTTGAGACTGTTTGGGAAATATCCAGGAGAGGAGAAACTATAGAAAGGTTGGAAGGCAGGGACCTCCAGTCCTGGCAACTGCTCCATAAGGGCAAGACCTACTGGGAAGTGTTGCTGAGTTGTATGTCATTTCCTTGAATAAAGAGTTAACTTCAGAGTTGACCTGAGTCTGACTCCAGCCCTGACATTCATGCTGTACAAACAGGGACCAGCCTGACCTGGAGATTGAATCTGGGGCTTTCTGCATGCAGAGCAGATGCTATACCAATGAGCCAGGGCTCTTCCCAATGGTTGGGGAACCTGCAACACAAATGACCACAGGGGATGCTAGCCTTAGTCCTCCAGACATTGCTGCACAACAATTCCCAGCATCCCTGACCACTGTCTCTGCTGGCTGGGGCTGATGGGAGTTGGAGTCAGCCAGAAGTGAGCCGCTCCAGCAATACTATATATAAAGAAAGCTGGAAATGGTTTTCTCTCCGACTGCAATACATTGCTAACATGTGGCGGCATGTCACACACTTGGCTGGTCGTCCCATTCTCAAGTTCTGGCATGTTCTGAAGGGCCTTTTCTCCTCCAGCATGTGCTCCTGGTGCCTTCCATGCAAAGTGCTCGCCCCTTGCAGGAAAGCACAGCCGCTGCAAAATTAATTCGAGCACAACGGCTGAATGATTGAAGGAAGAAACTTTCCCGTGACCTTCTGGAATGGCACAGTTTACATCTGAGCTATAAATCCCTCAGGCCGTAAAAGGTTTACTGTCCTCATCTCTCCATGTTATTAAATGGCAAAGACGATGTAGGGCAGCCGACCGGTCTTGTGGCAGTAAATCAAGGGTGGGAAACCTCAAGCCCAGGGGCTGGATGTGGCCCTCCAGGTTTCTCTATCTGGCCCTTGGAACTCTTCCCAGACACCCCACCACCACCACCACCTCACCAACACTCCTTTGTAACCTGCTTGAGTGTTTTTTGGCTGGTCTGGAATTTGCCCTTGAACTGATAATGTCTCTGACTTACGTGGGTGGAGAATGGAAAGGGATGCGTGTGTGCAGAAACTAGACTATTCTTGAAATATTCGCATTCATTGCTCCACTCCTTTTTGCCACCGGCTCCGCCCACTGCTGGCATGTGGCCTTTGGAAGGTTGTCCAGAAGTTAATGTGGCCCTCCAACTGAAAAAGCTTCTCTACTCCTGCTAGAAATCATTATACTTAGGAGAGACCTCCTCCCACAGAGATGATGAGGGTGGGAGGAGAGCCTTGGAGTTAGCAGGATACTAGCCCTCCTAGCTGGGTGGGTAACCCTCAAAGGCTCATCTTGTTGAGCATCCTGTTCTCACAGCGGCCAACTAGATGCCTATGGGAAGCCCACAGGTAGGAGATAAGCAAAACAACACTCTCCCAGCTTGAGATTCCCAACACTTGGTATTCAGAGTGGAGAGAGAATATAGCCATTGTGGCTAGTAGTCACTGATAACCTGATTCTCCATGAATGTGTCATCTCCCTTTTAAAAGCCATCCAAGTTGCTGGCCACTGGTATATCTTGTGGCGGCGAATTCAATAGGTCAACAACGTGGGCTGCATGGAGATGCACTCTCTCTGGCCTGTCTTGGACCTCCCACCTTTCAGCTTCATTGGATGACCCCTGGATCCAGTGTTGTGTAGTGCATAGAGCAGGGGTTACCAGTCTGGGGCCCTCTAAATGCTGCCCGTCAGCCCCAAACAGCATAGCGAATGGTCAGAAATCAATGGAGGAATCTACAAGTTGTAGCCCAGCAACTTCTGGGGCCATCAGGCTCCCCATCTCTGTGGTCAAAGGCTTTATGCAAAAGGAGGGGTTTAGTGAAAGATTTGAAGGAAGTGATAAAGAGAGCCAGCATGGTGTAGTGGTTAAGAGCGGTAGTCTCGTAATCTGGGGAACCGGGTTCGCGTCTCCGCTCCTCCACATGCAGCTGCTGGGTGACCTTGGGCTAGTCACACTTCTCTGAAGTCTCTCAGCCCCACTCACCTCACAGAGTGTTTGTTGTGGGGGAGGAAGGGAAAGGAGAATGTTAGCCACTTTGAGACTCCTTAGGGTAGTGATAAAGCGAGATATCAAATCCAAACTCTTCTTCTTCGTCATCATCATGTAAGCAGAGGTGGCATTAGAGTAGGATGACCAGTTTGGCCGTACTAGGTGCCCCATCACACAGTGTGCTGCAATAATGATGTAGAGCAGAGTGCAAGAGGCGGTGGCGGGGGGTTGTTTTGCCAAATTTTAGCATCACACATGGCGCCACTGAAATTTGAGAGCCCAAAGTCCACAACTGCACATAGGTGTTCTGGATAGCAGTTCCAAGCATAATGGGAAGCCAGGGGTGCCAGCACAAAATGACTGCCACAAACCACAAAAAGAAGTGATTGTACACCATATCAGTGATGAGTAACAAAAAATTTCTCTCATCATAAAAATGCAAACTTTCTGCAACAGTATGCAAACTGAAACACAGCCATCCTTCAAAATTCACAGTTCTCTGAATTTTGCAATGCAGTTCTCCAGCCAAGCAATGTGTACAAAAATTCATATGATAGAGGGGAAATGTGCATAGAAATGCATATATTAGTGAAAAATAACATGCAAAATGCATGGGAGCCAGCATGGTATAGTGGTTAGAATGTTGGATTAGGACCTGGGAGACCAGTGTTCAAATCCTCACTCAGCCACAAAGCTTCATGGGGTGATCATGGACCCGTCTCTCAGCCTAACCTACCTCACAGGTTTGTGGTGGAGGATAAAATGGGAAGGAAGGGAACCAGGTATACCATCTTGAGCTCCCTGGAGGAAAGGTAGGCTATAAAGGCAACAAATAATCGCTCTGCAAAAATGTGTAGATTGCATACAAAAGGTGTACAGTATATTTGGAGCAATATGAACTAAAGTGCAGATAAATTTTCATTTTGGTTTTATGTTTGGTTTGATGATAAACTGTGCTTGTTTTATTCTCCCATTTTCAGTGGATTGTTTTATGCACTCTGCTTAGAAATGTGAATAATTAAACAGTATAGAAATGTCGTAAATAAATAAACAAATGAGGACTTTTTTTTTAAAAAAAGAATAATTTGCAAAATGATATGGAAATACAGAGACCTGATCTTAATATGGGGAAATGGAGAAACACAGAGAACGTGAAACAAATGGATGCATCCATTCCTAGATTGAAGGGAACCCTTCTATTTTTCAATGTTACAAAACCATCAATAATAAGACAGTTCAGTCTAGGGCTTTTCTTCTCAGTAGTGTTTGTCATCCGCTTGAATTTAATCAAGTGAGAGATTTTCCATAACCACCAAGCACAACTGAGCAAGCTGCATTAGGGATTTAAAGTCTCCTTTGGGCGGTTAAGTATCTGTCCCCAGGCAGAGTTCAGCTCCTCGTGTTGTGAATCCCACGGCAATTTACTTGGAAATAGAAGCTCAGGTATCCTGGCCACACTCCAACTTGGGTAATTACATTCAACTGACCTAAATCCTGCCAGCTGTTTCCATTGGATGCTATTCTCGATCTGCTCTCTGAACTCAGTAGGCAGCGTTGCTGAGAGCTGTTAAGCTTTGCCCAAATCTCGCCCCCAGAATCTGGGATCTGCATCTTGGAAGCAGTTGAGTAACGCTCATCATCGCCATTATCTGGGTTACAAAGATATTCTTTGCTGAGAAGTGGTTCGATGCTTTAAGCGTGAAGTCAATGGCACAAAGTAGGTGTTGAAATGTATATTGTGAAATGCTGTGCACTGCCTCTCAGGGAATGTTGCAATCATAGTGCAATGTGGTTGATGATGCTTTCTTTCTTTCAGCAATTAAAGCATAAAGGCTGCTTCGAGATTTTTTTGCTCTTTTGTGGGTGGGATTCAATGGCAAACCGGCAAATTCAGGTCATGCAATTAAAGCAGATTAGGCACTCTTGTGAAACAATTCTGCTTCCAAAAACCCCAGTATCAAAGCACTGATTTTATGCAGACAGAGAAGTGCACCAGAAGATGCACCAGAAAGTGTGGAATAACAACATCATATAACTTCCTTGCAAATTGTTGGAAGTTTAGGTACAGGTCAGCTTGCTGAGAGGGGTTGCAAGGGTTAAGGCAGAAAGAGTGGGGGACCTCCAGCTTCCCAGACTACCCTTGTAACTTTATCTCTATGCTGACTTCCCTCTATTTCTTTGAAGTTTAGAGTGATATTCTTAGGTTGCATCCAGTTTACAACTTCCTGCCCCTCCTCGCATTCTTTCTCGGAACCTCCAGGCAAGAGGTCATCTGGAGCCATCTTCTGAGAATGAATAGACAGGCATGTCTCTTTGTTTCTTCAACTAGATGGTTAGCTGGGAGTTATAGAACTCTTTCCTGTCAAGAAAGTAAACTTCTTAATAAACACAAGCTTTCTTATTTTATACAAAATCTCTTTTTTTTATAATATTTTTATTGATTTTCCAACACATATTAAACATACTACAATACACTATACAAAGACAAAACAAACACATAAACACACACAAATATAATTTCACAACCTTCTTTTCATAAATATTGCTTCTCCGACTTCCCCATATCTCTCCTTTCTGCATCCCTATTTCCAAATTTCTTTCAGCAAATCCTCACTTAATTTATCATTTACAGCTGTAATCCTCTTTTTTTCTTAACCTCGACATTTTAGCACTCATTAATTTTATAATCATTCTTAAGATAAACTTTAAACTTCTTCCAATCTTCCTCCACCGTCTCTTTTCCTTGGTCACGGATTCTGCCAGTCATCTCAGCCAGTCCCATGTAGTCAATCACCTTCGTCTGCCATTCTTCCAGAGTGGGTAGTTCTTGTGTCTTCCAATACTTTGCTATAAGTACCCTTGCTGCTGTAGTGGCGTACATAAAAAAAGTCCTGTCTCTCTTTAACACCAGTTGGCCGACCATGCCCAGGAGAAAAGCCTCTGGTTTCTTATGAAAGGTACATTTAAGTACCTTCTTAATTTCATTATACAAAATCTCGATTGGAATTCCTTTCAGCTAAAGGTGTGCTCCAAGCAAGGATTCAGTTAACCTTTGCCGCTGTGTGTAAACTCTATATGCTAACACAAGCAAACCAGAGTGAATGATCAGTAGCCTGTGGGTGTTGTATAACCCACCAATAAACATTGTGCTTACAAAGCAGGATGAATGTTCAATAAACGGGTCACCTGGAAATGACCTCAGCGGACTTCCACCGGTGAACAGGTAGGTCAGGTAGCCCGAAAAGAGAGATCCAAATCAGACCACTGTGCCACCTCTTACTTCCTGACCTGGAGCTGAACCCTTGCAAAGCTTTCAGAAGGCCAAACTTCTTAAGGTCAAATTCCTGGATGATATGTTAAATGCATTTAATCTGCCTGTTTTTCCTTTAAAACGATGTGTTTGCTTGTGTTGAAGAAAATCCTCCCCCTCCTGAAGCTGCTATCAGTTCCACAGTTACTGGTAACCAGCAGGGGACATGACCTCTTGCAAGGATGTAGCAGCTGCTTTCTCATAACAGAAAATTCCTAACACTTCCCAATTAAACACAGAAATATTTACAATTCTCTTACCCACTACCCTACAACCAATTTATTGCAAGAGATCTCGACAACCATTGTCATGGCAACCTAACATTACCCCACGCAAGAGACCTATTTATGTATATAATAATGGACTAGCCAAAAAATCCCCATTAGGAAGCTGGTTTGTGTGAACTGTCCCCTGTACAGGCTGGAAGATGCAGGTCAGTCGGGGGATTGGTTCTAGTCATGATGTATGTTCTAGCAGGGATAGTGCCATCAGTGGAGTCAACCTTGCCCAGAAAAGTCCAGATTTGTCCTGGATCCACCCGCAATATCAGCGAAACAACCCACTGTCGCAGTTCCTAGCCACCAAACCTTAAACGCGGTCAAGTGGAATAGCTAAAGTCTTGATGAATGAATGGTTTGCCTCTTCTGTCAGAGGCAGCATGGACTGGAGGCCCCTCCCAACTCTACAATTCTATGATTCTATGAATGTCAGCTGCTGGGAAACACAAGTGGGAAGAGTGTTGCTCTTGTGCTCAGGTTCCGCTTGCTGGTTTGACCATAGGCATCTGGCTGGCCACGGTGAGAACAGGATGCAGGAGTAGATGGGCAAGGAACCTTGGAAACAACTGTTGTGTTTTTTAGGCTGAAAATATTGTTGGATGGGGGCGGCTTATGTGGGGGCTGGAAGGGTTTGCCATGGAGAATCAAAGAAGAGGAAATTCAGCCTCCCCTCCTCACCCTCGCATTCTCTGTCTGGGGACAACATGCAAGCTTGGTTTGCCCCACAGTGGCATCCTGATTTGCACTACTCTAGGCTGCTGTGCTGGGAATATCTGAAATGTGACCTCTCAGGTCGAATCCTGCAGAAATGCTGAAGCAACCTATTGGTGTTTCCTGTAGCGTAACCCTTCCCAGCCACAGAGGAACCGGCAGTGCGGAGGGAGCACTTTTGTCGCTCGTCTCTGTTAACTCAGCAAAAACCAAGAGGGTCAGCTCGCGAAGAGGTCACTCTTTGTGGGAAATGCCTTTCCGACTTGGCTGAAGCTCTGTTGCCATTTGGGCTGATAGGGCTCTGCCGCGGGTGCGGAAGGAACGGGAGGATTCCCAGACGCTGCAGTAGCCGCTGGAAACTGAGATGGGAGATCAAGGAAAGCAGCAGCAACAACAATAACAACAACCCGCAGTTCCTGGAGGATGAAAGCAGGACAGGGAAGCATTCAGATTTGAAGAACATTGTGTTAGTTTTCTTTCCCATTTTCTAATTTTCTGTTTACACTGCAGTGCCTGTGGTGTCATGGAACTGCGGCTCTTCCGACAGATACACTAGCATGCCGCACTGAATTTCATTCACAGCAGTGGGCGCGGTGTGACACAACAACAAGCATCACTGGACAGCATCGCTACTCTCTCACCACCCCAAATTTTGTCACTTTACTCCCACAGTTTTCTGGGTTGAGGGGGCTGCAAGTAAAAATTTTTTTTTCCTAGAATCAAATAAAATGGAGAGCTAAGCAGGCCCTAGGTAAAGGTAAAGGTACCCCTGCCCGTACGGGCCAGTCGTGTCCGACTCTAAGGTTGTGCGCCTATCTCACTTAAGAGGCCGGGGGCCAGCGCTGTCTGGAGACACTTCCGGGTCACGTGGCCAGCGTGACGAAGCTGCTCTGGTGAGCCTGCACCAGCGCGGCACACGGAAACGCCATTTACCTTCCCGCTAGAAAGCAGTACCTATTTATCTACTTGCACCTAAGAGTGCTTTCGAACTGCTAGGTGGGCAGGAGCTGGGACCGAATGACAGGAGCTCACCCCGCCGTGGGGATTTGAACCGCCGACCATACGATCGGCAAGTCCTAGGCGCTGAGGATTTACCCACAGCGCCACCCGCGTCCCTGTAAGCAAGCCCTAGATTCTAATAAGTTTCCCGAAGTGGCTTCTAAATCATGTGAAAGCCCCAATTTCATGGGGAAACTAACAGGGAGGAAATGGAATAAGCTGTCCTGTAGATGCAGCCTAAGAGTGCTGTGTGGGAAGCAGCAGGCAGGCAACCAGCCAATGGGGACTGCGGTGTGGGAGGTGGCAAGCGGGCATCTATGGTAGTGGGAGAAGGAACAGCCTGGTGACACAGAGGATGGGGCCGTTTTAGCTCAATGTTTTCAACCTTCCTTGTAATCCCAGGCTGTGTACACACCATGCATTCAAAGTGGATTCCCACCCACCACAGAAAGAACCGTGGGAACTGTAGTTGACCCCTCGCAGAGCTACAATTCCTAGCACGCCTCAAGGATTCTTTGGGGGAAGGCATTTGTTTTAAATGTATACAGCTCTAGAATTTGGGAGTGAAATAGACTGGTTTCCAGGTCCTCACGAGACACACGGTAGAGGCCCACGGGGACAGCTTGCGTTGAGCTTGCTTCTGCTTATGTATAGATGCAGATTTAGGTTGACGTGCAGAGAGAAAGAAATGAAACTCTGGTTGTCCCTGTCAGGGCTTGTTCTGAGCTGTGGGGCACAAACAGGATTCCTGGGGATCAGTATGCTATGTGTGGATTGGGCCCTCCACAGTTGAAGAAGGAAGATGCCCAGGGTCTCACTGCCACTTGCAGTGTGTTTATGTGATCCATAAGCTTTTTTTTAAAAAAAAAAGTTTTAAAGCAGGGGTGGGGGGTGGAAGGCAGGAGATCCAGAACCTTAAGGCAAAGACCTAGGGCTCAGCCATTACCTGACAACAACCCCGACTGGCAGTATGGAGAAAGTGGACAGAGGACAACTTTTCTCCCTGCCTCATCATCCTGGAATTAGGGGACAACTGATGAAGTTGAATAATGGAAGGTTCAGTGCAGGCAAAAGGAAGTCCTTCTTCACAAGGCACATAGAAACTACGGAATCTGTTCCTACAAGAGGCAGGGATGGCCACCAACTCAGATGGCTTTGAAAGAGGATTAGACAAATTCATGGAGAAGGCTACCAATGACTACTAGCCCTGATGGCTATGTTCTACCTCCACTTGTGAGAAACCACAAGAGGGGAGAGTGCTGTTGAGCTCAGGTCCTGCTTGTGGGTTCCCCATGGGCATCTGGTTGGCCACTGTGAGAACAGGATGCTGGACTACATGGGCCACTGGCTTGATTCAGCAGGATCCTCTTATGTACTCAAACTCATTTCATGAACAGGAGACCCAGTCTATTATCCCCATCATGTTGGGCTTCCCGGTTCTTTTTCCACATTTGGCAAGTTAAGGAAGTCTCCAGATATATTTTCCTTCAGACTGCAAAGCCCACTCTCCAGACTGTCTCCCATCTCACCCAAAAAGCAGGCAGCAGCATTGCAGTATAACACCTCACCCTGTGATGCTTCAAAGCTGCTAAGAAATCTAATCCATTTTTCATTTCCTCTTTGCCCTAGCATTTAAGAGACCTGTGAACTCTTGACAGATCTGGCTGCTCCTTTACGAGATTCTGCTTTTTCCTCTTTGTCTTAAAATGTCAAGCTTTTGTCCCTTTAGGTGTGAGGGGGCTCCAAGCAAAACAATTTAACGCTGAATTTGACCACTGAGAGGGTCTGAGGAAAACTGATCCATCTGCAGCTCTCTCCGACATTGTCCCTTTTTTAACCCCGGGTTTGAGAATGACTCCCTCTGCTTCTGAACGTCAAAGAGCAGCAGCTGATGTCAGACTAAAAACCAAAGTCTGGAGATCTCGTGGGACACTGTCCTGCTTGACTCAGTCAAAAATCAATCACAACTGAGAGGAGATTAATTAGGCTCTATGGCAGCGTTTCCCCTCTAGTGTTGACAGGCAATGGTTTGGCATTTGCTCACATTATTTGTCAGCCACAGACAAATAGAGACACACTGATTGGCAGCATGATTTAAGATAAGAACATAAGCAGAGCCTGCTGCATTAGGCCAGTGGCCCATCTAGTCCAGCATTCTGTCCTCTCAGTGGCTGGGAGTTGTTAGGAGACCCCCATTTCCCTTCCAGAGCTACAATTCACAGAGTGGTTTAACAATCAATCCCTCCCAGTGTGGCGTAGTGGGTAAGAGCGGTAGACTCTGTAATCTGGGGACCCGGGTTCGCATCTTTGCTCTTCCACATGCAGCTGCTGGGTGACCTTGGGCTAGTTGCACTTCTCTGAAGTCTCTCAGCCCCACTCACCTCACAGAGTGTTTGTGGGGGGAGGAAGGGAAAAGGAGATTGTTGGCCACTTTGAGACTCCTTAGGGTAGTGATAAAGCGGGATATCAAATCAAAACTCTTCTTCTTCTTTCCCCCAGGAACTCTTATGGGTTCCTGGAGGCTTCTTATTAGCTACTGTGGGAAGCAAGATGCTAGGCTTGACTAAGTTCTTATGTTCTTGACTCTTCTTATGTTCATGAGAGCAGTTTCTGTGTGTGAATCTATTGCTCCCCAGGGAAGGGCTGTAGCTCAGCAGCAAAAAGGGATGGGGGAGAAATTTAATCCCATTCTTCCAACCTAATTCAAACTTTCCGAAACAGAACACAAACTGAAACACGGCCATCCTTCAAAAATCCACATTTCTCTAAATTTCGCAATGCAGTTCTCCGGCCAAGTCATGTGTACACAAATGAGTATCCCAGCATGCATAAAGAATGTATATATTAGTGGAAATAGCATAGGAAAGTACATTATATGATGGCTAATTGCTTTGCAAAAATGTGATATACAGTGGTACCTCTGGATGCGAACGGGATCCGTTTCGGAGTCTCGTTCGCATCCTGAGCAGAATGCAACCCGCGTCTGCGCTTCTGCACATGCACATGACATCATTTTGAGCATCTGCGCATGTGCGAGCGGTGAAACCCAGAAGCAACCTGTTCCGTTACTTCTGGGTCGCTGTGGAACACAACCTGAAAATGCTCAACCTGAATCTACTTTAACCGGAGGTATGACTGTATTAGGCATAATTGCATTAACACGTCTATATTAGGAGAAATCAACATTACGTGTTGAGTGATTTTCATGAAGTTTTATTATTATTATTTAATTGCAAGCTGATGTGGATAATTGGATTTAAGACTGGGGGGAGCATCTGTTCTGCATCCAGAAGGTCCAAGGTTCAGTCTCCAGCATCTTCAGGTAGGGCTTGGAATGTCTCTTGTTTGAAATCCTGGAGAACTGCTGCCTGTCAGTGCAGGCAGTACTGAGTGAGATGGATCCATGGTCTGACTCTGTACAAGACAGCTCCCCATGTTGCCGCTCTTTGCCCACATGACAGGGAGAGATAATTAAAGGCAAGTTATAGCCTTGCAGCCAAAACACTAAGGTCAACCTGCATGTTATGTCCAGTGAAGCAGCAACAAGAGAGATCGGTCGCACTAAAATCGAAAATCAAAAGAACAGAGAGGAGAAAATACTAGTAAATCATCATGAGTTTATTTGGAAGGAAGCTTCCTCAGGACATGAGTTGGTTGGCAAAGGTTGCCTATAAATTAGTAATGCTCGAAAAAGGGAGTTTCCTTCAGCTGTGAAATTCCCAAACAACCCAGTCCTGAGAAATAGAGCAAATAGAGATCATTGCTTAGATAGGGAGACCTATGTTTCTTTTTTGAAATGGACCCTAGGAAAATATGATAGCTTCGTTTCTCCATGCAATAGCATAATGGCAAATTCAGGGTCGCTTCGTGATAGTAACAGCCACACTCTTTCCCAAGATTATATAATCTTGTAAGGTTATGCAATAATTGTATACAGTAATAATAATTCTGAACGCAGTACAACAATCTATGCAGATCTCCACATGTTGCCTTCTAACTAAATATACTACAGTGGTACCTCGGGTAACATACGCTTCAGGTTACATGCACTTCAGGTTACACACTCCGCTAACTCAGAAATAGTGCTTCAGGTTAAGAACTTTCCTTCAGGATAAGAACAGAAATCAGGCTTTGGCGGTGCAGCGGTAGCAGGAGGCTCCATTAGCTAAAGTGGTGCTTCAGGTTAAGAACAGTTTCAGGTTAAGAACGGACCTCTGGAACGAATTAAGTACTTAACCTGAGGTACCACTGTATTTTCAGTGTACATACATTGACAAATGATTTGGAGTGCTCCAATATATTTTTTCCAAAGTGATTTAGGCCTTGAAGGGCCATTATCTTTAACAGAACTTGCACCCCATTCTCTTCAAACTAAAACATGTTCACTGTTCCTAAATGCGTACAGAACGTTATCCTTTCTTGGTGTTCTTTCCACACATCTTCTCCAGGGTAAGCCCAGGAGCCAATCTTCAAGATGACTCACCTCTTTTCACTCTGAGAGGCTTCAATCAGCACAAAGGGTGAGAAGATTTGTCAGGGGCTGTAAAGCTTCCTTTTCATGCTGATTGGGCAGTCAGAGGCAGTAACCTTCTGAATGCCAGTTGCAAGAGACCACATAAGGGAAGAGAGCGATCTTGCCTTTGGGTCTTGCTTGCAGGTTTCCCACAGAGGCATCTGGTTGGACACTGTGAGAACAGGATGCTGGACAAGCTGGGCTGCTGGCCTGATCCAGCAGGGCTCTTATTATGTTCTTAAAAATGAGAGACCAGGGAGAAGAGTCGGTAGAAGAAGACTGGAAGAAATTTTAAGACTATCTACAGAAACACTGTAAAATTAAGGGATGTTAGAAGGATGCTGGAATGAAGTTATGTGGTTTTAGCAGTAATGCTATAAAGGGTTAAGTAATAATGGATTGTCAACAGGTCAGAATGTAAAGTTATAATATATTAAGATAAATTAGTAAGATAAAAACAAGGATGGAAAGGATTTGCTGAAATAACCAATTGAACTAGAATACAAAAAAGGGAGGTGTGAGGAGGTCAAGGAAACAAGTAAATGAAAGACAAGATATGGAAAGATGGATTTGTTTTTAATTGTTTCTATTTTTTGTATTTTCTGTTTTTCTTTTTCTTTTCTTTCTTTTTGTAATTTTTTGAAACTTTAATAAATATTATTTAAAAAATAATAATATTATGTTCTTAAAAATGGAAGCCTCTTTCACAGTGAGGGGGGAAAAACTTGTGTGAAATAGGATGACGGGTTTTGAAACAACACTAGGCTTGGCTGGGAAACAGAGCATCCGAGCTTCCATTGCCACTGTGGTACACATTCTGGGTGCTATCTTTCTCCAAGTTTCAGTGCTGACCGACTCTCTAGAGACTGAGCTGGCTAAGATCTCGCTGTTCCTACACAAGTAGTCATAAAGAAACTGCAGTGTGGTCAATTCATTTACCCTGCAAAGTCTTGCTGCTGCTTCAGCTGCTGATACATCAAAACCATCATGTTTGAGTCATGACAAAAATAAGGAGAGACCTCCCCACCCCCCACCTAGTTATTTAAAGTAGCTGCCTCAGTTGTGGGTTTTTCTCTCCCTGCACTCAGCCTGCTATTGATTTGAAAGCCTTGTGGTTGGCTGTAAATCACTTACTTATAATAGGCAATTTAGTTGCTGCTATGAGACGCATTATGGCGTGATGGCGTTGTTACTGTTAAGGACTCAGCTGGGGGGCAAGAATCGCCTCTGAAATCCTCCTCTTCCTTCAAGCAAAGGGCCCTTGCATCATTCAACGATGAACCTGAGTTTTCTGCTGAAACACACGACCCTCCCCCATGCATTTAAAGGGCATTCAACACACATTTGAAGCACACAGCCTTCCCCAGAGAATTCTGGGAGCTGTGGTTAAGAGGTTAAGACAAGCCCTGCTGAAACAAGCCAATGGCCCATCATTCTCTTCTCTCAGGGGCCAACCAGATGCCTGTTCAAAACCCACAAGAAGGACTCAAGCACAAGAGCACTCTTCCCTTATGTGGTCTCTTGCAACTGGTACACAAAAGCATTACTGCCTCTGGCCAGGGAAGCACAACATAGCCATCATTGGCTAGTAGCCTTATGAGAGCCTTATCCTCTTTCAATTTGTCCAAGTTGGTGGCCATCTCCATCTCCTGTGGCAGTGAGCTCCATATGTTATCTATGCACCAAGTTAAGAAGTTCCAGTTGCCAGCACCCTGCACAAAATACAATTCCCAGGACTCTTTGCAGGAAATTGTGTGTGCACTGGAAGTGCTTAAAATGTATGGGATGGATCTGCCCGAGAGTCTACTCAGCAAGGAGGTCAAACCAATCTTCTCCACTCATCCATGCAACTGCATCCCTTTATTTCAGGGGTGGGGAATTGGATGTGGCCAGCAGACCAGATGGTGATCCTCTCTACATTTTCCACGTCAAGTTTGACAGGTCACCATTTGGGACAGTTGGTCGAGCCAGAGTCAGTGGAAGGCAGAGGCACACCCTGTCTGGTTGTAACTAAGAAAGAAGGCAAGTGGGGACAGGCTGAGGTTGGTGGGAAAGTGCCCCAGTCCCCAGCCTCCACAGGATGGATGCAAGCTTTATCTTTTGTATAGAAGCCTACACTCCAGCTGCACAAAAAAGCAGTGGTTTCTATACACCCACATACATATGCCTCCCGACAAGCAACAGCCTGCTATTTGCTTTTGAATTCTTGTACATTTCACACTGTGCTCTCCAGACTTTGTTAGCTGCATTGAATGCTTTGGACTGAAAAACAGGTTACAAAACCTTCCGTCTGCAAGCAGGATACAAATATACTAAAATCCAGCACTTAGGAAGGGCTGTGGCTCAGTCGCAGAGCCCATGCAACAGAAGGTCCCAGCTTCAATCCTCAGCATCCCAAAGCAGGACTGGGAATGCCTCCTTGCCTAAGACAGACAGGACAGCCGCTACCAGATAACGTGGACAATATTGAGCTAGATGGAAGGGTACAAATATATTGAAACTCATCCTTCTGCCATCAGGCATTCTGCAAGAGAGGGTGGAAGTTAGAGACACCAAGGGCAGGCTAGAGAGGTTCCCCACCCCTGTTGTGAACAATACTGAGCCAAGTGGTCCAGTGGTCTGATTCGGTATATGTTTTCCTGCCATTTACAAGCAGCATCGCAACCACAGCACAACATGTAATGCTTACACAGCAATGCCTATGTGATGACTCGGGCATCTCCCCAACTCCGCCCTGCCCCACCCACCCACTATAGCAGGAGAAGAAAAAAGTATTTCCACTTCTGTGCTAATCTGCAGCAGGATCTGAAAGTCTATTGCAAAACCGAGAGACAGAGAAAGGGAAAGAAAGTGTGTGCTTGTGTGTGTCTGTGTGCTTCCTCTGTGAATAACACCCAAAAGACACACTTCTGATTCAGAGGAAGTTTTTTCATTCTTTCCCCCCTTCTTTCTCTCTCACCATATATGGTCATATATGTTATTTGCAATCGAATCAGGTAACCTATCAGCACAAAAGACAAACCAGGTCACTCTGAGTAGAAAGGAAAGCCACAGGATATGACTTGAGTGAAGCAAACCAGGCCAGCTGGGAGGAGGTTGGGGCGAGGCCTGCCTTTTATGGTAAAAAAAACCTTCGCTGAAGACCAAAGGTCAGATGCATCCGGCATTGCCCAATAGTCAAATACAAAAAGTGCAGCAATACACAGTTCCCATTGCAGGGCTTGCACAAGTGGTGCCACCCAATTCAATGCATCAGTCATGTGAGCTGTGCAACGCACCCCTGAACATGTTTCCTTAGAAGCAAACCCTATAGAGTTCAATGGGGCTTATGCATTTTGTGGACACATTAGAGAACCTTCTTTGCATGCAGAAGAGATCCCTGCCTGAATCCCCTGGAGACCCTCTGCCAATGGTCTGACTCAGTACTGAGACAGCTTCCCATGTTCCTATGACTGTAGCCTCCACTGGATATGTCTGTTTGTGTAATAATAATAATAATTTATTTATACCCCGCCCACTTCCCCAGCCACTCTGGGCGGCTTCCAAAAAATGTATCTGAAGAATATATATATATATATATATATATATTAAAAAGGCAGTCTGCAAACAGAACCTGGGTGCAGTGGCACTTTCCTCACTTGGGATCCCCAGCAACTGGAATCAAGGGGCACATTTTTCAAAAGAAAGTACTTCTTCACATAGCAGCACTGTGGGATTCACTCCTGCAAATTCATGGAGGAGAAGTCTATCAGTGGCTACTGCTGCAGTGGTTGTGATTTAATTCTGCTCAAAATGTTGTTGTGTTCCAACTCCTGCCTGCAGGCTTCTCACAGCCATCTGGCTGGCCACTGTGAGAACAGAGTGCTAAGCCAATATTGAGAGGCATAATGCCTGTGACATCAGAGCCAACACATTCCCTGTGAATTTTCCTGATCCTCTTTTAAAGTCATCCAAGTTAGCGACCATCACTACCTCCTGTAGGAGCAAATTTCAACCGTGTACTGTGTGGAGAAGTACTTTTCTTTGGTCTGGACTGAATCTTCCAACATTTAGGTCCACTAGATGGTTTGCTTAGGAATCGAGCCTTACGTTTGTGGTTTCTTAGCAAGCAATTAGGTAGGATTCTGACATTATTTAGTGTGTGCATGTATCTACTTGTTGCAACTGTCACAAAAAGGTAAAAGTAGCTGTGTTGGCCCAGAAGAATATAAGTTCCAAAAAGCCACATTAGGACGATGACTTTGCTAGGTTCACCAAGATGTCACAGAATAATATGCATCATCATCATCATCATCATCATCATCATCATCCTCATATTATGCCTTATGTAAGCTTTGGAGTGTTCAGAATTCTACATCAGGCTAGATGGAGAGGAAGAACAGATGGAATATATTGTCTAGTGTTTAAGCAGTGATGGATGGTTTGAGCACCAATCAATTTCCCCCTTCTTCTCTCTCCGACCCCTCACATTTTTGCCTTCCATTTGAAAAGAGGGTGGAAAAACATAGGCCCACATCCGCCTATAAGAGACAGTACCACAATTTTGCAGGAATGCAGGGCAAAACAAAAAAACACACAGATTGCTGTATTGTATTCAGCTTCCATTGATTTCCAGCTTTCATTAAAATAAAAAAAATGGCTAAGGGTCTAAATACTAAGTGACTAAATATATGCTGAAAGAGTCCAGTTCCTGGACTAGGTTGTGCATTGATGGTAATAAATATCCCACTGCCACCTTGTGGACATTGGGTTCATGTTGCGTCAGGGGATCTGTACACATCAAAGCAGCTGTGGTACTACCTAGACTGGATTACTGTGACATGCTCTATATGGGGCTGCCTGTGAAGATTGTTCAGAATGTGCAGCTGATGCCGGATGCTGCAGGCAAAAAGTTGATGGGAACCAGGCGAAGAGACACCTAATTTTGACACCTCTAATTTGAGGCCAGCCTCCATTCAAAATGCTGGTTTTAACTTCGGGCTTGCAGAAAGGCACCATAGGCAGATCCACACCATACATTTAACACACACCCAATGCACATTTGAAGCACATGACTCCCCCCCACCAAAAGAGTTATGGGAACTATAGTTAGGACGCTGGGAACTGTAGCAGCGAGGGTGAAATCATGAGCTCGAAATGTGCCAGTTAATTACACCTGCATGATTGACAGCTTGCAATAGGTGTCTGTAACTCTTGCCCAACCTCACACGTCATATTGTGCTAACAGTGGCAATGTATGCATTAGTCAGGTGGAAGCCAGGTAAAAACGTCAAGAAATGCCACCCAGTTTCTTTTTTGGTGCTAGTATGACTGTCCAAGCGCACCCGGGAATCGAACCCGTAATTCACCAGCGCCTTCAATTGTTCTCCCGCTGCTCCACGAACGCTCCTATTGGCTACGACCACAAAAGAGGGCGGGGCACCTAGAAGGAAGTTCCCGCGAGAGAGAACACATCTCGGCCTTCACCTCAACATAGAGATTAAAATAAAGAGTCGTCTACCCTTTCCGTTTTTTATCAGAACTACCGGCCTAGGGTCGAACCCTTTCCCGTTTTAACTCCCAGGACAATGCATAGCGGGGGAAGGGTCACCATAGTGAATGGTAGGAGGAGGAGCCCATGTAGCATCACTCTCGCGAGTACGCTCCACTCACTCTTCCCTTTTTCTATCTCTATGCCAAGTCTGTCGATTTGATGATGCAGTACAGAGCGCGGACGGCGGAGATGATGCCAACCTTAGTAGCCGCCTCTGCGCAAAGCTCGGCGTCCCCTATTGGCTGAGCGTTCTGTCAGTCAAACGGCCAGCGGGGCTGTACTTCAAGGGAAGGCCTCCCCAGAGGCCAAGAGTGGCGGCGGTGCTGGCGCTGCCGCGGGAATGAGGAGACGCCGCTGAGGAACATCGGCCGTCCGGGGAGCGTCCACGCCTGAGGAACCGTCGCCGACAAGTGAGGATATTTTCGGGGTGGGGTGCGGGTTTCAAATATGAATAGTAACGAGGGGGCGTGGTCTATATTAATATTAATAAGGGGGCGTGGCACGTGTGACTATCAATAAGGATATCACTGATTATGAATTGGTGAACCTGAGTATAATTGAGGGTGTGTGTGTGTGTTTTATCTATTATACATGCACACGCTATATTAGAGACTATTGTAGTTACATAGTATATATTTTGTTTAAGTACTGTAAAGAATTATATATATATAATTATCTCTGTGTGTAGCTGTATATCACAGAGGCTGGGAACGAAGCATATTTATTTCATTATTAATAATGTTAATCATTAAAAAATTATTCATTGTAATTCAAAAGTAACTGAGTGGTTTTAATTATGAATTCATAAATCACCCATTGCAGACGATTGTAGTTCAGAAGTACTGTATAGAAATTGTTTAAATGGCTGAATGAATAATGTGAAGATACATCATGGCTTGCAACCTTCTTTTCCACCAAGTGGTGCTTAAAGTTAACAGTAAATTGCAACACTTAGCAGTTGCTGCAACAGTCAGCTTATGAGGTCAAAGGGGGGGGGGGACGTGTTTTGTTTCCTGCACTTGGATCTTGCTCCTTCCTTACTTGGTTAATTTTTTGTCCATGTACCAAGCTTTGAACCCAGATCCCTCCTCTGTATTTGCAGCATTCTGTTGAAAATAAGAGATGAGCAAAGAGAAGTCCATTGATGGCTACTAGGTGTTCAGTAGTGTGCTTCTCCCCACCTGATGTTGTATACAAGTCAGTCCTACTCAGAGTAGACCCACTGAAATTACTGGACATGGCTAACTTAGGTCTATTTATTTCAGTGGATATATTCTGAATTGGACAGAGCTGGTTACAGCTCTAAGCTGAAGCACTTCCTCGTCTGTCTCATTGTCCTGATCTGAATGTCATATGGGAGTGCTGGCTTGATTGCCCTAAACAAGAACAGATTAATGTTCATCTTGTTTGATGACAAAACGTATTTCTGTTGCTCCTGATAATGCATGTATGTGTGTGTGTGGGTTTTTTTTCCTCTGACAGGTTTAGGTAGCTGCGCTTTGTGAATAATTCATACTTGTTGGGCTTTGATCGTTAATTTGTATTTCCGTCACTGCGGCTCGTTTAATGAAAAGCACTCATGTTTCACACTTGGTTTTAAAAAAGGCTTTCATTTACGCTCCTGACCTCAAGAGAGTGGGAGCTTGGGGCGTGTGTGTTTGATGCTGCTAGGAATATTTCTTTCATTATGTCCCAATGGGATTACTCAAAGGAATGAAGAGAGAGCGCTTGAAAGCTTGCAGCTGAAGCATGATTTCTGAAGGCTGATTTCTGAAGATGGTTTTAAAAAAACACCCCTTTGTCGACACAGTCAACTTATTTATTTAACAAAATGAATATCCCAATTGATTGTTTTATATTTTTGTTAATTGCTTAAAAATTCTCTTAAAATGTATCAAAATTATTGACAAAGAACATTCTGCTTCTGGGCCTTTTCTATGCAAACCAATGATAATGAAGATGATGTTCAGACTGTCATGAGGAGTTCCTACTTTCTAGGCACCTTTTGCAACATGCCGTTACAGGTTTTACATCACTTCCAAAGGAGTGTTTTATGCAATATCAGTGGATTCCTGCATATTCTTTGGGGTGGGTTCTTGTGGTCTTTTAGTATAGCATTGCAAGCCAATATTTGGCAGTCTACAACCTTGTGGCTTCCAGTCTTCCAGGCCTTCTACTGTAACATTCATCTTTGGGGCATTTTGGAAGGCGAGCAGATTCTTTTCTCAAGTTAGCAGGAGGCAGTGATGGTTACCAACTTGGATGGATTTGAAAGAGGATTAGACAGAATTCATGGAGAATAAGGCTATCAATGGCAACTAGCCATTATAGCTATGCTTCCCCCGTGGTCAAAGGCAGTAATGCTTCTGAATAGCAGTTGCTAGAAACCACAGGAGGGGAGAAAGCTCCTGTGTCTGGATCCTGTTTGAGGGCTTCGCATGGGCATTTGGTTGGCTGCTGTGAGAGCAGGATGCTGGACTAGATGGGCCATTAGCCTGATCCTGAAGGGATCTTCTTAGGCGCTTAGTTGTTGCAGTCTCTCTCATGTGCGCACACACACAAACACACATACAGAGTTGGTCACATACTACATGCAGAATTACTTTTCAGCCTTCAGCCCTCATGCTTCCCTGAGCTGTTGGGTCATTTGACGCTTTATAATAGATTTCAGTTTGCAGCCAGGCGTTAGTAATTCTTCATGAGCCAAATTGATTGTTTAACCATATTGTTTTTTCCATTTTGATCAGGACCCTGAAGCCTTTGTGCTTTTGCAAAATGACTTTGAACCGTCTGCTTCTCCCCCCACTACTGCAACTTGGCAGTGCCCCCATTTTGGTGGTTTTTTTCTGGTTGTTCCTGAAACACCGCTTGGGACTGGTACCTTCTGAGCCCTGCCGCCGTTTTCATGCTTGTCTCTTTCTTTTTCCCTTTCCTCATCCTCGTAGGATTCCACCATCTGCTGGAAAAGATGGGGAACGTGGAAAGCAGCAGCCATTACCAGAAGCACCTCTCGAGGTTCCTTCCTGATGAACAAGCCGACATTGACAGCGTCTTCGTTGCCTTATCTGGGCCGGGGGAGGCTGTCGGCGGAAAGGGGGGCAAACCAGCCAACAAGGGTGTGACTCTGACGATGCTCAAGGCAAGAAACAAAACATGGTTGACAATTAGCATGCTTAGCCTTTCCGGATAATTTTCTGTGTGTTCGCAGCACTTTGTGGACATGGTCCTATTGTAATATTTGCAGCAGCCTTGCATAGTGCAGATGACCTTAAATGAATTGCTTAAAGTCAGCTACTGAATTCACAGCAGCGGCAAGATTTGATTCCTTGAGCTTTGTCTCAGTCTCCTGGCCACTCTGCAGTGGAAGGGTTGCAGCTCTATGGTAGAGCATCTGCTTTGCATTCAGAAGGTCCCAGGTTCAATCCCCGGCATCACCAGGTAGGGCTGGGAAAGCCCCCCACCCCTCCTTATACTTTGGAGAGCTGCTGCCAGTCAGTGCAGGCAATACTGAGCTAGATGGAGTTAAAGGTTCTTGGTATAATGTAGATTCCTATATTCATAGACAGGTCTTGTAGTGGTGATGTTGTTTTACAGAGGATGCTCTTACACAGAGGTGGAGAACCTGTAGCTTTTCAGATGTTGTTGGACTCCCACCTCCCATCAGCCACAGCTAGCATGTCCAATAGTTAGTGATAATGGAAAACACTGGCTTCCCACCCCTGATATCATGCATTGGTCTCCCAGTAATGAGCTGCAGCACATTTGAGTGGGTTGCATGAGTGATACTGTACTGATTACTTTTAAAGAAATAAGAAATAGAAAAGGGACAGGTGCGGGGGGAGTTAGGGAGAGGGAGAGTAATGTCGCTGGAGTGGTGGCGTAGTTGTTAGAGTGTCAGTCTAGGACCTGGGAGACCAGGGTTCAAATCCCCACTCGGCCATGGAGCTCACTGGCTGCCTCTCAGCCTAACCCACCTCACAGGGTTGTTGTGGGAATTAAATGAGGAGGGGGAGAACCATGTTCAGCACCTTCCAACTTCTTGGAGGAAAAGGTGGGATATAAATGCAATAAATAAAAAAACAAAAAGCCTTCTGGCTTTCTTTAAGTTGAGCCACTGCGGCTTCTTTCCCATCCTGCAAATCCTGGGAATTATTTTGTATTGACTGTTAATCCAGCATACCTGCAGTTTATGTTGCTTTGTGGCTTGCTGTCCTTTGGAATGAGAGTGCTATAGAAATTTAACACGCAAATAATTAAAAAGTATAGTTGCTGCAGCCTGATAATAATAGAATTGTAGAGTTGGAAGGGACCTGGAAGATACCTAATCCGACCCCTTGCAATTCAGGAATATGCAGCTGTCCCATATGGGGATCAAACCTTCGACTTCGGGACACCATGCTTGAACCAACCGAGCTATCCAGAAAGGAGCCTGGGAAACTGCCTTATACCAGATCAAACTGTGGCTCAGAGTGGTGGGTGGGAAGCCTTTTCCCAAGCCAGTTAAGAGCCGATTTCCAGAGGTAGAAATCCGAAATGTGAAAGTATCCCTGGCCTGCTGAATGTGTAACGAGCGGCTGGCTTGTTCTTTTTGCCTGTTGGCCCAACAAAGAGACAAACAGTGAGGGGAGCCAGAGGAGAGGTGGCCCTTCCTTGGCATCAGGATGCATTGCCTTTGATGCAGAGTGAGCTCCTGCCACTTTGGAGACAGCTTGTTCCTTCTGGATGGCTGAACTTCCCTATTGCGTTTCCGTCTATCTCTAGGCCCACGTCAAGGAGGCCCTCCCTGAATCAATGGTCGTCCGGCTGTACAATGGGATGAAGAGCATCCCTTTGTCCGAGAAGTCTCCTGGGTCCAACGGGCAGGTGGGGAAGGAGCAGTTTGTCATTTTCATGTCGGCACTCTTCAAAGGCAACGCCGAGGAAAAGAAAGGCATCGTCATGAAAATGATATCGAACACGGACAGCACCGTGAAGGGAAGTCAGATCATCGAGGTAAGAAGAGAAAAAACCCAGTGTGTTCCATTTGCCTATAAGAGAGAGGAAGAGGGACTGGAGCAGAAATGGGGCAAGGTGATGGATCTGGGAACCAAGACTGGGAAGCCAGGAATCAATACCTAGAAGCCAGGAATTGTCCACAAATTTAGCAAAAGGAAAGGAAGACAGATGCTCAGCCACTGCTGTCTTTCTCCAGTGCCAGATACGGAAGCTGTAGTTATTCGTATCGTACTAGCCCCTGTTAGTATCCTTTTCTAAGTATTAATTTCTGCCCTTGTTAGGAGGTCTGTCCTTTTGTTGTGTACATCTGCCATTTAAGCACTCCACGTAGGAAAAAAAAATTAAACTCTTGAAGTTTGCAGAGGATCTGGTTGGCTCTGTGGTTCACGTCCTGAGCTACAGGAAGATGCTGAAGGGCTGGAACTTGAAGAATGTGCAGAATTCAACCACAGGAATAAAAGCTTTGGCATCTCAGTTAGTGTCGGAGTTGAAATCGGCAGGTGAGTGGCGGAATGTCTGTTTTCGCTTTGGTTTAGCCGTAGGCCCTGGCAGTGGTTGGTGGCCATTGTGAGCTCCATAGGGTTTGTGGCTTGGGAGACAGAGAGGCTCCGAGGGCTGCATTTGGCTCTTGGGCATGAGGTTTCCTGCCTCACAGCTACTAATAGACCTTTCCTCCTCTGTCCGTTAGTCCTAATCCATTTAAAAGCCCTTGGATCTAGTGGTCAGGTTTGGCAGTGGCTCCTTTGGACCCGACCAGGTTTCCTGGTGCTACTTACCTCTAACTTTTGTTTCTTGCTGCAGATGGGAAGAGGCTTGAGGGTGGTCAGGCGCTGGACGCTGTCTGTGACGAAAGCAGCATTGAGGATTGGGTCTTCCGGGTTCCACAGGTCTCCGCTTTCCTCACTGTGGTCGTCCAGCAGGGGCTGCTCATCCTGCACTCCCTCCCGGACCAAGAGCAGGAGACCTTCCCTTTGCTTCCGGAGTGCCAGGGGGTCAGAGGCAGCCGCTTCGTCAGCCTCCTCAACATCCCGTCCATCACCTACATCAACTCTCACCTGCCTTCCGAGCTCCAGCACAAATGGAGGCTCCTCTTTGCCTCCCAGGTTCACGGCGAGAGCTTTACGCAGCTGTGCGGGCACATTGTCAACCAGGGGCCCTGCGTGCTGGTTCTGAAGGACACCGATGGCTACGTCTTTGGTGGTTTTTCGTCGTGTTCCTGGGTGGTTAAACCACAGTTTCAAGGTAAGAATGGCTGTTGACCCAATGTCTTCCAGCCTATAGCTCACATTTCACAAAATCTCAACCCTGCTCCTCTGGCAGGTGCTATGGGGCAAGGCTCTGTGCACATCCTGTTTAAAAACTATTGTCTAAAAAATTCTGTATCTAGACAACCCAAATTCTTTGCCCACAAAAGCAGGATCGTTTGTATAAATTGGGCAAAGTGTGCAATTTACCATATTTCCACGGCTCCTGGAAATCTCATTCTCCCACTATTCTTCAAAGATTTTAGCTGGCTTTCCCTTCGCTGGGCAGGAGGGTTGGTGGTGGTTCCTGCCAGGAGGCTGCCTTCCCTGCTGAGGTTGCCTATCAGGGGCCGTGTTCCAGGGGCAAAACAATGCAAGTAAATTTTACTTTTGCACAGTAGGATGATTCCTCCACAACCATACATGCAAGCAAGAAGCTTTGTTAGACTTCAAGCACACGTTTTTGCTTAGCAGGGCCAGTGAGGGGCATGGCCCATGGAGAGTGGGTGTGGCCTGTTAAGAGTCCCAAGGGCCAGAGAGAGGGACCTGGAGGGCCATATGTTCTCTCTGTGCCTGATGCTCCTCTCCCCTGACTCTCACTCTTTCAAGCCTGTCTTCACTAACAAGAGTCACATGAACTTCTGGGGAAGATGAAACTTTGCACCCAACACCACATTTGCTCAGGGTCTTCTCACTGACTCTCCCAATTTAAGTCCCTATTGGTTTTAGTGAGTTGGAGACCCAAGCAAGTGTGCACAGAATTGCAGACTTCGCAGATTTTTTTTTTTATGTGCATGCTGTCAAAATGACTTGCTACTGTTTCCCCACTAGATGGCGACCCTGCCGTTGCATTTGATTCTGCTGTGATTAGAACTAACTCTCTTTAAGGTGGAGAGTATTCTCAGGACAGATCAAAACGCCTAGGACGTAGAGCAAATGTGTTCTTCCAGGAAAGAGCTGTAGCTTTGCATGTAGGAGGTCAAGGGTTCATTTCCTGACATCTCCAGGCAGGACTGGGAGAGACCCCTGTCAGAAAAACGCAGGCCTCTGGATGCCAGCTGCTGGCAACCACAGATTGGGAGAGTGCTCTTGCTCAGATGGCCTCCTTGTGAGCTTCCCAGAGGCATCTGCTGACCGCTGTTAGGAGAAGATGCTGGACCAGATGGGCCTCTGGCCTGATCTAACAGGTTCTTGTCAGTAAACCTTGGAGAGCCACCAGGGCTGTCTTAAGCATATGTGACGGGGTGCAAAGATCTGTCCGGCGCCCCCCTCAGTTGCCCATTCCTAGGTGCGCAGGAGGGCGGAGCTGGCTGTCCACCTCAGCGTCTCACTGGCTCGGTCACCCCCAAACTCGCGGCGCAGAGCCGCCTGCAGCAGAAGAGCCCACTGCAGCGCTCCAACCAATGTGCAGACTCTTCCCTGAACTCAGCCCTTGGGCCCTGGACTCTTGGCCTGGCACCCCTGAGAGCCTGGCGCCCAGGTGTCCCGCACCCCTAGCACCTATGGGTAAGACGGCCCTGAAAGCCACTGCCACTTAGTGCAGAGGATACTGTGCTAGATGTACTGATAGTCTGACTTGACGTAAGGCAGGCTCTTTTGTTCCAGTGCGTCTCTCCTGCCTCTGCCTCACCAGACCTCCATGCAGGGTGTAAAGAGGGTTATTTAATACTGGCTGCCCTACAGGCGACAGGCAAAAATTAGCAGTAGAAGCGGTGGGGTTACGAGGTGCCTCATCTAATGCAGGGGCCATTAGAATGCCCTCGTCTGCTTCAAATACTTTGGTTCCATGCCAATTGGGGCTTTATGTGTCAGTTTAAGCACCATAATTTGGGCCAGGAAGACAACTGGCAACGAGTGCTGGCATTTCAAAATTTCTTTGTGCATTTAAATAAAAGATCTCAGGTTCAGTCCCTGGTATCTCCAGGCAGGACTGGGAGTATTCTCTGTCTGGAACTCTGGAGAGCTGCTGCTGCCAGTCAGTGTCAACGATACTGAGCTAGATGGACCAAGTGTCTGACTCGGTGTAAGGCAGGTTCCTTGCTGTTCCTTGCTATTTGGTCTGTGCTCCTTCTTCCTTCCACTGTCATTTTACAGGCAACAACGGATGCTTTCTGTTCTCTGTTTCCCCCTCGCTTGAGGTCTTCACTTACACCGGCTACAATGACCACTACATGTACCTGAATCATGGGCAGCAGACAATGCCAAATGGCCTTGTAAGTACAAAACAGTTGCAGGATAAAACCTTGTCTTGTAATACGGCACTTTCAGTCACCCTGGGGAATCTAGTCCTCTTCTGCAGTGTGACTGTGAGGGTCAGTTTTTGCTGGATCACACCACTTGAAGATTGTGGGTTGGGCAGATTGTGTGCTTGATCTGCTTGTCCAGATTTTGTGTGTGTGTGTGTGTGTGTGTGTGCATGTGCGTGGTTGGCCAGATGGCCTTTGCTGAGCATCTGACCAAAAGCCTATATTTATTTAGCTGAGCTTTTATTTTATTTTTTTACAAGGCAGAATACAGAGAACAAGGGAAGCCAGATGATTCCAGAATTACATATTCTTAATATAAAAAATGATGAAATGTAGGCAACCATTAAAAAAAAAAAGCAAGGGATGCATACATTGAAAGGATATAAATACAAAAAAGGTTATTGTAAAAAATAAAAGTTCAGCAGAGGAGAGCCTGTTGGGAGTTTTCTCCCCAAATCCTATTGAATAGGAAGATGTGTTCTTCATTGCTTCTTCAGTATTTTCTTCTTAGGTATTCCCCTTCAGTGTGTAGTTTGACTTTAAAATGGTGTGGTGCTTGATGTAAGGGAAACTGATTTGTACTTGTATTCTGTCTTGCTGTTTCTGTATCAAGTAGCCTATGGCTTTTTCACAGGTGTGATGATGGCTGTTAGCTTAGATCATTTTGGAAGGGGGTTAGATAAATTAATGGAGAAAGCAAAACCTGTAAAGTCATGGTTGCTATCCAGGACCTCCCTGTTCAGAGGTAATGTGCCACCAGTTCTTGAGGACTAGTAGCATGGATGTGCCTTCGTGCCCTGCTTGTGGGATTCTCTGAGGCACCTGATGATTGAGCACTGCAAGAAGCAGGATGTGTGAGCTGCGTAGCGCTTTGGCCTGACCCAGCAAGGCCCATTTTAGATGGGTCGGGTGTGGTTGGGGCCGGCACACCTGCCTCTGGGTGGATTGCCATAGCGTGTCCTTCCAGCCCCACCCAATGCTGATAGGGTCATTCAATTAAGGAGCAGACTCTGCATGCTGCAGTGCGTCGGCCAAACCCCTTTGTTATTCTTTCCTAGGGCATGGGTGGACAACATGAATACTTCGGCCTGTGGATCGACAGCAACTATGGGAGGGGCCACAGCAAAGCCAAGCCCAGATGCACCACGTACAACAGCCCTCAGCTGTCGGCCAAGGAGAACTTCACGTTGGACGCCATGGAGGTTTGGGCGGTGGGAGACCTCCCAGAAAGTGCAGCCGTAAGTGACTGCCGTGACTGTCTCTCTAGCTAAACAATAACCTGTGGGTTAAACCACAGAGCCTAGGACTTGCTGATCAGAAGGTCGGCGGTTCGAATCCCCGTGACGGGGTGAGCTCCCGTTGCTCGGTCCCTGCTCCTGCCAACCTAGCAGTTCGAAAGCACGTCAAAGTGCAAGTAGATAAATAGGCACCGCTCCGGAGGGAAGGTAAACGGCGTTTCTGTGTGCTGCTCTGGTTTGCCAGAAGCAGCTTAGTCATGCTGGCCACATGACCCGGAAGATGTACGACAGCTCCCTCGGCCAATAAAGCGAGATGAGTGCCGCAACCCCAGAGTCGGCCACGACTGGACCTAATGGTCAGGGGTCCCTTTACTTTTACTTTAGCTGAGCAGTGGGTCTGGCCCCCTGAAACTCACACATGAATTCTCTAAGTCAAAACAGCTTGCAAATTTCCATCTCTATCAACACTAAGCGATGTTGCACTGGAGGGTGGGAACCTTCAGGAAGCACCCACTGTCCAGGCACGGCATTGTGCTGTGTAAATGGCACCCAACAGGCTATCAGTGCTAGTCTCCTGTTTGAGGAAAGGAGGTTGAGTGGACAGGCAGCTGTGATGTCTGCAGCCCCCCAACTCCTTTGAGTCACTCAGTCCGCAGACGGGTGATCGGTATTGTGAGGGGATGTGTCATGTCTTCTTGTTTGTGTCATGTCCTCTTGGATAACAAAAGCAGATTTATTGAGGCCACAGTGGGCTGCTGTGCATGGTTGTATTATTTCTTTTTGGCTGGTGGACCAAAAGATGTGTTTCCCCTTAAGGGGGGGGGGATAGCTTCTGGATGCCAGCCCTTTTCTGTGATAGCACCATGCATGTATGAAAAGGCTAAAGGCAAAAGAAAACTTCTGTTCAGTGCTAACACCAGTGACAAGTCTAATCGCCAAACAACAATCAATACAGCAGCAAGAGCCATTGCAGAGACAGGTACACCCACTTCCAAATCAAGACTAGAGTTAATCGTCCGTTAAAAGTTTCGGAGAGGAAAACGGCATTTTCATACTGCTCTCCTGGCACAGAAAAGCTGCTAAGTTTCTTGGCAGCAATACCATGGTGGGTGTGGGTGCATGTGCTGTTTTTTGTGTTTCTTCCCTTCCTTCCCCCAGCAGTGCCCCAAGGGTTCCTCTTAGCGATCAGAGATCACGCTCTGACATGGGTCCCCTTCTGCAGTCATTTCAGGAAGCTCTGTGACCTTACCCAACCTGTTTGACTGGACCTACAAAGTAGGCTGGCAAGTGGGCGGGGGCCGCAGAACCTGTCCTGCTGTTTGCAGAGGGATGGCCGGGGGGCGGGGGGGGGGAGCTGCACAGGGAAGCAATAACAACTTCCTTCTAACACAGACGTGACGTGAAAATGAAAGGGCCCCAGGATGGGTTGACCGTGACCTGTTCCCTTTCTTGAATTCCTATTTTGTTTGGTGTTCCAACCTGCCTTCTGGGTTTTGATTTAGGGCACGGGGCAGAAGAGCATCCTGGACGCAGACCCCGAGGCCCAGGCTTTGCTGGAGATGATCGGGAAGGACCGAAAGAGCGATGGGTTGCGGGATCCGGCCAATGGCGACGGGGGCGACAACTGAGAACAAGGCCTGGAAGCTCTTGCCTGATGCTTTGTGCAGAGCCGTCTCTGATCTCTCTCCAACACCACATGTGAAAACTCGATAACACAAACCGCTCAAGTGTAATGTGTTTTCCTAGAGCTGCATGTTGTCTGGTTAGGAGACAAATCCTTTGCGTAGCGGGATGGTTTGTCTGTGACAGGCAGATGGGGTGATTGCATGCGTTAGGTAGTTCTTAATAATCAAAGGTATTGCTGAATACAAATGAAGACAGGTCCATGCCCCTCACCCTCCTTTGGATCAGTGTTAGCATCCACTATTTAGTCACACATTTCGTCTGTGAGCAGCTCAAGGGAGCTTTCGAGAATCCTGTTGGGAAACAGCTTCCTGAACGAATTTCAGCTTGTTTGCTCAAGAGGGCCTTTGCTAATCATGTTGAAGCATGTTTTGTTGGGGACAGTTGGTTCAACCCAGAGTTGAACATTCACAGACCCTGCTTTAGGAAACTCACATTTTGAATGTTGTAAAGGCAGTAGCCAGAGAACTGAGCACTTGATCGATGCTGCTTTTAGTCTCAGACTGCTGTCCCAGACACCATTCACATAAGTGTATAGGACTGAGAACCAAGTCACATTTCTAGGGTGGTGCAGGCACAGGCCAGTGTTGGGAGTGCAAGCGAAAGACCGCCTCCCTGGTGAATTTCTGGGTGCGTATGACATCACTACACCAGACCCTTTAAGATGCATGAGATTGGGCTGATCCTTGAGCTGCTGGCGGCAAGTTGCAGGTTAACCGGATCAGCACGAATCAATGCTAAATCATGTGGTGAAGCAGTGGGTGCAGCCTGTCAGTTGGGGAACCACTCTGAAGGATGAAACATTGGTTGCAGCCAAACTTAGCAATCTCTGAAACCCAAAGACCCAGTTTTCTTTGCTTTGTATTGTTGAGAAATGATCTCAAGTCCTCAATTTAAGGCCTACTTCAGGATTCAGTCTAGGGAATTATGAAGGGGTGTGAAGACGGGGCTCTACCTTGGATTTTCATGCGACTGTCCGCTTTGCAAATCTGCACCTCTATGCAACACAAACCACACAGCAAATAAGATGATATCATCTGAAACATAAGCTGCAAACTTTAGAGCTACTCAGGACTTCTTATCATGCTCCGAAAAGTAAGTGTGTGTGTGAAAAGGTTGCTTGTCGAGGCTTGGTATTCAAAACAGTTTCCTTAGCTCCCCCCCTCTTTTTTTTTAAGTCTTAAGGTAGTGAACTTTTAAGTAGAAAATTAAGTATGCAAAGCAAGGAATCTAAAACTGACATTCCCTTTGCAAGTGTGAAAAACAAGTATTAGCTTTCACTATAGTTCCACTTGAGCCTCACAGATTACTGAAAGGTGGGGAATAACAATAAAATAAAAGTGGTCTATAGAGGTAAACAGTATGTTGGAAATTGACATATTTGTTGACATATTTGATCACGTTGCAAAGGCATAATTTCCACAATAGCTGGATCTGTTCTGGTCTTCTGAGTGAACAGATCCGGCTTCTGAGTGCATCTTTTATGTATACTATTCTGACTTGGTGACATCATGTTTAAGGTCTGTAACCTTAGAAGGAACTATTTTGTTCCACCAGCTTTGTTGCAATAAATCTACAAGATACATAGGGGTCTTTCTTGTTTGGCAGCTATACTTTGATAGCAAATCCTTCCATGTTGCCTTATAGCCATATAGCCTCAAATCTTGCTACACCCTTACTTGGGAGTCTTGTCTGATTGAATTCAGTGGGGCTTCTACCTAAAAATGCTTAGGGACAGGCCGCAGGTCAGAAATTAAATCATGTTCACAGTCATGTTTCTTTCTGTAGAATAGTGTTTATGAGACAAGGCAATAGAAGCTTGAAATGGAAAATCTGCATGTTAATCTGAAAGAGCTACTTCTGTCCTGATTGATGGTTTATCTGTGTAGATGGATGCTGTGTCTCACTGTTTATCCAACCTATGGTGGCTAGCTATTTATATCCTAGTCTCTTTTTCATAGGGGCGATAGGAAGCTGCCTTATACAGTGTCAAGCTCTGTTCATCCTTCCTGTCCCAGAGCTGCAATTCTCAGAGTCGATAACACTCAGTCTCTCTTCACAGGGAATTCTGCCAATTGTAGACCTGTGAGGGGAATGGGGTGTGTGTCTCCTAAACAACTCTTTGTTTAAGGTGGTATTGCAGGATTAAAAAATGTATGGTGTTTATGTAGCCCAGGTGCCTCTCCTGCTGCTGGAACCAGCCTCCCCTCAAAAGTAGAGAGAAGGAAGATCAGAAGAGAGGCCTGCCGGAGGATGATTTTCACTTGATCCCCTCCTCTGGGAGAGATGGACTTTAGCTGAGAGGTAGAATATGTGTTTTGTAGGCAGAAAGGCTGAAGTATGATCCTAGGCAGCTCCAGCTAGCAGGATCATGTAGGTGCTGATAGAAAACACCCGTCCTCAAGAGAGACCTTTAAAGACCCTGCTCAGTCACAGCTGGCAGTGCCAGGCTAGATGGATCAATTTGTCTGTCTCTGCACACGACAGCTTAATATGTAAGGTTTTTCTAGCAGATATTGAGCAGTGTAAGGCACCAGAGACTAACCTGTGGCCTTCCAGATGTTGAGCTCCCATTAGCACCAGCCAGGATGGTCCAGCCGTCAGGGGGAATCACCAATGCCAACTGGGAGGCCACAGGTTAGCCACCCCTGGGGAAGCAAGCGTGCTGAAGGAGGTCACCAACCTGATCACATTTCCTGGGGTGGGAACATAAAAAGCCTGCTGAATCAGGCCAAGGGCCCATCTAGTTGAGCATCCTGTTCTCCCAAGCAGCTGCCTGTGGGAAACCCTCAAGCAGGGCAGGAGTGCAAGATTCTCTGTCCGCTGCAATTCGCAGCAGCTGGTATTCAGAGACATAGACTGACAGCGAAGGTAGTTACGCCCTTGTCCCTGTGGACCAGGAAGCTGGATGGAGGAGAATCAAGCAAAGCACTGCTCAGCACAAGGGAACTGGACCATAGCAGATGTTTTATAACCCTTTGCAACTCCGTCAGGCATAGAAAACCATGGACAAAGGTGGGTGTGGCCCTGGTTTTTCCTTTTGATCTTGTTCCAGCCAATTGGAAGAATTGTAGATTTTCCATCTTCTTTAGCTGGGATTTTTTTCTTCAGGGTGATGGCTGTGAGCTTGCTTAGAGCACATCCTTTGGTCTTTCCTCTTTTAAAAATATAATGGCGGGTATATATTCACGGAGGGCAAAATTGTGGCGTAGATCAAGCAATAGATAGATGTGTTGCCCAGCTGCATTTCCTACACGTGCTAACACTTGGAATACAGCTTCAAGCAAAGGGAGATGTTCCATGCTGGAAGAAGAGAAACTATCCAGGCCAGAGACCAGCACAGAAGAGTTTGTCCTGTTCATGATGCTATTTCTTTCCCCTTTGTTTTCTTTTTAACACCTTTTGAGTGGTTTTATAATAATGCACGTCCAGTTGCATGTACCAAATTAACTGCAACAAATAAATTGTTCCAGGTCTTTTCTATAACTTTGCAGCTTCTTCGGGTAAGGTTTTTATTTGAGTCTATGTCAGCCACTGGGACTGAGGTTTGTCATCTTTGAATATGGCCCTCAGAACCCTCTGTGAACCAACACCCCTCATTTACCTTGCCATGCCCCCTCTTTGAGTGCTTTTGCCTGTCTGGAATATGTCCTTGAGCTGCCATAATGCCTCTTGCTTGCCTTGGCTGGCTAGAGAGGGGTGAGTGTGTGTCTGTAGAAACCACTGACTCCTGCATCACTGGAATGTCCAAAGGCAAGACTCAGCTAGCTTACTGTGCAAAGTGCTCCACCTACTTTTGCCTCTGACCCCTCCCACCCCGGCATATAGCCCTTGGATGGTTCCCCCACAAGAAGAATGGGCAGGATCCTTGGGAGGAAATGGTCTCACCCACCTATTTCTTGTTCTTAGCCGTTGCCTAGTACCAGGGACCGTTCTTAATGTAGGACAATGTTTGTTGTTTTTAAGCTTTATTGGGTTTCTTTTTCTAAAAGAAACGTTGTGGGGCGTTGGATCAGTCCCCTTTGTGAAAGAGCCACAGGGACATCTTGCTGCATTTTGGAATTGGGGTGGAAATAAATGGCTGAGCATGGTGTGTGTGTGTGTGTGTGTGTGTGTGTTGGGGACCATCCCTATCTGTCTTATCCTGCTTCCCCTTACAGATATCCACCTGCCAGTTGCCTCCCACAATGATCTACTCTAGCAAAAGGTGATTGTGTGGGGAGGAATCAGATGTGCCTTTCAAAGCATCAGATGCTTTCCAGCTATTTAGTTCTTCTGTCTAGGGCCGGTGACCACCTGGGCTGTTGGAATGAGAGAGGGGCCTCTGTCACAGGATAGCCATTCAACTCAACAGCTGAAACAGTACTAACAGTCCATCTTCGCTGGCGTGTCTGTAACATGAACCTGTGTGGCTGGCGTTGACATTTGGGTGGTGCTGTTGTAACGAACAGCAAATGTCTTAATGCTATGGGTTGTTTGGCCATGGAATACAGAGTGCCTAGAGATGGAGCAGACTTTCCTTTGATGGAGGTGTTTAAGCAGAGGCTGGGTGTCTTGTCAGGGATGCTGCATTTGCACGTGGCTAGACATCAGGTGTGGAGAACCTTTGGCTTTCCAGATGTTGCTGAACTACAACTCCCATCAGCCCTAGCAGGCATGGCCAGTGGCCAGGTAGGATAGGTGGTGTATTTCAGCAACATCTGGTGGGCCAAAGAATCCCCACACTTGGGGCGCACTGAGATATGGGTAATATAGCATCAATTTCCCTGATCATTATGCTGTCACCTCTGCCCAATTTTCTTACATTCTCTTAACTCTGTTGTGTTATGAAACTGGCTTTTTGACTGATATAATGGCATGGCATGCTAAAATTCACACCAGTCAGCATGGTGTGGCAGAACAATGAATGCCCCTGGACAGTACTGCAAGTCCCGTATCCTTTAGCACATGCATGCTCCTCTTCCCCCATTATTCCTCCCATGAAGGTAGCAGGAAAAAGTTGCATGCTAGAATACTAACCCAAATTTATTCACTTCCAAGATTTTCTGGGGTTTTGCTTCCAAGATTTCTGGGGGTGTAAACAGTCCCCTCCCCCACCCAAGAATCAAATAACGTGGAAATGAATGGTAAATATGTGCTATGTTCCATTAGTTTCCTGGAAGTGGCTTTTATATCATGCAAAAGCTCAGATATAATGCAGAAATTAACAGTTAGGGAATCATCAGGGAAATGGAATAAGCTGCCATGTCAGTGCAGCGTTGCACTACATAATCTCCCAAGGTATCTTCCAAACTGATTCCTGGGATAGATGTCTCATATGGAACCTTCTTCCCTAGCAGCGAGATTGGAGAAAAAACGAACCCTGGTGTGACTGCAGCCTTCCATCTCAACAAGATTTACCTGATATTATTTGTTTTTCTTCTTATCTACCTCTCCCTCCAAGGAGCTCAGGATTGCAAACATAGGTCCTCTATGCCCCCTCCTCATTTTATCCTCACAACAACCCTGTGAGGTAGGCTAGGCTGGACATGGTGATTGGGCCAAAGCTGCTTGGTGACCTCAAAGGAAATTTGAACCTATGTCTCCCTGCACACACCCACCCAGCTTTCAATCCTAGTCCAACGCTCTCAACGACTACGCCATATTAGCCCCTATAAGGCACATTTTATTAACAAAAGAAGTAATCACAACTTAAATAAATAAAGATGGTGCTGTTCATTTGGTTCTCCTGCTCCATTCTCTGACCCTGCAGAAGACACTCTTGTAAGCTGAGAGATAGCTGGGAGCAACACAAGCTGCCTTTCAAAACTATAACAATGGACTGGATGGTGACATGGAAGAAATCTGATCAGTGGGTGTCAAGGCTGGGATGTAGAGATGGTTGGGAATTTTGAGAGGTGTATAAAAAGATCCACTTGTCCCCTGTGAATTGTCCTAGATTACAGTTCCATTCCAACAGCATTCCACAACAAGGGAAGTCCGAGTTATTTTGGTCACACAGCTTCTAGTTGGATGTCGCTGTCCGTCTTTGATGGGGTGCAGCAATATTTCTCACACACTTTGATCAGTTCAGAGAGGAAGAAAACCGAAGAAGCCAGGGCCGTGAGGAACAGCAAATCTACCAAGGATAGAAAGGGGAAGAAAAAAAGATTCAATCTGTTGGTGATATACAGGCAAGGACCACATTCACATTATACATTTAAACAGTCATAGCTTTCCCCCAAAGAATTCTGGGAGCTGTCATTTATTAAGGTGCTGAGGATTTTTAAGAGGCTCGTATTCCCTTCCCAGAGCTACAATTCCCAAAATTCCCTGGGAGGAAGGGTTGGCTATAGCCGATGCAGGGTCCTCCAGCTGTTAATGGACTCCAACTCCCATCAGCCTCAGCCAGCATTGCCAATGGTCAGGAATGATGGGAGTTGCAGTCCGATAATATGGAGGGCATTACAAGGCTGTTTGGAGTCGGGGCTGGGGGTATCATAGTGCTCCCACTAATGTCTTTTTTTGGTGGTGTGGGTCTAATCGGGGATCAATTGGGCTTGTATTCAGAAGAAACTAGGTTGTTCTGGGAGTTTGGAGGGGTGGGGATAATTTGGTTTCCCAAGCCTCAGAGGGGAGAATTCTGCTCATCATCATGCCATCAAATGAGGTCAGGTGTGAGACATGAAACCTTAGAGTCTGCTACTGGTGGCTCCTTGGCAAGTACAGCTTCAGCTTGTTCCCCCTCAAACCGCCCCCTGCAACTGCCCCCTAACCAGACCTATATATTCCTACTGCTACTGTGTCAACCTTCCAAGCTCCTGAAAAAGATGGGATAATTGTCGGCCACAGCTACGCACTTAAATCTTTTGGAAGAAAAAATCCATTCCTCTTTCAGAGCTTCAGCCATCAGACTTACCTAGTGCTCCTAAATTCTCCGTCTGGAAGATCTTCTGTAGTGGAGGGATGTAAATAACAGCCATTTGACCCAAAATAGACCCCAAGACAGAATACAGGAACATGCGGTTTCGGAAAAGACCAATTTCTAGTATCAGTTTGGTCTGGAGGAGGGAAAAAATGATAATTGGGGTGGGGAAATAGATCCAACTTTACACATCTCTCCTCCATGAATCTAGCCTGTTATTCTCAAAGCAGCTTTTGGGCAAATTCATATGATAGAATCATAGAGTTTGGAAAAAATCTTGAGGGTCAGCTAGCCTAATCTTCTGTCCCAGAGAAGGATCTGCAAATTGGGATGTAACTACAATAACCCTGACAGATGACCATCCAGTTTCTGCTTAAATACTTTCAGCGAGGGAGAACATCCATTGCCCCAATTCAATCCAATGTGATAGGTAGATGTTGATTACAGTAATTGTAATTTGCTGGTTTTACATTGCAGTTTTACATCCCTGTGAATTTTCTTTGTCTCAGTATGGCCACTTTGGGGTTAACTATAGGCTGTCCATTGACAAAACAACAGTTGTATTGATAACACAGACAACCTAGTGTTTATAAGCCAATTCTGCTAGATAGATTAACCTTTGATGTATGGTAATTATACTTCGTCAGTTGCATGAAAGATAAAGTGGATGTAGTCCATGCAAGCTATGCTATAACATTTGGAGGTTTCCCCATCCCAGCTGTAATAAATTGGTTAGTCATTAAGGTTCTACAAGCCTCTTTGTCATTGATATGAAATTAGTACCACCCACTTAAGATGTTGTCTGTGCCCCCACCCCACCCCCAGGGAAGAATGGCAAACCAAGTTGATGGACTATGCTGAAATGGCAAAATTAACTGGAAAGCTCAGGAACCAAGAAGGCAAGAACTTTAAAAAAGAATGGGGGAAATTTATAATTTATTTAGGAGACCACTGTAAGCAGATGAAAACATTAGCAGGATTTTAATCTCACTTGTAAGGTAACAAAGACTATGGACAATTTAGATGGATAAAAAAAAATGTTGATAATGGACTGATATGCAGATGTAAATATTGACATTAGGAGGATGGAGGGGAGTCATGAGAGTCAGAGTAATCTCATTATGTGGATATTTAATTGATTTTGTTATAAGTTTATATCCTTTAAAATCAAATAAAAATCATTTTTTAAGAAAGATGTTGTCTGTCCCTTGGGTTGAGAGGGGGAGTTCCCTTTATTAACACTTTAAGCATAAATAATAGGGCATCTTCTATTTGGGCTTAGCGACCAACACCTCTCTCACCTGGGAACGACATGTCAGGGCGTTGAAGAGGTCAAAGAACACAAAGCAAGTGAAAGTCATTGTTGTGGTCCGTGGCGTTATGCCACTTTCCGGGATCTGAAAAAACGCAAGTGAGAAAACTCAGTCGTAAGAGAGACGAGGGAGGGAGTGTGGCTGTTTGGAGAATGCGCAAAGTCAGCCCTCCCATCTCACAATGAGCCCTTTGTTTGTAAAGTCACAGTCACCTTGAAAGCTGGCCTTTCTTCTTTTTTCGAGGGAAGATTAGAAGGCCCTGCAGTGCCAAGCAGCCTTAAATCTATGTGCGATGATTGATGGGCTACAGGGAAATAATTAGAAGCCAGGCAAAAAAAGAAGAGGAGTGTTCTGTAGCCCAGTCTTACTGCAACCTTATGATTTTGATTTGCAGTGTGTGCTGTTTTCTTACAAGGGTGAAAGACATATGATTGGAAGAGATATCTATAACAGAAGAAAAACCCTGCTGGGTCAGGCCAAAGACCCATCTAGTTTAGCATCCTGTTCTCACAGTGGCCAGCCAGGTAGCTAAGGGAAGCCCCAAAGCATGGTGTGAGCACAACTGCACTCCACCCACCTGTGATTCCCAGCCAGTGGCGTAGCCTGGGTTGTCTGCACCCGGGGCAATGCAAGTAATTTGCGCCCCCTAACCCGTGGATTTGCACCCCCTAACCCCCAGATGTTGCGCCCGGTGCGGCCGGCCCCCCTGCACCCCCCACGCTACGCCACTGTTCCCAGCCACTGGTATTTGGAGGAATCACTGCCTCTGATATTGGAGGTCCTTCAGCCATCATGACTAGTAACCCTTGATAGCCTTGTCTTATCCTCTTTTAAAGGTGGTGAAAACCTTTTCTACTAGTGGCAACTTTTAAAAATGCTTCTTTTGTTATAACCAAATTTATGCACCGCTTGTTTGTAATAAAGTGGCTTACACTAAAGCCGCATGCTGAAATTATCAATTAAAAGCACTTTTTAAAAGAGGTATTTAAACACTTTCAAAAGATAATTAAAATCAACAGTACTCTGCAAAGAGATTTATTCCTAGAGTGGGTTAAAAAGTCCCTCTAACAAAGGGAGCCCTGGGAGGGGAATAGGGAGTGTCCTAACGCTCAACACCTTAAACACTTTAAACAAATTCAGCTCCCAAAATTTGGGGGGGGATGGGGGAACTGTGACTGTTGAAAGTGTTACCATAGTGCTTTAAATGTATGGTGTGAATGTGCCCTTAGTTACTGCTTGTTTGGAGCACAGGTGCAAGTGCCACATCCTCTTTCTCACCTCTTTCCAAAAGACAAACATGGTTCCACTGATTATAACGGTGGCTGACAGGAAGATCTTCAGAATCAGAGACCTGCTGAGAATAGTATCAGTGATGCTCCTTGGAGGTTGCTTGATGGCATCTTTGTCCACCGGTTCAACACCCAAACTGTTTGCCAGGCCCAGAAAAGAAAAAACACAAAAAAACCAAGCCATTGTTTTATTAGCACAGATTCATTAGTTATTTTATTTTTCTGGGAATAAATTTGCAACTTGCACAAGGAAACCACAATGTAAAGTATTCAGTAAACGGCTTGTACTAACCATTCTGTTTCCTCTGGAATCTCAGAGTTCTGTGACTCAAGGACATCAGTTGGGCTACAGCACTGTCAGCCCAGACAGCAAGCTGATTCCCAAAAGCCAGTCCTTACCCACCAAGTCCAAATGTCCACCTCAGAACCCACTCACTGGTCCAAACGGTTTGTCTCTGGTCCAACAACATTGCCTGATCTCCAGCATCCTTTTCCTGATTGGAACCAAGCTACTTTCTAACACACAGACACAAACCAAATTTTGGCCCTACCACTAGACCTCCAAGGTTTCTTGGTCCAGGGCAGCAGAGAAGCCAGTGCTATCAGAGACAGAGTCTCCAATGTTGGATCTCCTTCTCCTGATGTCAGAGCTGTCAGAGAGGTAAATCTGCAGTGAGGTGCTCTCCCAAGAACCTTAAGTATTTTAGAAGAGAATTGCAAAGGCTTCCAGTGTGAATCCTGCCCCCCCCCCAATCTTCCTGTGTCCTCACCTTTGTGCTGGGGGCCCATCCATTATGATATTGATCCACAGGATTTGCATAGCGTTGAGCGGGTTTGGCAAATTGAAGACTGTTGACAGAGCGATCAAACTCAGTGCTGAGATACTCCTGCCGTGAACACAAAGAGTGAGTGAGTTAAGTCTTCATGGATATTCTGTGGCCCCGATGGTGGTTGATTCTTATGTGGTTTAAGCAGTGGCGGAGGAAGCCACTTGGGCACCCAGGGCGGTGTGTGGTGCCCATAGGGGCAGGACGCTCTGTGGGGCCTCCAAGGAGTCTGCCTGCCTCCTCCCACTCACCCGCCCTACAGCTGAGGGGGAGGCGGCGGGCGGACCATTTGGGGCAGCATGGAGCCTGCGGGCTCCCAAGCCACCATGTCACTCCAGGAGGGACACGTGGCTCGGACATGCTACAGGCTCTGCAGTGAGTGCCACCTGGCATTTTGTCACCCTCCTCAGTGATGACACCTGGGGCGGTCCGCACCCACTGAATCCCCCTTCCTCTACTCCTGGGTTTAAGTTAAGAACGACTTACGTGCTGAGCTGAAACCGAACAAAATTTTTAATGTTGTAAAAGATGCCCTTCCCTTCCTCGATTGCACTCCTGTTGAGGAAAAAGGAATGGTGTGTAAACTGATATCCATTTATGGGACAACCAAGCTCTGGATTTTGGGGGAAGCAGGAACTGCCAGTGCTGCTGAAAGTGCTCATCCACACTTTGTTTCTAAGCACAGCCAGGTCCATGGTTTCAAGCTCTATGTCTCAGCAACTTTTTCTCCTTGCTGCTTTCCCCAGGAAAACCTGCTCTTTAACACTGAATTGGAAGAAACAGCAATTTGGGGTTTCTATGGACTGCCATTTGTTCTGATTCAGAGGTAAAGAGAAAGTGCCAGAGGGTCGTGGTGGTAGTGCTTGGACAGGGAGCTTTAAAGTGTTGACCTGTGCCTGTGTTGACACAGCACAAAAGGGAGTCTGGATTAGCCCTAAGTGCAGAACAACCAGTGAGGCAAAGATGAATTGGCACCACGTATTTCACAGCAGGGGCAATGACGTCATTTCCTGAAATGCTGGTGGGAAGATAAAGAGGAGGGAGCCAAGCTAACCTCTCTTGAGAAAGAAACCCACAATATGGGAGCAGCCACAGAAAAGACTCTCACTCTTTGAACCACCAACCATGCTTTTGATATTGATGGTCATTCTAGGGGTCCTACCAGCATGTGCGCATAGCCCTCATCTTGCCACCACCCAGCCCCTCCATCCAGCCAAATGACAACAATAGCAGGTCCAGGACGGAGGCTGATTGTGCTCTGTGCTGTATGTCATGTTTTATCATGCTGATTCTGTTTTCAGGTTAGAATGCTGTTGCTTGTGGTTTTGTTGCTAATGGTTTGCGCTCTTCTTCCAGAGAACTTATTTTAGGAGGTGTCTCATAAATATAGTGAATGAATAAATCAGCTTCCCCTGCTAAAACGAATATAGAAGCCAGAGCAAGATGAGAGATGCCAGGATGTCCGATGTGCCTCTTAAGAGCCACCTACATGATGGTTGAGAAGTCGTCATCGACAAGGATCATGTTTGCTGCCTCCTTGCTGACATCTGTGCCCGCCTGCCCCATTGCAACCCCAATATCAGCAGATTTCAGAGCCACTGCATCATTCACTCCATCTCCCGTCATCCCCACGATGGCGCCGGTCTGTTGCAAAGCCTGTGAGAGTGGCAAATGGATACAAAATTCAGCACATATCTATGTGGTATGATCTTGGCCTCTCCAGAATATAAAATGTCAAACGCAGTATTTTTCTAACTTTCAATAAAGAAAAAAAAGTAAATTGAAAACAAAAACAAAATGCAATACACAGGAAGACAATCTGGAGAGATTAGCCATTTAAAATTTGGGCTTTCAGCAGCAGTGGGAATTAACAATTCTAGCTGAAAGGATAAATGGGGATTGGTTAAGAAACAAGCTTTTATTAGGTATTATTTTGCTCATGCAATCAGCTTTAATTTAAGGATGCATCTTCATGCAAATGTGATCAGCAGGATCAAACGCAACCAATAATATGAAGAAGTGTTGAATGTTGCCAGGAAAAATTCCAGACCAGCCAATCAGGGCACACATATTTTTTTTATGCTGCCTGTAATAGTCCCAGGCCAGCCAATCAGGGTACTTACAGAGGCTCACTTAAATGAAGACATGCCTACACCTGATTACCACTTTCATGATCTTTACAATACATGACCAAAGTGACAAATCAGCAAATCACCCAACCCTCGAAGATTACAGCAAGTGGGAAGTGACTGTGCTTGGCTAGACAATTGTACCACGGTCAACCAACAGGAGCAGCAACCACAAAAACAGACAGAAAGGCAGGGCTCATTTCTCCCCTTTGTGAGACAAAGGGATGTGGAAGAGTAGGGGGAAATGCACAGATAGTTTCAGGAAACATTGAATGCATTTCCACTGGCTATTTTTTTTTTTAAGCAACTAATAAGTTTAATAAATAATAATGATGTACTTCACTGCCTAGTGCAGCCTTTTCCCTGCCAGTTGTTCTTCCGGTGTTACTGGGCTACATCTCCCCTTAGCTCCAGCCAGTGTGGCCGTTGTCGGGGATGATGGGGATTGTAGTCCAAAGCATCCAGAGGGCGCTGGATTGGGGGAAGCCTGGCCTAAACCAATGGATCCAGAAACTGGACTTTTCCGGCTGTATTTTGTGGTGGTTATTGCTAGAAGATGTAGCTCTGAGCACTGAAAGGCAAGGAAGATACACCTTGATTTGCAATTGCTGCTTCAGTTCCCCTTTATAGAAATTGATTCCCCGACTCCCTTATCTACGGCAAAGAACCAGCAGAGAATGATTCCCAGAATGAGTTGCAGGAAAAGAGAAGCTGTAGAAGGAAAATGGTAATTTGAACAGAAGTGGGCAAATCAGAAGCAAAGTAGTGACCACCATGGTGCAGAAATCAGAACTAGCTTCTCCGGTAAAGGGACAGACTTGTGGCTTGTTTGGGGTCAGCAGATACCTTTATGATTTTAAGTTTGTGTTTTGGACTTGTTCGGAAGAAGATGGAAACCTGGATGATGAAGAGAGAGAGAGAAAGCAGATCTATGTGAGACGGCTGGGGTTTTAAGAATGAGCACACACCATGTGTTTTGGAACCCCTTCAAAGCGTCATTACATTTCTGACGGTTGATGATAGTGCTGATTCTGTGGTGTTCTCCAGTTCCTCCCCAGACATAGCTTTCATTTTCCCATTGCAGAGGCCGATATTTCGTCCTATGAAGGAAAGGGAAAGGATATGGCTGACCATCCCAATTGAGGCAGATACAGCATTTGACAAGGGATTTCTGGTAACACTGACAGAAACATTCCACCAAAGTCTATTTCTAGGTCACCAAGTTGTCACCTAGCCTTGCCCCTGGAGCATCTTGAACAGCCAAAGGCAAATCCAGCCTCGTGGGAGCATAGGCAGATATCTGAGATACAAAAAAAAGTGTACAGCAAGAAGGGAAATGGGAAATAGAGATAATCAGCTGCGATGTTCAGTGCGATACAATGAATTGTGCTTCAGTGTAAGCAGAACATAAGAAAAGGCCTGCTGGGTCAATAGCCCATTGGGTCCAGTACCCTGTTCTCACAGTGGATGACAAGATGCCTTTTGAAGTCTGCAAACAGAACCTGAGTGTAACAGCATCCACAATACTTGAGCTCACCAGCGACTGGTATTTAGAAGCTCATTGCCTCTGACAGTGGAGGAAGAACATAGCCATTGAGACTAGCTGGCACTGGTAGTGTTATCCTCCATGAATTCTCCTTTAAAGCCATCTCAGTTGGTGGCTACCACTACTTTCTGCAGGAGCAATTTCGATCAATTAACTACATGCTGTCTAGATAAGGCCTTCCTTTTGCCTTCGGCTTCATTGAATGGCCCTGGGTTCTGGTATTATAAAAGTAAAGGGACCCCTGACCGTTAGGTCCAGTCGCGGACAACTCCGGGGTTGTGGTGCTCATCTCACTTTATTGGCTGAGGGAGCTGGTGTACAGCTTCCGGGTCATGTGGCCAGCATGACTAAGCCGCTTCTGGTGAACCAGAGCAGTGCATGGAAACGCTGTTTACCTTCCCACCAGAACGCTACCTATTTATCTACTTGCACTTTGACATGCTTTCAAATTGCTAGGTTGGCAGGAGCAGGGACCGAGCAACAGGAGCTCACCCCATTGTGGGGATTTGAACTGCCGACCTTCTGATCGGCAAGCCCAAGGCTCAGCGGTTTAGATCACAGCACCACCCGGGTCCCTGCTGGTATTATAAGAGAGGGCAAAAGAAAACAACCAACTCCCCACTAGCTGCTTTCTCTCCTTTGTGCACAATTTTATACACTTCTTTCACGTCTCCCTCCTTTACTTGTCCTTTCTCTAAAGCCCAAAGCCTTAGTTGCAAGAAGTTGGCATGGTTTATCTTGCTCACCAATAGCGAGGGCTGTTTCCAAGGCATCTCCAGTTATCATTTTCACCGAAACACCCGACTCAATGAGGACTCGAACAGCTTCCTTCACTCCATGCCTTGGAGGGTCGATGATTCCCACAAGACCTAAAAATGTCAGCCTGCCCAGTTCTGGACCAGAAGCCAGGGCAAGCACTAGGAGGGAGCGGAGAAAGTGACAACAGACCAGGTTATTTCACGCTGCCATTCAGAAAGGGAAAGGGGCATAGCTCAGAGGTAGAGAAACTGCAGAAGGTCCAAGGTTCTCTCCCCAACATCCCCAGGTAGGGCTTAGAGTGACTCATGACGGACAGCGCCAGTCTGTGTAGAAGATGATACTGAGCTAGATGGACCAATGGTCTGACTCTGTATATGAAAGCTCCAGATGTGGTTGGACTACAACATGCGTCAGCCTCAGCCAAAATGGTCAATGGCCATGGATGATGAGCATGCAGGCCAACAATATCTGGAAGGCATCAGGTTGGATACGCCTAAGCTAAAAGAACACAAGCATGAAAATACCCCAAGTCAAGAAGTGCTTGGTTCTTATAAGCCCAAGTGAGAGGGGTTTGTGTGTTCCCCCAGTGTTTCTGGAATGGGCAGAAGCTACACAGCAGCATAAGGTAGGAAGGCATAGTGTAGCAGTACAGGCTCCAGGTGGCAATGTGGTTGGGCTGTGGCAGAAAATGGTCCAACCTCCAGCAACTCTGTGTGAGGCTGCAAATGTCCCAGATGGCTTAGGTCCAGACTATCTGAAGAAGAAGGGGACAACAGAGGACGAGATGGTTGGACAGTATTCTCGAAGCTACAAACATGAGTCTGACCAAACTATGGGAGGCAGTGGAAGACAGGACTGCCTGGCGTGCTCTGGTCCATGGGGTCACGAAGAGTCGGACATCACTAAACGACTAAACAACAACAATCTGAAGGACAGAATTCTCCCATACAGACCTGCCTGGACTCTGAGATCTTAAGCAGAGGCCCTTCTCTCAGTCCTGCCACCCTCACAGGCATGGGAACGTGGGAGAGGGCCTTCTCAGTGGCTGGTCTCAGGCTTGGAATGCCGTTCCTAAAGAAGCTTGGCCAGGTCCCACCTTGTCCTTCTGCCTTTGGGGAACTGACTGCTTTTAAGGAAATAGCTCCTAGTACTATGGTTCCACCCACATTGTTCAATTGCTTTTTAACCATGACATGTTCTTAGCTATGTGTGTTTTATCTGTATTTAATTTTTGTGATCTGCCTTGAGACCCAGAAGAATTTAAGGATGATACTGATGGCTCTTGAAGACGCACGGTTGGTCAGTGTCAACCGTTCTGAGCCAGAGGGGCCAAGGGTCTGACATGGCATATGGCAGCTTCCTCTGTCCTTCAGCATTCAGGTGCCTGGTGTTTGTGTGTGTGGAATAACAAGCTGAAAGGGATGCAGTCCAGATGCCCAGCTTGTCAACCCACACAAGACTCAAGCAAGCATAGGGGTGGGATGAGGTACAGCCATGAACTGACCCCTCAGGCCAAGTGATCCCATGTGCTTCTCTTCCTGAACATAGACGGACTTCTGCTGCGGTGTCATTGGGAGGGAGATGCCACCACTGTTATACATGGTGCAATGCTGCATCACTTCTTCAAAGGCCCCCTTCATGAAGTAGACTTCTTCTTGCCCCTATGAAACGAGGAAAAGAACAATTGAGGAAGGGCCATAGCCTAGTGGTAGAGCATCTTCTTTGCATGCAGAAAGTCCTGAGATCTGTCCTCAACACCCTCAGGTTGGGACAGAGAGAGAGAGAGAGAGAGAGAGAGAGAGAGAGAGAGAGAGCGAGTGCACAACATCTCTCATCACAACAAATATCCGTGTGTTGTGTTTTGCCTAGTTCTACCACAGTGGTAGGGATGCGGGTGGCGCTGTTGGGTTAAACCACAGAGCCTAGGACTTGCTGATCAGAAGGTCGGCGGTTCGAATCCCCATGATGGGGTGAGCTCCCGTTGCTCGGTCCCTGCTCCTGCCAACCTAGCAGTTCGAATGCACGTCAAAGTGCAAGTAGATAAATAGGTACCTCTCCAATGGGAAGGTAAACGGCGTTTCCGTGTGCTGCTCTGGCTCACCAGAAGCAGCTTAGTCCTGCTGGCCACATGACCCAGAAGCTGTACGCCAACTCTCTTGGCCAATAAAGCGAGATCAGCGCCGCAACCCCAGAGTCGGTCACGACTGGACCTAATGGTCAGGGGTCCCTTTACTTTTATCACAGTAGAACCTCTGGTTACGTACTTAATTCATTCATTCCAGAGGTCCGTTCTTAGCCTGAAACTGTTCTTAACCTGAAGCACCACTTTAGCTAATGGGGCCGCCCACTGCTGCCGCACTACCGCTGCACGATTTCTGTTCTCATCCTGAAGCAAAGTTCTTAACCCAAGGTACTATTTCTGGGTTAGCGGAGTCTGTAACCTGAAGTGTATGTAACCCGAGGTACCACTGCATTTTCTAGATCTACATATTCCCCTTTCAGAGCTACAATCTGCCGAGTGGTTTAACAATCAATCCCTTTTAACAAGGAACTCTGGCAATCTTAGCTCTGTGAGGGGTATTTTAACAGCTCTCAGCACCCTTAATGTGCTACAACTCCCAGAATTCTTTGTATCATAGTGCTTTAAATGCCTGGTGTGAATCTGGTCTGTTGCACCTATTGTAAAAATGTCTATGGAGTTTTTTAGAGTGACATAACACACAGAAAAATGGGACACAGGTGGCGCTGTGGGTTAAAGCCTCAGCGCCTAGGACTTGCTGATCGAAAGGTCGGCGGTTCGAATCCCTGCTGCGGGGTGCGCTCCCGCTGCTCGGTCCCAGCGCCTGCCAACCTAGCAGTTCGAAAGCACCTCCGGGTGCAAGTAGATAAATAGGGACCGCTTACCAGCGGGAAGGTAAACGGCGTTTCCGTGTGCAGCTCTGGCTCGCCAGAGCAGCGATGTCACACTGGCCATGTAACCCGGAAGTGTCTCCGGACAACGCTGGCCCCTGGCCTCTTAAGTGAGATGGGCGCACAACCCCAGAGTCTGTCAAGACTGGCCCGTACGGGCAGGGGTACCTTTACCTTTACCTTTAACACACAGAAAAACAGACAGGTTGATGATTTCCAACCATCAACACCACACCATGTGTAATTAGAATGCTGGACTTGGATGGAAGAGACACGCAGGTTCAAATGCACTCTCAGCCTTATGATGTTCATAGGGTAATCCTGGGACAGGTACTCCAATTTCTCTGAGTCTAAGCACCTTCACAGGCTTCTTGTGAGAGTAAAACTGGGATGAGTGAATGAGGGAGAGAGAGTGGGATAAAAATGTAATGTGTACTGACTGATTGCAACTTGATTCCAGTGGCATATCATTATTCTTTTTCTTTTTAAAAAAATAATCACAGATAATGAAAAACAAGTTGCTTGCTTTTACCTGGGTTTTCAGAGCACATTTGACTGCCATCCATTTCTGCTCTGAGCTAAATGGGATCTCCTTCTTCCTTATATAGATGTCTTTTATATCACTCAGTTCCATCTAAAAAGGGGTGGGGAGAGAGAGAGGACCAGGGCTTTAGCACTTAATAATTCTATACATACATGAGCGGTAGAGCTCAAAAGGGATGACTACCATTCAATTTGAAATCTGACAGGTTTTCATATGCTGAATGTTAATGACAAAATGCTTGTTGAAACCCTGAAGGGCTGGCTGCTGCCAGTCAGTGCAGACAATACTGAGCTAGATGGGTGCAATGGTTTTACTTGGTTTAAGGCAGTATCTTGGGCTTCCAAGTTCTGATGATATTGCTCAGGCAATATTTAAATACAGCTGCATGCTTCCCATTTGCCACATGGTAAGAAGTTCTCAGGACATTATGACCTGTTTTACCACTTTCCTTTCCAGAGAGGGGTCAGTGGAAGCTTTTGGTGATCTTGCAATATTTGCTTTATTACAAATGAACAGGGGATGGCAAACATTTGACCCTCAACAACAGCTGTGTTCTACTTCCACTGTTGGAGGCATCAACCCCAGGTTCTGGGAGTCATAAGTGGAGAAAGCTGCTGTTGAGCTCAGTCCCTGCTTGCAGGATTCCCATACAAATCTGGTTGGCCCAGACTGAGCCAAGGGCCAGATAGAGGGGCTTGGGGCAACCTCCCCCATGGGACGGAGGTATCCTCTCCATCTGTTCCCTTCAAAACACTCTAGAGGGATCTCCAGCTTACAAGAGACCATTTCCTAACCCATTGATTGAACCATCACTCAGAGGTGTAGCTAGGGGAGGCGGGGGGCACTGGGCGCCACACCGTGGGGGTGGCACCGTGGGGCCTGCAGGGTGCCCGAGTCATGTGTCTGTCCTGGGAGTGACGCAGTGGCTTGGGTGCCTACAGGCTCTGCGCTGCCCGAAACAGCAGAGTGGGGTTTGCATCTGCCTGCCGCCTCCCCCTCAGCCCCCTACAGCTGAGGGGGAGGCGGAAGCGAGGCTCCATGCAGTACACCCTGCCCCAGCTTGCTCCATCCCATGGGCGGTTCACCCCACTCCTGGGAGCAGGGCATGCACGCCACCCCAGGTGCCTGAGCAGCTAGCTACACCACTGCCACCACCCAAGCATCCCAGGCTATCAGTCACTCTTCCACTTAACAAAGGAGTGTCCCTAAGGATACCAGCTTGCCCAATGCAACACCTATATCAAGGAGAGGAAGGGAAACCATTTTTACTGTGCGACATGGTCCAAGAAGGTGGGTAGAATACTGTATTTTTCTGTCTATAAGACGGCCCCATGTATAAGACGCCCCCCTATTTTGGGGGATGCAGGTGGTGCAGTGATCTAAACCACAGAGCCTAGGGCTTGCCGATCAGAAGGTTGGCAATTTGAATCCCCGCGACGGGGTGAGCTCCCATTGCTCGGTCCCAGCTCCTGCCAACCTAGCAGTTTGAAAGCACATAAAAGTGCAAGTAAATAGGTACCGCTCCAGAAGGAAGGTAAACGGCGTTTCCATGCACTGCTCTGGTTCGCCAAAAGCAGCTTAGTCATGCTGGCCACATGACCCGGAAAAACTGTCTGAGGACATACGTCGGCTCCCTCGGCCAGTAAAGCGAGATGAGCGCTGGAACCCCAGAGTCGTCCGTGACTAGATGTAATTGTCAGGGGTCCCTTTACCTTTTATTTTGGGGGACTCAGATTGAATAAAATGGGGGGAGATGGCTGAGAGTATAAGATGCCCCCTAATTTTTGACATTTTTTTTAAGGAAAAAAACCTAGTCTTATACACGGAAAAATACAGTAAATATTTTCCACTGGGCACATTTCCTTACACTTATTGAGTTTTGAGGATCACTGCCAAGATCACTAAATCAGGTTGCTCTCTGCCTGCCTTGGGTTTATAATACTATAATTCTGCTTCAATTCTGCTGTTGATAAATGGGCAGATCAGCTGAATGCTAAATTCTCTCTCTCATTTTTGGCAACCATGGTGAGATACCTTACCGGATCAGTTGAAGACTAAATCCTACCTTCATTTTTTGGCAACCTTGCTAAGCCATTACAAATTAAACAGAGCCAATTAAATCTAAAACTTAATAAGCACCCGGGGCTTGCAACAGCCACCCTACCTTCATTGCCAGGGCTATCAGAGCACCTTCAGTCGGCTGCCCCATCACAGTCGTCTTCCTGATGATTGCATTGTTGGCAACACAGCCAGCCTGAAAGAGATTTGCTTCTTTGTGACATTTGTTGGGGAAATGAATCAAATGACTGTTATGCTTAAGCCCTGGGCTCAGAGATTGCTCAGCTGCAAGTGTGATGAGTTTGGGGGGGCTGGGTTGAGTAGGCTGCATGCAGAGACACTTCTAACCTCTGGCTCCAGCAAGTGTTGTAAGGCAGGCCTGGGTGATGGGCCATTAAGGGAACAAAGGAAGTGGATCTGTGTGAGATGGTAATGGGTGCCTCCCCCATTCGTGGGTAGTTAGAAAGACAAACACAGAGTTGAGAGCAGAGAGTTTGGAGTGATGTGAGCTAGAAGAAAAGCTGGAGAGAGGGAAAGAGAGATTCTGTTAGAATCTAAGACACTGGCTATGGGAGGAAGCAAGGCCCTCTTGGGGTGTTAATGCTGTGAACCCCTCCAGCATACACTCAGCTTGTATATATGTATAAATAATCCACATATAATAAAGACACCCCGGTCTCCACTATGCCTCATTTCAAAAGAAACACAAACCCTGGATAAACACCTGGAACTCCCACAATCTCTCATCGTTCAGAGATTGGGGTGGCGTGCAACACAAGCAAGGATTGGTTTGAAGTCTGTGGTGCCATCTTTTGGCCAGGGTAGAAAACCTTTGGACCCTTGGCTTAAATTCCAAAGTCCTCTGCAAGTGATCAGGTTAGACATCTGCCAAGAGTGATCTGCCTGTTCCGTATCAGCTCAGTGGGTAGGGAGTGAAAGGGGAGTCAGAAAGAGAGAGAGAGAGAGAGAGAGAGAGAGAGAGAGAGAGAGAGAGAAGGGGTGGTCCTACCTAGTTTGACTCCCACCTACCACTGGTTCAGCCTCACTGCTTGTCAATATGCACCCTCCACCCCAGATATTGCTGAGGCACAATTGCCCTTAGCAGTCAAAAGGTTGCCCACCCCTGTTCCATCAACACCGTAAGTCCTTTCACATTGGTTGTTTAGCCCATCATGTCTACTCTGCTCCTCCTACGAAATAATAATAATCCTGGCAAATAACTTACCTCCACTAATTTCCCCACAGAGATGTTTGAAAATTCTTTGATGATTTCTCTGGAGGGTAAGAGACACACATCTCCTTCTCTGTTGTACCCAACTCCGCTCACCTGGAAGAACAGAAGACACCTGCAGAGGAGACCCAACTCTATGGCCATCTGACATTATTTAATGTCGGAAAGAGGAGGGTACATTTGGAGACACGGATATCTTAAGGAAAGCGGGCAGAAATACTGGCATTTATGGATTGAAGTTAATTGGCAAAGTGAATCAGTAGCCCACTGGAAGTGAAATTATGGGTTTATGAGTGATAATAAGGGAGAGGGTTTTTTCTTCCAGTTTTTGGCTCCCCATCCATGGAATACTTTCCTTATCAAGGCCCGTCTGGTACTGACATTAACATCCTTTGGGTGCCATATTAAGGCATGATTGTTCCCTCAAGCATTTGAGAGTAGATTATTATGATGATGATGCTTATTGCTCTTTCTGTGTGCTTTATTATTAAGCTTGATGGTTGTTTTAAATTATGTATTCCAGTTACTAGAGATGTTTTGAATTAGGCAACAAATAAATCAGATTAATATTCATTTTATTTATTTTATATTCTGCCTCTCTGCTGATGCAGGACCCAAGACATTTCACAGCATAAATCACAGGCAACTGAAAACACATGACAAATGAAAGTATTTTCTTAAAAAAAGCAACCAAAAACAAATAAGTAACCCTACTTAAAACAGCACTGAAACCATTTAAAAGCACATCACTACCCTTGTCATCTTATAAAAAGACAACCTCAGAGTGCTATCAACCAAGGAGGCTTATAGGTTCAGAGTTGTCTTGTATTACAACTGACAACTTTGTCCAAACCGCACATTCGCTGACTGTACCTCTGCCTTGAATCCATCTGAGGTGACGAGCTGAGTGACAGTCATTTCATTGGCTGTCAAGGTCCCGGTCTTATCAGAGCAGATAACATTGCAACAGCCTGAGGAGAAGAGAGGATTTGTCAGAACAGAGGTTGTGCTCACAGGCATGCATGTGTGCGTGCTGCTAAGGATTCACATGTGCTGGATAAGAACCTAAGAAGAGACTTGCTGGATTAGACCAAAGGCCAATCTACTCCAATAGCAGATGACCATGGGAAGACTGCAAGCAGGATCTGAGTGCCACAACACCCCCTGCACCCGTGATTCCCTGAAAACTGGAATCTAGAGCATATACTGCTTCCAACAGTGGAGGTAGAACCACCATGCTTAGTAGCCATTGGTAGCCTTATCCTCCATGAAATTATCTAATGCTCTTCCAAAGCCATCCAAACTGATGGCCACCACTGCCCTTTATGGGAATGAATTCCACAGTTTAACTATGTGCTGTCTGCAGAAGTATTTTCTTTTCCAAGTATTCCAACATTCAGCTGCATTAGAATACCCAAAGTTGTAGTATTATGAGAGAGTGAGGGAAATGCCTCCCTGACATTAAATGAACGGGTGGAAACAACAACAGTGAAATCAGCCACAGAGTTAGCAAATCCAGTTTGGGAAGGCTCTACACCTACCCACCCCATGACCCGCCTTCATGCGCACAGTGCTCTTACCTAGAGTTTCTACAATTGGCAGCTTCTTCACAATGACTCGTTTCTTGGCCATCCTCAAGACGCCCAGGACTAAGGTCACCGTGACCACGATGGGGAGGCCCTCTGGGATTGCAGCCACCGCTAAGCTGCACACACAGAATCATTTACCACTGGTGTTACACACCACCATCCTCACTAACTCCTGTAAGGAAGTATATGCAAGCATCAACTTGCTCCAGGGCCCTGATGCTGAAACACATTAAGACCTGCCTTTTCATGGGCCCTGGATGCCTCTTTCAGCACTTGAGCTTCAGGCTCAATTGCAGGAAGGACAGTAAAGCATCTGCAGAAGGCTCCACTTCCAGTCCCTGGCATCTCCAAGGAAGGCTGGGAGAGGCCCCGTCTGAAACCCTGGAGGGCCACTGCCAGTCAGTGTGGACAGTACACTGAGCTCAATGGAGCAATCATCTGACTCTACGTGGAAGGCTGCTTCCTTTGTCCCTATGCCCAGTGGAGCTTTGCAGACGTCCATCGGAGGCTGGGCTGTTTGCAGTCTGGTGCCAGCTTTGCAGAATACAGAATGCAAAGCCTCATTTGGGCTTAACCAACTGGTCCAATTTCTTTGTATGCTGACTCTGACGTACTCTCTCTTTTTTCTGTCCGAAATCTCTGGCCAATCCATTGTATTGTATGACTCTGAGCTTTTTTATATATAACAGAGGAAGGATATGTTTTCCACCATAGGGGTCGGGGACCTTTCCCCTGCCCCACCCAAGGGCCACATTCGTTTGGGAGAAAATAGTCAGAACTTTATATCAGTGGGACATGCACAACCCCCCCCTCTCTCTTTCTCTCACACTCACTCAGTGCACTTTGATTTGCCTGCTATGGCAATTGTGAACAGAGCAAGTGAGACATCAGTCAGTCAGTGCAGAGAATGAGGTGTGACCTCCAAAAAGCACCAAGGTCTGAATTCCTGGGTCTAGCCAGTCAGATTTGGCTCACAAGCTCGAGGTTCCCCATTCCTGGTCTAGTATGAAAATACTTTTCTGCCTGCCATCAAAACACAGAAGTGTAGAGGCCAGATGGTCTGTTGGTGGAGAGCTCTGCAGCCTGTGTGCCACCACTGACAAAGCCCTGATCTATGCTTCAGGCGCAAATATCGCTGAACAAGAGAATACAGAGCAAGGCAACATTCATAGCCCTTAAGGGACAGAGGGACTGTGCAGGAAAAGACGACAACTCTGGCTGTTACTTTTATTCAACAGCGTCTGCCCTCCATTGACACTTGCATGCCTTTTTTCTATACCTAGCCTAAACCTTTTCCCTTCCAAGTCCTCAACCATTTCTCTTTATCTGTAGCGACTTTGCCACACATTGCTTTTATCGTGCCGCTGGGCAGTAATATGAACATTACAATCCACTGGTGCCAAGGGATCCCTTTTCCAGATACGTGAACAGATGGCACATGTCATTTGATAAGAAGGCGGCCTGCCATGCAAACTATAAGGATGTACAATGCCAGCCTTTAAACAACAAGGGAGATATGGCCAGCAAGGTTAATATTTGTACAGAGAGAAGCAAATGTTTCATGGCAGGTATATTGGTGGGGAAGGGTGGGGATGCTGTGTCCACCCATCCCATCATCAGCACATGCCCAAGTGCTTATGAAGCTCACCAGCTGCAGGTATTAAACTCTTGGGTTCTGGTGCTACCATTTGTCCTGCTTGAAGAGCTATCTCTCCACTGCAGCTGACAAAAATGATTGCACCAGATTCTGATAGTTCAATCACCCTGTTGGGGAGTTTCCAAAGCATTATGTGGAATGGATTTTTTTATTTTTTTTTAGGGCAGTGGCAGTGGCGAAGTTGCATGCTCCGACACCAGGGGTGGAGAACAGGCAGGGGCGTGCTGGCGCACATCCCGGGGGCGTGACCGTATCCCAGGGGTGTGGTGCACGTCCTGGGGGCATGGCACACTGCCCGTGGGGGCCTGGTGCCTGGCGCAGTGGAAGGGTGCGCAGCATGTGTCAGGGGGTGTGTGTGGCCATGATGGTACCCCCGTCCCCAATGGGGCTAGGGGCAGTGCACTACCCTGCCCCCCTTTCCTCCGCCAGTGGGCAGTGGGGAGATTTGCTGTTCAGAGTTTGAGGCTTCCTCCATGCAGATCAGGGGCCTTCCTGCTGGCCTACAGTCCCTCAACACCCTTGTTCAGAGGCCTGAGCAGCTAGAAGATGGGCTCCTTGGGTTTCTAGACTGGCTGTCTTATGGGGCTGGCCTGTCCATGTGACAGATTGAAGCAGCCACCTCAGGCGGCAGAATTTAAGGGGTAGGGAATGGGGCAATGCCCCCTCCACAGTTTGAGTCCTCACATGTTCTCCTAAACACCTGGAGAGGGCTCTGATTACAAACTAATCTCTTTCCAGAATCCACCACTGTTTGTACAATCTAATCAAACGTAATCAAAAGTCATTTAAATAAAAAAGAAATATAGTGTGTCTGTCTGTCTGTCTGTCTGTCTGTCTGTCCGTCTATCTATCTATCACAGTGTTTGGGGACCTTTTTCAGCTGAAGGGCCAAATTCCATTCTGGGCAACTTTCCGTGGGCCATATGCAAGGGACAAGCAGGGCCAGAAGGAAATGCAGGTGGAGAAATGAATGTAATTTCTAGGGTAGTTTCTACACTCATCCCTCTCTATCCTCCAGCCAGAGAAGCAAGAGGCCTACTTCAAGGGCACATTCCAGCCAGGCATCAACTCTCAAGGCGGGTGTGAAGCAGGGCCAAGGAGGGATCATTGAGCCAGATAGCGAAGCCTGCAGAGCCACAATTGACCCCCAGATCCTAAGGTTTCCCACCCCTGTTCAATCTAGAGATAGGCAGGAAATATACACACAGAATGTTTTTGATCAGCATGTTTGCATTCTACTCTGTTCTTCTACTGTGACAATAAAATGTCCTTCCAGCTCTTACCTCACTCCAATGGTGAACATGCCAAGAAGATGCTTCCCCTGCAGCCAGCCAATCAGCATAAGTAAACCTTGCAGGAGAGGGGAGAGGAAAGAACAGAAGCTATCTTGATGGCACCACAGGCATGTCCAGGTACATACGTGAACATGAAAATACTCAAAGTATGCACAAGGAGAAGGGTACAAACTAAGTTCAATGTGGTGTAGTGGTTAGAGAAGGGTTTCCCAAACTTGGGTCTCCAGCTGTTTTAGGACTACAGTTCCCATAATCCCTGACCACTGGTCATGCTAGATGGGAGTTGTAGTCCAAAAACAGCTGGAGACCAAAGTTTGGAAAACCCTGGGTTAGTGTGTTTGGGACCTCAGGTCAGTCACATTTGCTCAGCCTAACTCTAGGCTTCTACTGTACAAATCTGTACTCTACAAATGGGTGAAACTGTCCATTTTGTTTTTTCTCATTTTTTCAGCCTTAATTTTGGTTCTCCACATTTCTGCACCAGTTTGGGGCTTCTTTGTTTCTAAAGTCCTCAGCACTGTGGCGCAAATCTCTCTTCACGTACACATTTTAAAATGCAATTTTGCCTAAGGTACGGTATGTATTTTTGCAAGCAATTTCACCCAAATAATAATTTAAAAACCATGTTATTTCACCATCATATGGATAATTTGCCCTCGAACCTGCATTTTTGTACACATGACTTGGCTAGAGTACTGCACTGCAAAATTCAGAGAGCTGTGAATTTTGGAGGACAGCTGTATTTCAGTTCGCATGTTGCACAGATTAAGTAACTTTGCCTTGAAATCTGATCTGAGCCAAATTTCTTCCCTGTCCCTGCTACACACATAGCGAGTCTCTCCCAAAATGATGGTCCCTTCTGATAAGCAGGAGCTAGTTCTTAAAACAGGTAGTAGGTCATTAAGGTGGGGGGGATAAAGTATTTCGCAAAACTCACCAATGATGCCAAATGAAATGAGAGTAAGCTGTTTCCCCAGTTTGTCCATGTTTTTCTGTAGTGGAGTCTTGGGGGTCTTGATGCATTAATTGACAGCAAAGGGAAGAAAGAAAAACCCTCTTGAAATAGAACCCTCTGGATGTTCCCCTACTAAGAACTTGGTCCACTTTCCCCCGGACCCCTTCTCACCTCTTCTTCTTGCATCATTTTGAATACTTCCCCAAACTGTGAGTTTTCACCTGTTCCAATGACAATGCCCTGAACAAGCAGAAGAATGCAAAGAATAAGTTTCCTTTTTCCTTAGATTTTGATGGTATTCCCCAGAGTTGAAAAACTTTCCCCTGAATGACAGCTGGAGACACAACGACCTGGTTTGTACATAATGCCAAGCCATGATTTATGTTAACCACAGTCAATAAACCATAGTTAAAGCTTGGTTTACTACACACACACACACACACACACACACCCCTCTTTCGCATTACAAGTGATGGAAAGTCAGGAAGATGATCTGTAGCTTTCGAGTGATGATAGCTCCTTAATAGTTAAAGAGGAAGTCTGGGTTAGGAAGTCCCTATTTCCCTCACAGAACTGCTATTTCCCAGAGTTCCTTGCGAAGAGGGCTTGTAGTTCTGTAGGGGTGGGGAACAGGGGATCTCCAAACAACTCTCAGCATCCTTAACAAACTGCAGCTCCTCTTTGTGTGAAGCCACGATTGTTTAAAGTGGTATCATATCGCTTTAAATGTATAGTATGAATGTGGCCTTAAACAGCTCCACAAAGCTGATATTAGCCATATAGGTGAACAGCCAATCCCTTATGGGCTACTTTGACAGGTGGGCCAGTATTCTCATGTCACATGACTTCCTTTGTTGTGGGCACGACTTGAATTTGTTATTTTTGTGTGTGCGCCTTTGCAAAGTGCCGGATTGTAACTGCATGGAAAAAATCAGGAGCACACAAGTTTAGATTTGCTGCTGCCAGTGTATACAACAAGCTTATGAATAATTGCCTAATGATGGGCTACTTACAGCTAGAGAAAGGAGATTATTTACCACTCACTTTTCCTTTGCCGTATCGTACTAGAGTTCCCATGAATGCGACATTGGTGAGGGTCATCAGGTCTCCAGCTTCTGCTAAGATGCCATCGCTCTTACTGCAGGGCTCTGCTTCCCCCGTGAAACTGGATTCGTCCACTAAGAGATCTGTAACCTGACAAAACAGCGGATAAATGGACTCCCATGAATTCCATCCCTTTCCTGTTTTGGTGCTACGCTCCCATTCCTCAGACATTAAGGTTTAACTTGGAGATTTGATACAGTTAATTCTGGAACTGGAGCATGTGCAGATTGGCACAGTTTTCAGTTATTTTTGCATATCCACCCCCCCTGCAAGCATCAGTAGAATGCTGCCCCCTGAAAAGCAGTCACGTGATTCCATACTACAAAAACATGGCGCAAAAATTGTCTTGATGTCATCAAACACACAATTACATCTTTTTCATCGAGTTTTCTCAACACACCTAATTACCATCCTTAAGCGGGGGGGGGGGGAGGGCTTTGCCTAGCACAGAGCAAGTACCAGGCGAGATTCTCTGGGGAGAGCATTCTGCAATCTGAGTCCCACCACCAAGAAGGCCGTGTCTCTGGTTGCCAGTTACCGCACCTCCAATGACAGGGTCAAGCAGAGAAGGGCTATGGGAACTGCCCAAAGTGTACGGGCAGGTATGAGTGGAAATAGGTGGGTTTTGTGAGGGTCCATGCACTTATCCTCTGTCAAAGCTTCAGAAGCATAAAAACTGAATCAGGAGATGGCTTGTTGAATTTTACACTGAGTTTTGTAATGGGAGCACACAGTTATGGAATGCACATGGTACTGTTCCATCATCCATCTCTTACCTCTACAAGTCTGACGTCTGCAGGAACCCTGTCTCCCATAGAAAGGCACACAATGTCTCCAGGAACAAGCTCTCGAGCAAGAAGATGCTGCAGTTTCCCCTCTCTCATGCTAGTATCCCCCCACAAAGAGATAAATAGAAAGAAATGGCACCGTATAAGCAAAGCAGAGCTGGCAAAAGGGTTGTGGGGAAGATGCATTGTGGTGGCCAGGGATGTCAGACCACTCCAATGGCAACAGAAGAGGAAGCAGAAATTGCTACCGTTTGTATGTTTGTCTGTAGTCAGAAACGGAAATCAGTCAAGTAAGTTGCTTTTAAGTTCACAAACAACATGTAACTAATGATGTTTTTAAACATTGCTTTGGAGTTGACATTGAAATGAATATAAGTATGTAATGCAACAACTTACATAACTTATGTAACTTATGTTAAATAGTGGACAATGAGACAGATAACATAGTATATTGTGTTGCTGTTTTTAGAAATTGCAAATATGTTTCTATTGTTTTTATAGTTTGCTGAAATGATTTCATTGTGTTTAAAACTTTTTTTTTATCTAGTAGGCCACTTTGATGGCTTTAGGCTATGAAGTGGGTCTACAAATTTATTTAACATCATCAGCAGCATATTATTATTATTATTATTATTATTATTATTATTATTATTATTATTGTAAAGGTACCCCTGCCCGAAGGCCAGTCGTGACCGACTCTAGGGTTGTGCGCTCATCTCACTTAAGAGGCCAAGAGCCGTCGCCGTCTGAAGACACTTCTGGGTCATGTGGCCAGCGTGACGAAGCTGCACTGGTGAGCCAGCACCAGTGCTGCACACGGAAACACCGTTTACCTTCTCGCTATAAACTGGTACCTATTTATCTACTTGCACATAGGGCTGCTTTTGAACTGCTAGGTGGGCAGGAGCTGGGACTGAACGACGGGAGCTCACCCCGCCGTGGGGATTCGAACCGCCAACCTTACGATCGGCAAGTCCTAGGCACTGAGGTTTTACCCACAGTGCCACCATTTAAAAACAATTCCACATACAAAAACAGTTAAAAATAGTTCCAATACAGTTGCAGACTGTTTGGATCTGTTAAAACATTGGATCTGTTAAAACATTTGTTGCTCCACCCACTTTTGCTTTTGGCCCCACCCACCCAAGAAGTTTGCTGAGGCAGCCCCTGGGTTGAAAAAGCTTTCCCTGCCACTGTGACAAAATCACGTTTGGTGACTTGGAGCGCAACATCATACCAAAAGCACTTGCCTTTCTTTCTACAAGGTGTCCCTGGGTGTGGAAGGAACAAGGGGAAGTGGGGGAAATGATCAAAGCGTTCTCTGACCTTGAAAGACAAATAGGCCACCTCTCTGGACATAATAATTAAAATCATAAAAGGTATTACATATTTGCTTTGGCAAGGCTGGGGCAGGTATTTGTCCTTCTGGTGAAGAAGGAAATGAACATCAGTCCCAGAACTGAACATTTCAACACACACAGTTCAGGTCGGTAAAATAAAGCATAAGTGACCAGTAGGTAAATAAAGGATATTTTAATCATTTGTAAATACACGGGTTTACCCTGAGCAAGCGTGTGCACGCACACGGACACACACACACACACACACACACACTCCTCTTAAACCCTGATCTGCTGTTCTATAGTAAAAGGTAAAGGGACCCCTGACCATTAGTTCCAGTCGTGGCCGACTCTGGGGTTGCAGGGCTCATCTCGCTTTATTGGCCGAGGGAGCTGGCTTACAGCTTCCAGGTCATATGGCCAGCATGACTAAGCCGCTTCTGGCGAACCAGAGCAGCACACGGAAATGCTGTTTACCTTCCCGCTGAAGCAGTACCTATTAATCTACTTGCACTTTGACGTGCTTTCGAACTGCTAGGTTGGCAGGAGGCTGTTCTATAGTAGGGAAGGCTAAGCTGCACAGTTGTGAATGGGAAGTGTGAGTATCAGTTCCAGGTTTGTGGGGGGCAGGGAACTAGGGCAGAGGTAGGGGTTCTCCTGCCACCCTTCCAATTGTAACCATCGCCCCTCAAATGCACACAAGCATTTTGTGCCTCCATACATGCACGAAGAAGGCATCTGGCAGGCACTACACCAAAGGTTTAAAGTGTGTGGATGCTTTACGAGGCTTACCAGTTACACTCTGGCGGGACTAACTTGTTGAGTTCCTCCAGAGATTTCTCAGAGCGGTGCTCCTGCGAGAAAAGAAGCACATCGCGGTCAGGGCACGTTTTTTGTCTGAATGGGTGAGAACCCAAAATGGTCAGTTATAATAATAATAAAATAATAATAATAATAATAATAATAATAATAATAATAATAATAATAATTTTTATTTATATCCCGCCCTCCCCAGCCGAAGCCAGGCTCAGGGCGGCTAACAACACTAAAATAGTGCAACATTCTAAAAACATTATAAAAAGTTACCAGAAAAGGTTATACCTGGATGAAGGCCACAGTCACCACGATGATGACAGCCTAAAAGTAAAATAACAATGGGAGTGGATCAACAAAGACAGTATAACGTCACATGCCAGTGGAGACTGGATATTTATTTCAGGCTTACATGGAAACTAGACAAACTGAAAACAAACAAATAAAAATGTGAAACATGAGCAGAATTACTAAGATTTTAAGGGAAATAACTCTCTCTGTGTGCTTAAGAGAAAGAGACTGTGTTTATGAAGGGTGTAAGTTTGGAGGGGGATTGCAGCCCCCCGCAGTCTTCCACGAGGACCCTTTACCCCCAAAAGGTACCCCACCCCTCACCTAGAGAAATCAGTTGATGAGTGGTTCTCTTCACCCCCTAGAAGCCTGACCCCCCTTTCTTCTCCCCATTCAGTATAGTTGAAAATAGTCCCCTAGTTCTGATGTCTCCAAGAATGAGGACTCCAAAGAAAACAGATCACGTACCATTGCAATACTCACGGCATCTTCATATTCTTTAGTGACCACACTTACTAAAGCAGAGGCCAGCAGCAAAAGGATCAGGGGGTTCTTAAACTAAAAGGAAAGAAGAAGGAAAAATTTCCTTGACTGAAGTAGGGTTTGTTTGTTTTTTGCCATTCACAGTGGGAGTAAAGTTGTCACACAATTCATGCCCAGAACTAATAATCTCTGCTTGATCCAGGCAGTTTCACTTTATGCTTGAGTAAGGAACCTCAAGCCTGGGGTGAAATAGGGCTCTCCAATTCTCTCTATCTGGCCCTCAGAACTCTCCACAGGCCACACCCCTCACTGCACTGGCTTTGCACCCTCCTGGAATGCTTTTGACTGACTAGAATGACCCCATTGAACTCAGATGATGCTTCTTCCTTGTCTGTATGAAGAATAGAGGGGGATACATACCTGTGAATAGAATCTAGCCTATTGTACAAAGGTAAACATTTCAATTTTTTTTGCTCCACCCACTTGTGCCACTGGCCCCGCCCACCACTGCTCTGCAGCTCCTGGAAGAGAATGCAGACCTCAGGCTGAAAAGGCTTGTTGTCCCTGCCCTAGAGACACTTTCTGATCACTGGCAGAGCATCAAAGGTGAAGGGCACTGACTTGTGGGTCAGGGAACGGTGCCTGGATGCACGAAACAGCAGCTGGTGGGTGGCTAGGGTAGAGCTCAGTGAATGGGGAGTGTAGCTAAGCTCCATCACTCTCCTGGGCTGGGAGGCCAGCAGGAGGGGGTGCCAGAGCCAAAGACAGGCAGAGCCAACTAATTCCAGCTTTGTCCCCATCTCCTCCCTGTTAAGTTCTTTTATGGCAATACTGAGACTAAAGAGAAGGAGCCCAATAGGCAGCAACCCAGACTGGCTGTAAGTCAGGAGGCAGGCAAGTGGAGGCTGGCTGAAGGCAGGCCAAGACTGGTGGGGCGGTGTCCAGAGTGCCTTAATGGACCAGCCTCCGCTGAACTGCATGCTACATTAATCATGGAAGGTCTTGAAGAAAATGTCAATCAAACGTCTGGGCTGGTTAGATTAGCATCTTGCACTATTTGAAGGGAACTTGAGCAGGAAAATGTCCTCGTAATTGAGTATGTGTATACACACCCATTCCTATGCCAGATGTACATATTTGTTTTAAATTGAACGTTCTTACTCAACATAACCCTGGAGAAAGAGACAGGGTACATACACCCCGCTATCCAATGATCCACAAAACCCTTTGCCACTAGCATTCCTGTTCTTTACCTGGTCTAGATATTTCTTCCACACTGGCTGCGTATTATCTATTACAAATTCATTCCAGCCATGCTTGATCCTTCGGTGCAGCACTGACACTTCAGACAGTCCCTTCTGTATATCGACCTGAAGAGACGACAGAGTGTTTTAAAAAAAAAAAAGCTCCCTTGGGTAATATACAGTATTGGGGAGTGCATGATGGCGGTGGGTGGGGCACCCTCTTTCTCCCTTCTTTCTCTGCCAACCACTTTCTCTCTCTTTCTCTCCAAAGTTTCACACGCAAACACACACCCCTCAGCACTCTTTAGGTTCCCTCAGAGACAAGAGACATATCCAAACACATCTGCTCCATAACTAGGAAGCCCCTTACTGCTGGGAGTTGCTGGGTTCATAATACCAGCATAATCTACCCAGTTAGGGATTTGATTGTGTGGCTAGTAGGGAATGAGAGAGCTAACAAATATCACCTTGAACTCCTTGAAGGACAGGTGAGATATAAATGTAATACTCTACTATATATTTTGGAAAGTGGTTTGTCTGTCCATCCGTCTGTCTGCCTGCTCTGTAGGTTTGTTCGCCTCTCAAAGATGTTGTTGCCAGTTTCAATACGTGGAGGCAGCAGTCATTGTTAAGGTTTGGCTGCTGGCCGCCATTTTGAATCAAGATGGCAGACCGCAACAGGACTTTCCCCATTTTTGGAGTGATGGGTCCAAGCTCACAACTGACACTATATTTGCTGGTTTCTACATATTCCCGGATAGCACTGGGTGCTCCCCACTAGTAAATAACAACAACAACTCCCTTGACTTTTCCAAGTTAATTAATGCCAATTGTAAAAATAAATAAATGGGGCCAATGACTCCCATGCAACCCCCTTCCTGCAGAAACAGTCACCTGTCTCGATGCTCTGATGCAATTGAAACAGCAACGGCTTGTCAGAGGTCTTTTGCTGACACAGTTACCCTGAGCAGTTAAGTATGTTTGCCGACACTCTCTAATGTCATCACAGCTTTTCCAATGGCAGGCAGCATTGTGAAAATATTGTTAATATTAGATCATTTCAGGAACACATGTGAAGACAAGAGACAAGAAGATGACTCTAACCTGCACCTCTTTCTTCTGAAGTGTTTCTCAAAAGTCTCTGTTGTGGTTTTATGGCTCTTACCTGTAACATTTTTGCCAGCTCGTCTGCATGGCGTTTGCAAGCCTCTTTGGGAGAGAGGGCCGTAACCTCTTTCTCTTCTTCCACTGACTTCAGTTCAGATTCTTCTTCAGGCTACATAATGCAAATAAAATGTTGGGTAGTGAAGAAAGAGGAAGAGATGAGACTGTCTACAACCATTTTAAGCAGAAATTTAAGTGGAGGGACGGTGGAAAACGGGCTCAGGCCTGGTTCACACATATGTGCCTTATTGACTGGAACGTCAAGTGATCCCTGGCATGTCTAAGGCTCTTCCTTCCATGCTGCTTGTTGGAAGTGCAACAGCAGGGATCATCCAGTTTGTAACTTAATAGTTAATTCTGTTAGTGTTAAAGGCAACTAGCTAAGAGGCGGGTTGATGGAAGTGTTGCTTAGCAACTTGACAAAGTGCCATGATGTTTGCTGAGGTAGCATGTGCCTCTTTTGGCTCCGAAGGGAGTTTTTCCTCTGTGTATTTGGTTGAATGTCTCCCTGCCATGTATGAGGCTTGAACTAAGAAAGGCAAAACCTCCATTCATTTCGCCTCAAATTACACACTGTTTTTGCTCAGTAATGTGTTATCAGGACTTTTCTCTCTGTGTTCTGCTCATCTTGTTTAAGTGACCATACTAACAGTGGTGGCTCATTGGGACTGGTAAGGCAGGGAGCCCCAAAGTGGGTATAGTAAGAGTCAATGATGGGCATAACAGACTAATTCTGGTTTTGTCGCCATCGTCTGCTTCCCTGCTCAGCTGTACAAGGACAAAACTGAGACTAAGAAGGAGAAAGTTGACAAGCAGTGCCAATCCCTGGGCAGGCAAGCAAGGTAAGAGGGGCAGTGCCCCATTTGCTGTAATGAACCAGCTCACACAGGAACTTATTAAGGGGGAAGAAATAGGGCAAAAGGCACACACAGTGCATCAGAGGGTTTGTTGCCACAGTGATAGAACTCACTGCACCGGGAGCAGGAAACCAGTGGCCCTCTGGATATTGTTGGACTACAACTCCCATCATCCACCACCAATAATCAGGGACGATGGGAATTGTAGTCCAGGAAGACCCGGAGGGTCATAGGTTGCCCACCCTTCTACTGTACTGTTAAGGTACTGTTAAAGGAAAATGTTAAAAAGGAAACAAGGCTTAGCACAGAAGAAAGAAAAACATTTCAAAACCAAGGGGAAGAGGAAGAAAAGAGAAAGTAGGAGGATAGGAACACTAAAACATGACTTTCCACATTGGTTTGAGTGCCACAGTAAAAACTCTTTATAGGAAGGTCTAAAGCAAATAAGTGAAGAAGTTTCCTACTTCTGAATTCCAGTGGTTTATATAGCTGGAAGGGGCGCGTGCGCGCCCAACCCACGGATTGCAAAGCCAGTCTCTTTTCATTGGTTTCCCAATGAAATTTCTGAAATCTTTTGAGATTTCAGAGCACAACCTTATCAACAGGAAATAAAAGACATCCCCGTGGAGGACATAAATGGATTGCTGGGGGTAGGGAGGAAAGCAGCTTTAATCTTGGAAAGCCAGCCAAGTCTCTGCTCCAAGGAGGCTTCTCAGTATCTCTATTTAGTATTTCTGGACTGAAATGGTTTGCTGCCTACCGGGCAATTTTGATTAATATATATATATATATATAATTATTAAAAACATATGAGGAGCTTGCTGGATCAGACCAATGGCCCATCTAGTCCAGCTTCCTGTTGTCTCAATGGCCACTGAGGGGCCTGTGGGAAACCATCAAGCAGGATTTGAGTACAAGAAAACTCTCCCCTCCCGTAGTTTCCAGCAACTGGTATTTAAAAGCATTGCTGCCTCTGACCGTTGAGGCAGAGCACAGCCATCATTGCTAGTAGCCACTTCTAGCATCTCCCCCCCCCCATGAATTTGTCTAATCCTCTTTTAAAGCCATCCAAATTGGTGACTATCACTGCCTCTTGTGGCAGTGAGTTCCACATTTCATGCATTTATGTGAAAAGTTACTTTTAAAAAGTCTGTCCCAAATCTTCCAACATTAGATGTCTAGCATTATGAGATTCTATGCCAAGGAGTAGAAAGTTATAGTTATAGAGCAATTGGTTCTTGTTCCATTGCCACCCATCCTAGGGAAATTGAGGGGTAGTTTATCATGAGCATTAATTTACTAATTGCCCTCTGCACAATGGTCTCAAGATGATGTACAATCAAAACAGCACAACAACGGCAGCCAAGTTAAAAACCACAGAAAACTTACCATCTATCTGTTAACAGCCACAAAATTGTCATTGGCTCAAAATTGGAAAGCTACATTATTCCTGTCTTGGAAAGAATGGCTTGATGGAATTTGGGTTTTGGCCATGAAGAAAATACTTCTTCACACAGCACATAGTTAAACAATGGAACTCACTGCCGTAGGAGGCAGTGATGGCTTCCAAACTTTAAAAGATGGTTGGATAAATTCATGGTAGACAAGGCTATCAAAAACTACTAGCTACAATGGCTAATAAATAAATAATAATAATAATAATAATAATAATAATAATAATAATAATAATAATATACAGTGGTACCTCTGGTTGCGCACGGGATCCGTTTTGGAGCCCCGTTCGCAACATGAGCAGAACGCAACCCGCGTCTGCACATGCACGGGTCACGATTCGCCACTTCTGCGCATGCGTGTGACATCATTTTGAGCGTCTGCGTATGCACGAGTGGCGAAACCCAGAAGTAACCCGTTCCGTTACTTCCGGGTTGCCACAGGATGCAACCTGAAAAGACGTAACCTGAACCAAGCGTAACAAGAGGTATGACTGTACTGTCTTATACCTGCAGGTCTCAGGGCAGCTAAAACATAAAATCACAGTATGTTCTCCCTTCTCTGTGCCTCTCAGTACCCGTTGCTGGGAACTGTACCAGGGCAGAGTGCTGCTGTGCTCATGTTCAGCTTGCTGGTTTCGCACCAGCTTCTGGTTGGCCACTGTGAGAAGAGGATGCTGGACCAGATGGGCCACTGGCCTGATCCTGCAGGCTGTTTTTATACAGCTGTCCAGCAGCCTCTGGCAAGCCACAGGTTACCCATCCCTGCTCTAATCTTCTGAGAAGGAAACAGGATTACTGCCCTGCAATTTGGCGATTCAAGGCAGGCACTGCCCTTAAACCTCTTCTGAAGTGGTTCCAGGATAAGTGGCTTAGTTATTGTTGATGGCAAAGCAAGCCAAGCAGACAGAAGAGCAACCTAATAACACCAGGAAACAGAGGCAGGGAAGCTGGCAAGTTTGCATTAAAATCCTGGGTCCTGATGCCCTTTTCCAGACTTTGCCCTTTTTTTGTTTGTTTGTAAGAAAGACAAGTTAAACATAGTAAAAAGAAAACAACCATGACGCTTAGCACAGGTACGCCTGGAGGAAATAAAATAATTAGTTTACCCTAGCAAAGTTGGCAGGCATGGTAGGCACTGACTGTTTCTTATGAAACAAGAGATGTTTGAAAATGAAGTCAGGAGAACAGCTGTGTTTATTCTAGCCTGCCATGAGCCTCCCATGCAAGCAGAAAAAGTAGGCGCAGTGTGCAGGAATCAGGATTCTGGAGGATCTCAGGAACTTTGGCTTGTTTGTCTTGAAAGCAAGTCTCTAGTCCTCATAGTTTGGATATTTATGGGCGTTTCCTTGAGGGATTCTCAGGACCAATGGAGATGCTTACAACTTTGATTCATCTTTGGGTGGGAAACAGTGATTTCCATTGCTCCTCTCCCTTCCCCTTGCTATAGTAGGTAGCCCTGAACATATATTTCTTTCTTTCTTTCATTGCAGAGTGTTATCAAAAAGAAAAAGAGGGAATATCAATTTTTGCTCCCTCTCAAAACTTTTGAGGGGAGGGTGATAGACAACTTTTGTTCTGAGCTCTTGTCCTGACCCAGAAGGCTCCACCTCCAGAGCTGCATGCCAAAATACCTGATTTAAGCAACTGTGAAGCCTATGAAAAAACAGAACAACATATTCCAAATCTGCACCTGAATTTCTATTCAGTTTATGTAAAACAAAATGAAAGAACACAGAGAACTGGGGTTTACAAACAATCATACAATAACATCTAGAAAGAAGCCCTCCTAAAATTTTAAGGATACAACATAGTATATGGCCATGGCTGTCACAAACCTATATCTGAAGTATTATAGAGAAAAATGATTTTAGAAAATGGCATGGACTAGTAACTTTGTGAGAATGCATACCAAAAGCAAGAAAATGAACGCAACATGCCCGTCCACATACTTTTAGAGATTATGCATCATTAATTCAGCACATATTTGGTACATTGTTTGCCCAAGCTCTGCTGTTTTTCAGCACTCTCAGCCTTTTTCTCACGGTGACCAACCATGGAAAGCCCACAAGCAGGATCTAAGTGCCACAGCAACTCTCCCCCACCTGCAATTCTCAGCAGTTGGCGCCCAGAGACATACTGTCACCAGCTATGGAGATAGAAAAAAGCCATTGTGGCTAGTAGCCATTGACTGCTTTATCCTTTTGACTGAGTGAGCACACAGGCTGGTCTCATCCTAACAATTTACGAAGAATGCCAACACTTCTTTACCATCTTCACTTTGTTTCCACAGCCTGTGAGTTAGGTCCCTATTCCCATTTTACAGATGGCAAGACTGAGGCTGTGTGTGTGTGTTTTAGAGAGAAACACTCCTGAGACTGCATCATGTGGGCTTGTAAATACAAGCCTCCCAAGTTCTGTTCCAGCAGTTAGTGGCCACTGACTGGACTTTTCATCTCATCAATGGGGCCAGGTGACGAGCCTGGACATTCCCAAGGCAGATAGAAACCTAGAGGGATCCTGGGAGCTTGACATAAGGGTCAAATTTGATGTGACATGAAATGCATCTTTTCATCTAGTGTGCAGATCTTTTTTAAAAAATGCAAACCGCACATTTTCTGTGTAGGTGATCATTAACAGGATCAGGGCAGGCATGGAATAGAATGGGGATTTGACCATTTCCTCCTGTGCTGTGCTTCGGGTGGGGTGGGGTGGGGTGGATATATCATCTGAATCTGTTGTTTGTTTTGGGAGGGAATCTTTCACTGAACTGCAGAGGGGAAAAGATTTAAATCCCGCCATTCTGGCTCCAAACCAGTCAGCGGTTCCCCCAGCTGATGCAATTTGCGTTCAAAGAAATCCTGCACGATAGATGCACAGATACATTTAACATCCCATGCAGCCCCAAGAGAGAGTTATTTTTTAAAAAAACAAAAACATGATGGTTTGGCAAGGGGAAGCTTTTAATTTCTGGTACCTGTCTCAGGTGGCACACTGTCCGTATTTTGTTGTTAGCACGACTGCACATGCCTTGGGTGAGCAGTTCCCAAACTGGTTTCCCAAAGACCACTTGAAAATTGCTGAGGGTCTTGGTGGACCTGCTTAATTATTTTTCTGCCCGTTGTAACAAATCTAATGGGCTGTACTGGATGCTGCAGGATTCTTAATTGCCTTTTTATTGCTCCTTTTACTTCTTGGATTGCATTTTATAACATTATGATTTGCATTCCACGGAATTTAAATCGTGGCGCAATGAAATACAGCCTAAGAAATTAAAAGAGCAATAAGAAGACAAAAATCAATAGGGATGTCTAATTCCATGGTGGATCATTGGGGAGCTGGGGGCTGCTGCTTGTGCATTGTTTTGTTGTGTTTTCTTGGCGGCTCTGCTTGCTTTGCACTTCTTGTCAATAGTCGCTTTGAGTCCTTTAAGTAGGCATCCCCAAACTCGGCCCTCCAGACGCTTTGGGACTACAATTCCCATCATCCCTGACCACTGGTCCTGTTAGCTAGGGATGATGGGAGTTGCAGTCCCAAAACATCTGGAAGGCTGAGTTTGGGGATGCCTGCCTTTAAGTGACCCCAGCTATGAGGTATTAGGTAAAGGTAAAGGACCCCTGGATGATTAAGTCCAGTCAAAGGCGACTATGGGGTTGTAGTGCTCATCTTGCTTTCAGGCTGAGGGAGCCGTTATTTGTCCATAGACAGTTTTTTGGGTCATATGGCCAGCATGACTAAACCGCTACTGGCGCACAGAGGACCGTGACAAGTGCCAGAGTGCACAGAAACACCGTTTACCTTCCTGTCACAGCGGTACCTATTTATCTACTTGCACTGGCATGCTTTCAAACTGCTAGGTTGGCAAGAGCTGATACACAGCAACGGGAGCTCACCCTGTCGCGGGGATTCAAACCACCGACCTTCTGATCAGCAAGCCCAAGAGGCTCGGTGGTTTAGACCACAGCGCCACCCACGTCCCTGATGAGATATTAAAATCATTCTGTTTGGTGCTTAGTGGGGGAGGACGCTATCTACAGCCCTCCTTCTCTGGAGCATGTGTGTGTGTATACAAGAGAGTTCCGGTATGTGGCAGTGAATTTCCTGCATTTGGCTGGAGTTGGAATAGATGACCCTTGAGATGCTTTTCAATGCTATAGCACTACAATTCTATGAGATGTTGTTTTGGTACTTGCAAACCATTGTAAGCCCCATAGAAGATCTTTAGAATGGCAAGTATAGTGTAAATCAGGGATGGGGACACATTTGCAACCTGAGGTTCACATTCCCTTCTGTCCATGTGCAGGTAGTGGGTGTGGCCAAATACAAAAGTGGCTGGAGCAACAGATGTAAATGTTGCCTTGGTAACAGTAGGCTATGTTCTATGCACCCTCTCATGCCCCTCCTTGTTTTCCATCCAGGCAAGCAAGAGGCGTTCTCAGAGTTCAAGGACACTTTCCAGCCAGGCAAAAACATTCAAGGATGGCGCAAAGCAAGGCCGGTGGGGGATGTTGCCTGGTGGAAGAGGGTGAGGCTATTGCGCTGGGAAAGAATGCTGCCTCTAACTGGGGGGTTCTTGGGCATTCTGAAATACAGCTTGCCTCTTCAGCAAACTCAGAGGGTTGCCTCTTCAGCAGGATGTTAAACTTCTGGCACAGCCTTCTTGCAATTCTAAAAATGCTACAGGGATTTTAGGAAGAGCTCTGAGGACCAGCTAGAGAGGAATTTGGCCTGAAGTTTAATATGGGGGGCCTGAGGTTCCCCATACTTTGTATATATCTTCCAAAGAAATGGATTCCCCAGTTAAAATAATAAGGGGAATAGTAGATTCCTTCAATTTTCAGCACCCTTCTTCTCCCAGGTTCCTAGACTTTCAATAACTGAGCCGAGGGAGGAAGAGTTCCAATGCTAGCACAACACTCCTGTTCCAAGTGTCCCTTCAACTGCCTGCTGCGATAGAAAATACGGGTGAAGGTATTTGTTCTGTAAAAGCTGTTCTGTAAAAGATCCACTGGGAGATTAAGCATTCTTAAGAAGCATAAACTGTTACTACTAGCACACCCTCCTGCGCGATCCAGGCCAGGTCAGGCTATTGCAAGGGAAAGGAATACAATGAACTGCAGCTGGGAGAGGGGAGGCTGAGATCAGGGATTAACCCTTCATTGAAGAATTGAGCAGAAGTGCAGAATCTTCAAGCACCCTTGGCTCTTATCTGTAAAGTGTCTGGTGGGAGGCAGATTGATCAGGCTGAACATACATTTAAAGCACACCACTTCGCCCAAAGAATCTTGGGAACTGTAGTATACGCTACACAGGGGAACAGTTCCCAGCACTCTTAGTAAATCACAGTTCTCAGAGTTCTTTTTGGGGGAGAGATCATATGCTTTCAATGAGTGGTGTGTATGTGGCCAAATGTTGTAATGTAGCAGGTAAGAGACTGAGTTGAGAATTGGGAAGTGTCCAGTTCGAATCTCACCTTGGCCATGAACTCCCAAGGAGGCCTTAAGGCAAATCTCTCTCTCCCCTGACCCACCCTTTCCGATTTCTCAGTCCCAATCCCCCCACCTGCAATATAGGTCGAGATAATAAATACTGATTTACATTGCAGCACACTTTGCTGATCAATTCCCATTGATTCCAGTTAGCAAATGCTGTCTTGCAGGGTTGGCGTGTGGAGGGCATCTAGGTCATGTGTGTGAAGCACCTTAAACACATGAAAGTGCTATGCAAGAGTTAAATAAATAAGTGCTTGTTTAAAAAGATATGACTGACGTTTTGCACAATGCAAGAAAGCAGGAAAGGAAGGCAGGAATAGCCACCCCTTGAGCTATGTCTGCAAGGAAACTTGGAAAGAAGCATTTTTCAAGGTGGATAAAGGTCTCTGAGCACAAATCCTATGGCACAGGTGTGCATTTGACCATGGCCATTAATGTCAGTGGGTCTACTCTGAGCATAATACAACCCTTGAAATTGGATACAACCTTTTCTCCCCCACACCCCAGCCTCTGTTTTTATCCTCTTTTTAAGCCACCTGGAAACTGATTTTTGTATTGGGCAACTATTATCACTCAATAAATAATAAGCATGTATAGACACCTCTGGCTATGTGAAAAATGGGAAAGAGCTGTAGCTCAGTGGTGGAGCATCTGCTTTGCATGCAGAAGGTCCCAGGTTCAATCCCTGACATCTTCATGTAGGGCTTGGAGAGATCCCTGCCTAAAATCCTGGAGAGCTGCTGCAAGTCAGTGCTGACAGTACTGAGCTATTTGAACCCATCGGTCTGGCTCTGTACAGAGCAGCTTGCTCTGTAAGATGGGGAGCAGTGTCCTCAGTGACCACCAAAGTGTGACCAGCAAAGTACAGTGGTACCTCGGGTTAAGTACTTAATTTGTTCCAGAGGTTCTTAACCTGAACCACCACTTTAGCTAATGGGGCCTCCTACTGCCGCTGTGCCGCTGGAGCACAATTTCTGTTCTTATCCTGAAGCAAAGTTCTTAACCTGAAGCACTATTTCTGGGTTAGCGGAGTCTGTAACCTGAAGTGTATGTAACCCGAGGTACCACTGTAAAAAAGGAAAGGAAAGGAAAGGAAAAGGAAAAGGAATAAAAGGTTTTTAAGCTTTTTAAAAAAAAGAGAAAAGAGGGGCAAGGGATTCCAAAAGTTAGGACCACCACTTAACAGCACTTGATAACCATTTCGTATCTGGAGAGGCAGCTGCCAGAGTGACAGCCCACCCTCTGCAAGCGGAGCTAGAGGGCTTGTTCGGGAGAGACATTGTTCCAAGGCAGTGACATTCCCGAGCAACAACACACATTCCCCGCCACCACTTTACCTCCTCTTCTGGTTCTTTGCTGCCCACCGGCTGGTATTTCCGGCTCATGCGTAGGGGGGAGGCACCTTTCCGGAAGATTGAGGAGAACAAGTGCTTTGCCCCCATCTTAGCTGGGGCAGACAGCGAAGGAAGGCGGCAGCTAGGAAAGCACCTGCTGCTGTGGCTGGCGCTTTGCTGTGTGTTTCCTGGCCGAGCCTCACATTCCCTCGCAAGCCAAGGATGGAGCCAGGGAAAGCTGATCGGTGGGTGTTACCTGATGCCGACAAGGTGACGCCCCGCCCGCTTGCTCAGAACAGGTGCCTGGGAGAGGCTAAATTCCTGACTTAAGGCCTACTCATAGCAGTCGTAGACCTGGAGGAGTCGGTTGTTAGGTGCTGTAGCCTTCGCCTGTGTCCAGGAAAACACAGCTGGTTTTAAAAAAATAAATGTTTGGATTTAGGAACACAGGAAGCTGCGTTTGGTCTATCTAGCTCAGTATTGTCCACACTGACTGGAAGCAGCTCTCCAGGGAACATTCCTAACCTTACCTGAAGATGCCAGGGATTGAATCTGGGACCTTCTGTATGCAAAGCAGATGCTCTATCATTGAGCTACTGATAACCCAAAAGCTGCTGACAGCCCAAAAGCTGTTCCTCTCAGTTTCTCATTTTTCCAACCTCAAATTCAATTCTCCAGATTTCCACATCAGTTTGCAGTCTATTTTTTTTGGGGGGGGGGAAGTCTTCATGAAAATTCATCTGCATTTGGGTGCAAATGTCTCCTAATATACACACATTTGTGTGCAATTTTGACGAATATTGCCTAATATTTACATTTCCCCCAATCCAATGCATTTTGGTATGTTAGTTTCACTAACACCCATGTTTTAAATGTACACTTTGCCTAGCAGATGCATTTTTGTACATGTCACTTGGCTGGAGAACTACCCTGCAAAATTCAGAGAAGTACAGACTCTGATCAGCAGCCCTGGTTTGGTTCACACATCGTTTAGGGAAATGCGAGTTAGACAAGCTCATATTTTAATGCAAAATGAATCTAATTTCAACCCCCATCCCCTGCACCTGTGCCTGTAGAGATCCACTGAAAGTTAGTGTAGGCAGTTGAGAGCCAGAGTAGGATAGTGGTTACAGCTTCAGACTAGGATGTGGGAGACCAGGGTTCGAATTCTGACTCAGCCATGAAGCTCACTGGATGACCTTGAGCCAGTCACCACCTCTCTGCCTAAGCTACCTCTCAGAGTTATTGTGAGGATTAAATGAGGAGGAGAACTATGTCACCTTGAGCTCCTTGGAGGAAAATGTAGAATATAAAGGCAGTTAATGAATAAGACAGTTTCCTGTTTTGCTTGATGGACGTGCAGGCACCATCACCTACGTTTTCTTAGGTCTGTTGTTGCGCAAGCGGAATGAATATCTGAAGGGATGTCATGCAGTTGATGGAACAGATATGATCGCTATTGTTCTGGAGGGCAGGACTAGAACCAGTAAATCACTACCAGCCACGATGGCTATGTTCTGCCTCCACAGTCAAAAGCAATAAAGCTTCTTAATTCTCATTGCTGGAAACTGCAGGGGAAACCTGTTCTTGTGCTCAGGGTTTCCTACCAGCATCTGGCTGGCTGCTGTGAGAACAGGATGCTGGACTACGTGGGCCATTGGCCTCATCCAGCAGGATCTTTTTGTGCTCTTATGTCAAAGTGATGGGTAGAAATTCCAGGGAAGCAGATTTTGACCGCACAAAGAGGCTCCTCAAGGCTTAGAGCTGTTCAGCAAGGTGACAGACCTCCTAGGGAAGAGGCGCCAGTAGAGGCAGCGAGGGGGATTGTGGAAGAACTTCCACAATAAGGAAGGCTTGGGAAAAAGCCAAAATGTGTGCTTAATTGTAATGCATTTTTTACTTTGGTTCATGCTCTTAAATGTGCTGTGAGCCACTTAAGAGACCTTTTTGCGTTATGAGTGACTAACAATTTTAAAAAGCAATTGTAATGATTTTTAGTCAAATTGATTGACACAGCAAGGTTGCATTCCTAGCTAGAAATCCTAGCAAGATGCCCCAAGAAGTTGTCAGGTTTTCTGAGCTGCACTGGGGGGGAGGGAGTCACTACCCCTCACTTTCCTTTATGCCTTCCCTCTGGGCAGGGAAGAGATAGTATCTGTGGTGAGAGAGTCATTCCATAGAATGATGCGACAGCATAGCTGGCATGCAGCAGAACAGGCTATGGCATATCCTGCCAAAAGGTTTCAGTGGAAAACGTTATCTAGCTTTGATCCAGCCTCTCTTTTTCCTCAGAATAACAGAAAACTGCCTTCATGCCGAGACAGGTGCATTGTCTACACTGACTGGCTGCAGCCCTTCAGGACTTCAAGCAGGGAGTGTCTCCAGGCCCAGCCTGTACATGCCGGGGATTGAACCGGGGACCTTCTGCATGGAAGGCAGATGCTCTACCCCTGAGCTGCAGCCCTTCCTTGGGCAAACAATCTGCTGAGTTGATTGCTTTTCTCAAACAGGAAGCGATGGTGACCCTGGTCAGGGTGTCCTCTTCTGCACTGTGCAGGAAATTCATCACCAGGACAAATGAGGACAGAGACTTCTATGGCATCTGCAGCTGCCAATTTATATGTATAGATGCAAATGTAGAATTGATTGCTGTTATTTAAATATAGTGCTGCTCCCCACAATGGGACAGAGAGTGACCAGGAGACTTGTGTGACTGCTCAGTCTGACATTAGGCAGATGGAGGCTCCAGGGAGGTTTATAACCAGGGTGATGGTGGGTGCATTCAGTCATGGGGGATATTACACTCGTTTTCCTGATTAGAATTCTAGCACTTCTGTCCTGATTTCTATCATTCTTTTCACACTGCAGTACCTGCTGCATAGTAGAACTGTGGCTTTGGGGCAAATATACCTTCAAGTGTGCTAAATTTCATTCACACAACAACATACATCAACAACATACACCTGCATGTATTTGTTCCCCCATTAAAACAGCAGGAAAGAACTGTATGCCAGGATACCACCCCAAATTTCATCACCTTATTATGATGATCTCCTGGGTTAATGGAGTTGCAAACAAATTTACACACGGAAGCAACTAACACAGAACTGAGCATTTAGCTTCCACTACATCCTGCAAGATTTCTGGCTTTGATGTTGTGTGAATGCTCAGATATAAGCATTCAGAGGTAGTGAAATGGTGGGGAAACACAATAAACTGCCATGTGAATGCAGTCCTAGTGTATCAACATCTAATACTCAGAATTACTGTGCAGGTGAACCTAGAAGCTACATTTTAACCAACCTTATTTTGATCTTTTAACCATTTTCCAAGTCTTCTTCTAATCTAATATCCTGTAGTAGCAGTCAACAATGCCATCTTGTGGCTGATTAGGTGTTTGAAGAAATGCTTCCATTTGTCTTATTCGGGGGCTTTACTAAACCCTTAAAAGGCATAGCCTTGCTGGATGAGACCAAACACCCATCTAGTCCAGCATCCTCACAGCAGCCACTCAGGTGCCTATGGAAATCCCACAAGGACGATAGCACCCTCTCCACTTGTGAGCCATAGCAGTTTGTATTCCGATATATTAATGCCTTCATTGATAGGCTCAATTGTCTTTTAAGGCAGTCCAAGTTGTTGGCCATCTTGTGGGAGTGAGTTCCATAGTCTAACTGTGTGCTGTGTGAAGAATTGCTTCCTTTTGTCTGGATGGCCCTGAACTTCACTGGATGGCCCTGAGTTAAAGTACTACGAGAAATGGAGGGGGGGGGAATTCTCTCACATACATTAAATATTTGCACATTTGCACATGCTAATCGATGTTACATCCGCCTCTGAGTTCTGTTGCTGAGCAAGCAGGGGTTAGGAATCTCTGAGGAATGTAAAAAAACAAAAACCCCACCATGGTCCCCTCCCCCTCCCACCCTTTCTTCCTAATGTAACACTAATGTCTCAACAAATGAAACTGACCTGTAGAAAATGTAACTTGAAAAAAAGAGACATTGCACATACTTTTGTAAACCAAGAAATCTTGGTTACATTGTACATTGGAAAAAAAACCCCTGAAGCTTTCCTTTCAGGAATTGCAGGGACAGAACTATCCAAATTGTACAGAAACTTATTCATGTATGCTACTACAGTGGCAAGAATGTTACTTGCCCAAAAATGGAAACACAGCAAAAGAAGAATGGATACAAAAACTTACGGAATATGCAGAAATGGCAAAACTTACTGGAAAAATAATAAATCAAGATAACTAAACTTTTATAAAAGAATGGAAATGGTTTATTGAATATTTACAGATAAACTGTGAACAGATAAGAACACTGGCAGGATTATTGTAATAACCTGCAGTTTCATAAGAGTATATATTTAAAGTAGAAGAATAAATGAACAAATTGAGTTAATATGGATATGCAGAAAATATTAAAAATAAATTCAAGGAACCACAGAAAGAGGGCGAAGGAAGTCAAGTTTTGAAGTGTTAAAATGACTGTTAAATGATTGAAATGTATAAACCTGAAAATTATAAATAAAATAAAAGGAATCTCCTAGAAACACTTGCCTGAGAGAAGAATCCACGTGCAAAGTCAGACAGTCCAGAGGTCAGGGAACCCAGGCGATCGCAGATCCAACAGTCCAGATGGAGAGCAGGAAGCAGCAAGGTGGGACCAGGAACCACAGGCATTGTTTCCTGCCTCTGACCACTGCTGGAAGCTCTGCTGAAGAAGGCTGAAGCCAGCTGGTTCTCATCAGTGCCTTCTCCTCCTGTCCCTGAAGGGCTGAGCAGCTGCAGGTGGAGTAATTCTGCTTTCTCCCCCTTCAGGCTGCTGTTCAGTAGGTGAAGCAGACTCCTGGCCCATGACCATCGATTTGTAAAGATGGAAATTTTGGCTGGATTTCAGAAGAAAAATTCAGAAGAAAATCTCCTGGTGCTGCTCTGGGGTGGCTCAGGTTGAAGTGATGAAAAATTAAACAAACGAATAATATTTTGAGGGTTGTCTGCAGTACGCAGGTAGTTTAGGAGATGGTGTTACAGGGTGGTGTATACAGCAATGAAGAGTTATTAACCCAGGAACCGCCTATTAACAAATACTATATTTTCAAAAACTTTTCCAAATCTTATCGTTGTGCTTTGCCATATTTTAAACCAATGCCTTTGTCATGCCCTACAACACCCTCTTTAATCTCCACGTGGGAGGTGGGGTGCCTCTTGTTTCTAGTGCAAGAGGCAATGGTGGGTGTGAAACATTGAGAATCTAATCCAGATTTCATTAGCTTAAATTTCTAGCCTAGTTCTTGGCTAACAGAACCTCCAACGTCAGCGGCACTCTGAACACTGAGTGTAATATGGAGATGAAGACCTTTGGCTTTGTTCCTGTTGGTTTCTATTTCCCTCACTGCGCAGCAACTGCAGTCACAAGACATTGTTTTGCATTCCACAGTCCAAGTTACTGTTGGATTCCCACGGGAAATGGGAGACTGGATGTGACCTACACTGGTTTCCTGTTTTTCAGTGTTCTCTCGGTTTCTTTGTTAGAGAGACGGTTGCTTCTCTGCTCTCACAGAGGCAAGATGCATGTTTGTATTCTCTCAGCATAGAGTGGAAATAAAGTTAAGAATGTGGCACATACTGCTTATCCTTCTGCTGTGTGGACTACTCTGCTTGGGGTCAAGATAAGACGAGCCTGTATCAGCTTCAGATGGGCCGAAGCTGGTCAAAATCTCACATTTTTCTGCTTGTGGGCTTCACAAAGGCATCTAGCTCTCCACTCTTGGAAACCAGATGCTGGATTAGAGAAGAATCTTTCATCTGGTCCAACAAGCTGCCTTGCACTGAACCATTGACTCAGTATTGTCCACCCACCCACCAAGGATGTCATGGTTTTGTTTTTAGGCTGTGTCGAGGAACACCACCAGAGAAATTTGTCTAATGAAAGACATCGCATTCACAAACAGCCCTTGGCCACCTTGATAGTAAAGTAGGAGCTACGAAACCTCTGTGCACTACCAATTTACAATTTCAACGAAACAAGACTCTAGGAAGCTGTCCAACCGTTGGTCCATTTAGCTCAGAATTGTCCACACCAACAGGCAGGAGTTCTCCAGGGTTTCAACAGGGGTCTCTCTCTCAGCCCTGCCTGAAGATGCCGCTGGGATTAAAGCTGAGACCTTCTGCATGCAAAGAAGATGATTTACCACCGAGCGACAGCCCTTTCCACTGTTCTCTTCCTTTTGATAATTTTCTGGTGCAATTTCTTGAACTAAGCTACGTCTCCTAAGTTCAACTGGTCCAGGCATTTTGTTTTTGCTTCTCGGCAGACCAGTCTCTGCTCCCAGTTCCTTTCATTCAAAGAACATCTGGTGTCCTTGCCAGTTTGGTAGCACCTGGATGACAGGTAAACTAGAAAGAAAATATCCTGGAGGGATTGGGCACTGTGCCTAATTGTCATGTATTACCGTAATGTCAACATTACTGCTGCTCCACTGGGCCGTCCCTCTGGGCCGAGATCATGCAGTTAACACTCACAGAAACATCCACAAAAACACCACGTTCTGTTTCATCACAGTACGCAGTGTAAATGAGGTTGACAAACTATAGCTGATTGCCATTATGTTGATGAGCCAAAGCTTCCCTTTTCTCCTATGCAAACAATGCCTCTAGAAGATGTCTGTCTGTACACTTCAAGCTTATTTGTAGGTCCCTGCAGTCCTCTGAAGATTCTGTCACAACTTTAATTGTTTCTGGGCTTCTCCCAGGAACACTGAAGCTGAATGTGAAATGTCAGCACATGACTATGGCCAGGGCTGGTTTTAGGTTTCATGAAGCCCTAAGTTACTGAAGGTAATGGGGCCCTTTATATGTCCAGCTGTCCTTTGTCACTGTTTTTTGTGTTGAATATATGCCATGTGTGATGGGACGATGAGCTGCTTGTGCGTAAAATGCAAGTCCCTCAGAGTTTGATCAGGTTTTCAAACCTCTGCCTGTGACGGAGCCCCTCCAGCATGGCTGCGTCAATCACTAGTAGAATCCGAAAGTGGCTGCTTTCGGAATCTTTTCCAACATAAAAGCTCTTTAACGGAAACACGTCGTCTGGCCTCTCGGCGTGACAGTTTCCGGCGAGGTGTGGGTGTCCCTATAGGAGGTCCTGAGACCTCCCCACTGTTTTCGCTGGAAGTGTCTCTGAGCCATCCCTCCGACTCACTTTCCCTTGGAGTTCTTGCTCGCCCTCTACTGGTTCCCTCTTCCGCTGCTACTCCTCTCTCAACCTCAGTGAGCCTTTGCGCCCCCGGCGCTTTAGATGGCAGTTCCCTGACATCCACCTCCCCTCCAGGGCCCCCTTCACCCCCTCCCGTCTCCTCCCCTACTGGCGGTGAGGAGGTAAAACCCCTGAAAGAACCTCCCTCATCTTCCGACGTCGCGAACACTTCCCTCCACTTGTTGCTGTTCCTACTCTCTCGGTAATCTTCGTCATCGGAGTCCACTCCCTCTTCCAACTCCGACTCCGCGAACCCTTCCATTTCCTCTTCCTCATCGGTGGTGCCGAAATACTCCCTCCTAAACCTTGCTATCGGCTGAGGTTTCCTCGGGAACCTTTGGTGGAACGTTTCTGTTAAAACCTCGTCATTGACTTCCTCTGCACTTACCCAGGTGTTTTCTGACTCCGGTTCCCCTTCCCACGCCACCAAATACTCCACCTGATTTCCCTTCCACCTGGAATCGAGGATTTCCGCTACATGGTTGCGGCGTTCCCTCTCTTCCAAGGCTGGTCCCCTGACGTACTCCCCTTCACGTCCCCCCCTGTATGGTGACAGTAACGACCTGTGGAACACTGGGTGCAATTTCATGTGGTTGGGTAATCGGAGTTTGAAAGCTACCGGGTTGACCTGCTGAATGACCTCAAAGGGTCCCAATCTTCTGGGCCTCAATTTCTTACAACCCCCTTTGAACGGCAACCCTTGGGTTGACAACCACACTTGATCCCCCACCCTTATGGTTTCACCTTCCCTTCTGTTCTTGTCTGCCTGCTTCTTATATTGTGCCTTAGCCCTTTCTAAGTTGAGCTGGAGCTGATGATGGATCGCTTCCATCTCTTCTACAAAATGTTCAGCCGCTGGGACGCTCCATCTCTCCCCTCCTTCCCCTGGAAATGCCCTGGGGTGACACCCGTAATTAGCCAAAAAGGGACTCATCCCTGTGGACACATTCTCCGCATTATTGTAGGCAAATTCTGCCAACGCCAACTTTTCGACCCAATCGTTCTCTCTGTCATTGACATAACACCTCAGATATTGTTGAAGAATGCCATTTCCTCTTTCCGCCTGCCCGTTGGTTTCAGGGTGCCGGGCAGTTGAAAAATTGACTTCCACGTGCAGCAAGCTCATGAGCTTCCTCCAGAACCTGGAAGTAAATTGTTTGCCGCGATCTGAGATCACCCTCAAGGGAGCCCCGTGCAACCTAAAGATGTGTTCTACAAACAACTTCGCTGTTTCTTCCGCTGTGACTGCATGTGAGCATGCTACAAAGTGGCACATCTTAGTTAACAGGTCTACTACTACCATGATGGCTGTTTTCCCCTTGGACTTTGGCAGATCCGTCATAAAATCTATTGATATCGCTTCCCAAGGCCGTTCTGGTGTGGGTAATGGTTCTAATAACCCTGCCGGCGCCCTTCTTTCCCCTTTGGCTCGCTGACATTGGTCACACCCTCTTACATACTCCCTTACATCTTCCCTCACCTTAGGCCACCAAAATTCCCTGGTAACCAACCACATGGTCTTGTGTTGTCCAAAATGTCCCGCCGTGGGGCTATCATGCAACTGCTTGAGTACTCTCCCCCTCAATTCACCTTCGGGTATATACAGTGCCCCTTTGTAATACAATGCCCCATTTCTTTCCTCAAAACCTCCGGGACTCTCGCCCTCCCCCCTGAGACCTCTGAGCTTATCCTGGGCATATTCATCATTTTCCGTTTCCTCTACCAGTTCTCGTTGCCCCACCAGCGCCGCCCCACACACCCAGCGGTCCTCAGGGATGACATGTCTCTCTTCGATCACCCCCTCCCCTTCCCAATACTCTGGTTTGCGTGAGAGCGCGTCCGCCCTGACGTTTTCTGGGCCTGGCACATAACAAATTTCAAAGTTGAATTTGGAGAATTCCTGTGCCCATCTCACTTGTCGTTGGTTGAGCACTCGAGCTGTTCTCCAATACTCTAAATTCTTGTGGTCGGTGCACACTTGCACCTTGTGTTGTGCCCCAATTAATAAATGTCTCCACCTCCGGAATGCTTCGTGAATGGCAAGTAGTTCCCTGTCATACACCGTGTAATTCCTCTCGGATTTATTCAGCTTCCGCGAGAAGAAGGCACACGGTCTCCACTCCGACGCACTCCTCCCCGGTTGAAGAAGGACCGCCCCTACCGCCCGGTCGGATGCATCGGTTTCCACTCTCATGGGTTTTCGTAAATCCACATGCAGAAGTTGTTCTTCCGAGGCGAAAGCCCTTTTCAGTTCTTCAAAGGCTCGATCCGCCTCTACCGTCCAAACAAATTTCTTCTTGCTGCTGAGGCAGTCGGTGATGGGCGCCGTCAAGTGGGCAAAGTTCTTGATGAACTTCCGATAAAAGTTCCCAAACCCCAAGAATCTTTGCACGTCCTTCTTGGTCTTCGGTGTCTTCCATTCCAGTACCGCTTGGACCTTGCCTGGATCCATGGCCAATCCCTTGTCTGACAAGCGGTACCCCAGGAATTCCACCTCCTTGGTATGAAACTGGCACTTCTCCAGTTTCACCCACAGCTGGTTGGCTTGCAGCCTGCCCAACACTTCTCGAACGTCCCTCACATGCTGTTCCTCATCTTCCGAATACACCAACACGTCGTCTAAAAAGGCCACACAATTCTTGTAGAGCAAAGGTCCCAGAACGTGGTTTATAAAAGCTTGAAAACACGCGGAGCCCCCTTGTAGACCGAAGGGCATAACGAGGTATTCAAAGGCTCCCAAAGGGGTAAACATGGTGGTCTTCCATTCATCTCCCTTCCTTATGCGTATCAGATTGTACGCCCCCCACAGGTCCAGCTTTGTAAAAATCTTTCCCTTCCTTACTCTGGTCAAAATGTCATCAATTCGGGGCATAGGGAAAGCCAGGGGCTCCGACACTGCATTGAGGGCCCTAAAGTCACACACCAGTCTCGGTTTGTCTGTGTTCTTTTTGTCCACAAAAAACACTGGGCTGCCCCCCACCGCTCGGGACTCTCTGATGAAACCTCGCTTCAGGTTTTTGTCAATGAACTCCCTCAGCTCCTGCATCTCCCTGTCTGACATGGCGTACAGCTTGCCTACTGGGAGTTGGGCCCCAGGGAGTAGGTTGATTTGACAGTCAAAGGGTCTATGCGGTGGCAGTTTGTCTGCTTCCCTTTCGCTGAATACGTTGCTCAGATCTGCGTATTGCGGGGGCACCTTCCCTTTGTCCATTACTTCCATCCCGGCTAGGGTGACTCTGTCTCCTCCCGAAACCTTCCCCTCCTTGCAGTGTTCTAGGCAATGCGCTGACCCAAAGGAGACCACCCTCTGATGCCAGCCCACTAGTGGATCGTGTAGCGCCAGCCAGCTCATCCCCAAAATGATGGGCGCTCCTCCCAGGATGGCCACATTAAACGCTATCTGTTCGGTGTGCCTTGCCACCCTCATTATCATCGGGACAGTCTGTTGGCTAACTTCTCCCCCCAACAGCTCTCTGCCGTCAATCGTAGTCACCTGCAAGGGGTTACTTAAAGGGATGGTCTGTATCTGATGCTCAGCTGCAAACTCCTTACTCATGAAATTACAGGAGCTGCCTGAATCCAAAAGCGCCTTGATCTTTAGTGGGTGTCCGTTTGGCAGTTCTAGTAACACCTCTATCACTAAAGCGGGTCTGGGAGGTTCCGGCGTGGGCACTTTCACTGCTCTTTGGCCTGGCTGCTGTGCCCCGACGGTGGCAGCCAGGCGTTGGCTTTTACTTGCTCCTTGCCTTCCTCTTCCTTTCCCCCAACAGCTCCTGCCATCCCTTGCCATTCCTTTCTTTGTGGGCAGACTCTGGCAAAGTGCCCTGGCTGTTGGCAGAGATAACATCTCTTGGCGCTCTTTCCCTCCTTCTTCCGCCCTTCACTGGGATTTGAAACTGCGCGCGCCCGCGCTGTTCCAACTTCCATCGGCTCTGCCGGCGGGAAAGGTGGCTCTGGAATGTCTGGAATGCGGAACTCCCTCCAACGGTCTCCTTTCCCTTCCCGCTTTTCCAAAGCCCTCGCCTCCTGGCGCGCTCCTATGGACAGCGCAGATTTGGTTAACTGATCCATAGACTCCGCCCTGGGCCCCCGGGAAAGCTCATCTTTGACGGTTGAAGAAAGCCCCTCTTCGAAAAGCATTTGGATGGGCTCCGCCGATAGGTCCCACCCCAATTTATGAATCAGCATAGTAAATTCAGTCCAGTACTCACGGACAGATCTGCTTCCTTGCTGGCAAGCCATTAACTGCCTTCGCACCACCCCCTGCTCAATATCGCTGGAAAACATCAGGTCCATGGCACGAAAAAACTTCCTCGTGTCCTTTAGGATCTCATTATTCGCTGCCATCAGGGGTCTAACCCAATCTTTCGCCCCGGATTCGAGATGGCCAATCACAAAAGCCACTCGCGATTCCTCGTCGGGGAAGTCATCAAACTGCAAGTTTAGAGCGTATTGCATCTCTGTTCTAAAGGCATGATAGTTCCTGGGATCCCCCCCGAATTTCTGCACCAATCCTGGTACCTTTCTGGCGAGCGGGGTGGTTTTCTCCTTTCCCTTTTCTGCATCCTGAGCCCTCCTCTCCTCAAGCCTCGCCGTTTGCAGCGCCAACTGGATCTCCAACGCCCTGTACCTTTCTTCCAGGCTTGGACCCCCTCCAGCTGCTCCTGCTCCTCCGGTTCCGGCTGGGTTGCTCATGATGCTTCTCCCTGCACAAGCTGGCTTTCGGTGACTTTCGGATTGCTGTGATGGGACGATGAGCTGCTTGTGCGTAAAATGCAAGTCCCTCAGAGTTTGATCAGGTTTTCAAACCTCTGCCTGTGACGGAGCCCCTCCAGCATGGCTGCGTCAATCACTAGTAGAATCCGAAAGTGGCTGCTTTCGGAATCTTTTCCAACATAAAAGCTCTTTAACGGAAACACGTCGTCTGGCCTCTCGGCGTGACAGTTTCCGGCGAGGTGTGGGTGTCCCTATAGGAGGTCCTGAGACCTCCCCACTGTTTTCGCTGGAAGTGTCTCTGAGCCATCCCTCCGACTCACTTTCCCTTGGAGTTCTTGCTCGCCCTCTACTGGTTCCCTCTTCCGCTGCTACTCCTCTCTCAACCTCAGTGAGCCTTTGCGCCCCCGGCGCTTTAGATGGCAGTTCCCTGACACCATGCAACCAGTCCATGCAGAATGTAGGCACCCTATATATAGAAATGAGCAAAGCAGTGCAGTGGCGTAGCGTGGGGGTGCAGGGGGGGCCGTCCGCACCGGGCACAACATCTGGGGGTTAGGGGGCGCAAATCCACAGGTTAGGGGGCACAAATTACTTGCCTTGCCCCGGGTGCTGACAACCCACGCTACGCCACTGAAGCAGTGATATTTTAGGGAGCAGGCTAGCAGGCAGGGCCCATTATTTACATCATAGGAGTCTACACAACACAAAATATTGTTGCTGTATGTAGGTTTTATTTTATTTGTTTTTTATCTTATATTTTGGAAATGGACATCCAGGTTTTTTCCCTTTAATTTTTGTGGGGGCCTCCAAGAGACTGGGGCCCTAAGTTATAGCTTTTTTAGCTTATATGTAAATCCGGCACTGACTATGGCATACACACACACACACACACACACACACACGTGTTTATGGAAGACAATCTTACTTGACTACGAGTGATTGCCAAAGAATAAGATTATATATATATATTGCAACTTTACTTAGACACACACACACACACACACACACACACATTCAGACCCCTTGAAAGTTAACATTAAAGAGGAAGCAAATTTCTTTCTGGTGCTTTACAGCCATAATAACTGATCCATAGATCCCTTTCCTTTGACCTTGATTGCAAGTGCTAAAGGTTGGTGGAAGGTCTGTTACCTGCTTTCTGGTCTGCCTGAAATGCCCTTGGATTATGTGTCCTAATTTGCAAAAAAGAAAAAAAAAGTCAAACATGTTTTCAAATCTATTGCTTTTGACTTTATGAAACAAAAAGTGCCACTAGGTGGCAATCTGTGGCTGTCCTATTGGCAGAAGGTAAAACATTACGTTTTTAGCTGCAGCAATTTCTGACATACAGTATTGAATAGGGAATAGGAATCTGAAAAATGGCTAAAAATATGACCGCAGGATACGGTGCTGAAAAATAACAAAAAATGTAGCCCAGCAGCTAGGATCCCAAAAATCAGCTCAGTAAGTGACCTGCAAGTCAGGATTCTGAAAAAAGACCAGAAACATGAGTCAGGATTTTGTTCATTTAAAAAGTCCAGAAACTGTAAAACTAACCAGCAGATCTGTACAAAAATGTTGTTAGGAATAGATAATCAATATTTTTGTTTTAAAGGTGAGGAATATTGAGACTGAACGACAAAAAATAGCACATGACTAAGGCAGACATTTTTTTAAAAAACACTTTCAACTTTTCTTGTTATCATGTGTATATATCTTCAGAAACCTTGAAAGTTAACCTTAAAAAGGAAGTTTCTTTCTGTTGGTGTACAGCCCTAATAACTGATCCATAAAATGAATGGCACCCCAGTTCAGCCAGGCTCCATAGATCCCTTCCCTTTGAACCCAATTACAAGTGCTAAAGGGCAGCAGAAGGTCTGTCACCTGCTTTTCTGGTCTGCCTGAAATGTCCTTTGATTATGTGTCCATTGCAAAGAAATGTCAAAGGTGCTTTCAAATATATTGCTTTTGACTCCAGGAAATAAAGGTGCCACTAGGTGGCATTCTGTGGCCGCCCTATTGGCAGAGGGTAAAACATATGTTTTCAATTGCAGCAATTTCTGACATATGGTGGGGGGGAATCTCATCTGAAATGTAAGAAAAGCCTCACTAGATCAGGCCAACTGTCCACCTAGCCTGACGTTCAGGAAGGACACAGGGCCATCCTAAAAAATATAACCCAAATAACTGAGTCTAGGATTATCTGCATTTGGGGCATTCTTACTTTTGACATGCACTAAGACTAACTCCCTTGCTTTTCTTCCAGGTTTGGGGTGGGGGTACTTATGCATCGCCTGGTAACTTTCAGATATCAGAAGTTTGTGAAGCATAGGAGATGCTTACCATAACCACCCACCTGACTATTGCCTTAATTCAATATTGGACGACCTCCAGAAAAATGATATAAAATGGTTTCTTTATGTTATTTAAGCTATAGGAAAGAAATACAGTGTTCTGTTAGACTAATTCCTTTTTTGGGGGGTCAATTTTTAATGGTCTTATAGCCAATTAAAAATTAACAGCACAATTATATGCATATCCACTCAGAAGTCTCGATGAGGTTTACTCCCAGGAAAGCGTGCAAGGAATTGCCCTAAAAATATTGTAAAATTTCGCCCTGTGTAAAGTAAAATGGAGGATCCTAGACTAATTGGCTCAACTTGTAGAATTCCCCCCACTTGCTCCCGCATTACAGTATGATCAGCTACAAGCTTGGTAAATCAGAGAAAGCAGCCCTTGTAAACAACCTTTGATCAGCCGCTTCTATAATATAATTACCGACTTTTATTTATAGCTGTGATTGTACTGTGTGATGGGTCGTCGCCAGTCTGGGAACCAATTTGAAACTATGTTCCAAGTGAAAATTAATTTGTTTGCCTGGAAATAAATTGCCGACATAATTCTGGAGATGATCAGACGTAATGCAACTTTTAAAATCATCTGTTTAAAGTTTGTGTTCACTTGCATAGGGAGCCAGGTTTTCACACAAAAGTCACAAGCCTGCTTTCATCTCCTTATTAGTTCCCCAGTGTAGTGACATATTAAACAGGTTTGTAAGTACTTGATAATTTATTGGGGGGGGGGGAGTGCATTAAAAAACCACATTCAGCTGATCAAAGCACCAAATATTGAAATGTAAAAACGATGGACTCAGGATAAATAGGCAAGGGGTGGGGTGGGGGACAACAGCAAAACCATGTTTATTTGGAACACCATTTCTAGATACTAAAAGAAAATGTCTAGGTCAATGTAGTCATTCCCAAATTAATATAGGACTTATTCAGAGTGGTGTGGGGTTTGGGGGCTGCAACCTTTCATTTATACAGTAATCATGCAAAACTAATGATTTATACAAGGCCATCCACATTTCATTTCATTTCATTTCATTTCATTCCAATCCACTCTATTAGCTGTCCTACAATTCTCTCCCAATGCTGCCAGGAGGGGTGCTCTTGTACTACAAAAAAGCAACACTCCTAGAATATTTGAGGCATACAAAGTTAGAGGATTTCAGCAGGACGTTATGGGTATGCATGGTCAGAAACGAAGCAGTTTGTCCACCCTGATACTTCTTTTCCAACTGCAAGCAGTTTTCAAAACAAGAGCATATACAGTGGTACCTCGGGTTACAGACGCTTCAGGTTACATACGCTTCAGGTTACAGACTCTGCTAACCCAGAAATAGTACCTCGGGTTAAGAACTTTGCTTCAGGATGAGAACAGAAATCATGCTCCGGCGGTGTAGCGGCAGCGGGAGGCCCCATTAGCTAAAGTGGTGCTTCAGGTTAAGAACAGTTTCAGGTTAAGAACGGACCTCTGGAACGAATTCAGTACTTAACCCAAGGTACCACTGTACAACAATCATGCATGCAGAATAAAAAGGATGACTGGAGGGCCTCAGAGTTTAGAGCTCCTTGCGCTCTGACCTCTTCATCAACCTAGATGCTGAGAGCCAGCTCCAAGGGCCTTCTGGTGGTTCCCTCACTCCCATCATCCCTGACCATCATGGACCATACTAACTGTGGCTGAGGCAAGCTGTCAGTCCAACAACACCCAAAAGCCCACAGGGTCCCTACCCTACCATGAAGTATGCTATGCTGAGTGTGTGCATCTTCTAAAAACAAGGGCAGCCAATGCTGTAGTAGCCTCCAGATTTTGTTGGACTCCCACTCCCATCAGCACCAGTCAGTATGGCCTGTGTTTGGGGCAGTGCAACATTGGCTACCACAATGCAGTTTTTCTCCACAGCCACTGAAGTGTCCGAAGCTTGTTCAACTCAGAGCAGTCTCATTGACATGAATGGACGACGAACTTAGGTTCATTCATTCCAGTGGGTCTTTTCTGAGTGGTATTTGGTTGAATAGAATCCATAATTTTTCACAGGTGAATCTATGCTCAGTTTATCTGTTAAAACCCAACTGCTTCATTGACAAATATCTATTTAATCAGCTGACAGTCGTATTAAGAACAGCATGATGATGCAAAAGGACTACAGCTACTGCCTTGTAAACACACACACACACACACACACACACACATCCACCCACCAAGGGACTGGTCTGAACTTTTTATAGAGCCTTTAATATTCATTTCCCCCCTTGGCAGACATCCTATTGCTAATCAGAATGGGCAAAAAAGGTTATATCGCCTAAGGCAGTCGGTGTTATGCAGAAGCACTGCATAAAGATTTGATGAACAAGCAGAAGAATTTCCTTCAAGGAAACAAAATTGGTACAACACAAGGGGCACAGATGCTAAGCTATTGTGAAGATCCCATTCCTTCGAAGTGGGTTGAAGATAGATAAGAAAAATAACTTCTGGGGAGAAGCTTACACTCAATGTTCTTAGGAGGGTTTCAGTATGTTTAAAAGCTGTTTTGGCCAATTAATCACCTGTGTTTTAGTTCTCAATTAAATTTGGTGATTTAAGGGTACAAATAGCTATCTGCCTGAAGAATTCCTTTGTTCTTACATGATGCCAATGGGTGTCAAAGCAGGCATCATTTTAGAAGAGGCATTCCCTCCTCATGTGTGAGAAAAGGGAGAGTGCATCTTGCCCTCTACAGTTCTTATAAGCACCAAAATTATTCTATAAGGAGTATAAGTACTACTACTATTTAGTTGCTTTATGGATATAGGGTTGTGCCCAATGTTAGTTACTGAAATTAAAAGATAGCCATGCTCATTTAAGTAGAACTTGGTTGGAGACAACCTATGATCTGAAGGCACATGGGACTACTACTTTGCAGAAGCTAAGCAAGTCTGACTTTGGTCACCCCCGGATGGGTGGCCTTCACTGTTTTGGGTTCCATGATGGAAGAAATGAGGTAAACAAAAAGATCAAAACACCTTCTTGGACCACTTAGCTTCAACCTACAGGCTGTACGTTCCACATTGCTGTCATTCATAGACAAACATGGGCACAAGCCCATGAGATGCCCCATGCTGTTTTTTCTTTCTTTTCAGGAGTGGATACAGGGAGTTTGCCAATCTTTCTCAAAAACATCAGGAGAGCCTTGTTTACTGTGAAAATTTGACTCTAGCTATGTGTTGGTTCAGATGTTGCGCCAAATTGGTGTCCATTAACCATGGTTTAGCCTCCAAACAAGGTCTGTGTTCCACATGTACCAACTATAATGCATGTTGCTTCCCTCTTTCCCGGCCTTCTTTGAGAAACCCTGGATGTTATCTTAAACAATAGTCTGAGGGTAGAGAAAGATCCCAAGCTATGGGACCAGATGTAACAGCAAAATCACAGTTTACCCAAATTGTGGCTTGCAGACCACCATCAACCCATGGTTTCAGGTACTGGTTGAGGCAGCCAATTGCAAACCATAGAATCATAGAGCTGAAAGGGACCCTGGGAATCATATAGTCCAACCTCCTGTAATGCAGGAATCTCAGCTAAAGCATCAATGACAAATAGCCATCCAACCTCTGCTTAACAGCTCCTGCACACATTCCAGTTTGCCTATATCCTTCTTAAATTGTGGTGCCCAGAATGGGACACGGTATTCAAGGTGGTGTCTGACCGAGGCAGAGTAGAGCAGTACCTTGATCTGGACACTATACTTTTGTTGACACAGCCTAGAACAGGCTTCCTCAACCTCAGCCCTCCAGATGTTTTGGGACTACAATTCCCATCATCCCTGACCACTGGTCCTGCTAGCTAGGGATCATGGGAGTTGTAGGCCCAAAACACCTGGAGGGCCAAGGTTGAGGAAGCCTGGCCTAGAATATCATTAGCTTTTTTGCTGCTGCATCACACCATCGACTCATGTTAAGCTTGTGGTCTACCAAGACCCCTAGATCTTTCCTCATATACTACTGACAAGCCAGGTGTCCCATCTGGTTCTTCTTTGTGCAGCTGGTTCTTCTTGCCTAGGTGTCATATATTACATTTGTCTCCATTGAATTTCATTCAGTTAGTTTGGCCCCAGTTCTCCAATCTGCTAAAGTCATCTTGAATCCTGATTCTATCTTCTGAGGCATTGGCTACGCCTTCCAGTTTGGTGTCATCTGTAAATTGGATTAACATCCCTTCAATAACTTCATCCAAGTTGTTTATAAAGATGTTGAATAACAACGGGCCCAGGACAGAACCCTGCGGTACCCCACTTGTCACTTTTTTCTCAGGATGGTGAGGAACCATTAGTGAGCACTCTTTGTCAACCAGCTACACATCCACTTAACATCCAGTCCATGTTTTACTAGCTTCTCTGCAAGAATATCATGGGAGACTTTGTCAAAAGCCTAACTAACTAAAATCTGGATACGCTACATCCATAGTTTGTTGGATTGTGTTGTTTGTTGGATTGTGTTGGTTCAGCCATTAGGACAAACCATGAGTTGGTGTTGCAAACCATGCCTTGAAGTTGAGTCTGAATTGTTTCTCTGGCTCCCACCCTCTTAAGAAGATAGTGCTCATAAACTTTTGAACACTCGTGCATAATTTTTCCTCTTTTTTTGTTTTCTTCTAGAAATCACAGTGACCAGCCAGCCTGTAGATAACTCAGGTTTCATGTGCTTAAAATAACAACAACAGAAGGAAGAGTCTTTGATTTCCTAGGAAAGCTAAGATTCTGGCTCAGCATCTTTTCAGCCCCGTTAACTTTTGAATGGATTCTTTTCATAACTCGGGATCTCCAAAAGTAGGTTTTTAAATGGCAGTTAAAAATTGCATGTGGCGTTCCCCGATGCAATCGAGCTTGACAGCCGTGCCATCAAAACTAAAAATAAATGACTTCACATCCAAATAATAAGTAATAACAATGTTAGCCTGCATAGGAATTGCAGGAGCAGATTCAAATACAATATTAATTTTAGGGATATGAGTGACTAGGGAGAGACAGAAGGAAAGAAACAACCCCTTCATATAGTCAGATTCTCATCTTATCCCCCAGGCAACGGGCTGCCTTTCACCTCCGCGGTGCAGCAATTATGTGGCATAATGACTGCACTGCAAATAAGCAGGGAGATTTTATTAAACCAAATGAGCAAATCATCTGCGTCTTATTGCGGTTTGATTGACAGTGACAAGTGTCGAGCAGACACGGATGTGAATATGATAAAGCAGCTCGCCGGAAAGCTCTTGATAATGTTACTCTTGATAAAGTTGCTTCGGCAAACCTTGCTGAGTAAATAAAAGGGAAAGAAATAGGATGCATATTAATTCTCGTCATTTGCCACACGAAGCAGGACGGGGAGGGGACGGGGAGGGAGGGGACGGGCGGCGGTGGATCTTGCGGAAGGTTCGGCACTTTGGCATTTCATCTGAATTCCAAAATTGCATTCATGAGTCACACAGACTTTACAATAATATATTAATATTAAAAGTAAAGGTCATTTCACATAACAGTTAAGCTGCCTGAGCCCCAACTGCTCCATCAGTAACAGGCTCGTGGGGGAAGGTGGAGATGAAAACAAGGGGGAATGATCAGAATAAGGAATGTGGGAAGGGCAGGGAGGGGTGCGACTCTGCAGGAGCCATTAGGCAGAGTAAGATGGTGGCCTGGGGAGGTGGAGTGGGCAGGCAGTAACTGCAAGGTGTTGGAGCTTGGAGGACCGCCTGCCCTGTGCCCCCTAAGATCTCAGGAAAACACTGGCACATCACCAGTGTCAAAATAAGATTCAGCCGCCAGCCAAATCGGCTCCCATATGGGAAACTGGGGGTGCTTTCAAGCAGCAAAATGTCTTGGGCCAGCTCTGGAAGGAACATGGTATGAAGTTGGAGTGCCAGGTCTAAACACCCCAGCTAGAAGATGAAAGTTTGTGTTCTCAGTGTGTGGTATGGGATGGATGGAGGTTGCTTTTTTCCATTCCGAGCCCAGCTTTAAGAGGAATTAAATTAACAAGCAGAAAAGCAAACTGGCAACATGTTGTGATATCAGCAGGTGTTAGGAACCAAGTGGAATCAATTTGGTAGGTATTCAGAGTGGATCCCAACAAACCCATCCTACACTGAACCCCTTTAGGTAAACTAGTTCCACCAGGCTACCTGCCAACAAACGGGGATCGAAAACAAATAAAGTTAATGGTGGTAATACGTGGTTGAATCCAGTCTAAAACTGCCCACATCTTTTGTACCAGTAACAGGGATCAACATCTGGAGGCCTTTGGGCTGCTGCCTAATTTCGGGATGAGCTCCTGTGCCAACTCTTTCTGAAACCATGGCCTTGTTCAGAGGGATGCTGCTCCCCCTTGGCATGTCAGGTAGAAGGACCATGCGGCTGTACAGAAGTGGGCAGCCAGACTTTGCCATTCCTACATATTCCTCAGGGTCATTGAAGTTCACCACTGAAAAACCAGAAGGGGCCAGGCTTTGGCGTTATGTTTTTTCAACCAAAGTAGTGTGAGAACTTAGCACTGGACCACCTGCGAAATAGCCTCTCCATTCTCACTAGGAAGTAGTAAACAGAACCCTATGTCCTACTGGGTCCATGTTCGGCTGGTGCGTGCATGTACAGCACTGTAAGGATGGATGAATCAGTCAACGTTGATTTCGTTCAGTTTCTCATTTCCCCAGTTCTGCTCATTTCCACATCAGTTTGCATATCGTTTTTGTTTTTTTAAGTCCTCATGAAAGGCTATTCACATATTTGAGCAAACATCTCCCAATACGTACATTTTTACATACATATATTTTTACATACATTTGGCCTAATATAAAGCATTTTTATGTTATGTTCCCTAATATATGCATTACATTACCTTACTATATGCCTCCTTCCAGAAATTACTGGGCTGAGTAACTGCATTGCAAAGGAATGTTAAATGGTGCCACATTTTTGTTTGCGTATTTCATCAGTGGAACAAATATACAAATAAGACTCTAACTCAACACTATATTGGATACAACCTATTGCTACTACAATTGCTTCTACTAATTTTTTTTCTACTACATAATAATGATTATTATTGCCAGTGAGTGTGTGCGAAAGAGGCATTTGTGGGATTTTCCTGCTATGTGGGATTTTCCCTGCACCAATTTTCGTGTGCCGAAATAAACTGGATGGTCAGGTACCATCATGGATCTTGACTTGGATGAATTTTAAAGATGGACCATTTGCTGCCTTGTCTCAAGAAGAAAATGTCTTGGGCCAGTGCCAGTACATTAGGTCTCCAATTTTCCCCACCCTGCAATGGTTACCCTGGCCTGTCTTTGCCTGGTATGGCTTCTGATATTAGACATTCCCTTGCTCGTTCTCTCCTGTTATACTTTTGCTATCGTTTACATCTTCAGCAATAATGCTAAGCTGAGCTGTCTTAAAAAGAAGAAAGAAAGAAAGCTTTAGGCTTCTGTCAAGAGATATTCCCCCTCCCCCCCTCCACCAAGCCAGAATGGCTGATTCTAGCCCTTTAGAAAAATCAGCTTACTTATGAGATATTAGCAGTATTATTGCCTCCTTTAATATTCGTGACGGTCTCCGGGAAATGTATCACAACTTGGCATTTATTAGTGCTAGGCACCAGTAAGGGGCATGTTATTTGATTTGAATAACAGCTCGGAGCTACAGTTTGAGTCGCAAAATATATTAGTCAGAAACAATCTCATTTAATAACACTGAAACTAATAAAAGGGGGGGAAAGTATCCAACTTATTCAAAATTGAATTTATGAATATTGCTTAGCAGGATTAATGATCAAAAACCCCAAACCTGTTTGTCATGTTATTACCGTATTTTTTCCCCATTTAAATGCAAAACCAAGAAGTCAATGAGTGTCTTGGATTGCATATTGTGTTGAAGGACACATATAAGCTCGGAAATGGTGATAAACTTTAATTACGAGGTCAGGTAATCAAATTATAATCAAACGGCCTTGCATAAAATCTGTGTTTGAAATTAATCGGATACAATTCTACAGTTCTCTCCTACTGCACTTCTAAAACGTATGGAGATGTATTTCATTTTCATTTTAAAGTCACCTTAAGTACTTTTGTGTTCTACGTAGCTTTCTTTGAGTTGGAAAGTTTTGCATCTGCAATAATTTCTGCCTATCATCTAGAAGTTGTGTTTTTTATTGATCATTGGATATTTTTAAATGCCAGCGTTTCATATCAAACAAAAATATTATTTTTTAAATGAGGCACAGTGAACGCATGGACAAGGTATTCATGATGCAATTATCCTTGTCGCAGAGCTGAACAAGCTTGTGATCCTAAGCTGGGTGCTTAGGATCAGCAATAGGATGCTGTTGTCAATGTATTGTTGCATTGCAATACGTAAAAAATTATACTATATAAACCATCCTGGATACATGGCCGAAGGACAATATATATCTTCTTTAATTTATTAAGCATAACAATATATTTCACAATAAACAACTCTCCACAAGCAGAACGTTTCCTCCTTGATATACTAGCTTTTTATTAGCAGGGTGTAATTTTTGAAGGGCAAGCGTGGCTAATTCTCATTTGGGAATTCTCAACTCCCCCAAGCAAATTTCTCAAGACACCCCTCAGACCCTACCAATTTTTTTGACAGCAGAAAAATAAAATAAAAATAAAAACAAAGCAGGAAATGCCACTGGGACGGGTTGAGCTCAGTGCCTTGATAATGTGGATGCAAGTTGCTGCCTATGTGGCCATCAGATCAAGAATTTGGTGAATGGAGAAACCCAACTTCTCAGCTGATTTGCATTAATTGGTTGAGGGGGCGGGTCTCTCTCTGTGTGTGTGAGAGAGTGAGGGCTGGCCACACCTACTTTTGTTTATCCCTCTAGTGGGTTGCAGCCCCCAGACGGATCATTCATAAACTGTCACACCGACTCACCAGGACTGAACATCCAGAACTGGCTCATCAAATTTTGTGATTTGGCAATGATGGAGAAGAAAACCAAAGGCAAATTCTCAACAATTGGTGGTGCATTCAGAGGACTATTGTGTTACTTCTCCTTGGAATGTATGGGGTGTTAAGGAAGGGGTAGTATCTCTGGTGGGGGACACATTGTGCTCCTTCTGGGGCAGTTTGTCACCTTTGGTACCCATTCTGCACTCAGCTTTCACCTGTGGATTCTAGAGGCTGTCAGCATGCGACCGCAGCCACACCCCGGGAATGGCTTTGACTGGCTGGCTAAACCAGGTGAGGTCAGCTGATGGGTCTCAAACCCTCATTGAGTTAGGGACTTTGACTGCATATGAAGCCAGGCTCCAGTGGATTGAGCAGATGAGACCAGTAGTGGAACCAACAGTCCAGAAGGCAGTTTCTGCTTGTTTTGTGCTGTAGAGGGAAGTGAAAAGTTTGTTATGACTTAAATTCCTGTTCATCTGACAGACTGTCATCCTTTAATGAAAGGATGGAAACACACAACTCTTCAGAGAAGCATGTCCCATTGAGTGCAATGGGACTTACTCTCAAGTAAACATATATAGGATTGCAGCCGAAATATACAAAGGCAGTTTTGTACTTCACATTTCCAAGAAAGTATCTATGCAGTTAAATGGCTGGGGAACTGTGTGAGACAGCTTGCAGTTTATTTTATCTTGGCTGTAGATGGAGCCATAACACCATCTTTATGGCAGCGAGGTAGTACTTTGTGACAGAAATATCTGAACAAGGCATTCGACATTCAAGAACGCTTACCTGGACATAAATTTACCCACATATTCATTGTTTTATCTCTCTCCTTCTTCTTCTTCTTCTTCTTTTTTTGGGGGGGGACATGCTTAATTACTATCCATGCTTACTCACACATTTATGCAGTAATAAGTCCCATTGATTTCAATGTGTCTTCTTGCCAGGGAATTGGCTACAAGATGGCAACCTCAGGACTGAGGTCGATTTAGAGCAGTACTGAGCCGAGGGGGTGTGTGCCCCAAGGTATTACAACTATGACATAGTGCATGCACAGAACGAAAGGCGAGAGGCAGAGGGTGCCAAATTCTGGCCTTGCACAGGGTGCCGTTGAAATTGGAAATACAGAAGTTCACCCCTCAGGAAAAGTTATATTCTCAACCAAACTACAGGTTAGAAGCAAAGGATGAAAGGAAATATTATCAGCTATTATTATGTCCAGCAATAACCTCCAATGGTGCAGACAAAAGCAGAAGGCCAGCATTCTGTTATGTATGGCCAGGTCACAAAATCCAGTTGCTTCACACAACCTGCCTATTCCAGAGGTGAATGAGGCCTAGCTGTACAGACATACCACACATTAAAAGCACATGGCTTCACCCAATGATTTTTTTTCTGGGGGTATGCATACCCCTAAACATTTTGTGAATCTTTATACTTTTGTCCATTTACTGTATTTATTTCTCCTGATTTGAATTATAAAATGGTGATATTCTTGAGTCAAAATGAGAGTACAGTGGTACCTCGGGTTACATATGCTTCAGGTTACATACGTTTCAGGTTACAGACTCCACTAAGCCAGAAATAGTGCTTCAGGATAAGAACAGAAATTGTGCTCCGGCAGCGCGGCAGCAGCAGGAGGCCCCATTAGCTAAAGTGGTGCTTCAGGTTAAGAACAGTTTCAGGTTAAGAACGGACCTCCAGAATGAATTAAGTACTTAACCCGAGGTACCACTGTTGTATTTTTTTTTTCAGGAAAAAAAGCACCAGCTTCACCCAAAGAATCATGGGAATGGTGGTATTATTATTATTATTATTATTATTATTATTATTATTATTATTATTATTATTATTATACTGCCCTATATCCGGAGGTCTCAGGGTGGTTCACAGAATAAAATAAAAATATAAAACCACAAAATACATCATTGAAATAAAAGCAACAACCCAATAACCCCTCCCCGCTCCAAACACACCCACCCACCACATTTTAAAAGGGCATAGGATGTCAATCAAATCAACCAAAGTCCTGGTTAAAAACGAACGCTTTTGCCTGGTGTATAATGAAGGTGCCAGGTGAACTTCCCTGGGGAGAGCATTGCAGAGACAGGGAGCCACTGCAGAGAGGCCCATTCTCGTGTTGCCACCCTCCGGACCTCTTGAAGAAGGGCCTCAAAAGGTGATCTCAGGATCTGAGTAGGTTTGTATGGAAAGAGACGGTTCTTGAGGTAATGCGGTCCTGAACCGTTTAAGGCTTTATAGGTCAAAACCAGCTCTTTGAATTGGGCCCGGAAACTAACTGGTAGCCAGTGCAGTCGGACCAGGATGGGTATAATATGCTCAAACCATCTTGCTCCGGTGAGCAACCTGACCACTGAATTCTGCACTAGCTGAAGTTTCCGGACCATCTTCAGAGATAGCCCTACACATTGCAGTAATCGAACCTTGGTAGTTTATCCCTCAATTCCCAGCAGGGGAAGCCCATCACGTCTCACTGCCTGAGGTTATACAAGAAGTTGCCTCCCCAGCTGTCCCACCAAAGCCTTGCATACAGAATCACACAGCTTTGAGCGGTCCACAAGACCTCGCCAGAACCCAGATGCCGCCACCTCTTCTCCTCGCTGCTCCAGGCACCGGGGAGCACTGGGCATGCTGCCCCTTGGATTCTGCTGCCAGAGGCGGCTGCCTCAGTCCGCCTCATGAAGAGGCCAGCCCTGATTCCCAGGCTTCTTTGGGGAAAGCCATTTGCTTTAAATGTACAGGGTATGTGCAAATCAAACCGTTTCCCCCACTCTTTCCCTACAATAATTTCTCTGCTCAAGATCCCATCCTGGTGCAACAGTCCAAAATACATTATATGAGGAGAAGGACACTGACAAACTGGACTGTGTCCAGAGGAGGGCAACCAAAATGGTCAAAGGCCTGGAAACGATGCCTTATGAGGAACGGCTAAGGGAGCTGGGCATGTTTAGCCTGGAGAAGAGGAGGTTAAGGGGTGATATGATAGCCATGTTCAAATATATAAAAGGATGTCACATAGAGGAGGGAGAAAGGTTGTTTTCTGCTGCTCCAGAGAAGCGGACACGGAGCAATGGATCCAAGCTATAAGAAAGAAGATTCCACCTAAACATTAGGAAGAACTTCCTGACAGTAAGAGCTGTTCAACAGTGGAATTTGCTGCCAAGGAGTGTGGTGGAGTCTCCTTCTTTGGAGGTCTTTAAGCAGAGGCTAGACAGCCATATGTCAGGAGTGCTCTGATGGTGTTTCCTGCTTGGCAGGGGGTTGGACTCGATGGCCCTTGTGGTCTCTTCCAACTCTATGATTCTATGATTCTAGGAGAACTTGCTTGCAGAAATGTGTGCATTAGTCAAAACTGCTTAGAGATGTCTGTTAATTAGGAGAAATTCGCACTAAAATGCAGAAGAGTTTTCAAGAGGATTTAATTTTAATTTTTGCAATTGCTGCAGAATTGTAGATTTTGGATTGGAAGGAGGAGAAATGGAATTAAGTGAACTTGACAGACCCTCCCATTGCTCCCGGTGCCCCTTGCCCAACCTACATCAATTGGGCCCCCAAAAAGTTGTGTCCTGTGGGTGAATCAAAGGAAGGCAGGGGCACAAAGGATGCAGCACCTTCCCAGTGCCCCAACATGCCCCAAAATCAGACCTGTAAAAAACCCCACCATACTTTTGTCCCCACTTCCACTCTGCTGGTGCAACCCAGCAGGGAATTGGATGAAGAGATATACAGTGGTACCTCGGGTTACATATGTTTCAGGTTACATACGCTTCAGGTTACAGACTCCGCTAACCCAGAAATAGTACCTCGGGTTAAGAACTTTGCTTAAGGATGAGGACAGAAATCGTGCTCCGGCAGCGCAGCGGCAGCAGGAGGCCCCATTAGCTAAAGTGGTGCTTCAGGTTAAGAACAGTTTCAGGTTAAGAACGGACCTCCGGAACGAATTCAGTACTTAACCCAAGGTACCACTGTAACCAGCTTCTCCCTTCTAGGATTGCATCCCTGGGAGTAGGGATGGAGGGGCAATTTGTTTGGGTGCATTTTAATAAGAAACTCCCTAATCTACACTTCTCAGACCAGTATGTGAACTGAAACATGGCTGTCCTTTGAAATTAACACTTTAAAAGAAAAGGCAATATAGTTTATGAAGTGATATGTGTGCCTGTTAGGCGAACCTTCCCCTTAGAAAGAGAGAGGGCAGGTAATGGTAGCTGTTGCTTGCTGCGCAACAGAGCATAGGTAAGTAAGTGGGTCATCCTGGGATGCTGGACTTTGGCAGCTGCCCAAGGATGCCATCTTTTGACACCTAACCCTGGCCATAAACCCAATTCACCCCTGCAGACCTGGTCAGACTCTCTGCCAATAATTAAGACAAAGAGGGAAGCACAAATCCAGCCAGGATTGAACCTAGGACCTTCTACGTGGAAGGCAGATGCTCCACCAGTGAGCTATGTCTGCTCCCCAAAATACTGTCCATGTACTGAGCCCCCTGTTGGGGAGAACTCAAGATTGCAGTGGAGTCTGCTAGTTTATTGATTTATGGCAAAACAGGCTAATTTGAGACACATTTTTGGTGGGAATGATTTGTTGAAAGTGCAGAACCTTCTGGATGTTATTAAAGGCTGATTATAATATAGACACTAACTGTAAGGAAGGCAAAATGTATTGAGGCAAGCATCCAAATCCCACTGAAGGAGTGCTGGGAAATTTTCAGCAGAGCTTCTGTTCTCCCATGCTCTGATGGGAGTTGTCTTGGAAAGAAGCGACTAACCTTCCTCCCTCCTGGATGCACTGCATGGAGCGAAAGAGATGCAAATCCCACAAAATTTATTTCATGTGGACAGGGCCAACCTGACACATTTTGCTATTTGAGGCGAAAAAGAACATGACACCCTCACATTTCACATCTGGAATCGGACTGGATAAGTTGAATCTTACTTCATAACTGCTCATGGGACAATATTATCCACTGTACCTGAAGGCAGGGCCACATCCAAACCTTACATTAAAAGCAGCATTATCCCATTTTAAGTCATGGCTTCTTGCAAAGAATCCTGGGTGTCATGAACTGGCAGAACAACGGGGAGGAGGAAGAGGGACACACCGAGGCAAGATGGGGTTGGGAAGGAAGTACTCACAGGGTGACAGAGGACAGTGAGGGGATGGGGGTCAGTGCACAGGAACCAGAGCAGCAGGACCCATCAACAGAGCCAGAGGGGCCCCTGTCTCCATGAACATGAGGCTTAGGGAGTAGCGAGTGGGGTGCTCCAGGAGGCCAAGGCATGCAAGGACCCACAGCCCAGTTCCCTAGCTGGCTAGGTGGGTCTTGCTAGCTTTGGGAGGTGGTGTGTGATGCCTCAGGTGGAGTAGGCTCGGAACAGGTGAGGCTCACATGCCTCATCAAGCTCAGATCCTGCAATCAGCAGGCAAAGTAAAAAAGGGAAGCAGAGCTGAGGTGCTGTGTCTGTTCAACTGCCCATGTTGATGGGCCTTAACCTGGATGTTCCTGGACGTCCAGGGGATTGTGTTTAGGCTTTGACTCTGGATTGTACCCTGACTGCTGGACTTTGGACTTGGCTAGCTGGATCAACCCTGAACCTTCTTTCCTTTGCTTGTGTGGATCAACCCTTGGATTTTGAACTTGGCATACTGACTTCGTTTGTCAGATTCATCTGTTCCAGTGGGTCTATTTTGAGTAGGATAACATTGGAGGCAGAATAAGCTATTTGTTTCCCCACCCCTGCCCCTCTCTGGCACTCCTGTCTACATAGGACAACCCCCTCTCCACTGTACATATATATGCTATCCTTTCTCTCTTCATTTTTGGTTCCCTCCCTTTCTCTTGTTCCAGACCTCTCACTCTATCAATCATCATCAGCAAAAAGACAATGGAGAGGGAGGCTGTTTTATTGGAGGAATAATTAGAGCTCATCTCGCAACCCTGTTTTGGTCCCAATCCTCTAGTAGTTGAAAACACCAAAGTAGTAGTTAGAGAGTGTCCCCACCCTGGTAGCCCTATTGGAATTTAACCAAGGTCTGGTAAAACATTGGCCGAGTGGCCCATATTCTCTCACTTGATACTATCACATTAAGCAGAAAGAGTCCATGAGTAGAAACCCCCTCACAAAGTATAATGCCAAGATCTGAATGGAACATCTATTCCTACCTTAAGAAAAAGATCAATGTCTATTTATAGTGACTGGTTATGATTATAATACATGCTCTCTTGGTTACAAAAATTTCAGGACGGTATGGTTTTGCTTAATCTATGCTTAGTGTAAGCTAATAAAGCTGTCTGATAATGCTTCTGTTTAATTAGACAAACACTTGTGGGTATTTTGAAAGAACAAATGCCATCTCATTTAGGGGCATAATCACAGCCAAACCCATTATAAATCGCTTCCAAATGATGGTGGATTCTGATGTGCTCAAATAAACAGTGGATGCATATCACAGTGTAATATTTGTAAAATGCAAACTATAAGGTAATAATAAAATACAACTATTGCAAACATTCCCCCCCATTGTCTGTATGCTTTATTTATTTATTTAATTTTATTTTTATCCTTTGTTGGCTTCAGAACGAAATTTTGCTTTCCGGGGGCAGGGGGTGGGGAGAAACTATTTTCTTTTCTCTCTCTACATAAGGAAATAATTCTACGTTCTATCACAGTGCCAGTTTGACTGAATACATTAAGGGGAGAAAACCCTGTATTTTGCTAAATCCACAGAAATCCTGGGCGGATTGTTATTCAAACATGTGTAAGTGATGTTTTGTGTTTCAAACCACTGATGTTGGACTGCAAACAATAGTGTCATTTCTCAGAAGAAGAGTTATATGCGTTGGTAAGAAGAGTTACCTTTTTCTTCACATACATGGGGCTGTGTGGATTGTCCACACTTTGACCACATCCAGACGATAATAGCTCAGCTCACGAAACTGGGATCTTCACAAGCCTTTGGCTTTCACCTCTCCCTTTGTGGAAGCTACAATTCAACTAGGAAGTTTCCAGTTAACCAGATTCCTATGTCATGTGAACCAGAAAACAAAGACTATTAGCACTGGTGGCTCATCAGCGGAGGCAGAAGCAGCCGTGGCCCCCAGGGATGGGTGAAGTGGCAGTGATGAGGTCAGGACAGCTCTGAGTTGGTGACAGCAGCTTCTGCGAACCAGAGGCCCCCCAACCTTGCTTCACCCTGTTCCTGTCAAGCATGCCACCACCATAAAGTTACTGCTGCCTCTGTGACCTTGCACAAGCTGCTGCTGATTATCGGCTTCAGTACATGTCAAGGGCTTGAAACTCCAAACAATAGTTTAATTCGCTGGTTTGTTTCAAAGCTGGTAACCATAGTTTCCTGATAAAAAAAAGGAGATGGGAAACTCTAGTTAATCAGAGACTTTGGGGTTGAATTGCCTGTGCCATGAAATGAGGAGCAAAGGCAGGGTGTATATGCAAGACCTAATCACCCCTGCTCTGAAAAACAACCACCACCTCCTCCCTTGCATTCTCCTTTCACCCTTCACTGGACGGACAATGGCACAAGACCCTTGAAATCTTGTAGCTCTGAGTCCATATCAGCAGCTCCTAAAGCAGTGCAAGATAGGAACTGTGGCTTGAAGAAAAAAATGCACACTAAAAGTCTGGCAATCTACCTTTTGGCCAGGGAATAACCTCCACAGAGTTTATTTATCTATTCAGACACACACACACTTCAATCAATCAATCAATCAATCAATCAATCAATCAACCAACCTCCTTTATTGGCATAGAAGGTTAAACACAGCAAGCACACTACAAACCAGCACTATTCAAGTTTAAACTGCGAAGTCTAGGTCTAGTTAAGCTTTGATAGTAATCACTGAATTTAATTCCATTCATCTGGACTCTCCAGGTTCCTTTATTAAGTTGATATAAGGAAAGCAATAGCAAAGCGTTGTAAATTGGAAGATGCAACACTGCCAACGATCTGAAGAAAAATAATCTGAATAAACCACATTTGGAAACCATAATAGCTGTCAGGGTCTCTCTGTTTACATGTTGGTGGCTGGGAATTATTATTCATAACAAAGAGCAAAGTTCTGTAATTAACACAAATGTTTTTCACATCCCTACTGCAAGTGGGCTTCTGTCCATAGCTCCCTTTGCTGAGCGTAGGGGAGCATTTAGAGCGTAGGGCAGCTTGGTGATAAACATGCTTGGCATGCAGAAGGCTCCAGGTTCAATCTCTGGCACTCTAGGTAGGACTAGGAATGGCCTCACCCAGTCTGAAATTCCAGAGAGCTGCTGCCAGGAAGAGTAGATGAAGGATATGGAAGTCATCTGAAGAAATACTGGACCTAGATTAAAGGTAAAGGGACCCCTGACCATTAGGTCCAGTCATGACCGACTCTGGGGTTGCGGCACTCATCTTGCTTTATTGGCTGAAAGAAGCCGGCGTACAGCTTCCAGGTCATGTGGCCAGCATGACTAAGCCGCTTCTGGCGAACCAGAGCAGCGCACGGAAACGCCGTTTACCTTTCCACCAGAGTGGTACCTATTTATCTACTTGTACTTTGACGTGCTTTCGAACTGCTAGGTGGGCAGGAGCAGGGACTGAGCAACGGGAGCTCACCCTGTTGCGGGGATTTGAAACGCCAACCTTCTGATTGGCAAGTCCTAGGCTCTGTGGTTTAACCCACAGCGCCACCCATGTCCCATGGACCTAGATTAGGAAGTGGTGAATTTGCAGCCCTCCAGGTGTTGTTGGGACTCCCAATTCCCATCAGCCCCAGCCAGCACAGCCAAAGGTCAGAGATGGGGGAAAGTTGTAGCCCAACATCTGGTGGGCGCCAGGTAGACAGTGCAGGACAAGATGGAGCATTGGCTCACCTACCTCAGCTTTGTGTGCAGTACCCTTCAACCATCTTTAAGTAAAACATGCATTTGGGGATCCATTTCTTCTTACCATATACTTTTATAGTGCTGCTGCTGCTGCAAACTGCCTTAGGGCCAAGCTATGATCCAGCTAGGAACTCCAACCCACCTGTCAAAGACCAGTGGTCTATCGTAGGAAAGAGGCGCTTGCTGCTCTCCAGATGTTGTTGGAGTCCATTGGTTCCAGCTCATACAGCAAATTATTGGGGTTGACGGAGGTTGTAGTCAAACATAACCACATTTCCTATTCCTGAAATGACTAGCAAAGGTTCTTCCAAGGATTCCAAAAGGGGTCTTTCCCAGCCCTATCAGGAGATGATAGAGACACAGCCTGCAATACTCTGCACACAACACATGTATTCTGCTACTGAACTATGGTACTCCCTGCAAATACAGTGGTACCTCAGGTTCAGTACTTAATTCATTCCGGAGGTCTGTTCTTAAAACTGTTCTTAACCTGAAGCACCACTTTAGCTAATGGGGCCTCCTGCTACTGCCACGCCACCGAAGCACGATTTCTGTTCTCATCCTGAAGCAAAGTTCTTAACCCGAGGTACAATTTCTGGGTTAGTGGAGTCTGTAACCTGAAGCGTATGTAACCCGAGGTACCACTGTATGAGGCAACCAGTGAAGTTGTGCATTCACAGCAGTGCTGGTAGCTGGAGGAAATGTCATGGTGCATCTGCAGCAGCACAACCATATGCCTTCATCTGCCACAGCTGCAACAAAATATGTCTGCCCTGTATCAGTCACGACAGCCACAGCAAGCACTGTGACCTTCCAACAGTTTGACTTCACCAAAGGTGTACTCCTGCATTGTCTCCTGAGACAGACAGATGCATGCCAACCAACCAACCAACCAACCACTCAGCCACAATGCCCTGCAATATTTTTGCTCCAGGTGAATTTATGACTTTTACACTTCCACCTTCAGTTGGCAAAGGCTAAATGCCAAGTCTTAAATTGTACACAGCTCCTGCTTGAGGATTTCCCAGAGGTATCTGGATGGACACTGGAACAAGATGCTGGACTAGGTGGGCAAGTGGCCTGATGCAGCAGGCTCTTCTGATATTAGGTTAAAACTGCAGATGCCTAAGCAAAATGAGAATTCACAACTTCCCAATTTTACAATCTAGTACAGCCTAAAAGGTTTATTTCAGAAAATAGTGTCCAACTAAGTTCTACTCACAGTAGACTCATAGAAACCAATGAACCTAAGTTAATCATGTTTATCAATTTCAACGAGTCTAGGACTAACATTGGACACAACCCATTCCTGTTAATCGGTGTGTGGAAAGCAGTTTTTTACGGCATAGGTTGCAATCCTACCCCCCATTCCATCTTGTTTGGAAATAAACCCCTTTGAATTCAATGGGATTTACTTCAGGATTAGGATTGCAGCTTTAGTTACCAGATGGCACAGGATCCAGAAGTCTCCTATTTCTGTTGTGTTTGTATTTGAGGACAATAAAGTCCTTGTCTGGATTACTGACTGGTGTTTTCCATGAAACTCAGTTACACTACAGAACCTCAACAAATGGTGGTGTGTGTGTGTGTGTGGCTTCATGTTCACTTCTTTATAAGGAAGTGATTTTGTTTTGGGTTGCAAAATATTAGGTGAATAATGCAAACCTCCTGCTTAAATGCCGCAACTCCAATTCTGAAAAGCCACTTTATTAATCTTGGTGTTGAATCTAGCTGTTTTAAATTACAGTAAAGTATAACAAGAAGTCTTAATGACAATATACTTGTGGGGGGCCAAAGAACACTGGGAAATATGGGCCAAGAAATGAACTAAGAAGCAGCGCAAGTGAGAACACAAACATGTGCCTGTTGACTGGGAATGGAAGGGGGCTAAGGAATGTCACCATCTGTGGTTTCTAGAACATTCCATAGGATTAAATTGTTGTGAGAACTTGCCAAATGTATTCCTTGGAGATGGTCCTCCCCTAAAATTTGGAAATGAGGAGGACGGGAATTTAATGGCAGAATTCAGAGATTTCTGTGGTCAAAAATTTATATATTCTGATGGCTTCTCGATGTACATCAACAAATTAATATTGTATGGCTGCCATTTCAAAGCCTCCTCAAGGTGAAGAGGCGTATCTCAAGCCATTAGAGCACAGATGGTTCAAACTATATGCAGATATTCATAGTTGTGCTTTTTCTTTTTGCATTTTGTCTGGCTTTTTTGTGCTGTTGAACTGTAATGAATTGTCTCATAATCTATTCCATCTTCTTGCCATTAGCAGGCTCTGAATGTTCACAAATAGGAGCAAAGAACTCATTTTCCAGAGCTTTAATCACACAAAGAGGGAATGCCTAATTCTGTAAATGAAATGGCCTGTGATCACTGAAGCAGAGATTTAATATATCACGGCAAATTAGGTAGATTTTAATAAATTACTTATCTTTCTGAATACTTTACATATGCTTACGAAATAAATATAGCCTGTTTTTTTGTAAACGGCAAAGGGCCCCCTTTACCTATAAAATCCCGTTTAAAATACACTAAAAAGATATTCAGAAATAGAAAAAGCATAAGCTATTCCAAATGAATCTTATCTAGAAACTTCTATCTTTTTTGAGGGGCTGATCCACGGCTCAATTAAAAAAAAAATCAATTAAATCCTTCATCAGCATTGGTTGAAAGCTGGAAAATTGAGTTTCCAGGCTGTCTTCAATCATTGTTTATCAGGATACAACTATTTGTTATTCATGTTTTATATAAGTTTTAAGTGTGGTGGTGGTGGGGGTGAGGGTGAGAAGGGAACCAAAGGCCCAGCCTGGAGCGTAAGATAATCTGATCGATTCTTTTATGGTTTCATCTTGCACTTTGATAGCTATTAGTTGAAATATGTAAATCTCTTTTTCCTGCAGATGAAAAACAAAACAAAACAAAACAAAAAAGGGAGGTTTACGCAATCCTCTCCCTTCAAAAAACTTGATAATCACAAACAACTGATTATAATGTTAGCAGAAGGGCAAAAGTTGTGTGTTTCTTTTTATAAAAGCTTGCAGTAATTTAATAAGTCTTGGGACCAGTCTCCTTCTTTATATTTAATTGATAGAAACGGCATGCATCAAAGAAAACGCATACTGAGATTTAATGTGCATAAAATGGATATTAGCATTTTAAAGAGGCAGATTAACACATTAATCCAAGTAATTTTCATATATTGCTTCTAATAAAAGCTTCACAGTATAAAATCCTTAATGAGGCTAATCGCAGGCATTCCATTTAGTGGGGTGATTAGGGATAACATAAAAGTATTTTTAATCAGTTTTCTAAGGCTTAAGGTTTTTTTATTTTATTAAAAATTAAAAAATTGACTTGCATTTTTATTACTGTTTTATGTTAAGGCAAACATCATGTTGAAAATGCAAATAAAGCACATCATTCAATCATGTAGGTATTAATTATTTACAAGCTGGTGTCCATTGTGGGGTAGGGGCTGTAGCCTTAAGGGTGTGTGTTGGGGAGGGAAATGTATAAAAAGGAAAATCCAAACAGACAGGAAAATATACAAAGTTTACAGCTGCAAATTGTGCATCCTTCACATATAAATTATACATTAAATATTCTGTAGCATCTCTCTCTCTTCCTAGATCTAGCCTGTGCGTTGGTTATGCGGGGAGAAAGCACATCTGTCGACACCGGCTCTCATTTTCAGACCTCCTCATAGACTGAGCGTAGAGCATGGAGGGCTTCTACTGTTACTTTGAGCTTCCCAATTACTGCTCCACCATCTGGTGAATCAAAAACTGGAAAAGAAGCAGAGAGGGAAAGCAATGTCAATAGCAAGTTCACAGACCCTCGCATTCCATACCTTTGAAGAGCTTCAACTTCGGTTGCGGAAATGCAAAGGCCCTTCATTCACACGCACAAAGAGATTGGGGGTGTGTGTGTTGTAGTAACAGAACTCTTGGCCATTTCAAGTAAGCGCATCTGAGAACCGCAGTCAATTGCTCTTTTGAGACCATGAGCTAACCACATCTCCAGATGTGGAGCATACGTTTAACACAGGCAGAACGAGATAAGAGTTGTGGAAAGTCCTGGGTTCTCGCCAACTACAAACACATAGATGAAGGACCACTGCCATCACCTTCTTATTGTGGAGGAAGATGAAACCCGCTCTCCTGCACAAGAGTGGGCTCTTCCTAGGTAGATTACACTGCATTAACTGACCTGTTGCAAAGATATGGACAAAATCTAGTTGTGACCTAAGATTACCAGTTCAAGAACAAATGTTTGATGTCTGGTTCAGAAGAATGTACCTAACTTGTAAGGAAGATGCTGGGTTCTGTCTTGTTTTAGGAATTGCAGTAAACTCCTCCCAAATACCACCAGCTGCTAATACACCTTTTATAACCATATTTCACTTATGAGGTCTGGAATAGCACTCCAAGAACTGCCACAATCCAAAATCCACTTTTATAAAAATATTTATCTGGGCCAGCTCTATCATTAGGTAGAGTGGCTGCTTCAGTCAGCAGGTGATGAGGGGTGATGAGAGTTGTGTATGTCACATGGCCTCTGCTCAGGTGTGGTGGGGAACACTCTGCAGTGGCTATGTTTTGCACATGGAATGGAGAAGGGGGGAAGTGCTATTTTGTCATTTGTTTCAGACAACAAAATGACTTGGGTCTTCTTTGCTATCTCTCTTTCTATAGGACTACCTGATAAAAATTCCCCCTCTCCATGCGGGAGGTGGGTGGAAGCCCAAACAAACCTGGGAAAGATTTGGGAACTGTGGGTTATAGCCAGTGCTACTCAGAGTAGACTCACAGAAGTACATGAGCCTGAATAACTTAGGTTCATTAATGTCTGTGGGTCTCCTCTAAGTAGAACTAGCATTGGATACAATCCTCAGAGCTGTGAGAAAGCAAAACTAAAGAGAAAATGCCCTGAAACTCACTGTTGATGTCTTGGTCAATGACGTCTTGCCCTTTCCGAAATATCTCCATTAGACTGATGTATGCAAAGCCAATATCTTCACACTCAAGATCTTGCTCATCCTCTGGAGGGTCACTTACTACTGTAAATCGTATGCTGAGAAGGAAAAAAAAAGGGGGGGGGAGTAATGAACTTAAAGATTTATTTTTTGTATTTCAGTTTTAACTTCCATTGGAGAATCACAGGGTCATTTACAAATTATTCACACCTTTAAGAACTGGGTGCTTTAATTTTAAACAGAAAGCAGTCACAGGGCCCCAATCCACCAGTTTCCTGCCAGAAATTGCTGCCTGTGGCTATTTCCTACTCAGAGTGCCATTTGCAGTAAATGCACAAGGTGTGTATGGCATTTTCAGAAGGAAACTAGGCTGCAGTCTCATTTTGAGATCATTGTGCATGGCTTTAGACCAGCTTCCTATATCCTTGCTCTGTTCCTCCTGTTCTATAAGGGCTACAACACTGTTGAAAGGTTCCCAACACACTCAGTGAGGGACCAGGATGCAAAGAGCATAGGAATATAGGAATTTGCCTAATCTAGAGTCAGACCATTGGGCCCGTCTAGTTCAATATGGTCTACAGTGGCTGGAAATGGTTCTCCAGGGTTTCAGGCAAGGATGTTTTCAAGCCTTACCTGGAGATGCTGGGGACTGAACTTGGGACCTTCTGTATGCAAAGTAAATGCTATAACCATTGAGCAACAGTCCCTAAGCATATGCTTATGTATATGCTCAAGGCAGCTTTGGGATTTGTGTTTCTAAAGCACCTGCCACCCCACTCCTCTGCTGAATGACAAACCATCACTCAAGGGAGTTTTTCAAAAGCAGCTGATGATGCAACATTGTGCTGGTGTGGGTGAAATGGATATAGAGGCAAAAAATCCCACTTGGCTCCCTAAAGGCCTTGGACAAACTTCCAAGTAGCTCTTGTCCTGGGGCTGTCCAATGGATTCAGAGGTCTACAGCCAATGGTGAGAATGCAAGGAACTGCAGATTTGGATTTGAAGGTCAAGAAGAGCAGTTCGACATGCTGCGTGGCAAATGTTTTCTTTCTTTTTTAAAGAAACCCTGAGCATCAAGCCCCTTTTGTGACAGGCCACATAGTTCTGCTGTTCAAAGAGCAAAAATCAGGGACACGGTCAGTGCCTGTGGTGGCCGCAGTGCCCTTCTTTCACCAGAAAGTTCACAGGAAATAACAACAACAACAAATATGTGGCCTTCCAAGAACATGCAACAAGGTTAAGCTGCAGAAAAAATGACATTGTGAGTCCTGGCTTTAAATGTATTTTTTCTTTTATATGTACACAAGAAGACAACTTTCCCTCTGTATCTGTATTGTTCTCTCTGTCTTTCTCTCTCAAAAAAACCACACCACAAAAACCTTTTGTCAGCAAGAGAAGATCCCACGATCCCGTTAAACAGAGCTTTCAAACACATATGTAAAATATATGAGAATGTCCTCTAGCTGTATGCATTCCTCATAGCACAAAGTATCTTAGTCACAATGCTAAGACGCAGTGTAAGTTCTGCCAATAAAATTATCCACTTAAGTACAAAGAATTGGAACGAACTGTCCTTTGGAATGCGACACTCACTTGAGTCAGAATACAGAATAAAACTAAGATACTATTTGGGGCAAATTTAAAAGTACATTATCCTTTAAGGAGCAGACAAATAGCCTACTTCCCACTACTTCCCCCTGCTATGTTCGCCTGCGTTTGTTTACTTGAAAACACGGAATAGTACAAACCATAGAGACACATGTAACTCATTAACTTTCCCTGGCACCTTCATCAATGCCACAATCGGGAGGTCTAGCCAAACCACAGAATGTTGGCTTTGTAGACAGTCAAAGTATGCTGCGTATGTCAAGAAATGACATCTATGAAAACATCAACGTCAGTGAGAATTAATCCCACTGTTGATATTGTAGATACTGCTTCAGAAAACACATTCGCTTCTAAAAGATCAAAATGGGAATGGTAATGGGAAGCACCTTCCTACATAAGATAGGACTGAAGCCAAATCTTGCTTTCATTTCATGAAATGTTAGTGGGTTGAAGTGGGGTTATACTATTGATCGAACCCTATTCTGTGAGATTTGTTGTGAGTGTGCTTGTTATCTACGTTAGCTGCTCCAACAAAACCAGCATCTCATTCCTGTCCCCTTCATTTCACCCTTCTAGGTGTTAGGCTTAAAGAAACTCTTGCTGCCTTAAAGGCCCCCAGATGTTAAACTGGTTAAATTAATTTATTAATTTTTTTAGGATACAATCCTATATGTCAGGTGAAAGTTCCCTGTACTCAGTGGGGCTTACTTCACAGCAGAGAGGTACAGGGATGCAGTGTAACTTGATTAATCCACGGGAAGAGCCTTTAAACCAGGGATAGCAAACCACCTCTAGATGCTGTTTGCCTAAAACTCCCATAATTCCTATTGGCTGGGGCTGATGAGAGCTGTAGTTGAATAACATCTGAAGTGCCACAGGTTAGCCATCCCAGATTTAAATCAAAGGGTTTGAAAGATAAAATCTGGGTGGGTGGTTTAGTTCTGATGTGTGCTTCTTATCATCTTACTAAATCTCTGCATTTATAGGACACATTTCAAGAGTTCCAAACTTTCTGCACTCCTTTCAAACAGGTAATAGACCAATATTATTACAGTCCCCCTTGCCCCTACTGCTGAGAGACTGAGTATGGGTTCAGTGTTCAAGTTACGCAATTTTAGTCCTAATTTCCGTTATCACTGATTTATCCTATTGCTATAGCTAGACCATGTGCAGCCAATTTGGAATGATATTTTTATCCTGGGTCCTTTGGTTTCCTAAACTTTAAAGTTTAGTTCCTGTTTCAAATGGGGAAAAAAAGTTCTGGTATTATTATTATTATTATATAAGGCATTGTGATAGGAAACATGTGCCGAGGGAGCAATACGCCAACTTCAAAATGTGCTGCGTCTGTGCATTCGAGGGCTGCATCTCCCTTCCTGATGGCCCAACTTTTAAAAGGTGGAACAAGAGTGAGGAGGCTTTATGGATGAGCCTGCCCAGACGGCAAGGCTTGCTTCAGATGTTCTGGAGGTGGGATGGTAACTTCTGAAAAACGCTTCCATGTGGCGGAAGCCTTTTGCGGATACTGTAGCAGATGCAGATGGTTTTTTGTGTGGACGTGTTCAGCCATGTGCTGAGCTGCCATACTAATAGCCCACAGAGGGAGATGTCCTAGCTTGGCACGCAAGTGATCCACATGGAAAGCTGGTTGCGCCAGTCATGGCATTATGGTAATTATGATGCCACAGCAAGGCATGAATTGCTATTTTACTGCCGATGCTCCACACTTTTGAAATGCACGCGGAACAGTACCTTTAACCGCAAGGGTCAAAAACCAGATTTCTAGGAAGAGGTAGGGATTTCAAAATGAATGACTAAATGCAACTGAACAAGAAAGTGAGCATCTTGTTTGCAACGAGGGCAAGGTACAGATTTATATGGTTTGGGCCAGAATCTACTCATGAGATCTCATTTGAAGTACGGTGTCCATTTCTGGCCACCACAAGGCAAGAGCTGATAAGCACAACCTATGGTGACTCAGACTACTCAGCCACCCAGCCTAGTACCGTGTATTCTGATTGGCAGGAGCTTGCCATGGTCTTGCTCAGAGAAGGTACATGATATCCTTTTAACTGGAGAGGCCAGAGATTGAACATGAATATGCATGCAAAGCATATGCTCTGCTACTGAGCTATATAATTCAAGAAGGACAATCACAAGAGAGTGATGAAGAATCTCCAACAAGACAAATTGGATCAAGAAAGATGCATCTAGTTCCTTCAACCTAATTCTAGATGGTAAAAAGCAACGTTTGAAGCATGGCGATGGAATATGTACACCAATTCCACATAATTAAGATGTCAGCAGTAAGGGAAACATGTTTCTAGTGAGCCTGCTATAAAGCAGGAGAGGATCTGAATGACAAGTTAGCACACTGTATTTTGAAATTATATATAATCTGATTTTATTTTTTTTAAAAAAATATATTTTAAGAGATTATACCTTGCCCTTGAAGTATAATTGTGGGCATGTGTAGAAATTAAACCAACACATGCACACAATTATGTGCATTGGATTCCTACTGAAATAAATGAGACTTGAGCATTACTAACTGCTGGTTGTGACATAAGGTGAATGGTTGAGCAATGGTATTTGCTTCCTGAGGAATCTGTGGACTTTCCCTGGAGTCTTTGAAGGTGAGGGAAGAGGAGAATCATTTCAGAACACAAGGAAAAGGTTATCTATCTCGCGTTCATGCATGGGCTTTCGAAAGATTTCAGTGGGAAAGGATTTAATCTTCTACCCTTGGAATGACATGGACTTAACCTTGCACAATGATTGTACAGAGGCAGCATGCCAATGTTTGTGGAATTTCAGCATTTGAGCAAAGGATCCTGCTTAGTCACTGGACTCAAATTAGTCCTGTGAAACAACGATTGGGACACAGAATATGGCACTATTGGGAAATCTGTAACTTTATTTGGAGTTCTGCTCGCACCAGCATGTTATCCATCTTACTAATGTATGCAGTAAATCTGGAAGTCCTTTCCTTGTTTGCAGAAATGAAAAAAAGAAAAGAAAAATCTTTCTGAACTTCAAAGTGCTTTAGATGTGATACATGCCTGCTCTTAAGGGATCACTTTATGGCACTTCCTGTCGGATTCCATTAAAAAATTGTGCACCAGCCAACATATGAAGCTCAATTTTAAAGTAAAATGGAGAAAACAAAGACTACCATCTTATTGCCAAGTACTACCCTCAGGTCTGCACTGCTTATCTGTCTATATATGGATAACTTAAGTGTGCGAAAGGCTGACTGGGAGTCCTTATACTTCTACCTGAACCAGCAGCTATTCTGAACCACAATCGAAACAGCATGGATCAATTACTCCTCTACAAGGAGAATGACTGTCCTGTTGAAGGGGAAAAAATGGTACACATTGTGCTTGTTGTTCTTTTCTGTTTTTTTGGGGGGGGGGGGTGTGTGAAAATTATAAATACTAAATAAAATTCAGGTGCTACTATGTGACAACATCATATACCCTTGAAAGAAACATGTAGCATTTATCACATGGAAATACAAAATTGTGAAGTTGAAGGGCATCTGACCCATTCTGCTGCAAAATTTACCTTCCGGGGCTGGGCTCTGATCCTTGAAGCATGGCCTTGAGGAAATCACGCTTCACTTTGTTGTTTGCCTGGTCCACATGTATCACTGAAAAACGCAACAGGAAATGGCAATGGCTGCGATTACTTGCAATGAACGAAATGAACACAATTTGCTTTGCTAGTTAGTTTTCAAAGTAACTTCCTTTCGTTTTAAGTCATCGAAATGAGTATTATCCCACAAAGCCCAGCTGCAGAGATGAATGACATGGTAAGGCGAATAATGCCTATAGACTTTATAGTAAAGTTATTTTCTTTTTGATTAACAGGGGTCCATTGGATAATGCAGGTATCCAATCACTATGAAATTTCGTGCTTTAAATTCTCTCTACATGGGAACACACCTGTATTCAAATATTCCTTCAGCCAATGTCCATGATGAACAGTTCCTGTTTATGGCTTAGATGACTGTACATTATGATGCGGCATGATTCTATTTTATTTTTCTTTCATTCTGGACAACTCTGAAGGATCACAGCTGAGTTGGGGAGCACAGGCCCCCCAGGTTCATTGGGCTGGGAAAGCCCCCTTAACCTAGTCTTCCCCAACCTTGAGTCCTCATATGTTTTTGGACTATTACTCCCATCATCTTTGCCTGTTGGTCATGCTGGCTGGGAATGATGTTGGGTTGTAGTCCAACATCTGGAGGCCCAAGACTGGGGAAGGTTGCCTTAACCCAAGGTTTTAAGTAAGAGAGCTCATTTCAGCTGGAGTAGATTGTACCAAATGTTTAAATGTACCAAAGGTCTGCTTCTGTATAAGATGTTACCATGTGCATCCTTTAATAAGGGTACTGTAAGTAAATCCTTTTACTGTACTCAATTTCTCCCCCTCACACTGAAGGGAAGGATTGTGGGATAGTTCTTAATGCCCTGCTATGAGGAACAGAATTAAAAACCAGAATCCACTAAACTACAAATTTTATAAATAAGAAAGTGTAGTGTAGATGAATAGAAAGCAGACATAATGCTACATAATCCAGAGAAGTATCTACTTTTAGAAAAGGAAAGCAAAATGTTGAAATACTTATGTCTGAGGGCCCTTATAATGATTTTGTTGAGTCTTAAATACATTTAACTGCTCAGCTGTGCATATCACAGAGTTGGTTGAAATGTAAAGAGGGGGATTTCCCCCCCCACCCACATCTAATAAATATTTAATGCTTGTAGCCATAGGCTACTGCAAATACAGTAAAATCCCTATCAGCATGGACATAAAACATGGATAAATATACTCTCTGTTCAAACTGTAATCAAAATTAAAATAAACTTAAAACTTTCTAGGATTACTCATAGATTTAACTGGCTCAAATTTTCAAGCCACCTTCCACAAAGCACTGGTGTTTGGTTCAAGATTTGCAGCTGGATTTTCTTTGCAGCAATTGGAAACAGTGCAACTTGAAAGGATATATACTCGCATTCATCAGAAAATAAGTCAGTTACTATTACCTGTATTGCTTACCCATCTCCACACACACTGTGACACAAGATAACCATATTTTTTTTTCTGTGACAGGTATACAGTAGACAGTGCAATAAATAATGTACAGTGGTACCTAGGGTTAAGTACTTAATTCGTTCTGGAGGTCCGTTCTTAACCTGAAACTGTTCTTAACCTGAAGCACCACTTCAGGTTAAGCTAATGGAGCCTGCCATTTGAGTTGGCTTGTCTTTGAAGACATTCTCCAATGGTCCTGTTCTGAGTGGCCCACCTTTTGAAGCAGGGCAGGTGGGCTCCACTGTTGCTCCCCAGCAAGTGGTATTAGGAGAAACACCGTCCTTGAACTACGGGAAGCACATTGATCTAAATGTAAGGAAGCACTTCCTAACTGTAAATATAGAACGTGGAACAGAGAGCACAGGAAGGCAGTGGAAATGCCCCCCCTTTTGCATAGGGGGCACCTCTTTTGGGGCACAAACATAAGAGACTGGTTCAACTAATGGGTCCAACTAGCAGAAGCCCACACAATGACTTTTGCTAGTGCAATGGGTCTTCCCACCTCATCTGCCCCAATTGGCTCAGTGGTGGCATGAGAGAAATTCTAGAATAGCACCCGGAGGGGAGATCCTTCCATCAGAAATGCTTGCACTGACAGGGCAATCTTATTAATGCTATGTTGAATTCCTCCCAAACACTTACAAGACATCTGCTAGCTATTGGACTCGCAGCTGTCCAAGGCGGCGCAGGTCAATGCTGTGTCCAGGGCAGCTGTCTACCAGCTCCACCTGGTACGCAGGTTGAGACCCTACCTGCCTGAGGACTGTCTCGCCAGAGTGGTGTATGCTCTAGTTATCTCCTGCTTGGACTACTGCAATGCAATCTCTGTGGGGCTACCTTTGAAGGTGACTTGGAACTACAACTAATCCAGAATGTGGCAGCTAGACTGGTGACTGGGAGTGGCCGCTGGGACCATATAACACCAGTCCTAAAGGATCTTCCTTGGCTCCAAGTACATTTCCAAGCACAAATCAAAGTGTTGGTGTTAACCTTTAAAGCCCTAAACGGCCTCAGCCCAGTATACCTGAAGGAGTGTCTCCACCCCCATCGCACAGCCTGGAAACTGAGGTCCAGAGCCGATGGCCTTCTGGTGGTTCCCTCACTGCGAGAAGCAAAGTTACAGGGCCTGCTCGGTAGTGGCGCTCACCCTGTGGAATGCCCTCCCATCAGATATCAAAGAAATAAACAACTATCTGAAATTTAGAAGTTTTTAATAACTGATGTTTTAATGTATTTTTAACCTTCTGTTGGAAGCTGCCCATCCGGCTGGGGAGACCCAGCCGGATGGGCGGGGTAGAAATAAATAAATAAATAAATAAATAAATAAATAAATAATAATAATAATTAATGTGATGGCTTATGGAATAGGGCTGGCTTAGCCTAAAAGGATCCATGCAGATCCTTCCCCACTATTCCAATCCAGAACCATGCATGCATGCAGATACACAGATCAAATTCTTGTGCGTGCTAGCTTATTTCTTGATTGCAATTCAGCTGCATGTAATGACGCACTCCCTCTCAAAATGAATGGGAAAGCTTTTGGGGGTAAAAGCAGGAGGGGACATTCTGTGCGTTCAACTGGAGTACTCAGATCTGCAACAGACTGCTGGATGGAGCACATCTCTTTTATTTATTTAAAACATTTATCGCCCACCTTTCCTAAAAATTCAATGCAGTTACAAAATAAATATACAAATACAGTAAGAGCAATAAACCAAATGGTGTGGTACAAAATAGAAATACTGGGAGAATTAATCTGAGGCATTCCCTTAATTGCCTACATATCCAGTTAACTCTTTGTTTAAATTTGCCTTGTAAAAGGAATGCAAAAATAAATAAATAGCTTTTAAAATACCAGCTTGTGAAATTAGCTGTGAGAACAGAAGACATGTGAAAAGTTAACCTATGGTACGTTATGGGAACTTGTGTAACACTATTTTTAAAAGGGATAATTTGAGGAGTGGGGGAAGAGAACCTGGTGGGGGAAGAACTAACTGCCTCTTTCCATGCTTCCTAAGGAAAATCAACAATGAAAGCCGGAATGGAAGTCGGAACAGTCATGTGATCCAATTGTCATATTGCTGGCAGGTTTATGCTCACACTGTCAGAAGAGATACAGGCAGCATCTAAGAATGCCACACAGTTGTCATTTCCTGTTAACAGCCCTGGCAGTCACGACTGTGAAAGCCAGTGGCTTTTATTGCTTCGCAATGGAGGGGATTTACGGTGGTTTCTTTCTTTCGCCCAGTGAAAGTCAGTGATAGCGATAATGTATGGCAGAGCGCTTGTCCTTTCTGACAGCCCCAGTAATTTAATCCCCCTCTCCTGCCAGAACAGGCAATAAGAAAGACTTCTAGACCAGCAGAGTGGGGAAAGCTACAGCCTGACATTCATCTCTTTATATCCTAAATAAAATAATAAAAAACAAAAACCCTTCAGTCAGGTTACGAATGTGGACACCAGTTTGGAGCATCTTCCAATATCACAGGCACATACATGAAGTCACAAATTTAAGCATTAAGACAAATTTTTATGAGCTGGATTTTACAGATACTACGGGGGAAATAATTGATAAGAATGCAGTGGGCATGTCCAGTGATATTTCCCTTTTGGTCTGAAGCTACTGTCCACATTAATTTTGTATTGGATAAATCCTTGTTATCTGCAGATGCTCATGTACTTTTAAATTATATTCATCTTGTACGGGACTTTCAGCAGGACACTAAGAGGGGGTTGTGAGAGTCCTTATGGTTGCCAAGAGATTTAAACTTCGAGCCTGGAAGGACGAAACATCCAACATATATTATGCAATGGCCTGAGGACCTTACTGCCCTTGCAACGTTTAAGCCTATTTCTTATAAATGTCAATTTTGTTTGGATATCTATCAGGACATATATCAACTTACATGTTTAAAACTGAGGTGGATGTACTGATGGCCACTGTGTTATTAATATGAGCTCTTGTTGGCTTGAGGACCAGAGATGCCAACCAAATTTTATCTTGGCCCCAGACTCCTGACCAAAAGTTGTTGGAGATAATTGAGGTGGATAGGGAGATAGGACAGGATCTTTTCTGTGGTAGAATCTTTACTATGGAATCCATTCTCTAGAGAGGTTAAACTGGCTTCACCTTTGTTAGTTTTAACTGGGACATTTAAATCTTTTTGTGCTTTCAGATGAATTTAAATATAAAGGTGTTTCTCGTTCTTAATCTATAGTTTGAGCTCATGTTTTCTTTCTGTAATGGAATAATATTATATTAATGATATATTATATTAATGATATATTATATTTTATACTTTATCAAATCCTTAAATTAGTATTAATTAGCATATTATATTATCATCATTAACGTGAGCTCATGTTTTCTCTCTCTTTTCTTTTTGTTAAACTTGTTAAATAAAGCATTGTGGATACAGGATTTTGGGGGCACCAGCTATGGGTAAAGGAGGACAGACTGGGGCACAAATGAGGACGTCTCTAGTTCAAACTTTGGCTCTGCAATGAAACCATTAACTGGCCTTAGGTAAACGACTCTCTATTGGCCTCAGTTCTGTGGGGTATAATACTGCAGTTACCCTACAAGACCAAATGTTGAGTACTGTATTGCTACGACTACCCAGGCTGTTAATGGTTTTTAAGTGGTTGATTAATCTCGGGTTTTGTAGTCTTTTTAATCTGTGGGGGGTTTCTTGGTATTATGCTGATGTTTGCTTTTATGACATATTGCTACTTTTTGCTCTGTGTTTTTATGACATATTTTACTTGTTTTTACGATGTATTGTTACATGCTGTTCTGTGTTAGTTTGTTTTTTTAATGTTGTAAGCTTCCTCAAGAACTATGGTTTGTACGCTGGATATAAATATTTTAAGCAGAGAAAATATTTGTGCCTGCTCCCAACAACTGTTCTCGTCCAAATTCCCATAATGCTGCCACCCACTAACTTGGAATAGGGATAATATTGAGGAATCACACTGTACTGCTTAACAAAAGTCAGATGAAGAAAATTCCTTTCTTCCCCGCACATTGCACACTAAATCTTATGTGCTATACTTCTAATCTCTTCTGCGAAGTTCTACAGGCTCCTGCTTCTTTGAAAAGCAAAATGCAACAATTCTCATTTCACCAGTTTTAAAGCTTCCCGAAACACGAATGTCTAGATTAAGCACCAAAGCAAGAAGGCACAAACAGAAAATTATAATTTTTAAAAAAATCTACAGGAAGCTTGGGGTTTTTGGGGGGGCGGGATGGGGTGGGGAGCATGGAGCCTTATATCGGGGAGGGATCTTCTCTAAGCCCTGAAAGGGTTTAATATGTAAGGGCCAATGGATATTGGAGGGCATACTGAGCAAAAGATCCAGTGTTGGAATTAACAAGTCTCTGAATACCAGTTGCTGGGAATCACAAGTGGGAGGGAGAATCAAACGCCTTGGTACTCAGACGTTTTGGCTCCCGAATGTAGAAAACCTGGAAGTAAGTGTTCCAGTTTTCAAACGTTTTTCAGAAGCCGAACGTCCGACACAACTTCCAATTGAGTGCAGGAACAAGGTTCCACTGTACATGGGTCCTGCTTCTGGGCTTCTCATAGGCCACAATGAGAACGGGATGCTGATCTATGATGGGCCATTGGCCTTTTCTGGCAGGCTCTTATGTTCTTATGAGCGAGGGTGGCAAGATAACTACCACCCTTGCCTATTGTTCTCTTAGTGTGTAGGAAACCAACAGATGAATGGGAAACAAGAATCATGTAAGTGTGTGTAGGTGGAATGCTCTATCCAAGGCTCCCCCATCAAACCCCTGGAGTCTCCCTACTACTTACCCAAGTGAACCTACTTATGCCAGGTCTCTCTATTTCTTATTGTCACACTCTCCATATTCAGGGAAACATATCTCAGGCTTAATGAGATAGGAATGTGCCTTTCACCCGCACAAGCACCCTGCTTTGCGGCATAAAGCAACCAACCAAAGAGTAAGTGTTAAATTAAACCTAATTTCTCATTTCTTTCAAAGCAAGGAACTATGGCTACCAGCTTCAGAACAAACAATATATTAAACCATGGTCTGAAATTAGTTTAATAGCCTGGCTAGTTCTGAAGCTGGTAACCATAATTTTCCACTTCAGATAAAAGAGGAAACTAGAGTTAGAGTTTCCTGGTTTAACTGCAGCTCACAAAGGGGGCGTGTGTCAAGGAAATAGGTGGCATCTTAAGCTGGAATAAAATATTCTGAATGCAGCCAATGCATTTCAAACTATCCTATAAACTAGGATAATTTGGGCAATCAAGCAGTATTTGATTGGAAGGGAAAACATTGTGATGGTGTGATTGATTTTACTGGTGTCCTTATTTCTGGATCTTTCAGCATTTTGCTTTCTATAGCCATGAAGGTTAGAAAGACACTTCTCCCTGAACCTGAATGCTGACATGATCTCAGAATAGTACAGATGTGCCAAAATCTGTTCACTGGGGATGTGCTTCTGCCCCTTGTTGTTAAACAGGTCCCAAACTTTTGTGTGTGTGTGTGTGTGTGTGTGTGTGTGAGAGAGAGAGAGAGAGAGAGCGAACTTTAAAAGAATTTTCCGTGTTGTGAACATGGAAAGTTCCTTTCCTCTATCATCCTATTCAGAATCCAAAGTGCATCTAGACATCAATTCTATCTTACCCCCCTTTCCCTCGCCTTGCCTCAGGTAACTACAATTTGTCCAAATAATCAACTACTCACTCCACAGAGCCAAAGGCTTCTGATCTATATAGGTCTCATAAAAAAAAACTTTGGAAGATTTCATTAATCTTGCCCCTTTCTATTGTCAATTCCCAAGCAGGTTTATATACAGCCAAGATAACATTCTTTAGGCCCTCGATCATTAATCTTATTTCCAGGCCCCTTTCTTGCCTTCTCAGCATTCTCATGGCAATATTCTCTCAGCCCTATGAAATATAAATGCTATTTCCTAGTTATCAGTGTCTATCAACTGAACTTAATCTTTGTTATTTCAATTATGGTGGCCTTGTCTGGGGGGAAAAAATCATTTTGTCAAGGTGAAATTAAGAGTCGACCCCAACGGTGTAACTATCTATTTTGAGTTAGAGGAAAGTATAAGGTCAGTTTGCTTGCATCTACAATATTTCCCCCTTAAAGTTAGAATCATCACTCGGTTGAGTTTGAAAACATGAGCATGACACTCGCCTGCTTACTACTGCTTTCCTATTTTCACCTCTAGCAGATCAAGTTATTTTAAAACTGACCCACACGGAGGCCCTATCCTGGGGCAGCCAACCTGGTGTTATTCAGATGTTGTTGGACAAGAGCTCCCATCAGCCCCAGTGGCCAATGGTCAGGGATGATTAAAACTGTAGCTCATCAGCATTCGGAGAGCACCAAGCTGGCTATCTCTGCCCTACCCCAGGGATCTTATATTGAAACTAACAAACGCCAACATGGTGCCCATCACACCTGGCTATAGGCCATGCTGGCTGGAGGTAACAGCAGCCGTACTCCTATGAAATTGTGAAGGATGTTTGGAGGAACCTAGCAGGGTATAGCTGGAGATGGCCACATACCAGAAAGAGCAGAAGAGAGGGAATAGTGGCAGTGGTATCTCAACTTGAGCTTGGGGCGACAAAGATACAGGGCTGGTTTGGGGACATGTCTAAGACCTAGATCAGGAGAAATAAGGGGGTTAAACTCAGGGTGTGGGTGTGTATATAGTGTATGGTTATGAAGTGTTCAAATTTATTTTCCCTTCCTCTGTATGACGTAATTGTCATACATCTGACATACAACTGTCATAAGGACTTAACCATCCTGGTACATCAACCTTCCCCAGTCTGATGAATTCCAGATGTTTTTGATTAGCACTCTCATCATCCCCAGGTAGCACATCTGTGCTGCCGGGGGCAGATATGAGTTGTAGTTCGAAACTTCTGGAGGGAACCAAGGTGGGGAAGGACTGTTTGGATATGGGACAGGCAGATTTACATCACTTTCAGCAGGGCGTTTAACTATGAAGGAGAATGGATGTTATATATGTCTGACATCCCGATAGTTGAACGCTTTCCATCTTTTCCTAAATACACTTAACACAGAGTTATGTATAGTTCTTTTTTTTAATAGAATTTTTATTGAGTTTTCACATTTTTATAGACAAACACACACACAAATACAAAACAATACAAATACAAAACAAAACATATATAATTTCATCTCTTACTTTCTTTACCCTCTTTCATTGACTTCCCCACATCTCCCCTTCCCACATCCTAATTTCATTAATTAATTCAGCAAGTTATTTCCTCTTCTCTCTATTATATTATTATTATCTGTTCTTAATATTTAACACTTTTTATTAGGCTCAATTTTACTTATCCAATTTTTACACATTAGCTCCTTTCTCTAAGGTCGACCTAAATTTCTCTCCCACGAATTCCTCCCTTTTTATATTAAACAAAAACATATCCAAATTCAAAAATCATAAATCATAAATTTTTACTATTCTACTCTCCCCCTCCCTCCCTGACCCGGTTTCTGTCCCTTCCCAAATCAATATCCTAAAAAGACAGTTTCAGCCCGGATTTCTCACATCCGAGGCTCTTAGGCCCCAGTTAGTCTCTCTCCATCGGTTTTGTTGCTTGTTGGCCTTCAATTCTCGAAGAGGTTGTGTCCCAAGCTCCCTATTCTTTCCTTCCTCCAAATCAGTCAGTAGCAATTGCTGCCAAGGATCTGCCAGTCTCCCATACTCAAACTTAAAGAAGCAGTCCCAATCATGCTTGTTTGTTCTTTTGTATTCCAGTATTTCAGATATTCCAGGGGCTTCTTCCTTTGTCTTTCTTTCCTTTTGCAGATTTATAATCCACTGGTCATCTTCTTTAATTCCTTTGTTTCCTGAAGCTGCAGGCTTTTGATTAGTACTTTCCATCTGAACTTCCTCTCCTTCTTCTTCTTCTTTTCCCCCCATTTCCAAAGCTGTCCCTTCTGTTTCAGCTGCCGGGTTTTTTTCCACCCACTTTGTGCCATCAGCAGAGTTGCTCAGTTTAAAGTTCAGGGTCATAAGTTGTTTGTTCATATCCGCACTCTGCTCTTGTAAGATTCCCACGAGAAAGAACATCCTTTCTATCTCTGCCAGTAACTTTCCTTCTGCAGCCATTGCAATATCTTTCGTTCCCTCCAGGGGGATTACCAGTCCAATAGTTCTTTTCCAACAATCGTTACTTTGTTATTCAAAATTACTTTGTTTCCAATCAGTTCAGTTTCAATGTACCACCTTTAATCCAAAAAAGATATTAAATATCACAGTTCCAGACTTTAACCGCCCGTTTGACAGCTCTTTTGACAGCTGTCAAACTTTTTGCTCTTTTTCCTCGGGCTCACACGCAGGGCACTCCCGGGTCCAAAAAGGGGGGGGGGATTACACAAAGGCTTCTAAAATTCCTCTCTCCTCTCCAGCACAGTAACTTTTTAATCCAATTCGTGCAAGTTGTCTGTCTAAGCACAAAAGTCTTTCCACCTTAGTGCTCCTCTCCTTGCTTTAAATCTTTTTGTGTGGGGGGGGGGAGTGTGGACTTCCTTTTAACACATCCCCCGATCGTACTCCAATCAATGGTGAAACTTTAGTGTCGAAATTTCATTTTACTCACGGGTTCTTTGTTTCAGTCCAAATTTCAGGAAGAAAGACAGCGCTCTCCGGCCATGGCTCGCGGCTTCGCTCCGCTGAGGTAGCGATCTACTCTCAGCACCACGCCACTCTCCGGTCCTCTCCGTAGCCTTTAAAAAGGCTCTTCGGGGGTCGGGGAGGGCGCTTAAGGTGCCCACCGAGTCACCAAGTCCGCAGGCTTCCGCGCCTGCGGTTTCTGAGGGTCCCCGTGTCGCCGGCACGGCAAGACCCGTCCTCAGCAGAGCCGATTCCCTCCGGACCTCGGAGGGAATCCGCCATTAGCCGTTCGCGCTATCCCGGAAGTCGTTATGTATAGTTCTTTACATGGATAGATTGATCCACATAAGAAGAACCAAAACACCATTTGGCTCCATAATAGTATAACAATAAGATTTAATTTATTGATTAAAATACTACCTTGCTTCTACCTATAGTTTTTTTAAAAAAAACCACAGGCTTGAGGAATTGAGAGCACTAAATCATTACATTAAGTGTTGCTTATAATGCCAGAATTCCAAAAGATCTCTTTGTCTCAGCTAAGATGTAAAGTAGTTTTTTTTAAAGCCAGTCACAGTGCTAAGATATAAGTGTAATGAGAACTCAATAAAAAGAATGTATTATTTACCAAGAAATAATGATTTCTCAAATTACATCTGGATTTATCATGATTTTTTCCATGCAAAATCTAGGGGACTGCTAGTTTCCCTCTAAGCTCAAAGTACACTTCCTTCGCCAATCATGTAAATCTCAGTTTTATTAAAGAAAATATTCAATTAACCCCTAATATTCTACATACCCAAATCTAATTAGGCATGAATAAGAAATGGAGTAAAGCTATAGTAAACACACACATTCTGACTTCATTACTATTAGATTATTGGCTTTCTCACTGACATTATCAAACAGCAAATTCATTAGGGCGCTTCCTTGATATGCGGTTTCCTTACCAGAAAAGCTGGCACTAAGGAGAAATTAGATGGCCAGTTATTTAAGCAATTCTCTAGGAAGAACAAAGCAACCATGTTGGAAATTAGTAGCGAGTTATAACTTTGTGGCAATTACAGCAAAAAATGTTTCCCAAGAGGAAGAGTTGGATCATGTACTCCTAGCTATATGCCTGAATGTGCAGCAAGCTGAACCCTCAGGCAGCCTCACAGACAGGGTTCAGCATAAAAAGAATATGGCACAACCAAATAAGCTTAAAATGGGTTGGGGGAACCTCTGGCCCTCCAGTTCCCACTGGTTGGGGCTCATAGGAGTTGGAGTCTAGCAGCTCTGGGCAGAGAGGAGGTACAGATTTCCCACCAATGGCTTCAGAACTCTGTTCCCATTTCTAATGCACTGTCCTGCCCCCTAGGCATGTGACGTAAGGGTGGGGTTTGCTTCTCTGTGCTAGAGTAACAATCTGACGAGTAGATGCTGACTGATATGTACAGGCAGAGGACAACCTAGACCACTCAGTAACAGCTGGAGATGTCACACCTGTAGCAGTAAGCTTGGAACAGGGGAATAGTGCAAAGAAGTTGACTTGCTTTAAAGCTAGAATGTGAGTCCTGGTTTTGCCATGGAAGCGATATGAACTGCCTTTTCCTTTTTAAAACATAATATGTTAAAAAGAACCATCTGACATGAGTTCAAATAAGATGTTCAAATTGCTAGAATTAAAATGTGGGATGTTTCTTTTTGGAATTACAAGTTTTAATAAAGCTGAGTGGGTGCATTCCAGCTTTCAAGTCTGAATTGCTGTGCAATAAATTTCGAAGCCCAGGATTTGGGGGGGGGGGGGGAATGAAGTCACAAAGAGCACTTTTTATATGGAAAATGAATGCCATAATAATAAACCAAGTTGGCTGCTAACATAATTTCACTCCCAACTTCAGCCTTCTGACACAGAAAACATACAGACTAGATAAGATCACACTCAAATAACAGCAGTTACTGACACCAACAGCTGGATGAGTTCCTGATTAGCTACATCACTTAGAACAGTACGCTCTGTACCAAGGATAAGTGCAAGTTTTAACTCTAAGCTTTCTAATGGGAAATGTCTGAATGCTGGATTTTGTGAAATCCTGGGGATTAACGAATCCACAGATGTTTTCTGTATTTTACTGCATGACAATGTGCCATCAAAATTTATTACAGCTTGGCATAACAAACAGCATTCATCTGCTTATATGCGACACTCTAGTGTTATGTATAAAAATGACTGGGGGTAGAATCTGCCAAGCGCTGATTCCTGACAAGCACCACTGAACTGAAGCAGGGTTGAGCATTTGATGCTCCTCCATTTGCTTGCCTTGTCGGTGTTATTTTTTAAATCCTGGGTGATATTCAATCACAATTAAAGTCCAAAGTAATGCAAGTTGGATGTAATTCTTGTGAACATCATGAAACTTCATCCATTCACTGACGGACCAATTCTGCTTATTTCTTGTAGAATATTTCTTATATAATTCACATTGGAAAATATGAAGAAAGCCTCTTCTCAAATTGTGAAAATTACGTATTAGTGAAGGGTTATTTTCTTTGCCTAGTTTCCAATTTAATCCATTTTTGCTATCCTATTTTATAAAACTATCCCTGGAACAATTGTTAGAAATTTCCCCCTTTAAACAAGCTTAATGAAAACTGGGATTCTTGCTGCAATACACTTCTGTAACTTGGATGAGAGAATATAGAACAGGGGTGGTTAACTAGAGATGTTATTGAACTACAGCCCATTATTCCTGGCAATGCTAGCTGGAGCTGAGGGAAGACACAGTCCAGTTATATCTGGAGAGCACCCTGTTAACCACTTTTGAAGTGGACAATAGGTTATGTTTTGCCTATCCTTGCTTTAATCAACCAAGTATAAGGTGTCTGGGGTCTTGGAGAGTCTTAGTCCCTGCAACACCATGGCAGCTTGCAAGCTGAGAAAACAGTTGGCCTGCTATGCTACAGTGAAAGGGTGATATGGTGATATGGAAGAAGCCAACTGGATCTCATTGGATCCTCGCTGCCGATTCTGGATTGGCTCATCCGCACTAGACCTCTCACCAAGTCACCTCTGTGAGAGGCACTTGCAAGCTTCCTGATGGCAACTCTTTGGCCACTCCAGGAAGGAGGATCCTAGAGAAAGATGGAAGCTTGGCCTGATGGGCCTTTCTTACGCAAGTTGAAGCATAACTTACCAAATGCCTACCTGCTAATATTCAAACTGGAATCACTTTAAAAGAAGCAACACCACTGGTGACTTGGAAACGTAACACAATAATATTTAATAGCACATACCATGGCTATAATTGTAGTAGACCCGTTGTCCCCTTCTCGGTTTTGGGAGCGACACTGGTGTTTCATCTGCTGGGAAGTTGGAGAACTTGCACTCTACAAACAGGCGTTTTATTGTGTCATCCATTGCAACCTGGGATTCCGTGAGACCGAGGGATACTATTTCAATCCGGATTTTTTCACCAGACTATTACAAAAAGAAAGAAAGAAAAAGCAGCACAGTATATACTTGTCATGCTAAAATGTCACAACAAACTTGCACATCACACCAGATGTTTTGGATGATCAAACATGACTGATAGTTTACGACAGAGCGACAATGAGGTCCTGATGCACTGGGATTTGTAGTTAACACTGTCATTGCAACAGACCTATAGATTTATATTTTATGCTGGAAAAACCTCTTTGCCAGCCCTGCTGCTGGTTATGGTTGAGGATTGAACCTGGAACCTTTAACATGCATTGATGCAAGTGGTTGCTTCAGATCTCAAAGACACCTTTCTGGGCCACATGTATTGTTCTCAACTCACCAGTATTGCTTAATCTTAACCGGGAACTGCCATTAGTTTTAACTATGATTTATTTGAACAAGTCAGGATCAGAAAGTAGAGTTTGATCTTGGCTTGTTTGGACAAACCACAGTCTAAAGCAAAGACATCCTGATTCAGATAAAATGATAATCTGCGGTTAGTTGCAAGTGGGAGCTTCTGATCTTGCTGCTGTGCTGAACTAGGAGAGGGGGGCACACGGGCTCAAGGTTTGTCCATGCAGCAGAAACTAAGCCCTGGTTTGTATGTAATGCTAAACTATGGCTTTCCATTACGCACACAGGCCTCTGAGAGTCGCAGCAAAGCCTTGGAATTAAGTGCTTCCCCTCCCACAAGGCTGGGAGGAGGAATAAGCCATGATTCAATTTCATTTCCCTCAATTCCTGTACAAATTCATGGTTTTAAAATACTGAGTGGCAAAACAAGACAACTTCAAACAGCGGATTACTGAATAGTTATTTGTAGCTGTACTTTATTGATAATGTTAATGTGTATTGTGTATTTTGCTTAGAGGCTTTTATGATTAGGCAGTCTGCACATTCTGTGAAATAAAATGTATAAATAAATTTATTCCTCCTCCTGGTTGTGTGGGAGGAGGTGAGGCGAGTGATGGAGCCCAATGGTTTGTTCAGGTTCACAAAGGCTAAACACTAAACAATGGTTGAATGTTACTTGCAAATCCTAAACTGTGTTTTATATATATATAAAGGTAAAGGACCCCTGAAAGTCACCGTATTTTTCACTCCGTAAGATGCACCTGACCATAAGACACACCTAGTTTTTAGAGGAAAACAAGAAAAAAAATATTCTGAATGAAACAGTGGATGTATGATTTTTTAGTGAAGGCTGTAGCTATGTGATCTGATGGTGAATTTGGGGTGACCCAATACAAAAATCCTGAGGATCCATGTGGATCCGTGCTTTGTAACCACGTTTTTGCGCCATTGTGGTCCCAGGCAATAGTGAGTACATGGTTTTTTGGGGTTTAGACTGTACCCATGGACATGCAATGTGATCTGATGGTTAATTTGGGGTGACCCAATAAAAAATCCTGTGGATCCGTGCTTTGTAGCCACGTTTAAAGTGGGGAGGGAAGGGAAAACACTGAAGGGACAAGGAGCACATGTGGGGTGTGTGGAGAAGGAGGCGGCTAACAATGAAGGAGAGGGGTTTAAGGGGAGGGAGGAAAGGAAGGCAAAAGTCGTCTGTCCCCCCGCCCAAGCCAGCCCCCCCCCCTCTGCCCCACCTGCATGTTTTCCGGCTGCCTGCAGGTCCCTAGCATGCTTCCCTGGACACAGCAGCAGCAGCACCAGGGCATGGAGAGGAGGAGGCGACAGCGGCAACTGTCAGTTGCGCTCCTAGCCACCGGAAGCTGAGCCAGGTGGGCTGGAGCCTGCGCGCAGTGTGACAAGGAAGGAATTAGCAGGAAGGACACGATCATTTCCCCTCTGCTTGCCACGAGGGCAGGGGATTTCCCTGCTCTTTGCTGAATTTGTCTGCCACCAGTCTCCTTGCTTAGCGTGTCTGTTTGCTGCCAGGTGACGCTGCCGCAGCCAGCGCTGAGCAACGGAAAGGGGAACACAGCAAACCCAGCAACCAAAAACACAAGAGGGTGGGGAGTAAGACTCTGAGGCAGAGAGAAGGAAAGGAATTCACTGCAGCTGTGCGCTCCCTGCCAGAAAGGGATAAGAACAAAAGGAGGGGAGCACCGGCTGACTTTAACCGCCCAGTAAAACAGTACGCGGCGGGAAGCGCAAAACAAAATAGGAGTCGCAACTGAATCCTTAGGAAGGCGCTACAATAATTAGGCAAGGGGAACAGGGCTGATGAACAGACGGTAGCCTTGGGATGCATTACAGATCGAGAGGCTCCACACACAAGGACACTCAAACGCCCCTTTTAACCACGCGCTCTCCCGTGCAGCAACACGACTCACATGCCTCCACACACACACACACACACACACACACACCAAAATATGCCCGACACAGGAACCCCAGCAGCCTCCTCTCTGCAGCTTTCTCTCCTCCATGACACATGATCTGATTTTCGCCCCTGCACTCTGACCAGTCGGCTCCAAGGACCACACATTCGCTCAATAAGACGCACAGACATTTTCCGTTACTTTTTAGGAGGAAAAAAGTGTGTCTTATGTAGCGAAAAATATGGTAAGTCCAGTTGCAAACGACTCTGGGGTTGCGGCACTCATCTTACATTACTGGCCAAGGGAGCCGACATTTGTCTGCAGTTTTTCCAGGTGATGTGGCCAGCATGACTAAGCCGCTTCTGGAGAAACCAGAGCAGCACACGGAAACACCATTTACCTTCCCGCCGGGGCGGTACCAATTTATCTACTTGCACTTTGATGTGCTTTCAAACTGTTTTGTGTATATCACAATGTTCTTTTGTTGCTATGGCCGAAGGCTGATGCAAATAAAGTTTCATTCATTCATTTAAACCCTTTTGATGTACCAAAAGTATGCCACAAGGCAATTTTCCTTTAGAATTTTCGTGGGGTGAAAATGCATCCATGCACACATTAAATATGCTGGGAAGGCCTGAAAATTCAAGCATGCAACCACCATGTATTTGGTGTCAGTCACAAGCCCAAACCTTTGGAGGCATTGATCTCTCCTTCACAGTAACAGATTTTCTTGCCACAAATACCATGTCCCTTTAGTGCAGCATGAAGTGTGATGGGACCACAAGGGTCACAGCAATGTTAGCTCTACTCAGAGTAAGCCCAATGGGTCAATGTATCCAGAACTTAAGCTAAATACAAACAAACCCAAGGTTTTTCCATGATGAAGTAAAATGTCCATTTTACCATAAGGGCAAGCATTTACAAAATGATTTCACCATGCAAAGATGAAAGGGGAAAGTAACTTCATGGTGATTTCCTTACAAGTCAAAACTGCCAAAGGAAAGTATCTATGGTCATGACCACACCTTGCTTTTAAAGTACATTTAATACACAAATCAACGCGCATGGCTTTTCCAAAATAATTATGAGATTTGTTAAGGGTGCTGGGAATTGCAGTGTTGTGAGCTCCTAAGATTCTTTGGGTGATGCCAGGCACTTTAAATGTAGGATGTGACTGTGACCTATGAGTATACAAGTGTGTTTAAGGTTTGAAAGGCACTGCACCCTTATTTGGGAAGGGTTTTCATGTCAAATGCTAATAGAGCAGCACACAAACATTTTCCTGAATAAGTCAATGGTTTCAAAGAATGCATAACCACTGTGATTTCAAAATTAGACTACACAGAAGAACATTCAAAGCATGAGATCCTGCTCTTCAAAGAGCAAACCTAGCACCTTGCAGATCTCAGCTGTCAAGTTCTGCTTAACTTTTCTCTTTATGGCTCCCTCTCTACATTAAAGACTATTTCTCCTGTGTGTGGAATTTGAAGGCTTTTGGTTGTAAATTCAAATCACTAACCTTGCAGTAATAATTACAGAATTAGAATAACAAGAAAGGGAGATCAGCTTTCTAGAGGGTTGGCGTTCAAATTGCAAATCAATACAATATTCAAGCTCAACAAGGCAATTGTCGATGCGTTTTTCAGAAAATATATTCTATAATTAATCAATTGAATAGCTTGAGTACCCCACTGTAAATAAAAAATAAATAAATAAGAGTCCTTAATAAAGAACAATATTCATTCCCGTCAACCTCTTTCAATATTTGATGAGGTAACTTTACCCCCACCTTTTTTTTCAAAAGACATTTTCTTTTATTATGTATCCTAAGACACTTTAACTAAAAACCCAAATCTGAATATTTCAATAAGGTTGTTTTATTATTCAGTAGATTCATGGAAATTTTACTAGGATGACAGAGAAAATTCCACACCATTCTGTCTCCGCTAATACAGGTACATGGCTTCAGCTGGCAATATTACTAGGATTAGCATAGTATGATGAAATATTTAAAGGAATTTTTTTTCTAAAAACCTAATAAATCAAATGACTGCCAAATGTCATTAAAGTGATGGTCTTTGACTTGAATATGCTTTTCATATTCAAATTTGAAAAGAAAGAGATGAAAGCCTGGAAAGGTTACTCAGTTTCAACTAATAACCTCAAGCACTCTACATTCACATGCATAAAAAATGAAATTGCCTCTATTGTCTAATTTTACTTTGGAAACAACTCCTTTCGCCTTCTATTGTACAGATATATCAGGAGTATTTTTAAGTGAAATTCAGAGTCATTCCCCTTCCAAATATTTAACTCGACTGTCAAAACCGGCTCATGCTGAGACGGCCGTCAACAAATGAAGTCCAAATGTTGGAGTTATGGATGTAAAGGAGACCCTTTATAATGTTTGATGGAGAAAATAATCAGTACACTTGTTTTATATTAAGGAAAGAAAGGGCTTGCAACAGGAATGGCCAAGGCATATAAATAAGCAGGCTTCACAGGGCTGGATAGTATGGCCCAACAAAGGAATCTGTATGATAAACATTGAGCATGAGCCTTAGCGTCTTTTCAGAGACATCTGAAAAAGAGGCCTGCACTTCCAGAGTGCTGAAGGATGGTCCTTGAAGATGGGGAGTGAGCAACCTGTGACCTTGCATATGTTGCTGGACTTCTAGCACTCATCAGCCCCAGCCAGCGCTGCAACAGTTATGGATGATGGGAACTGTAGTACAACAACTTCTGCAGGACCACAGATTGCCCATCCCGAGTTAAAGGGAGTACTGAGGTGAGGGCTACTGTTGCAAGGGAGAGATGGTAGCTTAGTGGCAGAGTGCATGCCTTCCCTGCAAAAGGTCTCAGGTTCAATCCCCATGGAAGGCTGGGAAAGAAACACCAACCTGCAAACCTGGAGAGGTACTTCCAGTCAATGCAGGCAATAACGAGCCGGTATCAGATTCCCTGCTGTGCAAACAAAGGACAACATACAGAACCCCTGGGTGGGCCCAAACCTCAATGGGCTGTAGCCAATGTAAGTTCTACTTAAAGGAGGCCCACTGAAATGGGTGGGAATGACTAACTTAGAATTTCAGTGGGTCTACCATGAACAGAACTTGGTTGGGTGCAACTCAATATTGTTACAGTGGTACCTCGGTTTTCGAACGTAATGTGTTCCGGAAGACCGAGTTCTGAAACGTTTGAAAACCGAGGTGCAGACAGTCACAAAAACAAATTGGTTGTAAACTGGATCTTGTACTCGGCAGAATCCACATGGCATGTTTGACTTCCAAGGCGTGTTCGAAAACCAAAGCATTTACTTCCAGGTTTATGGTGTTTGAAAACCGAAATGTTTGTCAATGAAGACATTCAAAAACCAAGGTACCGCTGCCTTTTCAGAATTTGGACTAGTTTAGAAATCATGCTAAACCAAATTAACATTACAAGAAAGTCCGCTGGTGAGACGGTTTCCTCTAGGTCCCTTCTCCTCCATAGCTCATGAGGTAAGGAGAAATGGCATTGTAGGCCCTGCCACCAATAAAGCATGGCGGCTCTTGGCTCTGCCCACCATGCATTAGAGTTGATGCCTGAGGCAGGGAAGTCTTCGCACCAATACAGAGGTATTGGTAGCCTTTTCTTGGCTCCTGAGTGATCTGGGGAAGGCTATGCATATAGCAGATCTACACACCAAGGGCTCCCCATGGATGCCCATGCTAATGTGTGAAGGGTAGTGGAAAACTGTGCATCACCAGGAATAGAGCCAGAGACACAGCCCTTTCCCATATGCTTTACCCCTTCCTGAACTCAGGAAAATGTGGCTTGTTCTAGCTGGATCTGAAAGGATGGTCTGATCTTGCTTTCTTTGACTTAACCACAATTAGAGTAAGCCACCATTTCCCTGAGTTTTGGCTTTAATGGCTAACTGCAGTTTACTTACAACTAGAAATAGAAGCATTCAATTTTCTCACACTCAGAGGAGAAGGGAGGGTGTGAACCCAAAGGCTTGTCATGGCTCATTCTAATAACGCTAAACCATGGTTGAGCGTCATATCTGAATGCAGTAAGCCATTTTCAGCTGAACAGCTTTCAAAGAGGCATACAAAAAACACTGATTTATCATAATTAGAGGGGAATTAAAGTTAAAGCGTTTCAACTTTATACATTTACATACAAACCAAGAAATCGTGCTTTCTTGTGGTTCATGAGCGCATTAAAAAGAAATATTCCTCTGAAGCTCATAATCTTTTTGTCCAACTATAGCCCAGGTGGACCAGGTAGTTATAAAGTCTAAAAATACATACCATATTAGAAAACCCCCAAAACAAAAGCTAGCTTTTTTCTTTTCTTTTCCAGGACCCCCAATTTAACTTAGTGTCTTCTTTGGGTTTTTTTACAACATATGGTGCTCTGCAGAAACACAGCCACCTGGAAAGGCTGCCTTGTGCTCTTTAAAGATTGCCGAATGTCCAAATTAATTAAGAACCCTAAGATCTTAATTTAAGGAAAGTGATTATGACAGTTTTCACTAAACTGCTATTAGTGCAAGAAAAGCACACAAAGACTATCTATAATGAAGGAGAAAAGATGTAAACACACCTAGAGGAAAATGAGACCACCACGGAATAAATTGGTTTTGCTAAGATTTGCCTTGTGGGCACATTTGAAGATAACTTGAGAGCTGACAGCAGTAAAATTTTATTGTGATAATTGAAAGCTATATTATTACTCAAAATGATCAAGTGCAGAGGTGGAGATGAGAGCAAGCAATTGTTAATTTTATTTTATTTCTTTTTTAGACTTCGCCAAAGAAAATGCAAATTTCCAGTTCTGATGTCTATTTCGAGGGTCTGTAACAAGGCTTTTAATCAATGTATTATACATCAAATTGATAATGTTAACTTCTGATTATTCAAATGTATGAAATATTCATAAAGAACCATCCAAAGTTTTACATTTCCCTGATTTTTTCCCTCCCCCTTCCATTAATTATCATGCCTGGAAGCTTTTTTTAGCAAAAGCACCAGTCATCATCTTGACTCAACCTGACAAGCTAGCAAGGCCCAATTACGTTGGCACTCTGTGGCACTTTGATGTAGTGGAAACGAAAAGAGATAGGGGCAAATTGTATAGCACATTATGTTAATGACATGATTTAATCCAGCCACTAAACTTTATGTAGCCTGTTAAAAAAGATGCTAACACTAATTACGCCACTTTGGAAAGGAAAAAGAAGGGGACAAGCATTTCCTACCGACAAAGCGAAGCTCATAAATGTTGTAAATGCAATGAAACAAAATGAAGTAATCTATGATTAATTATACATAACAGACAAGAAAAAGAAGGAGAAAAAGCAAGTGGTATAGTTAAATCCTGGGTGGAAAAAAAATATCTGTTAAGATTCCTTTTATGATCAACATAACTAAGAAATAACCATGGACTGTTTGATTTGCAACCTGCAAAAGGGGAACAGCATAATCTTAAGTGGCTGAAACAATGTGGCTTGCTATTTGGATTCACAGGATAATTAGCAAGGCAATCTCTAAATAAAATCGGAAGTTGTGTTTACAGTGTTGGAACAGCCTTGGGGATATTTATCTCACTGATAAAAATAAGAAGCTGGATCTTGAACAAAGGTTTTAGTTAGGTCCCCCCCCCCCTCCTACAACCAACTAGGCATTTCTGGTGTAATGGCTTTCTTCCATCTAGAGATTTTGATCGTAGCTGTAACTGATATTGCAAACACTTCGGCAAACGGCTATAACAGAAGCAATTTCAAGGGGAGAACCATAGCCCAGTGGCACAGCACATTTCAGCTATGATATCTCTGCTTTAAATGACACACAAGAAAGGCCTCAAGTAGCAGGCCAGGAACCTCAAAGATCTGCTGCTAGTTGAAGTAGACGGTAGAGAGATGCACGCACCAGCACTCAGATTAGTGAATTAGTGGCGGTTCTTAATATACCCTTTAAATCAAGGTTGGATAACATATGACCCTCCAGATGTTGCACAGCCCAACAAGCCCCATCAGCACTGCCACTTATCATGGATGATGGGAGTTGTATTCCAGCAACATCCACAGGGCTATGGGTCTCTAACACCTGCCCTGAACATCAGATAATAATTGTATCCTGTATCCTGAGTATGAGTTCCCATTTGTAGAAAGAACTGCTGGATGGGGGCTATTAGGTAGGAGAAAGTCCCCTCGCCCCTTTTAAGAGTCATCTTCAGCTCAGTGGGATTTCCTTCCAAATTCAGCATACATCAAGCATACATCAAGTCCCACTGAAGTCAAAGGGAGAGGTGAAGCACATATTTAATATTGACTTATTGAAACAAATGAGACTTTGAAGTGGCTGGGTTATCCCCATTAATCTGAAGCAAATCTCCTGAGTTCAAGTGGGACTTAACTTTCACTTAACAGTCCTAGTCCATCAGATGCCTAAATATACAGGAGCTCCAGAGCATGCGAGGACTTCTCTGTTCACAGCAAAGGGAACTGAGCACAAAAGTTTCCCTTAAAACAGGTGGCAGGTCATGCCCAAAAAATTGTCACTAGTTTAGTTTAACAGATGTGGCAGCAATACTCTGTAATGATATCTTGGAATCCCAGTTTGCCCCTGACACTGAAGTGAGCAGGGCAGCCGCTGCTCATGAATCACTTATGGAGAACTGGACTGTGCCCTTGATAATTAAGATTTTTCTCTCCATCTTGGACCAGTTGCTACATTTCGTCTTGGGCAGATGAGTGGAGAAAGATAGGAATAAAAGACCCACGTACCAAGCTCTTTAGAGGCTGCAAGATATTTTAAGTCCTCCTAAATCATTCTGGTTATAATAGAGTGCAACAATACTAGAGATTTGTAGACCCAGCTGCATTCTTGCAGGGCTCATTGGCAATGAGTAATTTTCCTATTTGGCACACATTGTTACAGCTTAAAAGAATTTGATGGCATGGAATATGCAGTTAATCATAATACAGTTCCAGCTATTAAAATAATTTCTCTCTCTCTGTCTGGTTTAGATAGGTGGCAGAATTTCAAAATCCCTGTGAGGGATGATGAATAGACAAGAAGCCAATCAAGCACGAAACATTGTTTAATGTGCCTGGTTACGGGCTAAGATGTTGCACATGCGTTCTTTTCTAAGCTAGTGCCTAAACATTATAATCAGGCTGATATCAATCATTGTAGGCACAACACTAAAAATTCAAGGCCAGATTTTGAAGAAAGACGTTAAGAAGCATGAAATAAGTTAGAAAATTCCCACACTCTTTGTCACATATATGTATACAGACACATACACCCTCCATCAAACATCACCAGTGCCCCTCCCTGTGCCACAAATGGGTATTCTGTTCTCTAATAGTATTCACAAAGAACTAATTAGAAGTTGAACAACCTTTTTGATATTTTAAGTCCAATATCAATGGGTGGGGTGGGGGGTTAAAAAGCCTTTGATAAGGTATAGACAGAAGAATTTAATTACACAAAGAGAGAGACTAACCTGCTTAAGGCTTGTGGACACTGAACTTGGGACAATACAGTCATCACTATCTGTCACTGATTCAACAGCATCAGTTGCCTGTCTATCATCTTGGTCTGTTGTGAAAACAATCAGAATAGAAACAAACAAACAAACAAACAAACAAACAAACAAACAAACACATAGCCAGTATTAAGTCCAGTTGAGATGGTCAAAGAAAACTGTTAAAACACATGGTATAAAAGCAAATGGAAATAGTTCCACAGAGTGGTGTACAATTTCTCTTCCTTGCAGACACAACGTGACACTGGCCAATCAATTATCATTAAATGGTCTGCAGAATCACCCGATTCCTCTTCAGGCCTCGTTTCACTTTGATTTGGCACTTGGAGATATTCAGTGTTACCAATTCATTCATAGTATGAGATTATTTAAAAGAAAAGAAAAGGCCCTGAATATTTTGCATGGCCTCCAAGCCTATTCTGAACAATTCATATCAAGTTTGCTGAGACTTTGCATGCATTCATATGGCTTTAGTTCAGGGGACAATGCTGCTCCCCGTCAGTTCCCAAGGTAAACTGAGATCAAGTTGTCATCCCATATGCCAGGCTTCCCTGTGGTGTGCAGGTTCCAGTTTATTTACCCATAACTTATTTACATTTTCGTATAATCTGCTGGGGACAGCTTCTATCACATCTATGGGTCTCTTTTGCCAAAGGAATGATGATTTATTACTTAACCACCAAAGGAGTTAACAAAGGTGACACTCCAGGGAGGTGTTCACACTGGGGCTATTGCAACCCTGTGAATAGCTTATTGGATGATTATACAAATTAGTGTTTACTTTCATGTGCCAATCCAAGAGCACAAATAAAATTTATTACACAAAACCACTACCCAACTTGAATAAATTGTTCACAAACAATGCATTTCACAGCAGTTACACTGACCATGCAGCCCCTGAGGACTAGTCATTTTTTGTAGGAATGGGATGTTGATCATTATCACCCGTAAACAACTCATGAGTTGTCCACATAATGCAGTTGTATGTGGAAATTTGGGGATACAAGGAAATGGGGCTATTTCACACAGATGTGATTACTGCTTGATTCCCACCCCACCCCCCGCAACAATATTACTGTAAACATCACAATTGACAGCCAAAGTTGTGAACCAACTCCTTTGAACTAATTGTCCCTAAATTGATATGAAAGTTTGTGGTGCTACAACCAAAATGGCCCATTCACACATACAAAGTGACCCCCCCACACTAATACTTCAGGTTATCAAGTGATGGACATGCATGGAATAGCTAGACCATGCTCTCCTTCTATGGTCACTGGTTCAACTGATCATCTATGCAGGCCTCTACTGAACACTGAATCCTGGTCTGAATAGGTCCCATAATGCAAAACAGCTTTGTGGCACATGACAATTTATGCTTCTGGTTGTTACTGGAATTCAGAAACTGCTGTTCTCCCTGCAACGCCGTTCATTTCAATGCCACTTGAATGGAATCTGGGCCTGCAACAGAAGGTCTCTCAGTTCACTTCCTATATAGTGAACATATAACAATAATAGTAATGACCATGACCTGGGATGTTTGCATACTTTGCATTAAGATGCCTCTAGCTCCTTTCATCCAGAGATATGTGATAGGTCATATACTAGCCTCTTATTGTCTGAGACTCCCTCTCTTTGACATTATGAGTGGTTGCTATCTGCAGACAAAAGGACCACACACTTCAAAATAGTCTTCAGAACAGCACCTCTTCTGAAAGAGGAATCTTTCTTCTGAAGAGAGAATATAAAGATATTTTAAAACAGAAGCCAGCGTCCTTTAATATTTCATGAAACTTGGTTGGAAACTCCCTCCCACCTTCTTTCTCAATTATTACAAAGCTGGAAGTTATTCTTTTAGTCTAACAAGCCAACTATTCCAACTTTGCTACAGATGTGAGGGAGAAGAACAATGGCCTCTGCTGAAGTTACTTCAGCAGTCAACTTAGGATGGGGAGAAATTATTTCTGTTTGCATTTTAACTGGAACTACCAAATTCACATTTCCCAGCCTAATACGCAAACGATAACCCAGGGGTTATCAACCTTGTCCCTACCACCCACTAGTGGGCGTTTCAGGAATCTAGGTGGGCAGTAGGGGGTTTTATGACACAAGCTGAATCCTCCTTCCATCGAGCACTGTTGGGCAGTAAGGAAATTTTACCATCAAGAAAGATGCATTAGTGGGCTATAGGTATAAAAAGGTTGACTACCCCTACTATAACCCCACTGTCCTATCAAATTTGCAGTTCCTGGAATTCTGTGATATAGTTCACAAACAAAAATGCGTAATTGTGGGAAAGTAGATACATGGATGCCTGTATTAGTGAAATAGCAAACAAAAATGAAGACTGGGGTAAACAGCTGGAAACAATGTACATGGCAGGCAAAACTGTGCACCGACCTGTGTATATTAGGTGAAATGTGCACAAAATTCATATGAATTTTCATGCAAACTTATATTTTTAAAAAAGTTGCAAACGAAGGGAGAAATGGGATGAACTGAATATTGGAAAAGTGAGAGAAGTGAGAGAAACCAACATTGACAGATCTGGCTACCTCTACTGTCAACATCGTATGTCTAATAGGGAGCGAAGCAGAGGTATGTTGTATAAGCAGAAAATTACCTTCTGGTTCCAGTTCCTCAGTAATTTCGGTTTCATCTCCTGAAGTAGCTGAGCTCTGGTCAGCAAACTGACCTTCAGAGAGCTGAGAAAGATCCTCCTGTTCCCGCTGAAATGTGGCTGTGGGTTTTCCTATTCTTCTGTCCACTTGTGCTTCTGGCATGAGCTGGAGTAAGGATTACAGAAGCCTTCATACACGCTACCTTTAAAGCTATTGTTAGCATTTAATTTTACACGAACACAGTTTTTAAACTTAAAATCTGTTTCTTTAAGGTCTGATTTCCAACCTGCTAAATTTGACAGCTGAGATTTATGCATCTTCTATAAAAGAGGTTTGAAATCTAGGCGGGGTTGGGGGTGGGGAGAGTTCCACTTGCTTGTTGAGTTCTTGATATATTCAAATGCATCCAGCGTAAGCAGCAGGTCAGATGCACGAGAATTTCCCACCCTACACTCTCACGTTAGGAATGTTTTGTGCTGTGAATGCAACTTCCAACTTGGACAGCGGCCCACAGCGGAAGCGCTATGGAGACTGACTCCATGAACTCTAATCCATCTTGGCACTGCACTCTTGGTTCTTTAATATATAACATGACATGTCTTGTAAACCTGTATAAAGCCATTCACTAAAGCATTCAATTTGCAATGCCTAGCTTTCTCTTTTCCCTGTAGAATTTTTGCCATTCATTTCAGAGCAGCTTGTCAAATGACCAATCCAGGGATAGGGAGTAGGAGATAGAATTACTTTCCTGTAACTAAGAACAACCAGTCTAAATTCTTAACCTTCCTTTGAAATGGACAGTCTGTTATCTAAGTGGAATGCACGGAGGTACTATAGTTGCAGCATCCTTGCCTACCCCAGGCTGATAGATCTGCTGAGATCCCACAATCACCCTGCCACAAAGGTGATTTACCTAAAGGGTTTAACTATGCTATTATATTTTTGCTATTAAATACTGCGGACAACCTCACACTATTTGGAAAGGCAGCCAGCATATATTCCCTGTATGCAGAGACATAAAATGTTTTCCAACCATCCTGTTAGGACTACAACTGCCATCATCTTTCACCACTGGCCAAACTGACTGGGGCTCATGGGAATCGGAGTCCAACAGGATCTGAAGAGTTCCCCATCCATGGTATAGTTCTAAGACTAAATTAAAGCCATAATTTCAAATCCAAAATTAAATGTATTGATTGAGCAATCAATTAACGCTTTCAGCACCACATAAATAAAATCTTGAATTAGTGGGTTTTAAATTTCTTGTACCTGTGGAATGTTTGAAACATCGGGCCTTTCATCTTTAGTTTTCTGCTCAGTCTCTTGATCTTCTTTTTCAGGAATGGGACTCTAAGGTTATTAGGAGCCAAATATAGACAGCATTTCTTAAAACCCAATAGTCACTTTTTTAACAGGTAAAATTGGTAGCCACCACAGAGAAGGCCTTTTTGGTAGTGGCACTCTGCTATAGAACAACCTTTCCAGAGAGATTCACCTAGTGCCTTCCTTGTAATCTTTTTAGTACCAGGAAGAGAATTTTATGTTCACTCAGTCTTTTAAAAATAATTAATGCAATCTGGTTCTCACAGTCTTTAAATCTGTGCTTTAGCTTTGGGAGTTGTGGAGAATTTTGTTTTCTTGCTGTATTTATGGTTTTTGTGTATAAATTTCATTTTGTATATAAGTTGTTTTCATACATATTTTTTGTATGCCATCCAGATAATTTTTTGTTATAGGGCAGCATACAAATATTGTTAAAGCTTTAAAAATGAATAAAAATATTCAGCAAATTTCTACTCAGTTTTTAATATTTATATTCAAAGCACCTAACCATTTCAGTTAAACAGACAAACACAGTAAGACATCACTTAGAGCAGGCATCCTCAAACTCGGCTCTCCAGGTGTTTTGGGACTACAATTCCCATCATCCCTGACCACAGATTCTGTTAGCTAGGGATGATGTGAGTTGTAGTCCCAAAACATCTGGAGAGTTACTACTTGATCCTGATAAAACAGACCAACTGTTTATTAGGCAGTCAGTGTCATAGGACATCAACAAACTGGACCTAAAGACAACACAAGTATAATCCTACATGAGAAAAAGCTACTGCAGAGAGAGGGAGAGGGGAGAGAGGTAACCAACCTTTTTGGTGATGGCACTGCATTTCTGGAATTCTATCCCTAAAACCCCAAAATCATCACCCTTTCATCAATAGACAAATAAACGTTTATTTTTCCAAGCATTTTAATGTAGTTTACTATTCTGGCTGTGTGCATGATGCTATTTATAACATTTTTTTTAACTTAATATTTTCTTTTTAAAAAAATACCCTAGAAATTTTGCTATCATTAAAATACTTGGCAAAAGGACTTGAGGAAGCTAGTTTGTTTCTGTCTTGATTATACAGCCCCACTTTTTCCATCCCCTAGTTTTTGGAGATCTCATAGACCTTAAGATCTTATAGTCACTCAGTAGAAAAGGCAGAGCTATTTGAAGAGCTTGTTTTAGGTTGCCTGGAGAAATGGGCTCTATACACAGAGAGAGAAAAAGTTCAGACTCACTGGATTTGGAAGTGTGTGCACCTCCACAAAAGATACTTTCTTGTCTGCTGCAGCTGGGCGCTGTCTTGGCTTAGGCTGTGGCCTCTAAGGAACAAAGAGACTTGAGTCAAAAACTAGCAGTACCAGCAAAGTTCCTGATAACGCAGTTTGGGTTCAAATGCACTGTCTTCCAACCCACCCCCCTGAATTCAGAAGAGTTAAGAAGCCTGGAATATGCAGGTCTGCTTTCTGGTCCAAACTACTGAGCTGGGAAGCACTGCAAACTTCATTCCCCAGGAATCCTAGTTGTAATGGATGCTTCGTTCTCAATGCTCCCCACTCAGTGGATTGGGCCAGTAGTTCTTCAAATGCTGGGAAGCTTCACAACAATCATTCCCCAATAGGGCTGTGTCTCAGTGGCAGAACAATTGCTTTGCATGCAGAAGGCCCCCAAATTCAACCCCTAGCCTCTTCTGACAGGGCTGGGAAAGTTTCCTCGACTGACACCCTGGAGAGCTGCTACTGTAGCAAGATGGACCAGTGAGCTAACTCAGTATAAGACAGATTCCTATATCTCTAATGTTGGGGAGGGGATGTCTTTGGGGATCTTGAGTCTCAATTCCATCACACTAGGAGTGTGACAGTGCCTTCAATTGGAATGGTCTGAGCTTAAAAGAATTAATGCATGCCAAATTGGAACTGAGCCTGAGCCAGAGCAACTGAGATGAGTCCATACTTTGGTAAGCTGAGAGAAGCTTGCTCATCAAAATGTGTTTCAGTAGTGCACGTTTGTCTAGGTTTATTCATTTTTTAAAAAAGACATGGGGCTCCAGTGATGGAAAATTGGGCTGGGTGGGTATCCAACCACCATTTCATTTCATTTGGAGACACATATATACTCTTTACTAAAAAAAAAAAGGAAGACTTAAGCATCATACCATTGGTGCTGACGAGAAAGACGGAGCCAGGATGGGACCTTCCCCTTGGCCCTTCACTGGTTTCTCATTCTGGATGTAATCTGCTAGGTCTGCAGCAACAATCAAACCAGCTGGCTGGAGGTAGGCAAACTTCCATTTTAGTTCAACGCTAATTGTACCAGTGGAGTGGCCTTTATAGTCCGTTAGCTCAAAGGTACCTGAAATTAAGTACAAGAACAAATATAAGAGCTGGTATTCTGAATATTTTGTATGTTGAATAAGCACCATCTTGTGGGGCTGGCCCTGGCCACTGCACCTGCGAACAATGTGTATGCTGCCTTGGGTTCCATGAAGGAAGAATATAAGTGCAAAATAAATACGTAAATTACTGGATAAAAAGGCACAGTCTAACAAAATTATACCAGCAGTAATTGTACAGCAGGGCCTTTGCTATCATAACAGCAATGTACTACACTGGTAAATCAGTTAGCATGGAGGAGAGGAACCAATTTTCACCAAGATCCCACCCATACACGTATGCACTTGGAAGTAAGCCCCATCTTTTTTTTCAGTGGAAATTACTTTCAAGTTAAGTATGACAGAGGCCTTAGGGAACCACACATTTAGAAGTTCTCCTGCATGACCTACATGGGAATGAATGGGACCTGTGTGGGGGCTCTTGAACAACTGTTGTTCATTTCAGAAGAGGTTGGGCAGAGAGAAAGCCAGAGTGATTTTTTGAAAGTTATTTAAAAGATTCAAAAGATTTAAAAGGTACAACAGCTGCAATGTGGACATGACGCTGGTATTAACAGCTAGCAGGGAAGCAATGACCAAGCTGAGCTTGGTATTTCAACAAAATATAACAATTTAAATTTAAATATACCAGCTAGTTTTATAGTTTGGCAAAAGGTTCTTACCAGAGATATATCTGTCGTGTGCTAATGAAATTAAAGGCACATTTGCTTTTCCTAGATAAACCCCATCTTCTGTTTCATTGTCATCAAAAACATACAGATTCAAGGATTCAGATTTTAGGTAGCAATTGAGGTCTGCATTCATTGGCACTGGGAAGCACATATGATCGGCAAACTCCGGGTGGTTGCTGCTAGGAATGATGGCGGTATCGTGATCCGCAAAATCAAAGAACTTGTAGACAACATAAGGATTTGGCTGGAGGTTTCTCTTTCGGCACTGAAGGTTGCTACAACATTTTATTGTAATGTGAAGCTCATTTAAGTTCCCATCTGCTGAAGTGTTGACTTGGGCAGGACTGAGCACTGGCTGTTTTAACAGGAGGGGGGAAAAGCTAATTAGGTGAAGAGAGACTTATAGACATACTGGCAAGCTGAAATGCACACAAAGATCGAACTGGCATTAACTCTGATGTACTGGGCTAGGACTGGGGAGAGGCATGTTCAAAGATCCCTAATCAGCCATGAAGGTTGTGGGCAGATCCAACCACTCGGAGCCTAACCTACCTCACATGATTGTTGTTAGGTTAAAAAGGGGAAGCCATGTACACTGCCTGGAGCTCCTTGGAAGGAGGGCATAATAAAAATGGCACAAACAAATTTGAGACGGTATATTCTAAGAATTAATGAGTGTCGGTCACAGCTTCTACTATGGCACCTTCATTATCTGGTGTGCAGAATAATGTATTCCTCCCAGTCACTTTCTCAAGCTGGAAGCAGGAATCTTCCTGCTGGGACTGATGATGTCATGAAAGCAGCTTATTCAAGAATAAACTAGTCCTGCAAACTCCAGAAGTTGGCAGTCCTTGTTTTAAATGAAGGACATCTATAAAAAGAATCTTGTGCTTGTTCCTTAATGGTTCTGAAGTCCTTTCTCCTCCTTCTTAATCCTGCTACTTCTACTAGGAAAACTGGTTACCCACCATAAACTTTGTTATTCTTTGTTGTAAGAACCTAAGAAGATTCTTGCTGGATCGGGCCAAGGACCCACCTTGTCCTAGTACTCAGCTCTCACAGTGGCCAGCCAGATGCCTATGGGAAGTCCACTAGAAGAACCTGAACACAATAGCATTCTCCCCACTTGTGATTCCTAGCAACTGAAATTTAAAGACATATTGCCTCTGATAATGGAGGCAGAACACGGCCATCATGGCTAGTAGTCATTGATAGCATTATCCTCCATCAATGTGTCTAAACACTGTTATACTTTCTTCCCACAGTCTCATCTCAGTGTCCATGATTTGGGTCTGCTAGCATAGGATGGAGCTATGCTACTGAATCCTCCTATAACCAATGGATGCATGGATTATTGGCTAGGGTGATAAAACTGGAGGATCACCTGGGACATGTGTGAGCAGATCTACCAGTTCACATCTTGGCAAAGCATTTAAGGCAAAACCAGAAATTCAATAGGAACACACCCATATGGAGCAAAGACATATAAACAAAATGCTACAACATGAAGTGAAACAGAATTATGGCCACAACAATAAGGTTAATAAAACAAATCTAGATTCTTGAGCTTGCCTGGTCTTTTAGATTTGTTGTTATGTATCCGAGGGCTTTTGCCCGCTCTTTATACAGCCTGATTGCCTGGTCCATGGGAACTCTTAACCGGACCCAGTATTCCACAGTGCCATAGTTTCGGACACTTCGTCCAACTCCTAAACATAAAACATGTGATGCATCACACAAAGTTAGAGAGTCAAGTGTTCCACCTTTCAGGCTTATGAAGATCTCCTAATTCCATACCTCTCTTATCCAAATGCCCCAACCCACCCTTCATTTTGTGCATACAACGATCCAGAGATCAAGAGAACAATTTATCCAGTATTAATAAAACACATCTCTAAAGCACAGAAAATCATACATTCACAACAAAATCTGTCAGTAACAATAAACTTTGAAAAACTGAGGTGGAGTGTCAAGTAATCTTTGCAGAGGGAGATGTGGCACTGCATTATTTTATTGAATAAGATGTTCAATAAAAGTAGAGAAAGTTGGAATGGACACCAGAACTCCAAACACACTGTCTCAAAATGATCACCATTCTGGCACAGAATAATAAAAACAACGATCTTTTTGATTCAGATCGTGCAGTCAACGAACTCGCTCAATATGGTTTGCGATCCTAATTTCATTCAAAGCTTGATGCTGTTACGATCTGTTGTTCAGTATACAAAGGCAGTTTTTGGATCACCCCTTATCCTTTTGCTCCAGCACTGGAAGCAGGACGTATGTCTTGCTTAACCATGATTTAGAGCACGATGGGGAATCTGTGGCACTTCAGATGTTGCTGGTGTATAACTCCCATTAGCCCTGACCATTGACCACGCTGGCTATAGTGGATAGGAATACAACAACTTGAGGGCCACAGGTCCAACAACCCCAGTTAGAAATTAGTAATGCTGTGTCTGCAAAGGTTATCAGTGTAATAATGGGAGCACACTGTTTTATGTTTCACAGAGAGATTCATGGATGTCCAAGAGACGACATCTCTTTTGGTGCCAAGGTTATAGAAATCCTTATTTGGGAAAGCTGGGTAGGCCCTTTCTTAATGGTGTTTAGACATGAAATGAAAACTGCTCCCCACCACACCTTCTGGGGTGCTATAAGCAAGACCGATTTCTGATTTCTTACTCCTCTGGTCAAAGCAATTGTTTGCAAAGAGCTGCAGCTAAGATTATGAGTTTAAGCCTGCATAGTTCCCTTTAAATCAATATACCAGTAGCAGGCAGAACTCATTTTCGATAGTGAATGTAAAAGTCCAATCCTGATTTACTGGTAATGGGAGTCATGCTTTCAATTAGATAATATTTTTAATGCTTTTTTTTTTAGTGCAGCTGTAGTTGGAAGAAAATCTATCATGACCCATCAATAGCCAATAAATACGTAGACCACAATGGGAATTTGATATTTTTATGGTAATTATTGAAACAAAACTATGCCTGCACCTTTAATGTTCTGACATTAAATATTGATCAATCCATAATTAACAAGCAGAAACATCTGTTTATCTTTTTTAGATGTCTCAATTATACTGCATTTTGTGGTGACCTCAGATCTACCAATATGCATGACAACTGGTCTTGATCTACTAACAAAGGAATTTATTTATAAAGTCCAAAGGTATGGTCTGAAGGCACCTAAAGCCACCACCTTACTAAGCAGGTCTGGGTCTGATCAGTAGTTGGATGAGTAATTGTCTAGGAACCACAAGTACATCACCTTGGACTCCACAGCAGAGGTAAGAGCAGATACAAATGTAAGAAACCATAAAAATACGTACATTTAGCTATCTGATTCAGGCCACCTATAAGCTTATATACGTTGTTGGTGGCTTGAACTGGAATTTCCAGGGCTTACATCAAAATACACAATCCTCACTATGTGTATCCAAGCAGGCATTTGTTTCCACATAATATGTGAAGTGACACTAACTCATGAACTAGTTTTATTGAAATTCACAGAAATGTAACTACACAAGGTTGCAGTTACTGAGTGTGAAGTTTGCAGTTACTGACTGTGAAAAAACAGTCAGATCACAGAATTGAAAAGTGGATGTTGTCCAGAGATGGGGAACTTGACTCCAATTCTCCATCAGCCGCAGACAGCATGACCAATGGTCAGAGATTAAAGGTAAAGGGACCCCTGACCATTAGGTCTAGTCGTGGCTGACGCTGGGTTTGCGGCGCTCATCTCGCTTTATTGGCCGAGGGAGCCGGAGTACAGCTTCCGGGTCACGTGGCCAGCATGACTAAGCCACTTCTGGTGAACCAGAGCAGCACACAGAAACGCCGTTTACCTTCCCACTGGAGCGCTACCTGTTTATCTACTTGCACTTTGACGTGCTTTCGAACTGCTAGGTTGGCAGGAGCAGGGACCGAGCAACGGGAGCTCACTCCGTTGTGGGGATTCGAACCGCCGACCTTCTGATCAGCAAGTCCTAGGCTCTGTGGTTTAACCCACAGTGCCACCCGCGTCCCTATGGGTGCTCAAATCTAGCAACAACTGGAGGGCCACAGGTTCCCCATTCCTGATTCAGAAAATCATATTTCCTACCACACTCTACTTTCTGAGTGTGCGTATTTCTTTCTAATGCATCGTACCTAAAATTGCAAACAAATACACAACTGCAGCTGGTGCAGGCTGGGTCATAAGGATGTATGAGGCACTGCACCACCAGCTGCAGTCTGACCTCAGTCAGCGCCCATCTGCTTGCTTTTTTATTTGCAACTGGGCCAGGGGTGGCACTGCCTGTCAGCTTCCTCCTCCTTAATCTCGGAGCTGCCTTTGTAGAACTCAGCAGGAAGGTAAGAGAACAAAGCTAAAATTGGCTCTGGCTCTGCCTACTTCCTGCTTCCCACCCTGCCAATCCCAATGGGTACCAGCTGCCACTCAATGAAGCTCAACACTGCAACATACATTACCAAGACTCACCAACTAACATGGCTGAGCTGTAGATTCTGCCATTCTTCTCCAATATTTCATGGAATCTCAGCTGGCAGGCTGCTGCTGTCTCAAAGTCCAAGCCATAGGCATGGTGGATCTCAAGTGTGGAAGAGTTTTTCTGTATGTATTGCAAAAAGAAGTCATCCACCCGTATGAGATACTGAGAAGTAAAATTATAGGCTGGGCTAAGGCCACGAACGACTGGAGTTGTCTGTAATTCGAAATCATAGAATGCATAGGTACAGAAAGTCGTGGGCTCCTGATCACCAAAAGACTTGGCAGCTTCTGCAGAAAATATTACTCTGCTGATGTGAATTTCAAACAAGTTTTCTCCTCTTTCTAGGTGAGCAGTTTCATCAAACACATCAACTGGATCATCTGGCATGATTTCTGGTTTGAATTTGTACTGTTTGGTACCATAAGCAATATCCTTCAGCTGGGCTGGAATGCAAACAATAAGAAGTAGATATGACTCTGTTTGTTGGCATTAATGTCCTCTCTGCTGCTTTTGACAATTTCACTGGCTACCTGCCCTGTGATATATGCACATGACAACCAGAATCACTGGTAATATTAAAAATCTGGTCCCACTCTATACACCTATAGGAGCAAATAACGCTAAATTCAGCTGATCTGCAGCAGAATGTAAACTGAACAGCAGTGCACTTTGTCTTGGGATATTTGTACTTTTAATTCCACCTTAACCATAAGTCACATTGTGGACCTGAGTGAGCCATTCTCTCTCAGCTTCGGTCCCCGTGTAATACAATGGGGAAAAGAGCCTCACGGTGTCATTTGTGATGACTGGAAAAAGGAGGGGTCTGCATAGCTAAAGCTGTGCACAAATACAAATGCTAGTGAAACAATCATGATCCCACTCTTAAACAACACATGAGGAAATAAAGGGTTAAGCCCATATACAAAACTTAACTAGCACTGAAATATGCTTGTCTACCTCCTTTATAACTCGAGTCCCCACAAAGACCTATAAGGGTCCCTGCACAAGGATCCTGTAATGCTCTTTCCAAAATCTGCCTGTGTGAAGTTTTTCTTCCTTTCATGTGGTTGGTTTCTTCCAGCTCTGACTGGGCCTCTCCCAGTGAGAACATTCTCCTTTGCCCCATTCATCTTTGACTGGACCCCAGCACTGGATGGTGTCCTCCCTTTTGTTCTGGATGCCAGTCAGAGGAAAGGAGCCCTCAAGAAGAGGAGCACAAGAAGCTGTCTAACACCTGGTCAGGCTATCAAGCTCCAACTAACATCGGCTTAGGCAGAGTTCTTTCAAATCAACTGCGGACTCCTTTTTTGAATTAGAGATGCCAGGGACTTGACCCGGTCAGTCCCAGAGAATATTACTTTTAACCCCCTGCAGATTTCAGCTAACTAATGATGAAGCAAGTGTTCAGGACTGTACCTGGAACCTGATCTCAAATTGACACTTCCCCACTCTCCTAATCTATCAACCAGATACAAATCAGACCCAAGATATTTCCTGCTATTGAAACCAGAGTCCTGACCAGCATACCTTCCAGTTTCCGGATACGTGCAGCCCTAACGTCAAGAAGATGGACATATTGTTCCAGTTTTGCCTCGTAATCCTGCCTCAGAGCCTCCATCTTCTGTGTCACAGATTCCACTTCTGCCTGATGATGTAAAGGAGCGAGTAAAGCACACACACTCTTATTGGGGTAGAAATTGGCCCTTATTCATGTAACGTTAGTGTGGAAGGTTGTATTACAATTAAGTGTTTTAAATTTGTTGTTAGCCACCCTGAGCCTGGTTTTCTGAACCGGGAAGGGTGGGGTATAAATAATTTTTATTTATTTATTATTATTATCATTATGGGGTGTGATGGGACAGGACGTATCTGTTGTTCAGATAATATCTTCCATGGTATTAATTCTCTGGTGGTAGGGGCGAGGGTGGGAAGAGACCAAAAGCAGGCCCCTGGTTTCTTCTCCCAATTCCACTCACTGCAAGGAGATGTGGACTGAGAGACACAGCACTTGAAATTTCACTGACTCTGTGACAATTACTCTAACCAGTTCTCCTCAGAAACACATCCTAAATTCAGTAAGGCTTTCTCAAATGTATGTAGGGTTAGGATTGTGGCCTAGGTCCCCTAATATAGAAAGCTGCCTTATACTGTGTCAGACCCATTGGTTCATCTAGCTCAGTTCTGTCTACACTGACCAACAATGACTCTCCAGGGTATCCCCTAACTCTAGCAGGAATAGAACCTGGGGCCTTCTGCATACAAATCACATGCTCTTCTACTGAGCTCCAAATTAAGGAGGTCCTATTGCCCATGGTAAGGGAGATGGAATTTGGTTGTTCACTCCTCCCCATGGTGCAAAGGGGGAGAGCAATGGGAGGGGAAAACAAGACAAGAAGGCTCAGGAAGGAGAGGAAAAAATACAGCCCCATACAGCCTTAGTCTTATGTTAATTATTTTTCTTTCTTCCCTTTAAAAAACAGCTCCCCCTTTCACTTGGCTACAGTAGATCAATTTGTTGATTTAACAAATTTGAGGTCTTAGGGAGAGTTCCTTCTAGATGCCAAACCTCTCTGCAAAAATCACATGGCAACTTTTGTAGAGGTTTCAATAAAAATACCAAGGCAGTTCACAAAAAAATAAGCAAACAGCAAAATAACAAGAATAGAACCAATTAAAGAAATACAGCTACCTCTAATTAAAATGCACATTAAAACCACATTAAAACACCCCTGATTAAAATGTTTAACAAGTCCATTAAAATAATTTAACAGTTAAAACTACAATCAAAGCAGAAGGTTCAAATAAGATCAAGGAAATGTTTGTGTTCAAGAGCCGGTGGAATGCCAATACTGATGGGGACTTTTGTATTTCAGCAGGTGCAACAGACTGGTTTCAGGGTGGGGGAAATTCTTGGTGTGGTACAACACGTATCTTACAATAAAGAACTCATCGCAATAGCACAGTCTGATAGACTTCAGCTCATTAAGACCTGGTTATCATGCAAAATCACAGATTCATTAATCTTAATATATCAGATTCTACAAAAAGGAAAAGGAAAACGCATTATGACAGAGATACCAGCAGTCAACTGCACAGTGGAGAATTAAATACCTGATAGTCTTTGTTAATTTTATGCTGTACAATTAACATATTGCGGGTCTTTTCAAGTTCTTGAATAGTTTCTGCATGGGTTGCCTGGAGCTCACGCATAGAACGTTCCAAGTCTTTATGGATGTCATCTTCCACTTTCTCCAAGAACATGAGGTCGCTGCTTGCTTGCTGCCTACGAACCTGAGCCACAAAAGTTCACAGCATTATAATTAGCATATATATATATATATTCGAAATTGAAACAGATAGACCTGTCATTTTTGGCGTTAAAATAAATCTATGCTTGGAGACCAAGCTTGTAAATGTTTCAGTTCTGTGGAAAGGAACAAAAGCAACTCAGATCCATTTAATAACTGCCTGTGCAGCCTTTACTCAGAAGTACATTCTAATGAGTTCATTGGGATTAATTTCAACAAGAGCTGGTATAGTAAGTTAAGCTGTAACAGAACTTACTCCCAGATAAGTGGCACAATACTGCAGCCTGAGTACAAAAGCAAGAAAGAAAATATATAAACCAAACCTCTGACCAAACTGCGGGAGGTAGTGGAAGGCAGGAGTGCCTGGCGTGCTCTAGTCCATGGGGTCACGAAGAGTCGGACACGACTAAACGACTAAACAACAATAAACCAAACCAGCTCGGTGTCCTGTGAGTCACGTCAGTAGGAAACAACAAGAGAGTGTCTCGTGTTTTGCACTCCTCTTTTTGCCCCCCGGGCTCTTCTTTCTGCCTCCTGCCCGCCCTATCCCAGCCACCTTCAGCTCCTTCCTTGCTCCTCAGCACTGACTTGCTGGCAATCTTCCTGCCAGCCCACCCTCAACCTGTCTTCCCATTTATTGCTGCCTGGGCTGCTTCCATTTTGCTGTTCTGCTGGGCCTTCAGGGCCTGAGCAGACGAAGCCAATGAAGAGGTGCTGGACGGGCCTCTTCCCTACCCAGGCTCGTCTCCGTTTGGGCCTTTTCCCTTCAGTCCCCCTCTGTCAAATATCTGTGCTACAGATTCAAATACCTGTGCTACAAACTACTTTCATCCTGTTCAATTCCCTGTGACCAACATTGGAAGAGCACTCTCTAATATGCACATTTTTATCAGGGGAAGGTGGGGAGAGAATGCAGGGAAGCTAAAATTATGGGTCTTACAGATGGGATGGGGACCATATGGAACACTGAAAAATAGTACTGAGGAAACTCTGGGGCACTGACACAGGACTGAGTGAGAAGGGCATCTCAAATGAGTACTCAACCTTTGGATTTCTCAGACCCTTTAAAGGGCCTGCTCCAAAAATACACATTTTAATATAAATTTCATTATGCTAAAGGAAGGCATGGGGAAAGAGCACTATTTTCTATGCAAAAGTGCTATTAATCTATAACTGTTCACGGAAACTACAAATGCTACAGGCGCGGGGGTTGGGGAGGGAGAGACCGACTAAAAATTATTTAAGGCAGGAAACCGATCATTTTCTATTCCTTCTTTTCTCTTTCACTTCACTGCAGTTATGCTGCAAACAGAAAAATGACAAAGCAGTGCAAGGAGAAAAATGAAATTTCCCTCTAGTGCTTTTATAAATAAACAACTAGCAGGTTTTCAGCTACAGGGGAGAAAAGAAAATGCTTATGTTTCCAGAGTGTAACATTTTAGCTTTGCACCTGCTTTTATATCATTCGGAATTATTTTTCATATCTTTCAGAATCTGTAAACAAAAAGTTGTTTTGATCAGACCTGTACTGGGGCAATGTGATAACACGAAAAGCAACTGTTTTCACTCTCAGAGAGAGAGAAAGAGAGAGGGAGGGAGAGGCTTTAAAGCAAATCCATGTAGGCTTAAGGTTAATCTACTTCTGATGTTGCAATGAAATATGTACATAACCTTAAAAAGTTCTATGCTGCCATCTTTTCTCTGTCTGTCTCCTGCTTTACGGAAATTGAACAGCAACATACCCATTTCATACAAGCAAGACGCATTAGCTAGCAAAAGCAGCACAAGAAAAGCCTTTCTTGAAACACCAGGTGTTGAGAGAGGATTGGAGAGCTGGGGGTGGGGTGAGGTGGGGGGAAGCGGCGTACGACAGTTCCTGCAAGTTACCTTGATAAGCACGAGGGCCTCGCTGAGTTCGGCCATGTCAATGTCACTCTCCTGAAACAGACACAGTCAATAGGATGGCACTGTACGACGGGAATGAATAATGGAGTGAGACACCGAGAATACACAGTGCATTCGCGCTAAAACATGGCATTTTGCTGGATATCATGAATAAGTAAACTCTTGTCATATCCCTGCAATTCTTTTGCTTTTAAGAAAGGAACATTTGCGTGGTGCATGAAATATAGAAAAGCTTCACCTCCCCCCCCCCCCACTTTCTATCATTTCCTAAAGAAGTTCACCTTGGTGAAAAACTTCATGCGGTTCCTCAAGTCATCCAGCTGTTGCTTCTGCTCTAGATAGCGCAACCGCAGATCATTGTTCTCCTGGGCCAGCTTTTCATTTTGGTCTCCGAAAAGAAAGAAAGGAAGGAAGGAAGGAAGGAAGGAAGGAAGAAAGAAAGAAAGAAAGAAAGAAAGAAAGAAAGAAAGAAAGAAAGAAAGAAAGAAAGAAAATTACAGATTCTGTTTAAACGCAGCAGAACCCTAGAAACGGCCATCATGGTCTTCAAACCTATTTAACTTAAAGCAAATACATTTAAAACAAAGAACCGCCCCTCCCCCTTCTTACCCATTCATCAGAGAGCCAGCAATAAAATTCTACCCATGCAGAGAGCACCCCTACCCTATGGGCCTGTACAAACTAAGGGATTCCATGCACTGGATTTGGAAATCCCTGCTGTGAGTGTACAAGCATGTTTAGGCAACACAATGGGACCCCAGAGAGCACTTCTAATGTGTGCCATGCTGAGGGCAGGCACTGCTTGCCCACAAGCTACATCTCGACTGCCAAATATATATCTGTCATGTGTTCTTACTTTTATTATTACTACGGTAATAATATTAACAGAAAAGGGGCATAGAAATAGAGAGGTAGAGGTATTTTATAAGATACATGGAAAGGAGGTCTCCCAAGATGAGCCACGTGCTTTCAAATGTGTTTACTAAAGTCAGTGTTGATGTATGTCATAGACTGATGTATGTCATAGATTGAGGACAAGTTGATTTCTATTCTGCCTCCCCAGAATGAATATCAATAGAAATGCTCCCACCTTCTATTGACAGGTCAAGTTTGGGTAACTAGGTTCATAATTTGGTGAGGTGGGAAGATTGTGGTAGATTGTTGACTAAGAGAGATAAATGCTTTATTGATCTGCTTATTGATCTCTTACACATTGTATCTTGTAGACTGGATTGTATTCTCTGCTGACATCTCAGCAGCTACATATCACACACACATTCTTTATTACAGTCCAAAGACCCACAAAGCAGCTACATATCTATACCCTGGTTGTTTGTTTTGGTCTTGGCTTATTTTGGGCTGCTGTTTTCCCCTCATGTTAAATGTTCTCAATAATTGTTTTTAGAACAATAAGCAAAAAATGCCTGTCTTTTTAATGACGATTTTATGCATTCAGTCCGAAAACACACACACACACACATACAGAGAGAGAGAGAGGGAGGGAGGGAGGGAGGGAGGGAGGGAGGGAGAACAAACTATATGCTTATAAATACACTGTCAACTCAATCTGCAAACATTCAACTTAAATCATTTCCTTCAGAGTCATCAAGGGATTGTGTACAGCTTAAGCTCTACTCAGAACAGACCAAGTGAAATTAATGGATGCAATGTCCTTTAATTTCAGTGGGTTTACTCTGAACAGGACTATCACTGAATACATATGCATTCTCTAGTCCAGAGGAGAACATAAAACTCATTTGCTTAATCTTTTAGGGTCTTTTATGTTAGGGCACTCATGGCTGAGTGGAGATTTGAACACTGGTCTTCTGGTCCTTGTCCAACCCTCTAACACATACAGCACACTGGATCAGATATATGTAATTATTTGGAAGCATTTTCTGTGGGGAAGACTTGGGCTGTAATGATCTAACTTAAGCAGGAAGAATAAAGAGTACACTGAAGACTCTCCACCCCAACCCCTGAAACTATGATGCAAGCTTTTGAGTTCCTCTCTTTTTCGGGGTTGAGCATTAGGCAAGCAAGCAAGCAAGCAAACAAAGGCTAGAGAAAAAGTTATTTTTGTACATGATAAGACCCTCAGCCTGCAGCTTGTAGTAACAGCCTAAAGATGGAAATAGTCTGTTTCACTCTGTGTGGGACTGTTCTAATGGAACAACATAGCTACTTGTGCCTTTGGTCTAACTTAAACAAGATTCTGTATTGTGCACACGGAGTGTTTGCCTGCTCACATAAAAAGAATGGGGATTTAAGAAAACAAAGATTAAGATAATCTACTGGTAAAACAAACAGCTGTCAAAAGCCGTTTGTGCTAATATCATCATCTGTAATCAATATACACAGGGTGCTGACCCACGCATTCATGTTAAGAAAAAAAGGGGAAAAAAGAATTGGAATAAAGAGGCTCTTAAGCCTGCAATTAATTTAAACATTAAACTGCTTTTAAATGTTCTAACCCAGAGGATCACAAAACCTGAAACTAATCTGCACATTGAACAGGGAGGTGGGGGTGGAGGAAAGCAAGCAAGCAAGGAACCAAAACAGTCCTGCGTTATCTAAACGAACACATGGGCCTTTTCAAAGGGCAGCCTACCAATGGTAAATTGAAGGCCAAAGAAAGAGACAGGAGAAACAAACGGGATTTGCAAAATCAGCTTCTGTGGAGAAACTATCTGCCTCCAAGACCCACACTGCTTATCAACACTCTTCCTGACATCTTTCCCACAGCTCATATGCTGTTCACGTACTGCTTCCATTTTGCCCACAGAGGACAGATTCCTGATCTGGATAGTTTTCTTTGCTTCTTTTAAAGTTTCTAGTCCTTTTCAGACACAAGAAGGAAAATGGTACTATTGTGGCTGAGTCAGAAAACAGATTCAGTCAGAGTGATCCTTAAATCCGTAAGATTTTAAAATAAGGGTGGGTTTTTTTTAGTGTTTATAGATGAGGGTTACAATAGGCCTACCAAAAACTACTTGCCAAGATTGCCAAATCAAATCTTCATGACCCAAGGCAGTATCTCTCTGAGAACATGTCTGTTTCCTCTGCTTTACTGTCACTTACTGCCAACAGTACCATTGCATCATTGCTTAATGGCTGCTGTTCTTTTATACTGTACCAACTCCATGCTTCATTCATTGGCTCTTAGGGGTTATTTGCTCAGCCAATGTTGAAAGCAGAATTCAGGGCAACACTGGCCAATGGCCTGACTCAACTCACCTTAGCGTTTTCCAGATGTTGTTGGACTCCCAACTGCCATCAGTCCCTGCCAGCATGGTCAACAGCCAGGGATGATGGAAGTTCAAGTCCAGCAACATCTGGAAGGCCAGAAGTTCCCCATTTTGCCTTTGGGACTAGCAATGAGTTATGCAAAAAACATGTGTGTTAGCACTCCAACACACTTTTACATTTTAAAATAAACAAAAGCATATTTGTGAGAGGGGAATCTACATACACCACCAGAGGGAGTTGTGCTAGGAAGCTGCTTTATACAGTCAGACCATTGGTCCATCTAAAATATGAATTTTATTGCTGTATATTGTATGAGGGCAAGATATTGTATGAGGGCAGGATATAAATATTTTTATAAACATCTACAATGACTTTCCACTGCAATGGCTTCCCAGGGTTTCAGGCCAGGGGTTTCTCCATGCTCTACATAGAGATGCTGGGAACTGAACTTGAGATCATCTGCATGCAAAGCAGGTGATTGATTGCAGAGCTAAGGCCCATCCCCTACACTGGTGGGAACGCCAAAGGAGAGAGAAGGCAGTGGCAGAAAGAGAAGGGATGACTCCATCCACTGACAGCCCTGTTGACTTGCCTGATGGAACTCATAAGGGGATGCAACCTGTTTGCAGGAAGAGACTCTCAACATGCAAAGCAGATACTCAACAATGAACTGTGGCTCTTTCCCTAAAAGACCAAAGTATGGGAAGCTACAGCATGCAGAAGTTCCTGGGTTCAGTCCGTGGCATCTTTAGGTAAAAATATCAGGGAGCAGGTGATTGGAAAGGCCCTCTCTCTGCCAGAGACCTTGGAGAGCAGCTTCCAGATAGAAGACAAATACTGGGCTAAGGGGGCAAAGCATCCAGAGCCAAGGCGGCTTCTGATGTTCTGTGAAGCTCTCGGCTGAGTAAAAAATGGAAAACTCGCTTGCACACCTTGCAATGTCCTTCAGAGCAATATACCTCGTTCTGCTTTCATTCTGGCCAAGATGTTGTTTTTATCTGTTAAATCCGACTTTAAAGCAGCCTCAAGCTGAGCAATCTGCAGCTTTAGCTGCTGCTCCTTTAACTTCCATTGCTGGTCGTGGGTCACGCCGAAGGCACTGAGGAATTAAAACGGGGGGGGGGGGAAATGGAGAGAGGGAGAGGGAGAGAGAGAGAGAGGGAGGGGGACAAAAAAGAATTATATTAAAGACCAACATATGGCATGTAAGGAACTCAGAAATAGGCTTTAACAGAAAATAATAAAGAGGGGAGTGCGGGGAGAAAGCGATTTTAGTGGCAGAGATCATTGTCATCATGTCTTAGGAATTAAGTAAACACATGCTGGTCTGCTGCTGTTGAAACCGAGGCGCCTCTCTCAGGCTGCGGTCGTGGGACATGAAAGGGTTTGTGGGATGAGCAACGGGGCTGGACTCAATTTAGAGCTCCAGAGCCAGGAGAGTTGGCAGCGGGCGAAGGTTTGTGGGGACTTGGGAAGGAATCCGGAGGCCTGTTCCAGAGGAATCTGCTACTCAAAACCTCAGCAACAGACTCCGAACATGGGCAGCCTTTGCACATTCAAGCCTCTTTTCGTGTACAGCCCTGCAGTGACCCACCTGATCCATTTTAAAGACCTAGTGAGGGGAAAGGGGGGGGAGCGAAGGAAGCCCAGAGGCAGTTGCCTGCCCAAAGAAATGTCGGCTACAGCAGAACAGTGGTTCTCCTATCATGAAACAGCCCCTCTGAAATGTAGTAAAAATCTTTGTACTCTTAAGCCAACTTTATACCCTTAAACCAAAAACTTGCATTGTTAACATGAGTAAGAAACCAGGAACAGAAGATGGCCTTTAGGAGGGAGGGGGAAGGGGGTGTGTGTCCAGAAAACACAAGTGTTTATCAAATGATTCACAGTTCAAAAAACTGCATGCATGGTGCGTACTACTACTTTTTCTTTCACCATATTTTATTGATTTCAGATATAACAGTACTAAGGACAGAATGACATTATTACCCACCCCTCTTCTACTTAACGTTCTTGCATTTAATATGGGGATCTCAAACGACAACAACTGCCCCATACAGGGGTCTCACAATGCTCAAGTTCCAGTAAATGTAGCAGCTATGGTTCAATGTTAACATAATTTTGCAATTTTGGAGGCAGTGGTTCCAGAATCACATGCAGCTCTGAGGAGGGCTTGATTTAGCTTCCTCCAGAACCCTGATGTGTGTGATCGCAGGGGCTTTACAAGTGAAGAGGAGGGAAATATTCAAATGGGCAAAATGTGCATGCCACAAATTCCTTAATTTGTGTGTGTGTGTGTGTGTGTGTGTGTATATATATATATATATTATCCCTAGTTAAACTAGAATTCAGGAGAAATGGAATACAGGGTAGAGGGATCCAATAAAGAAATGGGCTCCGGGAAAATATGCTCGTTCCTTTAAAACATTTTAATAGACTGCATGCTTAAATGCTATGTTATGATTTACTTATATATTGCTTTTTAATTCAAAGGTCCCAAAGCAATGAATAGCATAGTAATACAAATGAAAAACTCAACAAAAGTGCATTCAAAACAATGTAAAATAGTAAAATCACAAAATGAATCCAACTGGAAGCCAATGCATTTCCAGGCCCAATTCAAATTGCTACCTTTAACCTATACCTGAAGGAATTAGCTCTTCCCAAAGAAGACTATGCTGGCCTTAAGATCATCTACAAAGGCACTCCCCAGAGTGCCCTATCTATAGGGAGTGTAGAGGGAGGGCAACAATTGAAGGGGTCTTTTGGGCGACAGTCCCTGTCAATGGAATGCATTCCTTAAGAGAGCTTGCCTGCACCTTCTGTGTTAGGTGAAGACATTTGTTCCCACCCATCCCAGTCTTTTTAGTAATTTTTATCATCTTTATTAGCTTACAGCAGTTAAGTTATTAGGGTTCAAACCAATACCTCATTCTTGTCAATAGTTTTAATGTGGTTCATTGGGATTGCTGCTTTGATTTAAGTATGGAAGTTTTCTTGTATACAGCTTTCTATAATGGAGAGGCAGGTTCCTGAGATTTTTATATGATATGCATTTGTATTTACACATTTTAAATCATACATTTGTTTTGCATATTTTAAGCCACCTAAAGGTTCAGTTGACACAAATTTAAATATATTGCAATAATAAATATAATGCTTATCATCACCATCACCATCACCATTCTTTCATTTTAGGGCTAGTGACAGGAGAGCATTCTCTACCCTTGAGGGCCAACTCCTGCATCTACTGCATCACTGTTGCAGTGTGGAGATTTCAATTACAGTGGTACCTCGGGTTAAGTACTTAATTCATTCCAGAGGTCCGTTCTTAACCTGAAACTGTTCTTAACCTGAAGCACCACTTTAGCTAATGGGGCCTCCTGCTGCTGCCGCGCCGCCAGAGCACAATTTCTTTTCTCATCCTGAAGCAAAGTTCTTAACCCGAGGTAATATTTCTGGGTTAGCGGAGTCTGTAACCTGAAGCATATGTAACCTGAAGCGTATGTAACCCGAGGTACCACTGTACAGGCTGCACTGTTTAAATACAGCTATGTATAGTTTTCACTTGTGAGAAAAGTTTGTGTACATTCAAGTCTCATGGTCATTTGTACATTTTCCAACAACAACCTCAGAATCTGGCTCTGGTTAAACTTAGAGCAATGTAGAATTCCAGTTTCTCCAAATCCGCGTAATGCTGACTTTAAAGGCATACAAAATTGTTCTGAAATTTACTGCTCAGCTATCATCTCCTTCGCAGTTAGGATTGCATTCCACTGGAATCTGCCTGGAATGTCTTTGGAGTTTACTTCACACCGCTGCATTTTGAAGCCATCTGGGTAATGTACAAATGGCTGACTATCCACCACACTGTGCTCCTAGTATGGACGGAGGGTCAGAGGGATACTGGGTCAAGTTCTTATAGTCAATGGAAAGTGGCTTCTGGAATTACCACCTCAACATAATATGACTGGAACCAGCTGCCTGAAAGGATGTCATAATGCTGTAAATGCATGGCATGAATATGCCCTAAATCAGCAAGTCAGACAGCTAAACTGGACATGGCACTTTGAAGCCACAACAGCTTTTCTCTCTGCTCCCCAAGAATTGGATATTATTCTCTCCCCCTTAGAGAAAACGCAATGACAATTGTGTTCTCTTTTGAACAAAAGCACTCCTACAGCTGGAGGGTTCTCCTTCCACCGACTCCATGATCAGGTGTTTCCTCATTAAGCCTCTGCAAATTGACTGTAATTGCTTCAATTTTCTGTTCGGCACCAGAAAATGAATTCAGTGCCCTGTCTCATTTCATGTTCATTAGGTTTAGCCTCCTAATTTTTTATTTATGTGATATTAAGCACTGCTGACAGAATTTACACAGACTATTACCTCAGAGCGTCTTTACATAAATATGAAGTGCAGTCACAGTGCCAGCCTAAGGCGTTTTGGCACCTGAAAAAGTTAGAGTCACGCCCTGTGCTGCTCTTGATTGGGGTCCATTTTTTTAAAAAAAAGGAAATTGAGACATTGAGGCCTAAGCTGGAAGTAAAAGGGGGGGGGGAGGCCTACCAACCCACTGCAATCTGCTTTCGTATCATGACAATGCTGTCTGTGGGCCAGCATAAAGGGGCAGTTGTGCTAATGAGTTAAAGCTGGGAAGTATTGCCAAAACTGACTGCAAAAATGTTTTAAGCTGACTTCTGTTACAAGGCTGCAAAACAACACCCAGCATTATAGAGACCCTATTTTCCTTTGTTAGAAACTCCTGCAGGTTCAACTCTGGCCAGGATCAAAAGAATAGCAAAACTAATTCACTGAGTCCAAGGGATTTTAAAAGATTATTTTGCCTACCACACAACAGAGCAAACTACTTTAGAAACTGGATAGTATTACAAAAGCAGCTTGTGATATGGAAGGGAGTCAGCAGTTAAAACGGGGCAGGCGGGGGACGGGCAGTAGAAAAGATCAACAGGAACAGCACAGGACCTTTTAGGAGAGTGGTCCCAGTCTTGGTTTATGAAGTGCTTTATTAATCACTTTGAGAGGCCATAATTACAATATGCAACTCTATAAATAAATAAATAAATATTCCCATCTATTTATTGCATTTATCTCTCGTCTTTTTCTCTAAGAAGCTAAAGCTGGCGCACATGGTTTTCTACCTCCTCATTTAATCCACACAACAACCCTGTGAGGTAGGTTATGTTGGGAGGCAATGACTGGCCATCCATAGGGTCTCTATCTTGTTAGGATGCAGGTGTGGTTTATTAGGTTTCATTCAGCCCATGATTTTATCAAGGCACTGGTTTTGAACATGTACAGTCTCTCCCAGTTCAGGGAAATAATGTTGGGTATTTTGTTTTATTGTCTAAAATGGCAGGAGAAAACCTCAAAATGGTATCAATCAGCATATAATCACTGCCCCAAATCTTCTAATGGCCACTCCCAGTGGCTTCATATAAATATTAAATAGCACTGGGGACAAAAATCATACTCTGCAGGTTAACCGCCAGGGGTCCACAGATACCGTACAATAGTGCTTCTAACCCTCAACAGTCCAGATGAAATCAAAAGCTGCAGAGAGATCAAGGAAAATAAACAGGGCTGTACTCCCCCACCATCTCTCCTGAATAAGGTCATCCATCAGACCGACTAAGGCCAATTCAGTCCCCAAACCAGGCTTGAACCCAGACTGAAATAGGTCAGTTTTATCCAAAAGTGTTTGCAGCTGAACTGCCACTACTCACGCATTGCTTATTTTAGCCCATACATAAACTGAGAAATGGAATATTAAAAGAGTTCTGTTATCAGTTATAATTTACCTGTTGTATAATTTATCATAGTTTTCTTTTAAAAGGTCCCTCTCTTTTTCCAAATCATTAATTCTATCTTGAAGCTGGAATGAAGACAAACGTTGTAAGTGATGCAATTAAAAAGCAACATTACCGACACTAGTAAAGCTTTCTGAATAGCTGCACGCATGGTTGTGCTTTCTGGCAGTCAGTGGCCGGTAAGCTTTGACATTACCAGTGACTGCCCTGATATCACAAAAGAGCATGGCAGATTGGGATGGTGCAAAAATCAAGATTTGCAAAACGTTTTCATTAACGCAGGACAATTTCTATTTTTGTAAGGTTTTTCTCCTTTTTTAATATCAACCAAACATTAGTGCATTGGGTCGACACATTTCACCTGTTTTATAGGTAGAGATGGCTCACAAGGTGGGGGCAGATCTGCTACGCTGCCTTCTTGGCAGGTGGCTGTTGCTTACCAAGAAGAAGAGGAGTCAAGCGGTGGGAAGGTTGACGTGGTGCAAAAGAACTGATGGAGCCAATCTGGTACTCCTTCTGGTGCATTTGCACCACGGTGCCCTCTTCATCCCAACAGTGACTCACCTGCCGGGAAGCTAGTGTACTGGCTTGGCCCCATCTTGCAAGTTGCTTCTGTCTATAGGTGAAATTTAGATGGTGTTTGCCACCTTTAATGCAATCATCATGTATTAGGATGAATGCAGCACCTTGAAATGGTCCGACTGCAAGCTTGACCTTACATGGGTGTTCAAAGACTGCTCAGAGGCATATAAATACTACTGTAGGTTAACAACAGAGTGTTAAGTGCTATAAATCCACCAGCTGTGCAGTCATAAGCCAAGTAAGACCAGAATGTTTGCATTATTGGGAGTCCTCTCACGACTTGGTCCGGGATACTACGCCCAGTTTAAAGGATTGTGCAAAGACTGTGCTCTTCCCAACCCCCAGCCCCCAAGGATCTCACCTCTTCTAAGCGTCGCTTTGAAAAATTTGTGGCCTGTAACTCACTCTCGAGGTGGAGGCACTTGGAACGTTCTTCTTTAAGTTGCAAATTGAGTTCGTCCCCCTTTGCCATGAGTGCATTGTGGCTTGCTTTAAGATTTTTTTGGTTCTGTGGAGGAGACCAGAGAAGGCAGCTGAAGTTGGGTCTGGGTGAGTAACATTAGGCTGCGGTCACTATTCTTGGATGGATTGAGTCTAAAGGTTTCCTCCAGCAACCTTTAAAGTGTAATCTCAATCCAGTCAACAGGAGATGCTCTTGCCATGTTTTTGACACAATGTCATTAAGTTACACAACAGCAACGAAGAGGGTGGAGGGTGTTCCTCCCTCCTCCAGCACGCTAACCACTCCCAGTTCAGCTGTGATGAGCAGGACCAAGACAGACATCTGTTTAGCAATTAAAGCATTTTGCTGTGGTTCTTGTGGTTTGGACACGCTGACCCAAAACACTACAGTAGCAAGCAAAAATGAACCTGACCACAAATATGTCCATGCAGCTCTTGTCATTTTGCTGCTAACCCACCAGCTGATGTTTCGTTTGCCTTCTTAATTCCTTCCAAGGGAGCTGCATTAAGATTTAATTAAAAGAAATTCTGTGTCTCTTTAAAATTTGATTCTGCACTTCTGTGCGACATCTGAACTATTGAGCTGCACTCAACATTTCAAAAACATGCACCTCTGTTTATTTTGCTTTGGAAACTGTTGCACACACCACAATTTGCAAGGCTTTGATAAGCATTTAAGTCTTCTGAAAATAATTTCACTCTATAACTCCCTTACAAATGTATGCGGTTGCTGTGCTGTGGTGCTTCAGCTTTGTCTGCTATGTCATATTATCATAATGATAAGCAGTGGACAAAAATGATAAGCAGTGGACAAAAAAAATCCAGATTTTCCATCCTAAGTAACAGTAGTATTGCTGGTACAGAGGTCTGCATATGCTGAGTTGTGTCTGCTGAGATATGCCCAAAAGCTGCATGCAAATGTGAGCTGCATCATTAATTCTGGTGGAGAGAGCAGATCTAAGCAGAAGGTATAGGAAGCATCTAAAATGCTACACTGGGATTTGCTGATCAGGATTAGAAATAGAGCAGGCCATGTTTTATGGAGAGAAACCTCCTACCAATTCAATTCCTTGGCATTTCCAGTTTGAAGGCTTGGTGAAGGATATGCTGCAAAGGGTAGGCTTTACTGAAGAAGATGGACAAATAGACCAACTAAGCATCAGGCAGCTCTTAGCACCTTAACATTACGAAAGACCATTCAGCACTTGAAGAACCTGGGAGGTGGAGTGTGATTCTGCACTAATTACAACTGAAATTCAACTAACTTTTAACTACTTTCTTCTGTGCAAACATGTATAGGATTGCAAGGTTAGTATAAATTCCCATTTATTTCTTAGTGTATTATAAACATTCTTAGCTAGCCTTCATTTACTGCTCAATCATCATACCATCTACTAAGAAGTAAGTTGCCCTGAGTTCATGGGAACTTACTTCCTGCTAAGTGTATATAGGTTTGAAGTCTTAAATTTCCAGATCTGTATCATACTTTTGGTGAAGAAAGAAGTACCTCTCTAAAGAAGTTTATTCCGTATATAACCCCACCTGGAGTTCTGGTGCACAAGTTTACAGTTCTAGCTGAAGTCTTTGCCTACCTCCTGAAGCTGAAGAAATCTTTCCTCCATTGCTGCAAACTCATTGCTCTTTTCCACCAATTGTTTGTGGAGCTTGATCATTTCAACATTGTCCCGTATGCTTAACCTACAAAATGGCATGTTCAAAAAGAAAGTAATTGTCAGGTTTATGGTACAATAATAGTCGAGTCACCTTGTTAATTTTGCCTTGGAAAACTTAAAACCCTTCACACCTTCCTAATTCCAAAACACAACTGGGGAGAGGTGTATGTATAACATCTAAAACAATTCCTTTCCTTAAAATTAACATTATAGGTTGTTAAATAAATACACATTTTTACAGTATGAAGATATTTGAACATTACTCATTATCTGGATGTATTGGTTTATGCTTATCAAACTTCGGTGGAGCCTATGGTAAAAGGAGCAGTATTATACTTACAATAGGAAGAGAGAAAAAAACACTTTCTTCCAAAACTTTGGTGTTAGAGAATTACTGTTTAGTGGAGCATTATCCAGGAACGTAACCCCTTTCCAAGTATTTCCAAGGCAAGCGGCTTAGCATTTTACACAGATAATGCCCCGAGATTGGCATTCAAATTAGCTGCAGATGTATCTTTAACAATGACCATCTTGACCGAAATTCTATATGGCTGAGATTCTGTTATATATTTTCCCTGCTGAGATTCAATTGAAAATTCACTATTTAATCTTGTTAAAAGTCATCACGCAGCTAACTACAGATATACTTTCAAAAACCTATCCCTTGAACGGTGCAGGGTGACCTCATTATTATTGTTTTTGCATGTATTTCAACCAAAAAATGTTTTAAAGGAAACCCCTGAATTGATCTTAACTGCTAATGCCAAATAAAGCATGATAAACATCAGAACAGAATCTCACATCTTGAAATACATTGTTTCTCCTCTAATACTTATCTGTTATAGACAGACTGGAAAAATTGTACCAGTGCCATGCTGGAACCAGAAAATAGACTACAAAGCTTACACATCTGTAAACCAGCTGAGAACTTGAAATACTTTTAAAAAAATATTTAATTCTTTTGAAACTCATGGTCCATTGTGTTTTGCCATTACCTAGTCAACTGCCCTTACAGAGAAGATTAAAAAGCTCGCAAACCAGGAATCCGGTTTATTGCACCCTTCATATAAATAGATGTAGCAAGTAGAGGAAACATTTTTGCCTGATGCTAAACACTAAAAACTCTAATGCCATTTCATGTTCTTCTGAATCTTGTTTCTCACATCAAACAAATAGCAGGGATAGCTTCAAAAGAGATTTTACAGGAGTTTCTCTCCCACCCCGCCCTATTTTTGAATAAAAGGAGTTGAGAAGAATGACATTTATGATACATGCAGATCTAAGCCAAATGTCTCCTGACAATTGACATTAACTAGTATGTACCACAGTGCCTAACTCTTTGGTAGTGTTCAGACCTAATGGGGAACCATGGTCTCCCACCAGCAGAACAAAGTACAGCGAGTCTGAGGCTCTCACACTTTCTTTCCTCCTCTCCTTTTCTTTTGCATGCCAGGAGGGAAGAGGTGGAAAGCTTATTCTTTTGACTTTAAACTAACCACAGTTTCCCATTACACCTAAACTCAGGGAACTGTCATTTGTTAGACGATGGTTTGTGAGAAAGTGTCAGAACCATACAGATTCATTTCAGATTCTGGCTTGTTGTCACAAACCAGAGTTTAAGCTAGGGCTCCCCACTTTTTGGCCCCTGAGGAACATTTGAAAATCTAAGAAACAGCAGAAACTTCCATTTTAAAAAAGAAAAAAACTGACATTGCTCAGAACTTCCCACAACTTGAAGCAGACAAACACCTAAATAAAGCACAAACAAATAAAGTAGGGCAGCTCCCAATGACCCAAAACATAGAAAAAGAAAACCAGAGGGTGTTGGAATGGTAGTCCCAAAGGAGTGTACATGAGGGAGCTATGGTGCCCAAGAGCTTTAAATGAACCAAGGTTGCCTAAGTAGCTTCCAATCACATTTTTAAAGGTGCAAAAGAAGAAGGTAAAGGAAATGGGGGAAGACAACGACACAGCCCAGGGCTTGTAGTAGCCCTTTCTTGCAAGCTTTCGTGCTAGCCATCCAAAACCAGAGAAACTAAGAGGTTTTCCTTTTGACTGGATAATATTCCCATCTTGCCTTTCTATGTTTTTGGTCTAAATCATCTTGACCCAAAGCACTGCAGATTAAGTGACCTTAGGGAATGCAAAAATGGAACTGAGTAGAATTAAAATATATTACCGTGAGCACAAGTACCCATGCAAATGATAGAACCTAGGAATGTTGTTAAGAAAACAAGACTCCAGATGGACAATTCATGAGCCATGTTTTGCCAACATGAAAACATCTGTTGTTCTGAACAATCTGGGATGACCCGAGCCATCTACATGCAACCTATATTGTCCGGATTGCTTCTTCTGCACAGCAAGGTCCTGGTGAGATTTCATGCTGGGATGATCCAGGGTTGATTTTTTTTGCTGTGCATGTGTGAGAGGGAGATCTTGCAGCAGTTTACTGTGGCAACAAACAAGCATGGAATATGGGTTCCGAGCTTGCATTTCTAGTGCTATCAGGTCCTGCTGCCAATTTGCTGTAGACACTATACCAGTGCAGGAATTTGTAAAATCATTGTTCCAGTCTTCCCCACCATTGGCAGCATTCACTTCTCATAACCTCCCCACCCCCCACCCATATGGTAAGCAACTTTGCTCATTTGAGCCTTGGAGACATGATGGGAGTCCATTCATTTGCATGCATTTAATTGGGTTTGATTGGCACTGTTAGTTCTGTCATCAAGAAAGCGACCCTAGTATATCAACTGGCCAGTAACAGGTAAAGTAATACCTGATGTCCCCTGTGCAAATGCTTGCAAGAGCACCACAATAAAACCGAGTGCAAGTAAATCAGTTACTTTACTGTCACACGATTGGGTTCAACTTATGAGCTGAGAGCATTTCCATCCCATTTTACCGTTGGCCAGTTGCCTGCTGCTCTTTCAGCTGCAGGAGAGCTTCTTCAAACTCCTCTTCCTTCTTCCGTATTTCGCTTCTGAGCGTTTCCACGGCCTGCGCCAACTCCTCATTGTGCACCCGTTGAGACTCAACCACATTCTCCCTGCAACATTCAAAGCGCTTTGAGTTTGTCAGTTAAAAAGTGGAAGCTTTACGTTTAACATAATGGGAAACTAGAATGAAACACATGTTCTGCCAGGTATATAAATGTTTACAAGAGGTTTACTTCTTACTGGTCCCACTGAAGCCACCCAAAGTTGAGAAGGCTATATGAAACAGGCAAAGAAACTGTGGTATGACAGGCTAGGTTTTTGTTAAGGCAACAAAGCTTTCTAAATTGAAACCCAAAATTTACAGCTCCATCCTTTAGGAATTCTTCCCAGGGCAACTTTTTTCTAAGGCAGTTCTTCATTGTCACAGAGGATTCTGATCTAGGGTGTCACGTTAGTTCACAAGCGCTGGGCCTCACAAATGCAGTGAAGTAAATCCAGTTTATAGTGACTCCACACTGATCTATCAGTAGTGTGAACAAGCCCTTGTTTATTTATTTATTTACCAAACAAACAAACAATCAAAAAACAAAAATAAACCCTCCCAAGTGCTTTAAAAAAATCTAAAATAAAACATTAACATTACTGATACAAAAGAGTATCTAACAATATTCAAAAAGTGATTAAAACCAATAACTACTCGCTGAAAAGAAATAAAACACACATCTGGATAGGCTTGCCAAAACAAAAATGTTTTAAACAGGTGCTGAAAATCGTACAGGGAATGGACTTGCTTGATGTCAATAGGCAGTGAGTGCCAAAGTATAGGTGCTGACACGCAAAAATATCAATTTCTTACAAGTGCAGAATGAGTATTATGTGGCAACTGTAATGTTGCCTGTTCCGCAGACTGAAGCAGTCAAGTAGGCTTATATGGGGTAAAGTGATCCCGCAAGTAAATTAGTCCCAAGCTTTTTAGGGTTTTCTATACCAATAATAACAACCTGAATTTGGCCCAGTAGCAATAGGCAGCCAGTGCATCTCTCTGAGCAGAGGTGCTATATGCTGACAGGGCCTTACTCCCTGCCAGCAACCATGCTGTCGCATTCTGCCCTGACTGCAGCTTCTGGAAACCCAGCCGTGAAGTCACATGAACACCCGTGGTCAAGCTCTCCTAGTCCAGGAAAAACCGCACCTGCTGCACCAGACCCAGCTGATCTTCTTTTAGGGAAGTTTGTCCATCATTACTGATGTTTGCTTTGATAACCCACTTTGACACTTATCAGAAGAAGTGGAGAGTTCTCCAGAACACACTTTGAAGGACAGCCTGCATATATAAATGCTCAAGTCTTGAGAGGTCAGGGGTCTTATTTTCTTGTTCACCATTAGGAAGGATGAGGTTGGTGGCCTCAGGGACAGAGACTTTTCCATAGTGTCCTCTACGAAACAGTGGGTATATCCGGAATCACTGTTCACTACGTCTGTTTGCGGACCACTTCGGCAGCATTGGACATCATAAACAAAGCTTTATGCCTAGTTTTCATCAGGTAAGAATCTGACCCATTGCTTCTTTCAGAGACTTGCATAGTCTACAAAGACTTTCAGAGACTTATAAGACTTATGTTTATTTGGTTCTATGTTTTCTATTTGGTTTCTCATATTGTTCAATGTTCCGTATAGACTATATAAAGAGTTTATATTGATATTGCATTGTTGTACTTGGTCATTGTGTTGCCTTGGATATTACTGATAATTGTTTGCAACACAGAGGTTTAATTGTTTGGTTACTTAGTATGTTTTGTAACTGGTGTTTTTAAAAAGCTCTTGTTAATTGTAACACATTCTGGTTTTGATGTGGTGCTTTATTCTCCTTTGTAAGCTGCCTTGAGAAGACCTTGTCCTTCAAATGGTGGGATGTAAGGATCCCCAATAAATAAAATAAACACTTCGCTAGCTCCCAGTTATGAAAAGCATGAACGCTGCTACACTGTGTCAAAATAATTACAATTGATTGCTAAAACGATCAATTGCGTGTACAAAGTATTTTCGTTTCACTCCATGGCATCTCAAGATGAGTCTCCATGCTGCTTTTCGAATAACATTTATTTTAGTTTGGAAAGACTAACCATGGAAGATCTTTTTTTGGGGGGGGGGGATCTCCATGGGAGCTTCTAAGAGATAATTAGGATATTAAGATCTAAGAGATATTTAATAAATTGTAATGCTTCTGAATATGCATAAATTCACTGTATGACATACTGTCACCCACACATTTTTCATGTAAGTTATATGCTCATTATTGAGATTTCCATCAGACACGGTTATTTTGAACTAGCCTCTTGAGTTGTATTGTAATAAATTCGTGCTTGTCCTGTAGACCTGTACATATTTGAAACAAACTGTGCAACACTGGATATGAAAATGTTTATACTGTGTGCAACTATCAATTCAACAAATAAATATCATAAATATTCAACAAATAAATCCTGTGTATGCCTACTCAATAATTAGCCCTACTGAGTTCAATGAGTTAGGCTGCAAGCAGAACAGTAAGCCTCACTGAATGCAACAGGACTTAGGTAGACATGGTTAGAGTTTTAAGTAGACATGGCTAGAGTTGCACATGGTTACACTCACATAAGTCTGTATAGGACTGGAGGCTTAAGATGTTTACCATGTACCACTGAACAATTTGATAACTATTTGCCTAACCAAATGCAATTCCATAGGATAATGCCTAAACTTTTGCATAGGGAAATAATAATAAGCTAAGCCTGAATTATTCATTTTATGATACATTATTATCTTCGTGCTGCTGTTTAAAGATCTGTATTTATTTAGGATATTTTAAGATCTGTTTAAAATACATTTTTATATTGCAATTTTATTTTTTTTTGCAACTTATATGCAGCTTCGTTAACCCCTACAGAGGTGTATGGATAAAATCCTCCCCTGGTCAGAGGTTCAAGATGTGTTGTGAGTTCAAGTCCTGGCAACTGGAAAATCAGCAGATGTGCAATGTGGGGGGCTGAATGCTTAACATTTACTTAAGCTACAAAGCAGTGGTGGTGGGGGGAACAGTTATTACAAAAATATCAGGGCAGGAAAATGAGCTTTATTATCCCTAGGCAACACATTGCCAAAATATGAGAAGACCAGTGAAAGTCTTATTTCCTAAAATATTCTTAACAGGAGACTTTTTAAAAATCCTTCCTGAGGCAACCACAGATTTGTTCCACGGCATTTCAGGAGGTAGTGTCTTGTTATCTCTCTTTACTGCACTCTCCCCCACACTAAAAAGATTTTGTGAGCTGCCTACAGTTGGTACCTATTAAACTGACTAGCCTATATACGCCCCCAGTTCCTGTGACCATATGTTTTTCTATCAAAGGTGATTGACACAGGTGCTCAAAGCTGAGATCAAACAATATGAGAGCTTATTAACTTCAAATGCTGTGAAACTGGGTGTGTGTGGCATTTTCTTTTTTAACAGTCCGTTCTTTTTTCTTTTAAAAACCACCCTATTTTTGTTGTTGTTTATTTCATGAAAGTTTGACTATCCAAGGTACGCTGCTACAAGATTCTTCTGCCCAAAAGCATTAGTATTCATGAGTCATCTCAGGAATGAATCAACTCCTTGCGTATCTATAGCCAGTATCCCTCGGATAAAGAAAAGGAGCCCACCCCTGCCTGAAAGGAATGCCCAGTGTAAATGAACAGGGCGTATGCAGTCCAGTTTTAATTTCCTTTAGGCTGTCAGTTAACTGATGACACCAAGCAAATAGTTGACATCAGAAAATAAAGAAATATAGAAAAGTCATACAAGTTTCTTATCTCTGCTCTTGCTTCCTCAAGTAAGTTGTGTCCATACTTGGGGGGCAACCCTTGTGGAGATTTCAAAGGTCGGATTTCTACATCCTGCATTCTCATTCCTAAAAGAAGAAGGGAGTGGGTGGAATGAGAAAAATCAGAGAAGTATGTTTACTGAACAGTAAGTGACTAAAAGGAGAAAAAAAATAAGCAGTAATCACACATACTGAGCATTATCCTACTATATTTGTAACAGCCTTGAATTTAAGCTAGGGAAAGCCAACACAATGATCTCCAGAAGTTGTTAGACTACAATTCCCATCATTCCTCACTGATGACCAAGCCGGCAAGTGTCGATGGGAAATGGAGTCCAACAACATTTGGAGGACCATAGCTTTGCTACCCCTGTTTTATGGAGAAGGCCCAGAAACCAGTGACTTCATTTGCGGTTGCAATATATCTGGTCTGACCATTCTTCCATCTAGACAAAATTGCCAGTTGAATGGCAGCAGCTCTACACGGCATCACACAAAAGTATTTTTCCAGCCCTGCCCCTCCATATCCTTTCTAGCTTGAGATGCCAAAGAATCAAAGGCAAATCTGTGACCTTCTGCATGCAGAGCTCTATTGCTGGACTATGGCTCCCCTTTGAAGCTGAACTAAGTCAGGCCATTGGTCTCTCTAGCCTAGTATTTTCCTCTCTGACCATCAGTAGCAATTAACCAAGGCATCAGGAATGGACCTTTTCAAGCCCAGCTTTCATTTATGCCAGGGACTGGACCCAAGACCTTCCACATACAGAGCAACTGCTATACTGCTAATGGGTATTTAGATGTCAACATGTATTTTAATTTGAAGGCTGTACTCAACTAAGTACTAACCAGATGAGACCCACTGAAATTGATGGACCTAAATTAGTCAAGTCCATTCATTTCAGCACAACAATTTTAATATGGACCTTTTTAAGATTTGACTTCATTCATATTTTGGTTTTTTAAAACTTGTTTTTAACCCTTTTATTGACAGTTTTAATGCATATGTTATAGCCTTTGTAAACTGCTTCAAGGTTTTATTTACAATTAAGTGGCATATATGCTGTGTTAAATAAATAAATAGGCTTATTAAAAATGGTGGCATGGATCCAAAGGCCAGTGAGAATCATTCACAGCATACCCACTAGAGCTTTGGAGCTGTTTCCTCTAAAATGACAACCTTGCAATGTTACTTGACAATCCTCTTTTGAAGTTGAGGGGTGTTCCACAAACATTATGGCAATATGGCATGGAGGGCAGCTGCTATTCAAAGGAGAAAAAGTAAAACAAAACCCAGTGTGTACACTCATGCCTTTGGCAGCAAGTAGCTTTTTGGATCCTGGCCAGCTTGTCTAAATTCTAAACATAACAGCATACATTCCTCATTACAGTTAGAAGTCACTGCTGTTTTAGGCCACAGTTTTAGCAGGGAACAGATTCTGAAGGGCTTGTAGGAAAATGGGGTTACTACATTTGATTGCAACCAAGTTCTGGAAGCTCATGGAGATTTTAATTCGCATTAAAGCAGTTGTATTAGCCTATCCAGTGCTTGACTGTGATGTTCGAATGCTATGTTTCCTCCATTTACAAATACTTGGCATGCATTGGGCAAAGGCTTCGTTACTGCTCCAAACAGGGAGGAAAAGGAATTAAATTCAAAAGATGGGAGACGGCAAACAGTCTGCCCAATGCATCCCAAGGGGATAGAACTCATGTGATAAAAATAATAAGAAATTTCCTAGTACATGGAAGCAGGGATATAGCGGCAAACCTGGCTGTAACTATTAGGCACTGCTATCTATAACTGTGTGCCAAAAATAAATAAATATCAGAGCAACAAAGTAAATTATGCAAATGAATTGCATTAAGGGTGATAGCTAAGATAATTTTAATTTGCTTTCAAGGGTCCAGCTTTTACAAGAACCTACTTTTATTTATTTCATGGGCTGATAGATGGAAAGGAGGTAAATATATATGGTGGCATCCGATGCAAGTCCTATTCAGAGCAGACCCACCAAAGTTAATGGAAACAACTAACATAGGATAATTAATTTCAGTGGGACTACCCTGAATAAACTTTGTTGGATAAAACCCATAAAGATTTTGAGGATTTTAGGAGCAGCTGCAAATAAGTGTGCTGAAGCCAACTCCACCTTAAAATTGAGCACTTTATGTTTGGATACTATTTGACCTGTGAAATTTCAAGCTTTTATTCTCAAGGATGGAGAATCTGTGGCCCTCCAGATATTGCTGGGCACCAATTCTCATCAGCTCCAGCCAGTGTTGTCCCTCTGTGGACTGAAATATTTAAAAGACAAAAGCTAACAAACACAAACCCTTTTGATTCAGGGCTTGCTCCAATTAATCATGGCCAAGGTTTAATGTTACAAAGCATAGATGCCAAGGACCATCTTTAAGTTGACATTCCTAATCTTTCCCACACAACAGAGTATTCACAGAGTATTCCTCTTTTAAGAGGATGCCTGCTATGATAAATGAGTGTGCTGTCTGGAAACAAGCCATGTCTTCTGATTCAGAAGTTTTTATTCTAGCCACATGCTGACTTATGTAAATTCACTCAATTGGTTAATCAACTATGGAATGCTCTCCCCAGGGGGAAACACCTGGTGCCACCACTGGCTGCTTTTAGGCGCCAGGCAAAAACATTCATTTTCAGCCAAGCTTTTGAATGAACTCATCTGTTCATTTATCTACTTATTACATTTATACACCACTTTTTCCTCCATAGAGCTCAAAGCGGTATACATGGTTCTCTGTTGCCCATTTTATTCCCACAACAGTCAGCCATTAAGCTTCCTGACTGAGTGGGTATCCAAACCCTGGTCTTCCAGGCATAGTCTGATACTTGTCCTCTCTTAGTGGGTGAGATCTGTTAGGCTTCTTTTTATGTCTATCAATGTTTTTAGCTTTTATTTTGTTCTGGCGTTATACTGATTTAATTTTTTTGCATTGTATCAAAAGTCACTTTGTTTTTTAAATTTATATACTGCCCTTCATCTGAAGATCACTGGGCGGTTTACAGTATAAAACCACAAAAATACACCACATAATAATGAACAAAACAATACCGTCCAGCTTAAAAGGCCATAGATGGTATAATTAGCCAAAGGCCTGGGAGAAGAGGAATGTTTTCGCCTGGTGCCTAAAGATATGTAATGAAGGAGCCAGGTGAGCCTTCCTGGGGAGAGCATTGTATGAACAGGGAGCCACCACAGAATAGGCCTGTTCTTGTGTTGCCACCTTCTAGATCTCATAGTCACATGAAGAAGGGCCTCAGAAGATGGCAGTATCAGGCAGATGACAGTCCTCCCTCTGTCTTATCTCACCTGCTTCAACTGGCTTCTGGGACAGATGTTCCTTTGCCCAAGGGTCTGATCAGCACTGTTTCTCAAATAATTTGAACGTGTCAGGGTTTAAAAGGGGACAGCTTGCTCATGTACCTTTCTTTGCGCGCTCCTGGACGCCAACACCCTCCGCCGCTTTTTTGAGACCTGTGTTAATGCGCGCCTGGACATAACTGTAGGGCGTGTGCCGCGGGCCGTGAAGCTGGAGCTGCTGCTTGGTTGAAATGAGCCTGTTGCGGACAGCTTCGTTTTGCTTCTCCAGTTCCCGAACTTTCTCCTGCAGCTGCTCAATCACTTCCTCCATCTCCACATCCTGACCCAGCCGCTTGGGGCCGCCACCGACCTGCTCAGCTTTTTTCTTGTCGTTAACAAGTCGAATTAACTTGGTGGCCATTCTGGGGGGGGGGGAGTGTGGGGAGAGAGAGAGAGAGAGAGAGAGAATACAACTTATATAAGATGAAAAAGGTGGTGGTGGCGGCGGGGGGAATTAAGCATAAAAAACATTCTGTTGAAAGGAACATAATCACTGTGAAGACTTCAGTGCAGAACCTGAATAATAAATTTCAGGTTTTGATATAACTATTACTGCCTGTGAAGAACTCTTTGAAGATAATTGAAACCACTGGATAGCAATCTGCTTTATAGCACTGACAAATAACAGTTTCCTAAGGCTTATCATTTAAAGTTTAGTAAAAGGGAGGGACGCATATTTACTCCATATGCTGCTCAAATTTGGAACGCATGACCTTCCTGAGGAACTCTGCATGCTGTTAAGTATAGTTACAGATTGGGGATGTGGTGGGGCCACGTATAAAAGCTTCAGTCCCATATGATATTAAGCTATCCAACGCATGCTTACAATATGTAACACATTCCATTGATGTAGTGCTTCCAGTTTGAGTGCAAAAGTGGAGGACCGCCCCCCCCCCCCGAATTTCAGTTCTAAAAACAAGTAGGTGGGCAGGCTCAAAGGCAGGCCTTTAATAGCTCATGTCGCCTTGCTACATCTTACGCTTAGCAAATAATACCAGCGTGCTTAAGAGAGGTTTAACAGTTAGCCGTGGGATATAATTGGATGCAGGAGGTATGGTTTTCATCTAGCTTTAAAAGGATACAAATTTTGCTTTTGGCATCTCAAGAGTTGTACCTTTGATTTCTCTTAGTTTTGATAAACATGGGGAAGCCAGAACAAAAGACAGAGAGGGCACATGGGGGTGATGTAACATACAAGAGCAGAAAACACTTCCAGCAATGAATGGGGTTGCAGAGGGTTGGCGTGGGGTGGGGTGGGGGTGGGGGTGGGGTGGCGTTGGGGGGGGGGCTTCGGGGAAGGACTTGGCATACAAAGAAAGAAAAGGTGGCTTTGATGGAAGAGAGAAGTTCAAGACTTTACAAAATTGGTCGCACATCTTCAAGAGCCGTATCTACTTTATAGGGAGGCTTTTTTTCATTTTAAGAGATCCAGACGGGAGACTGAAAATAGAGACGCACTTCATTTGTTTGAAATGCTTTCCTTTATTTCAGTACAGTATACTGACAATCTTCTTATTTGAAAGAACAAACGTATACATGCGGAGGAAGTTAATAGCTTTGAGATGTCACAGAATAACTTACTCGCCTGTAAACTATTATCTAAAGCAGCCTTGTAAAATAGCCCCCAAAAGTTATTAGCTTGTGTTTTGTTTGGTTCTTTCCTCATCATCTACTTTTTACTCATGGAGGGGCTGGTTACAAGGTGGATGGAATGCTCTGTTCTGCCTAGGCTAGATCCTCTTAGGAGTAAAAAGCAGGGGAGTGAATCAGTGCGGCCTGCTTCCTCCAGCAGCCTGCCTGGTGTCTATTCCAAGTGAACAGCAAGGTGGTTAACCTCCTGTGCACCCAGCACAGAACTGTAGTGGACTGGCAGTGGAAGGCTGACGCCACAGCTGCCTACTCACTCAATTTCGATGTTGTATATTCAGTATGGGGCTTTGTCTCCTGCACGCCCAGCCCAGCGAGCTGGCAGCAAAGGCAGGGATTGTGCCACTTCTCCTCACCATATCTCCACACTAGACACCCTGGAGATTTGCCAGCAGTTTGTTTAGCATAGAAAGACAACAGGTTGGTGACGGAGGAAAGTAATACTCCTTCTCTCTGCAGCCAGCCCTCTTGGTTCTTATGCTGGATGCTTAGGAGTGACCTTGAGCTACTGTACTGCAGCAGGTTGATAGAAGAGAGACTGAGTGACCCTTCCTTCCTGTGGAAGCCCACTCATTTCATGGGAGGAAATTCCTAGTAGGTTACAGCAACCAGGAGAGTGGTTAAAATCCAAGGCTGTTCTCAAATGTGTAGCAGAAACAAAGAAAAATCTGTTTACAATGAGAATGAGTATCGAAGCCAATTGTAACAGTGGAGAAAATAGGTTAAAGACCAGTTAAGTTGCAGAAAGGGTGCTGCATCCCACATAAATGGCTGAATTTCAGTGTGTGTGTGTGTGTGTATAAAAAATAGTTATTATATGAACCACTTACAAATTTTCTTAGTATTGAGGAGTGTATAAATGTATTAAATAATAATAGCTGAAAGTATGTAAACAGCTTACCTAACCCAAGCTTATCTTTTACCATTCCACTGAGAGGCAAAGGTCCCCAAACTTTTGCTTTAGAAGAAGAAAAGGAAGTCTGACCTTTTAATCTTATCTTCTTGCTTATGTGCATGTTGCTTAAGTAAGAGGTTCTCCTCGTGCAAGCGAAAGTATCGGTCTTCCAGCTCCTCTCGGCTGATTCGCGAAATCCCATGTCGAGCCTTGACATTTAGGACCACTGATGGCTCTGCAACAGAGAGGATGTCTAAGGGACCATGTGGATTACGCATATTAGAAACTTGCTGAATATGGGCCTTACCACCATTTTCTCAGTTGCTGTTGGAACATAAAATGCTTCATGTTTTCTGTGGAGCCCTGGGTGATTGGAAGATGACTAGAGTATAACTGGCAAAAGACAGTCATTAAAAGATTTGGGGCATGAGGTCATCAGTATAGTGACAACATACAGCTCTATTCCTCAGTTTGAGGAGGAGTCCAGAATGACTGTGCGTGACCTGAATGCAGTAATGGACTAGATGAGGGTCAATAAACTTGCTGAATTCTTTTAAATTGGAGGCCCTGTGGCCAAGGGACACAGGCAATTTCCCTGTTCTCGATGGGGCTGGGCTCTCTCTGAAGGAACAAGTTATGTAGCATGGTGATGCTCCTTGATCTATTGCTGGCACTAGGGGATCAGGTCACCTCAGCGGCAAGGGGCACCTATGATCATCTTTGGCTGGTATGCCAGCTACAACTGTTCTTGGACAGGGATGACTTGGCCACAATGAACCATGCATGCATTGGTAACCACAGAGACAAGACTATTGTAATGTACTCTATGTGGGGATGCATTTAAGGCTGGTCCTGAATCTGGAGCAAGACCTGCTCACTGTGCCATAGCCTTCTGAAGTCCATCACATGGCAATGCATCAACAGGCCTATTCTGTGATAGCACCTATTCTACAGAACAGTCTCTATTACAAGTTTTGATTGTGGTGAATGCCCTTAATAACAAATGAACACAAAATGGTATAAAATGATTTCTCTTTATAGTATATTTGCACTAGACTGTCGCCATAATATTTAGCGAGGTTCTAAAGGTAGGGACTGAAGAACATCAGCCAAAATTAGTGAGAGTGTCTGCCAGTTCCCTGGTCCACTTCACCTGCCTTGCTGACCTGTTGCTGGCTGCTCTTTACCCAGTGGGGGAGGAAAAGGTGCTCTGCACGTGTTCAGGGGAACTTCTTTTGAATGCAGGGAGCCATTCCTAATTCAGTCACCAGTGTAGAGCAAATCCAGGCAGACCTGGTGTGGGTGGTGGTTGGCAAGTAGAACTCCAGGGAGTGGAAAGAGCCCAGATAGTTATTATTACTACTACTGCTGCTGCTTCTGTGAATACATGTGTTCCAGACTCTATTGCCAGGCTTCCACAACCTGAAGATGTTCTGTATTACAACTAGCAGCCCCAGGCACGGAAGCCTAGGTATGCTCTCCAGGAGTGCTCAGTCCAGACCCTCTTTTCAGTTTCCTTGACCCTCTGGATAATTTTTTCCTTTCAAAGGAGCCAGCTGATTAAAACATGTAATAAGTGGAACAAACCTTGTAGCCCTATGAGATTTAGACCTATGTCTCTCACTGGCAGATCCTCTGATGTTTCGTCAGCTGCAGCAGACATGACTGAGCTGTGGATGACAAAACCCAAAGAAAGATTCTCTCTGTAACATAAATTTGCACAAGCACCGGACACTGTAAATTACGTGAGATTAAATGAGAGTGAAAAGTAATGACAGATTCTGGCAGAACTCTTTTACTTCATCTTCACCACACAGAAACCACAACACCAGGGGCATCATAAAGTTCTATTTAAAAAGTTGTTTGGCATATAATCATATTTGGCAATTTGCAAACAGGGAGAGGGCATTTTCAACTTTACTGCCTATCTCCTTTGCAGTAAGCTCACCTGGCAATTTTTTAAGTGCCAGGCAAACACTTTACACCGTATTCTGTTGCTTTAATTAAACTGCTGCTTATTCACATTTATTCACATTGCTTGCTTTAGGCTTCACACCCACATAAGTTTATCTGAAACATTTATATACTACCTGGAGCCTTTTTAGGTTTTTGTACTGCCAATGTTAGCACAGTAAAAATACAATAATAAAACAAGAGACACAAAGTTTTAAAACAACTAAAACCACAGTTTAAATACCTGAGTGAGATATTTTAGCTGCATGCTATTTTTGTGTGACAACAAGGAGAGTTTAAAAAAAATGCAGCACGGGGTCAGGATATATATCTTGGAACATGTCAAATAAGAAAAATGCTGTAGCTGAGTAGCAGAGCATTTGCCTTGTATGTAGAAGGTCCTAAATTCAATCCCTTGAATCTCCATATATTTATTTTATTTATTAATTGCATTTATATCCCACCTTTCTCTCCAAAGACTTCAAGGTGGTGTACATGGTTCCCCACCTCCTCATTTAATTCCCATGACAACCCTGTGAGGCAAGTTAGGCCGAGAGATTGTGACCAGCCCAAGGTCACCCCGTGAGCTTCATGGCTGAGAATGGATTTGATCCCTGGTCTCCCAGGTCCTAGTCTTACACTCTTACCACTATGCCACATTGATAATAAGAGAACCTTGCCTGAAACCCTCTGGAACTGCTGCCAGTCAGTGTAGATAATATTGAGCTAGATGGACCAATGGATCTATATTCCTATGAAAGTTCTGAACACTCCCTTGTGCCTGGTTTTTTTTTTGGAAAAAAGGTTTTGTTCTCCTGATCGTTTTTGCTCTAATTATGAACTATATGGTGGTAGTGGTCTGGATGTTTATTTTTACTGATGCCTGCTCACTAGAGAAACCTCTCGCTCCCCCACTATTTCACTTTAAGAAACATGCCAGAGTTTGCTCATTTCCTCCTCCCTCCTCACATTTTTTTTCCTTTTGTATCATCTATTTCATTTTGCTGAACAAAAGTTATATACTGCTTAGCTGCAAGAAACACCTAAGCGCTTTACAGAGCTAGGCAAAACTTTTTAAACTGTCTTGTTTTAAATGATTATACGCAAGTCATTCTGGGAGTCTTTTTTTTTTTTTTTTGCTGAAGAGTAGGGTAAAAGAAGCTAAATACAGTAAATAAAAGTTAGCTTTCAGTTCTTTTATTCTCATTCCTTACATTGTTGCATTTTAATCGTATACTACCTTGGGAGGATTCCCCTTCTTTAAAATCATTGTAACATTGTTACATTAAATAGTAACAATGAGCAACAAATACATCCTTCCCTTTTACTGGTAACATTTTATTTTCTTAACTTACAATATACAACATTAGAATGGCTTGACGGTGGGGATGTGGAGGGTAACAAACAATCCAACTTTTCAAATGAGTTAAATAAGAAGTCATACACACACTAATTTATTTCGATTTTAAGACGTGCAGTATCTAATTAAAACATCAAAAGCAAAAACATCATTAAAATGCAAGTCAATTCCTTTTTTAAAAAAATAAAAAGAGGTACCAGTTATCAAATCACCCTATGCAAAAACAAACACCATATCAAATCCCAGCCTAAATATGCATACATTTACATACATTGCAGTTTAAATTTGCATAAAAATCTCCCCTTGCCACCTCAGAGCCAAACCCCCTACAAAACCACCCATTTCCTAGACATACTTCCCCTCCCCTCCCCCGGAGGCCCCAATCCAGCAACTCACAGCTGCCCAGTCCTCCTCCTCCTCCGGTCCGCCTCCGCCCTCTCCGCATCCCTCGTTAGCAACCGCCTCCGTTGCTATCCAGTCTAGAGTCACTTCCGTTCTCGTTCAAGGGAAGGCGGGGAAAGAAAGAAAAGGGGCGGGCTTCCGCGCGGACGCCTTTTCCCAACGCACCCCCCGCAGAGCCTGCCGGGAGTCGTAGTTCTAAGGAGGAGAATTCCCTTGCGAACCTGAAGCAGCTGAGAACTACTGAAGGCGTGCACTTCCTAAATATTCCCCTTCCCCGCTCAGTTTACCGCTAGCGGAAGTTTCCTCGTGCATTGTTGGAGTTGTGGTTCCTCCTGCCAAGCCCAGCCGGCTATTGCTATTTTTTTTGTCCGGAAGGAAGGAGGCTTTTCTTCGCAAGGGCGGGCCTTTTGCATGCGAGGCAAAGTGCGCAGCCCGGGCAGGAGCGCGGCATGAAGCGGAGAGGAGCAGGGGAAAGAGAGAAGGATGTCAAGGTAATTCACAGCTAGCTCTGTGCAGGTGGAAATACTTAACATTGGACAATTGCATCCCCTCTTTTCTCACGGCCAAGCGCTGTTTATCTGCTCATTGCATTTGCATTTGTACATTTATACCCCACACTTTTCCTCCAGGGAGATCGAGGCAGCGCACATGGTACTCTTCTTCCCCCATCCCACCCCTTTTATCCTCACAACAACCCTGTGAGGTAGGTTAGGCTCAAAGTGGCCCGAGGTTAACTGGTGAGTGGCGACTTGAACCCCAGTCTCCTGGATACTAATCTGACAGCCTGACCACCACGCCACACCGGTTCCGAGTTGCTCCCCACTGTAATGTACATCGCACAACGGTACAAGCTTCTGCATAGTTCATTTGGAAAGAAGGCCCACAGATTTAATACATGCTTATTTTTAAGTAAGCCCCACTTGTTTTCAGGTACGGTAAGTGTGCAATGGACCGCACCTTACTCCTTGATCAGCATGTATGTACTGATTTCAATGTGGCTTAACTTTGGGTTCAGGATTGCAACTTTGTAGCCTGAACTTTTAAAATAAATAAATATTTTTTTATTAGTTTTTCAATATTTACTCAATATTACCCCAATTATACAAATACCAATTAATATCAAATTAATTCAAGATTTATGCAATTTATTTAGAGTGGTTTCCCATGCTCCATGATCATCCAGTTCTTATATTACTGCGATTCAGATTCTTATTAACTACGAATTACATTTCAATTGATGTATTAATCTTTTAAATAACAACTGCATTAGTGATTTCTATTCATGTTGTTATATTATGTAACTTTTCATAGGATTTCAAATGGGAGCTCTAATTATTATTATCCTTCACAGCATGTGTCAGTCTAAATATGTTCAGTTATGGATTTCTTGGCCTTTATCTGCTGCCCCATCCTTGAAATTCTTCCACTGTTGCTGCTGTGTATTCCCAGCTGGGGTGGAGTTGTATTCCCAGAGATTCTCGAAAGATGTAGCCTGGTTTTATGTATATTTACTTGGAAATAAGCCTCAAAACTATTGGCACGATTATTTATTCTACTTTTGTTCCATCCTTTGTCCCAAAAGGAGGCCAGGGGAGTATGCAACAAAGTACAGTTGCAATAATCAAAACAAATTAAGCATAATATCATAATAAAATATTGCTAAAACAAATAAATACAGTTGGTTTAGATATACATGCATAGTCTTGCAACCTTGTTGCAACAAATCCTTTGTATTTGTTTGGCTCTTATATTTATATTCTGTTCTTTGTCCATGGTACCTAGGATGTTATACATGGTTCTTGCTCCTGCCCCCCTGTGCTTTTATCTTTGCAATAACTTTTTGAGGTAGGCCGGGGAGTGAGATAGTTACTGGCCCAGGATCACTGGGTGAGCTTCATGGCCAAAAGGGGATTTAAACTTGAGTTTGCCAACTCCTAGTCAGACACTCAGACCTTGATTTTACTCTGCTGTTTACTTGGATATGTCCCACTGATTTAATTGGAATTCATTCCCTATAATAATTCACTTGATTGCAGCCTTACAGTCTCAAGGAGTGATTTCGCTATGGTAGCATAGCGTACCTTCCATAAGCTTTGACTGATGTCCCAGCTGCAATGCTATCTGGACAGGGGTAGCCTAACTTCTGTTGCCTGTGCTCTGCTGAACTCGAGGTTAGATTACCAAGAAACATATGTGGCGCTGCCTCTGAAGACTGTTTGGAAACTTCAGCTGGTGCAGAATTCAGTGGCCAGGCTGCTTACTGGGGCAAGACGGTTTCAGTCTGTGGTGTAATAGCTTTGATGGCCCTTACACACACATGTAGTATCTCTTACAACCTTCAGCCAGCAGCCAGACTTTTTTTTGTTTAGATATGCTGGATAGCTCAATTGGTACAGCATGAGACTCTTAGTCTCACGGTTATAGGTTTGAGCCCCACATTGAGCAAAAAGATTCCTGCATTGCAACTCTACGATTCTATGCCTCAGAATAGTTTGATGACACAGCACACCCTTTGCATGCAGAAAGTTCCAAACCCCATCTAAGCATCTCCTGTTAACAAAACAAACCAAATGAGGAAAAATCTCTGCCCAAGACCCAGAAATAGGCCAGCCTTCCTCTCCAGATGCTGTTGGACTCCAACTCCCATCAGCCCAGTCAGTATGGCCACTAGTCATGGTTGATGGGAGTTGTAGTCCAATATGTTGGGGAAGGCTGGAGTAAACAACCCTCAACTAGGAGATCAAACAGCTTCACATAGCCTTATGTAACCTCCCCGGTCTTCCTTGGGACTCCCTTTCTTCCCTGTCTTTCCAAGCATAAATTTCTCCCGCGTTACTATTTTTCGTCCAGGGAAGTATTTTGCAGAGATGCTCTTGTCAATGGAATTTTTCCGGTGGGAAGGGCCCCGATGGGGCATTATTGGCCTCCAAATGCTATTAATGTGACAGCTTATTGAGAAATGGTGTGTGTTTGATGTAATGCATTACCTATATGTTGGAAGCGGTGCACAGATTCGGGGAGGGGTGCGTGTGAAACATAAGATGGAGAGCGTGGCAAATGTTCTCTGCTTTAAAATTCATCACACCGACGCCGGTTCAAATTGCCCCAGCTGTTAACGCAGGGACCATTACAGTAATGGCCTCTGCAAATGAAGGAGAACCAACACACACACACTTTATTACCAGCGGGGTAATTTTCTCTTCATCTGTAATAGCAGCAGAGCCACGTATTGATCAGCCCATCAAGATACTAATCCTCTGTAAAATTACTTGTTATAACTGAAAATGTGTTAATCCAAATCAGCCTGTGTCCTGACTTTCTACTTGCTATTGAATACAGGCCATTAGATCGTTTATTTTTCATGATTTAAAGCCTTTAAACATTGATAACAGTTGGATCTTCTTTTGCGAGAATGGACACTTAATCTTCACTTATAGCCCAAGGTTGTCTTCTGGTTTTAAACAGAACATCACCCACTTAATTAAAGAGCAGTGTCTGTCTTGGCAGTCCTGAATTATGCTGGTGCTTTAGGTTGCTTCAGATTTATGAAGAGGCTATGTAAACCTGTGTGTTTATATGTTTGTGTGCTGTAAATACTGTAAGGCCAAGATGGTTTAAACACCTGTGGATGCAAGGGTTATCTGGAAGTTCTGAGGATGCAAGTTACTTAACTTAAAATAAATATATTACATGTTTGCCTCACATTTTATCGAATTGTGTCTTGCAAGGCTAATGTTTCTTAGACTAATGCATGAAAATCTACATTAGAGTTAGTATTGCAGTGCAGTATAAGAGCATGAGCCCTTCTGGATAATCTAGTCTAGCATCTCCTACGTTAGCCAGCCAGATGCCTCTGGGAAGTCTGCGAGCAAGACAGGATAGCAAAAGCCGCCTCCTGCTATTGGTTTTCCTGCTGGAAAAGTCACTGAAATAACACATGAATACAGAGTCCAAAGCCCTGATAACACCTTATTGAGCAAACCAAACAAAAACATGGTGTAAACTGAGGGAAAAGGAACAGATTTTTTTTTGTCTTTCTTAGCTTAGACCCTGTGCAGGACAGGGAGACATACAACTACATTAACACAGTAAAGCTGCCTTGGAACTACACAGCCAATCAGAGTACGAGTTACCTCCTCAAGAATCATGCCACTCTGGTTGCTAGGCAACACCTTCCCCCATCCCCCTTTTGGACTTGCTGACCATAGAATTAACCCTTAAGGCACACATGGAATGATCTCTGTTGCTGCCCTTCCAATAGTCCCCTCAAATTGAATTCAGTGTGGCATGTTTCCTCCGCATATGGAGGAGGCCTATAGATTACTGCTTGTGTCATCCATATTGTTAGACACCCTCCATGAATTGGCTTAATGCCTATTTAAAGGCCTCTAAGAAAGTGGCATAATCATGTCTCATGGCAGAGAACTGAATATATTAATTGTGTGAAGAAGTAAGTTTGTATTGTTCAACCTGTTTAATTTTATTTTTTATTCCTTAAAGCAGGGAGGCAGGCTGAATCTTCTTTCAGCCTGAGGGCCACATTGGACAGCCTTCCTGGGACCACATTGGATGGCCCCAAATTCTAGTACTATGAGAGCGGGAGGCAAAACTTCTCCGTATCCACTTTCACCACACCATGTGTAATGTTATGCACCTCTATCATGTTTTTCCCCTTACTCACCTTTTCCTTAACTGAAAAGCCATGGGTCTTCTACCAAAAAGGGTCTTCCTCTTTCTCTCTTTGGTTCATGTCAGGGCACTCAGAGCAAAGTCTCCAATGAGGATCTTAATTGCCATATTTTTTACTCCATAAAACGCACCTAGTTTTTAGAGGAGGAAAACAATATATATATATATATATTCTGAACGAAACAGTGGATGTATGATTTTTGAGGTTCATGCTGTGGCCACAGACATGTGATTTGACAGTGAGTTTGGGGTAGCCCAGTGCAAAAATCCTGAGAATCCATGTGGATCCGTTCTTTGTAACCACATTCTTTGCACCATAGCGGCCCCACAAAACAGTGGGTGTGTGATTTTTTTGGTGTAGGCTGTGGGCATGGACATGCTATGTTATCTGATGGTGAATTTGGGGTGACCCAATGCAAAAATCCTGAGGATCCATGGGCTTTTACCTCCTCTCTCCCAGGCAGCCTCCTTTATCGCTAGCGTCCCTTATCTCCCTCCCGATCGCTTGCCCATCAGTGGCTTTGTTTCAACACCCACTTCCCTCTTTCAAAAAAATTAAAATAAATCATGATCTGCTTTTTGCCCCGGGGCAATTTGGCTCCAGGGACCACGCATTCACTCCATACATTTCCCCTTACTTTTTAGGGAGGAAAAAGTGTGTCTTATGGAGCGAAAAATATATTAAAATTAATTATACTCTCCTTGCGGTTGCTTCTGACCACATTCACACCTTACATGTAAAACGCTGTGATACCACTATATAAACAGTCATTGTCCCCCTCTCACAAGAATTCTAGGAGTGGTAGTTTGTTAAGGGTGCTGATAATTGTTAGGAGCCAGTGTGGTGTAGTGGTTAAGAGCGGTAGTCTCGTAATCTGGGGAACCAGGTTCGCGTCTCCGCTCCTCCACATGCAGCTGCTGGGTGACCTTGGGCTAGTCACACTTCTTTGAAGTCTCTCAGTCCCACTCACCTCACAGAGTGTTTGTTGTGGGGGAGGAAGGGAAAGGAGAATGTTAGCCGCTCTTTCTTTCTTTCTTTCTTTCTTTCTTTCTTTCTTTTTCAGAACTACAGTTCCCAGAATGTTTTAACCATCAGTCCCTCTTCCCAGGGAACTCTCGGAACTGTCACTTAGTGAGGGGGAAAAACGTCTCCTAACAGTTCTCAGCGCCCATTACAAACTAAAGCTCCCAGAATTCTTTGTGGGAAGCCATGACTGTTTGTAGTTGTATCCTAGTGTATTGTGCAAATGCGGCCTTCATGTTCCTATTCCTTTTTTAAAAAAAAATAAATTCCAGAAGTTTTGAAGTAAGGGAAAATGTGCATTGTTTGTAGTTCGGCAGCTTTTCCTCCATTGTGCTACCATTACACACGCTTCTCTACTTCCTCAAAGAATCAATTCTCTTTGAATTTTGCTCAGTTTCATTGTCTCTTTTTATCAGCTCCTCATCCCACCGCTTTTATTTAAGGTGATAAAGTTACTTTACTGCAACTGCGATTGTCACCTCTGCCCTCAGCTAATCAAATAGTTTAGCTGGAGGGAAGCATTTATCTCCCACTTCCATTATTATTATTTTCGTAGCTGTAAAGAGAATATATATATATATATATATATATATATATATATATATATATATATATAATGTCAGGAGAAGGCTGTAACGGTGAAACGAGGTATTGATCTGCTGTATTTGGCAATTTCTTTCTACCTCACCATCGATATCATGTCAGCCTCTGACTGTACTGTGGTTGACCTCACAAATAGCTCTTTATGTTCCCATTGGATTCAAATGATATACTATGCTGAAAACTAAATCAATGAATGATTATAAAGTTTTGAGTATTATTTCATGACCCTGAGGCAACCGGTGCTTCATGAGCTGAATGCTTGAAATGATACCTCGTGTGGTAAAGTAGTTACTGCTGTTTGTGGGGGACGCTGACCCGGTTCTCATGAAGGTGGTTTAACGTGTATGTGAGCATCACCTCACTTGGTAGTCTTCAACCTTTCCAGACTCGGGATATACCTTTAACCCAAAGTGCTTTGGGGGATCCATTTCTTAAGTTTCTACCATATATGTGTATGGTAATTGTGCTACTGTTGTGACCTACCTTTGATCAGGCTGTATTGGGTCCCTACCCACCCGTTGAAGACTGATGCCTTAAAATGTTCCTTTCTATAATCCCTTCACATAGAAAAACACCACAGAGGTGGTTAGGATAGGGAAGTGTCATTCCTAACTGATCTTGTGCTAGATGCTGAGTCCTTGGAGAACAAACCACTAGACGCTCTGTAGCTCAAGGATCTTGCAGCACAGGGTCTCCTGGAACCAAGGCTGAAGATCCCCTTGAGGGACTCCCCCCGGGGGGGGGGAGACCTGCTGAAGAACCCTTGGAGCTGTCAGAAGAGGAGGTGGAGCCACCCCTCAGATCTTGGGGAATGCTGGTGTCGAGGGTCTAGATTAAAGAGTGACAGTGTAGCTTGTGTTTACGGACCTAGAGTTGTCAGTTTGACATTAGTATATTGGAATTGTGGGTACTTGGGGACTGAGATTGCTATTAGCATGTAGGAAAGGCAGATACTTAGGGAATGAGTTCATAATTAGCATGGGTCCTTGGAGAATCAGTTCGGTATACATTGGTACCTCGGGTTACAGACGCTTCAGGTTACAGACTCCACTAGCCCAGAAATAGTACCTCGGGTTAAGAACTTTGCTTCAGGATGAGAACAGAAATTGCAGCTCGGCGGCAACGGGAGGCCCCTTTAGCTAAAGTGGTACCTCAGGTTAAGAACAGTTTCAGGTTAAGAATGGACCTCCAGAACGAATTAAGTTCTTAACCCAAGGTACCACTGTATAGGAAGGATAGGTATTTGGGGATTGGGGTTGCTATCAGCCCACAGGGTAGTATGTAGTATCAGAAATTGAAGAATATCATTGATGCAGGAAAAATATTCATGTATTTATAAGTATTTTTGCCAACATTTGCCTTCTTACTATCTTCCCTCCTTCATCACACATAATCAAGGTTGATGGGCTATTTATTTGAAGTCTCATAAAGGTCTAGCATTTTGTTTGTTGGCTAGAATTTAGTGTTGGGCATACATTGGACTGATACGAAGGATGGAAGGCAGTGATGTTTATATAATAAACAAGATACTTTTCTCCCCTCCCGCAAGTATTTTATATGTTAATGCAAGCAAAGGTAGATGAGTTCACATCACTTAAATGTGAACCACAAGCATGCAGATCCTTGCTTGCAAATGGTTTTAAAATAAGGTTATGCAAAGCAGTGGTGTTTTGTGTTTGATCATCTGCTAGGAATCATCATTCTTCCAAGCTCTGCTTTGGAGGGGAAAAGTAGTTAAATTCAGCTTGTTGATGTAATTTCTAATTGAAATTATTAGGATTTTTTTAAAAAACAACACAGTGCAAAACATTGCTTTGGTTCTGTAATAAATAAGGCCATCTTTTAATCTTCATACATTCACTCACCATGTCAGGGCTCCAACAATATAAGTATTAGCCAGGTTTATGGAAAAAGAGGTTCTTTTTTACTTTTTAACACCCTCATGCTAAAAGCCTTGCATGAAGATACAAACTAAATGCAAGGAAGTAGTTCTTGCATAAGAGGTTTCACATGCAGAAGCAGGTGAATTGTGATGGGACAGGCATGGAGAGTCTGTGGTTCTCCAGATGTTGGTGGATTCCAGCTATCACCAGCCCCAGCCAGCAGTTGGGATTCATAGTTCAAGAACATCTGGGGGCCATAGATTCCCCAGCCCTGCTCTAAGACTTACAGCAGTCTGGTGTAGTCCTTAGAGCGTTGGCCCAATATTGTGAAGATCCAAGTTCAAATCTCCATTCAGCAATGAATTTTCACTGGGTGACTTTGAGTCAGTCACTCTGGCATACCATCTCAGCCTAAACCTGTTGGGAGGATAAAATGGAGTGGAGAAATCATGTATGCCACTCTGAGCTCCTTATAGGATATAAATATCAATCAGTCAATCTATAATGAAATGGTGTGGACACCTGGGTAGGTCATTAGCAGTTGAACTTCTGTTACACCGCTAAGTTTGCCCCTGACTGCTGCAGGCCAGAGTTCAAGTTGATCTCCTTCTCTCTTTGCAAAGAAATGGCACATTAATGGGATTTTTAAAAGAAGTATGCTATTTACTGTGTAGCATTCTTGGAATATTTTACTGGTCAATTGACCAGACTGCTTGAGATAGATTCTTAATGTACAATTGCTGACCAGATGTGTGGCTTGTTTCATGCTTGGATTGTGGCATCAGTGACAACCTCCTCATATAGTTTTCAGGCCCATTAATGACTGGGCTACAATCCTGTTTATCAGAGTGCACGTCCTATTGAACGCAGTGGTTCTTACTTCTGAGTAGGCACACATAGGTTACTACAGTTTACTTCTAATAAGGAACAGCAGCAGGGAAACAACTAAATTCTCCACATTGCGTTTTACGTTTGTTTGGCTGGTCTTTGCCTGTGACGAAATGAGGTCCTCATAATCAGAGTTGCTTGCTGAAAATGTAGATTTATTATTATTATTTTGCTGAGAGCAAAGCAAAAACATTGCGTTTTCTAAAACAGATCAGTTTTTGGAAAGCAAGTTTTCTGTTCCTTCAAACAAAAAAGAGGCTAAAGGTGGAGGGAAAAGCTGCCAGTAGACTCTGTTTAACCGTATACTTTGCATGCATTTGTAATCTGAAATAGGAAAGGAAGGGAAAAAAGCCCACCCTGAGCATAGCCCCACTTGAGCTAGACAGCTTGAATGGCATCCTGTCAGTTGGGCTGTTCATGAATTGGCAGTGGTCTCATTTAGGACCTTCAGATATGTGTCTGCCTGGACAGAATGAGAGCACTTTGCATGTTCTTCCAAAGACAACCACTCCTTGCCGTTTCGCCGCAGGCAACGGAGCATGACAGTTGCCCTTCATTGCTGTCTTCTCTGAGCTTAACCTTTGACCCTCCGCTTAGTCGCCGCGCAACGGTTGGAGCAGGCCGAGATGTTCGTGAATTGACGGGCATCGGCCTGCAACGTGCTTGTCATTATTTGACTGTCAAGAGTAGCTTGCCATTGGGTTCCATCAAGGTTTGAAACCTATGTGCAGCAGCCCATACTACTTAACTTCCAGGGCTGTCAATGGGATGACCAAATGTGCATAGAAAAATAGGCATGTTGAATACATCTTGAGTCATATCATTGGAATATTCCTTTTCTTCTTTATGCATTCCTGGTGCACGTACTTGCTAAATGTATTCGGATGGCTTTCTTGGGGCCATGAGGTTGAATCTGTTGGCAGAGTAGGGCTTTTTTTTTAAAGAAAAAAGAAAAAAGGAAAGGAAAGAAATCTCTGTGTGTATTGGGGGAAAGCAGTGAACTGTTTTCTCTTGTGGTCTTAAGTTTCAAACGGCACACGATTGAGATTTGAGTAGCTCTGCCAGTTAAATTCTCAGCTTCACTTACATATCCTATCAGCTTTCTGGCTGTCGGTATAAGTAGCTAGATACTAGACCAGTGGTGCCTGAGCTTAGCTGTCAAAGTGGAATGTTCATTTTGAAGGACTCAGTAATGTGATCTAAGAAGGAGGGGGGGGGGGAGAAAGAACGCATGTAGGGTCAAGCTTGTGCGATTCCTAAGTCTCTGTGAACACTTTAAAATGGCAGAAGTAGTACTTGCTTCAAGTTTTGGTATCTTTCTTGATTCCCTTTTCCTCCCTTTTTCTTTGTAGGATTCCCCAGTTTTAGAAGCGGAATAAACTGTAGTCAATTAATTTTAAAGTGGTACAGGCAGCTTTTGAAAAGAAGCCCAAGAGTAGATAACGGTGCTTAGCAGGGACTGAAAGTTCAAGGCCTTGATGACAAGCACAGGATAGGCAGGGGAAGAGCAAGGGTTCCTTCAAGTCACCTGGTCCCATGGGTGTAGACAGGATTTGTGTTAAGGGCGGTTGGAGTTATGTTAGGGGGGCAGAACCGACCTATCTTTTACGCAATTTGTCAGTTGGTTTAGTATTTTGATTTATTTACTTGTGGTTAGCTGTTTCCCCTGCCCCCCCCCAGCTCTGCCCATGCTTGGTTCGAAACTGCATATTAAACATTTTTAAAACCCTGCTGATGGCACACATCGCATCGGTGAAAATGCCTGTTATGAGATAGCATCTACTGTGATGCATGGACATACTGTATAAAACCAAGGAGGTGGGTAAATGTACTCAGCTGCAAATGCATTCAGATTGAACTAATTAAAAATAACCTGATTGGCTGAGGTTTATTTCTATTGTATTCCACACTGGTTGGGATGGTATACGTGCTTAGTAGCACCCCTGCCCCCCCCAAACAAAACAAAACTTTGAGATAGGTTAGGCAGAAGAGAAAGAGAGCAACTGCCTCAGGGTCAAATAGTCAGCTTCGTTGCCAAGCTTGTACAGCGGTACCACTGGTTACGAACTTAATTTGTTCCGGAGGTCCATTCTTAAGCCGAAACCATTCTTAACATGAGGTGCGCTTTTGCTAATGGGGCCTCCAGCTGCTGCTGTGCCACCGGTGCACAACTTCTGCTTGCATCCCGGGGCAAAGTTCGAAACTAGGGGAATCTTCTTCCGGGTTAGCGGAGCTCATTACCCAAAGCATTCGTAAGGACGGTACATAACCCGAGGTTCCACTGTATTTGAACTTAGGCCTTCCTTCGCTCCCTGCTGAAGCCCACCACTCTCACCACTGCCACATACAAGGTATGAGGAAGTTGTGACCCCGTAGATGTGGCCTTCCAAATGTTGTTGTAGTCCATTGGCATCAGCCACTATGGCCAGTGGTATACCACTTGGATACTCCCAAGGTGTGAAACAGTTTATTGAGAATATCCTTCTAGTTGTTACTGGCAAAACATTATTCTGTTTAACTGGTTGTGAAACTTAGTACAAATCTGTAGTAGGGGAAAAGTTACATACTAACTGCAGCAGCCTAACATATATTCTTAGGTCCTACAAAAATATTTACCAGCCCAACCATGAGTTGTAAATTTGTTTTGCTCTTTTTTTGAGCTTGAGTTTTATTTATGTTATTTAACAAAATGTATGCACAGATTGCTTGATAGAAGACCTCTAAGTGGTTTACAAAAGAGCCAGATTTTATGGTCTGGTGTAGAATTGGATCAGAGGCCTAGATTTGCGAACTGGCCTTTTCTACAACCCCCCTCCCCAATTTATGATTAATTCCGCAAAGTACCGTATTTTTTGCACCATAACACTCACTTTTTTCCTCCCAGAAAGTAAGGGGAAATGTCTGTGCGTGTTATGGAGGGAATGCCTACGGGTGGCATGCCTATGGATTTTTCCTCCTCTAAAAACTATGTGCGTGTTATGGTCGGGTGCGTGTTATAGAGCGAAAAATACGGTAATCAATAGAAGCATCATCAATAACAATTTATATAAAACCAACTTCAAATCAAATACAGGCAACTCCCCATTTGCATGCGTTCTGTACATGCATGGCCAGTGGCATGTGCGGTGCCTTGGAACGCAACCCCCGTATAAATAGGGAGTTGCCTATAGAGATAACATTATGTAGGTTCTGAGAACTATGCCATTATACTGGTGGTGGAATCAAATTACGGAGTTACAGTTTCTTATTTTCAGTAACTGAGGAAAGATAGTCACCGTGGTTTCCCAGAGTAATCAGACAGATCTCCTGGTCCCCAGAAGCAAGAATAAGCAAAATATAAGTGTGAGCAGTTGTCAGAGGAAGGGTGTGGTCAGAGGGCACAGGATGGAGTCTTCTTGCTTAAGCTAAGCAGGTTCAGATCTATTTAGTGTTTGGATGGGAGACTCCCAGGGAACACTATGTATAAGGGAAAAAGGTGGAATATAATTATCCTAAGTTAAATAAATGAAAAAAGCACCATTAGTTAAATAATAATGGTGGTACACTGTCAGATTCTGAAATAGCGAGTTGTTTTTGGTTCTTTTTTAAACTGTATGTTGTGTGTGTTTTATCCAAACAGTAAAACTGTGCTACACACTATTGATGGTTACTAGAGTCCGCTGTCACCCTCTAGGTTATGACATGTCTCAAGTAAGGACACTCCAGAGATTGTTTGCCCATTCATCAGGCATCTCCCATTCTTCCATTTGCTCCCCTCTTCAAGAAGTAATCAGCAGTGTCCGCCCCTTTATGAGAGGTCAAAGACACATAATACTATGTTGTGCCTCTAGCACCAAACCAAAGGTGATATCTTGAGGGAAGCGGTCTGTTGTCAACTGCACTGTCATTGCACTACAAATGTTGGCATGTTAGAAAGGTCGAGACCTTTGTAGTGCTGATTTCTGAGGGCACAAATCTTTGCCTCTCCATCAGCTTTAATGCGCTTACAGCAAAATATCTGTATTGGGTAAAATGGAAATTAAGACACCTCAGTGGTGCTTGTTTTTAGTTTGGCTTCTTTGCAGCTGGAGATATAAAATGATATAATTGTTCTCTTTGATAGAAGGAGAATGACTGTGATAGAGTAGCTCAAGGCAGATGATACTGTCATCCCCTCGAACCTTTAGTATCAGTGTTCATTTGTGTGTGTGGTATAGGCGGAAATATTTCTGCTTGCTATAGAAACATTTGACATATCTATGATTCTATGATCTGGCTACAGGTAAAAAAAAATTCTCATGGGGTAGACGCAAGAGCACTATAGTCCATGTATTGGTAACATTGAGGCTGGATTACTGCAATGCACTCTGTGTAGGACTGCCCTTGAGCCTGGTTCAGAACCTCCATCTGATGGCAGAATCCTGCAGCCAGATTGCTGATTGGGGTATCTGGATGACACATGGCACCATTGTTAAGGCATTTGCATGGCCTGCCCATCTACTATCAAGCCAGGTTCCATATTTTTGTATTAATTTACAAAGCCCTGAACAGCTTAGGTCCAGGGTACTTCAGGGACTACCTGAACCCTTTTATCCCAACTTGATAGCAAATTCATCCTTGTGAGCATGGATCCTTACATGGCCTTGTAGAATCCCACAATGGGCCAGTGAGAACTGAGCATGCTCAGTAAACACGGAATACCACCTGACTGTTGGAGTGGGGAAACTGGGAAGCTGGGGCAAGCAGAGTGGACTAGAACATCATGAAAGATAGCATGGCTGGCTGGAACCCTAAACCTGATCACTCCATAGTGCAGCACTTCATTGCTGGTCTCGTGAGTCCATTATAATGTTTTATCTCATCCTTTCTCGCTGCTGTTGGAACGGCGTGATCAGATCAGTCACCGTCTGTCTGTCTGTGTTGCCATTCAGTGCTACTGCCCTTCTTTCAAAATGGAGTTGGACAAATCTCATATGGGGTGGTCCACATTAGTTCACCTTCACTTAGGCCATAAGCAAAGTTTTCACGATGACTCAGTGCTGCAGGAGTCACTTCATACTATGGAGAAACTGATGCAGAGTAACGTGGGCATCTCCTCCTATTTGAACTCCCTGAAAGCCCACTTACATGTTTGGAAATCTGGTAGCCTCTGGACAGACAAAAGGAGGTACACACAGCACATAGTTATATACAAGTTGCTAATATCAGAGATGGTGTTGGCTTTGATTAAGGCCCCATCGGCACATTAAAGAACTATGATACCACTTTAACAGTCATGGCTTCCTCCCACAAGAATCATGGGAACTGTAGTGTATTAAGGGTGCTGAGAGATGTTAGGAGAACCCTGAACCCCTCACAAAATTGCAACTCCCAGAATGATTTAACAGTCATTCCCTCTTCCCAGCCAGCCTGAAGTGTGACCATTCTTGTTCAGAGTTCCCTCTTCTGTGTCAGCATGTAATTTCATAGCCTCTGTCCGTTTGGAAACAGCTACATAGGAGCTACCTGCTTCATCAGATAAATGATCGATTCCCATCCAGATGAATTCCCATCCACATCGACTTCTTCTTTCTCACGGCAACTAACCAGCTGCACCCAAGAAGACCACATGCAGGGCATTATAGGAATAGCCCTTTCCAGCAAGTGTGTTGTAGTTGCAGGCATTCAGTGGTACATGAAACTGGACCCTTGTGGGCTTGAACATGATTTGGGCTTGGCCCCTGATACGTCTTTCCCTTCAGATATTCTGAGCTCTTTGAATACCACTGCTTGGAATTTCGCTTTTCTTTCAGATGACTTGCAGTTGACTTTGGGAAATCATTTCACTCTACAGCTCTCTGCTGCCTATTGCTGCTAATGATAATAATAGTAGGTTGTATCCAATGCTAATCCTACTCAGACCAACTGAAATTAATGGACTTGGCTAACTTAGCTTCATGTTTCAGTGGGTCTGCTCTGAGTATAGCTTAGCTGGACACAACTTCCCTAAGCGGTGCAGATTAAATGTTCAAGGTTGTGATCCTGTGCACAATTCTCCAGGAGTAATTCCTGCAGCAATAGTGACATTAACCTTGGAGTAAATGTGTGTGAGATTGGATCACACGGCACTTGAGGTGTTTTGAAGGGAGAAAATGTATATGCCTCTTAAAATAAAACAAAATCAGAATGCCACATCAGTTTCTGTTTTGAGGAAGGCATCGACTGCTCTTTCCCCTGCTTTGGGTCGCACAATGTCTGGAAATGTTAACAAGAAACCTTTTGGAACGTTTGCTGACAGCTGTTGTGGCTTTCTGCCACGGAGCTTGCAAACAGCATATATCACATCTGTAGCTACCGACAATGGAAAGGTCCAGGACATAGGACACGCTGCTAGTTGTAACCTGAAGCAAATATAGTTTAGTCGATGTGGCACAGTTCCATTAATGTAGCAATGCAACAAATTGCAATGATTCCTTTTGTAATTGCAAAGCATTATATGGAATTTGTAAGTGCGGCAAATCGTCTAGTTTGATGGTTTTTTTGTCTTTGTCCTCCCAACAAATGAAGTGAGTAAAACATATAGGCTGGAATTTAATGGGCTGAAATTCAACAGGGGAGCTAATGTATATCGGTGAGGAAAAATTGCAGATTAGCTTTTCTTAAATATATAAAGACTATGATGACAAAGTAGATATATTGTTACAGTTGTCGCCTGGGCTCTTTATTATCACTCAATATGCCTCTTGTAATTTTCTCATTTGCAACTGTAGTTGAGTAATAGACAGAATTACTTCATCCCCTATTTGCTTTGCTTCAGAGGACACGAAAACATTAATGCTTATATTATCATACACTTCATATGCGAGTTTATAATGCAGGGAATGGTAACATTTTATGTAATGTTTAAATTTCCATGGAATGGGATAAATAGAACTGGCACTCGTCTTGTAATGAATTCAGTTTAGCAAGCAGCTGGAGAATGGAAAAGAAGTCTGTTCCAGACCAAGGAAGCATACTGTCCCCATAGTGGTATTGCTGTATATGAATAAATGAAACACATCCAGAATCGCATAGTCAAACAGGCTATCTCCCCTCCCTTTTTCTTATTTGGAAAACAAAGAAGTCTGAGCATCCATTTTATAAACTTAATAAAGCAGGTGTGTTGTAATAACTGTAAGTGGCTATCAAGACGTTGGGTGATTAATGTGCTTCTGAATGTTGAAAGATACATAGACATTAGATCTGCTAAACATTTCAGAATAATGGTTAGCGAATTTTCACATTTTACCTCCCGTGTGGTACAAATCGAGGGATGGTTTTTCAACAGGCAAATAACCCAGTCCAGAAATTTATATGCACTGAGTTGTGAATGCAAAGGCATTTTAAACCATTATTTGGCTCTGGAGATTTTATGTAGCATGAGATCAGGAGTGGCCTTTGGCCTCTCTTGCTTCCCTCTACCTCTGCTAGTGAGCTTGTCAGAAGCATCTGGTATGTGCAAAATAGGATGCTAAAACAGGGTCCCAGGATATGGTTTGAAGGCACATGAAGCTGCTACCTAGAGGAAGCTAAGCAGGTTCTGGGCGTGGTCAGTGCCTGGGTGAGAGAAACCACATGTTTGCTGCCTTGGGGCCCATATAAGCACAAATATTGCTAAACTAGCATACCCTCCAAGTGCCAATAAGCAGGATGACCACAATTTTCCTACAGCCGCCATGCATTCTACCTTGCTCCTGGGGTGCCCCAGTATTTCACTACCATTGGATGGGGGCCATGGAATCAGCTGCCGGGGTGGCAGCAGCATTAGGAAGGAGGCGCAAGGGCTCCTTCCCAAAGCCTAGTTAGCATAGCCAAGTATTTGCCAACCTGCTTCCCCCCAAGATATTCTGGGCTGATGTGTGTTGTAATATAGAACATCTGGAGGAAACCAGCTTGGCGCAGGTGCCAGAGCCCATATATTAATTTTGAACACCTGGGCATCCCTCACATTGCTTCCCCCCAGTTTTCCTGATATATGTTAAGCTAGGGCACAGTTCAAAGGAGGTAGGCTATGTTGCTGTAGAAATGTAATGGATTAATGAAAGTGGATGTGTTTCCGTGCGACTCTGCTTCCCTAGGATCGCTCTTCCCTGAGATGTGGCTCAAAGGCAAAAAGTACAAATGGAGAAATGTTGTTCGACAGCACAAAGTGCCATTTTGGTGTGTGGTTTTTATCTTCTACCTCTCAGGCATTGTCTTAAGGCACTTTTTTTTAAAGTGTACAGTAGCAGTGTGTAAATGGCAAAGTGAGCAAATAAGATGCATTTGTTTTGTTTTTTGTTTTTTCCAGTGCAACATTTCTGATGCCTTTTAGTGTTACTTACGGTTAGTCTACCGGTTGTCCCCCTCTCCCTCCTCCCTGATTTCTGCTTACTGTAGCAAAATTACATCAAATGCAAGATAACAAAATACTGTCAGGCTGGGATTGTTTTATATGGACAGCATTAGACAGGAGCAGAAAGATCTGGTGCACTAATAGGCAAACTCACATGAGCGACCTAGTCCATTGACAGATTTTTCCTTTGTTCTCTCACTCGACCCACTTTCTGCCAGTGATTTGTGACATATTTTGCAAGAGATCAAATAAGCCCTTGACACCTGATTGCAATGTAGTGCTTGTTTACAGTTGCAAGGGTTCCCTCCCCTCCAAAAAAAAAAAAAGGACCCTTAGACAAGATGGAAGGTTTTAACTTGAAGTAATTAAATTTGCATTGGGACTGTGACAGGCATTTCCTTACATATGCCTCCAGCTGAGCAACTTTTACCATAATGGGCCTCCAAGGCACCAAAAGAAAGGCAGGCTGCTGGTGAGATAGTTACCTTTCCACTATTGTTATCTGCTCATTTGAATATTGTCAAATCCCTCTGTCACCATGCGCTGCCTATGAACATCCAAGGGATGTGGCTGGCTACTTTTGCATACAGAACAGTGGATGGTCCTTATTTGCATTTGGTAGAACGCAGGTTATCTTCTTTGCGGTGAAATATAGTGGTACCTCAGGTTACATATGCTTCAGGTTACATATGCTTCAGGTTACAGACTCCGCTAACCCAGAAATAGTGCCTCAGGTTAAGAAATTTGCTTCAGGATGAGAACAGAAATTGTGCTCCGGCGGTGCAGAGGCAGCAGGAGGCCCCATTAGCTAAAGTGGTGCTTCAGGTTAAGAACAGTTTCAGGTTAAGAACGGACCTCCAGAACGAATTAAGTACTTAACCCGAGGTACCACTGTAGCTTAGTCTTAAGCAGCATTTGCATGCTTCAGGTATAGAGGCTGCATTACATGTCAGATGGAGAACATCTGGACTGGAACTTTCTATCTAGCCCTTAAGACTCTCTTCATGTGACGCCCCACACTCTTTGCCTCTGGCCCAAGCGCACCAGTGGAATGTGGCTCCTGGAAGATTTCCCGTGAGTACATGTGGCTCCCAGGCTGAAAAAGGGTAGCTGCTGCTGCAGCTACTGGAAGCTCTTGTGGTAATGATCCTGCAATGGCTATTTTCACAGGCAGCACTAAGGCTAAGCTATGAAGTAGTGGTAGTTAATCCCTAGTTTGGGGCCCCCCAGGCATTTTTATGTCCCCCTCCCCCCCAAAAGCCTGACCAACTTGGGTGGCAAATGGAAAAAAATGCAGTGGACATGGCTCCAGGGTGGGAGGAGACAGTTGTCCGTTGCAACTTGAGGCAAAGACTCAGCAAAGTAGGGAAAGAAAATCACACAGAATCTGGGATGATGGTCTAAGGGACCAGGATATAGGCTGGCAGAAAAGTTGAAGTGCATCGAAGCAAAGAACCAAATCTCTTAGTCCCATGTGTCCAAAAGGAGCAGGGAAGAACCCTGCTGTTCTTTTTGATTTAATTTGGACTCCAACTCCCAGCAGCCCCAGCCAGCATGGCCAATGGATGGGGGTGTTGGGAGTTGGAGTCCAGCACCATTTGAAGTGCCATATGTTTCCCTATCTCTGGGTTACATCTTAATAGATGTGATACCAAAGGAGAAAGGGTTAGGAAAGGAACAGGCAGTTAAGCCACTGCAGGGGATAGTTCTGGGAGTGGAGAGAGCCAAATGGATGGTCCCAGGCAGGCCAGTGGAAGGTGTTTTGCTGCCTCATTGGTGGATTCCATTCTGGGTCAAGAGGAGGCAGCTTGTCCAAGCTGGGCTGATGGAGAGGGTCTCACTTCTCCCTCTGCTGCAGCCTGGTGAAATTGAAGCCTGTGACTTCAAAGGGCTGGACTGGGCTGGGGGAATGAGGCAAAAAAGCATGGGTGGTATCCAACTTGAGCAAGGATTTCCACTTGTGTAATGGAACTCCCATGTCCCTCAATCTGTTCTGGGGTTTTTGTCAATCCTAGCCTGGAGCAGATGTGGTAACCAGGGTGCACACAGTGGGGAGAATAGTGCATACATCCATGCACTGACAGTTCATGGTAGCTGGATATTGCCCCTTATTAGCCATCCCTAAGACCATTAGCATTAGAATAGTTCTTTGTATCACAGTGATGATGTCTGTGTGCTACATACTGTACTTGGGTATAGTTCAGCATGCTACAAATGACGGTGCCATTAAATTTCAGTGTGGATTATAGTCCCGTATTTCTTTTTGATACCTCTTCTTTTTCTTTGCTGGGAAATGAAGCATCACACTCAACAGTGTCCAGGAAAGATCATTTAAAACAGTTAAACAGGAAACAAACATTATATGCATCTTTCCTGACCTGTTGTTATTGCCTGCCTTGTGTACAACATAGGTTAGGAGAAGTAATTATTTTCAGTCCACTGACTACGCGCAAGATCAATAGCTTCTGAAAGGACTATAATGATGGGCTGACCCAACCGGCTCTTGCATTATTCCTTGTTTATACTCCTCTCATCTCTCTCACCTTTGGGCTACAACAAAATGTAATTTATGTTTAGTATTGCTACATAGGAGATGAAGGGTCAGTGTTTAATGAGGGGCAACCGTGATTGGTATGCAGGTGTAGGACATCTTTCATTGGTGGAAGACAGTCAATAAAGTGCTACCATGAAAGATGTATCAGTTGAAAAACATAGAAGATGGTGGGAGCGGACAACAAATTCAAGTTCTTCATTAATAACGCCTGCTGTCCCGCTCCAATTACCTGGAAACCAAATTCCTGATGGAAACAGGAATAGCTTGAGTGGTCCAGTCTAGTGGTTCCCAGTGTTGGGATGTGTGTTTGGTGATCTCTTCCCATTGCTGAGGTCAAGAATATATGAAGGGAAGGAAGGGATCCTGAATGGTCTAATGATCAGAGGGTTGGATTAGGACCTTGTCATTTCTCTGTCCTCTCTTCAGTTGCTGCTTTGGTTTCTGACCCCTTCCTGTTTTGGACCATGTAACTGGTTTTGGGCCCCCAAAAGTGGCACCCAGCTCTCCCACCTTACTAGATTGTGACTGCCTGGAGTCTTACATTTCCTGAGTCCTGACGTTTTACCCTTCGCATTTCAGTTATTTTGAACTTGGGTTTGTGTACCTGGGAACAAAAGGTGAAAATTGCCCCCCATTTCAAGTCTGAAAGAAGCTCTGAGCCGCTGAGTTCTGTACTTTTGCCCTCCAGGAATATCTCCCGAGCAAACCTAATTTGAACAAATGTGGCTTGCACAAGAGTGCACATGTGAAAATCCCCTCTGTTCTTCTGAAACATGTACAAAAGCTGTCCTTGGTGAATTATGCCCTTAATATTACATAATAAACATCCTGTTGCCTTGTTAAGCAAAACATGGTTCTGGTGAATTTTTGCTGCCTGTTTGGAATTCCTGCAGAATTGTGGTAGCTGATTTGCTTTTAGATCCTCAGCAAAACAAACTACCAAGATGTTGAACATTGAGGGTAATGCAGTCATTGGACTTGGTAAATATGTGCACAGAAATGACATGGGTTCCTTCTTTGTGGACAACACACAATAGTACCTCTTGGGAGCAATGTCTTTAAAAAAAAAAATCACCAAGGCATATTTAATAGTTTTCCCATAGTCTAGAGTTGTGTGTTTCAGCGAGTGAGACTGGCCCTTGTGCGCGGCATTTAATGAATTATTGAACTTTGGAGAACTTTTGAGAATCCAAGGCTCTGTGTGACTGAGCAGGAGACATGAAAAATGTTCTTTATCTTCCAGTGTATCTAAGAGACAGAAATAGATGCTTGATCAGACAATACGAGCCCTGAGTGAAGGATGGTATTAGCATTAAATATTTACATGTGTAGGGAGCATCCTGACAGGAGAAAAGAGACGGTGTGCTTATTGTCAAGTTGAATAGAGCCAACTGCACTGCTGGCTGCTTCTGTAAGCCTTTCTTTTCCTTGAATAACCAGGGAACTATATTTGTAAGAAATGAGAAAATGCCTCTTAAAAGGAATCCTTTGGTGTTAGGAACACTTGAAGATTGGGGATAAGTTAATAATCACTTGAAACTGTGGTGTAAAATGCTGGGAGCACTCATTGGCGATACACACCCAGAGGCATGGATTCAGAAGGAGCCTTCAGATTTATAAGGGCATAGTCTATTTGTTTCCTGCATGAGGAAATGAATAGCGGCCCTTTTCAGCAAACATATGTATGTCAGTCTTGAGCTGGAAGGAGAATGCAAGATGGATAATAACTTCAGAAAGAGATTTCCTTGTTTTCAACAGACTTTTGGTGGAGGAAATGAATTTAGGTTTTAATTCTTTGTTGAAATGTCATTTTGAAATCATTATCGTTACACTTTTTTTAAGTTTAATACTCTCCTTATGAGACTCCCATAAGAGAGCAAACGGCTAGGTGAATATGATATAAATAAATTAAGTTGTAAGCTTATTGAGGCATGGATCGGTCCCTTTCTTGCTGCTGTTGTTGTTCAAAAAGTAGGAAGTGCTGGGTATCCATGTTGTTGCAGAGTTACGACCATAGTGTCCTCTTAAGCCTAAACTAGCCCTCTTGCTACTTTCACTGTGGTGATGCTCAGCCCTTGGGAATTTCATGCCCACAAGGATATACTGTGAAGCAGAATTTGCTGTGCAAAATAGAACCATCGTATAATTGGAGGGTTCAGACATAGCACTATGTGTCTCAGGCTTGCATGCTCCCCGCCCCCTCTGCTCCTCCAACATTATGAACATGTCCTTCTAAAGGAGATTGGTAGCTTCTAGTTTAGATTAATGACAGTTAATCTATCGAAGTGTAGTCATACCTATGGGTTGCTAAAATAAAACAAACTCCTTAAAGTATGAATTGAAGTTGACTTGTTTCAGCAAACCATAGTTAACATTAATAACAGCTTATAGGATTCAGAGGCCATGCAGAAGTATAGTTAATCTAAAGTGGAAAGTTTCAGTCTCTTCACAGTTGTGCTGGAATGAGGATGGGGAGGGGACAACACACAAGCCTGAAACTCACCTAGACACATAATTTTAATGCTAAACTATGGTTTAGCATTATGTCTGAGCAAGCCCACTGAGCCTCCTTGTCAGTGGGAGTGAGGTATGAGTGAGGTTGGTGCAATTTATGGTTGATGGCCTTCATCTTCATCAGAAAATTCAGCTTCTTTCTATGTCTGTAATGGAGATTTTCTTCCATGGTGAAAGCAGAGTGGGTACCATTCTGACTAATGTGAATACTGCAAGTGTCACTTACCTGAATTGTGGTAGCAGCACAATAGTCTTAGTATTTGCTACCCTGGTACATTACCACTTTCTCATATAGCATTGCAAAATACATTTTCTGCTGTTTTTCTTCTTATGCACACACAATTCCCTCCTCTGACATTTGTCCCCAGGCATTTGCAAGTTCATCTTCCTGCCAAAGGTCAGTCCAATTCTAAATTCTTTCTCCTGATATAGGTCATTCTTGGTTATGGAAACTTTGGTGGAAATTAACATATTGGAAGTGTAGCATAATGGCCTATTTTAAAAATAGTAAATCTGGAGAACATAAATTGTGGCAGTTTATTGTATAAACATGTCACACAATTATGATTTATAGAAAAATAAATTCTAAAAAAACAGGATAGGTAAATTAGATTTATTTATTTAAGGCATAAAGTTTGTTACACTGTGATAAACCTGTTTGGATTTAATGATCTGTCATGTTGAGCAATTAAAAGCAAGATATTAATACTGAAGCAGAATGACATGAAACAGTTACTCTTTCTTAATGCATTTTTTGCCATTGACATCAAAAGAGGAAGAAAAAACCCTATAGCTATTTAATATATGGTGTGCTGTTTCAGAGGTTGCTAACTATCCCCCCCCTCTTAATAATAAGTCAGATTGTTCTGGTGGAGTTGGAGAGATGTTTCGATGCAGAATGGGGATTGTAGAGAATGTTTGAGTTTCCTGACATTAATTGCAATCCCTACTGTCGTTACGTTGCACGTATCCTGTGATTTATCTAAATATTAGTCCCATTACACCTCCCTCATACATTATAGACAGAAGTGCATGAGGGCTGAGACACCTTGCCCTATCTCTCCTTTTCACCCAATCCATACCTTGAAGTCTTTGGATCTACACAGTGTTTCACTCTCATGGATGCTGGTGATCCATGGAGAGTGGGTGCAGATATGCCAGTTAAGGCTAGACCAAGTCTAAAATAACCCTGACTGTAAAGCCATACATTCCACAGAAGATAGACATGATAGTGTTTTGCATTATTGGGCATGCAATCATTTACTTTTGGGATGCTCCTGGTTCCATCTGTTCACCTCAAAACCACTACTGCGTCAGGGAGCGAAAGTGAACTTTCACTGCCTGCTTTTAGTGTGAAGGCTGCAGTACGGAGTTTTTGTGGCCATCACTCATATCACTATAACATCCATTTGCTATTAGCATATATAGAGAAACTCTGTTATTCCCCAAATTTTAGAACTTCTCCTGGAGAACATTCCAAACTCCTAGCCTGAGCATATTCCAGAATTATATTCTTACTGGTTGCGGTGACTGGGGATTATGATGCTGGTACTGATATCAGAAGCAAATGAATATTTTCAGAGCATCCCCCTTCCTACCCACCCCAAGCACAAACCAGCACCTGCCAGGTGGAGGGATGGAGCCACACGGAGCAATGAATGAGACTGGTCCCAAGGAAGAATACAATCCCTGAAAAAATATAATGAATCTCTTCCTCTGCCTTTCTTGGCTCTCTATGCCATACAGTGAGGAAGTACACACACACACACACACACACACACACACACACGATTGAAGTAGAGTAGGGCAGTGGGGAATATACCCACTAGAGATAGACAAGAAATCTGAACTTTGGGGGGGAGGCCAGTCTAGAAACTGACCTATGCTAACAAGTAGTCATGTACCCCCTAGGACAGGCATCCCCAAACTCGGCCCTCCAGATGTTTTGGGACTACAACTCCCATCATCCCTAGCTAACAAGACCAGTGGTCAGGGATGATGGGAATTGTAGTCCCAAAACATCTGGAGGGCTGAGTTTGGGTATGTCTGCCCTAGGAAATGTACTTAAGAGATCCTGGGAACAAAGCACTGATCTGTTAATTTTCTGTTTTTCTCTCTTACACCCGCCAAAGCCTTGGGTTTTGTTTTATTCTTTTTTTGGGGGGGGGGAGTTGTTTACTTTGGTTAAAACAAACCACAATTCCAAGAGTTCAGATGTAACAGAGAACTGGAGTACAACATTATGAGGCACAGCATTGCAGAACCACAATTGTGTGTCTGTGTTTTCTTATTCTCATGTTGCACACCTCAACGTGGCAAAGGTAAGTTCAAGGTTAACTTGTTCCCATAAATACCCCTCTTACGTTGTCTAGTCTCGGAGGGGTGGGGAAAGGCAAACATCGCATTGTACCCTGCTTTTGCCTCTATAATGGTGGGTGGGGATGCTTCTTGGTTCCACACTGACGAAATTAGCTATGCAACTTCCTTGGGTTGAGAAGATGAAATTTATGTGCACGTCGCTAGGTGGCACTGCAACTTCGCTGAACTCAGCAGAGTCTTGAGCCTTTCCTTGCTGCCGCTTCAGCTGCTTTGGTTTCTAGGTGTCAAGGAAATTGTTTTATTGTTAAAGGGCATAGTGTAATATATTCATCTCCATCCAAGGCAGCCATTTAATGCCCTGAAACATGGCCCTCTCACAGCTCTGGCCTGTTAACTATGCTTATTTGGTGTAATAATTAGCAGAATTTCTCACTAACAGGGGCACTTACTAACGCCTCACATTTTTCCTCTGTGTTTTTGTACGTGACGGATTGCGCATTCTGTGAATAAAGTTAAGCGGGTCAAAACCTCAGCCCTGTACGACACTGCTATTTTCCGCACAATTGTTTTTGAGCGGGTGTACATTAACCTCTTCCTGGATCCTCCCGACGTCTAATGCAAACAATTTTTTTTAAGCTTTTTGAGCAATAGGCTGGGAAAGGTTTGCAAACACGAAGCTGTTAATTGTTCAACTTTGGGTGGGAAAGGCAGAAAATAAATGAATAGCTATGGGAGAAAAAGCGAATGGATGCCACTGGGACTTCCAACATGAAAGAAGGCTGTTGTGGTATACTGTAGATTACATGCACAGACCCCACCTCACCTTTAGGTTATTTAGGAACATAAGTTTCACACGTGTTGCACTGTTGATAATGTTTTTTAGTAACAGGAAAAACCAAACACCACTACAAGCAGTCTTCCTTTACTTGGCGTTTTAGAAGATAGAGTTAATGGGATTCAGAGCTGCCTGCATTTTAATGCCTTTCAACCATAGGATTGTTGAGCAGAAGGGACCTCGAAAGTCATCAAGTCCAACCCTGCTGACATTGTAGGAAACACACTACTGCAGCGTCCTTGTTAGGAGGCCAGTGAACCTCTTCTTTAAAATGTCATTGCCTTTGCATTCTTAAGCTGTGGTCCCAGGGCTGCATTTGCCCATGGCTGACCGTGTTTGTGTGTGGAAGTAGAATGCCAATTGTGGGTGTGGCAGCTCCATAATCTCACATGCATTTTCTTCCCCTATCTCTCTCACACACAAACACGCACCACAAACCACACACGTACTGGACAAATACACATGTAGGACACAAACACATAGCCTCCCCCTCCTGAGCTGATCTGAGCAGAAGAGGATGAGTGGGGAAGGAATGAGAACTCCCGTCCTCAACCAACAGGGATGCAAATTGCCTTCTCACTGATTATAAGGGTGCTGGGCATGGCATGGCATTCAAGTTTAAATGTCATAGCCTCTACTTCAATTATTCATTGTGACCACGGATAAAATTGGGATGTCTTGTGAGGACAGAAAAATTTGCTTCGGCGGCAGCATCAGTTGCCCAAGCTGGGGGTGCGACACCCCTGCCTTCAGGGAACACAGGAAGCTGCCTTATGCTGAGTCAGACTTGTTCTGTGTAGACACTGACCGGCAGCAGCTGTCAGTGGCTTTAGACAGCTCTCTTTCGTGGCCCTACCTGGAAATGAACCTTGGGATTGAAAGTGGGACCTTTTGCCTGCAAGGCAAGGACTGTACTTCTGAGTTAAAGTTAAAGATTGATTTCCTCCAGTTGGTGTTGGATGCCTTCTGGAGTTTTAGGTTTGGCTTCTGAAATAATATTTGCCAGCTGTGCAAGGAACGGTAGCACTTTGGGTCTTGCTGTTGCATCAGGGCATGTCCACCTTGGGTCCACCTTCAGAGTTCAAGAGTTGCTTAAGATTCACCGCTTCTTAACTTGAAGTATATAATTAAAACGGCAGTGGTTAATGTTTCTTCCTCTTCCCCAAAGCCATTGACGTGAAACGGATCTGTTCATTTTGTTCCTTTCTGGGATATTTTAAGTGTCCTAGAAAAGGGATGGACACCCTACCCTGTGCTCAGAATGGACCTTTCTCCTTAGGTTCCCCCCTCCCATTCCAATCCTTCTTATTGCTCAGGCATTTTGAGAGCTCAAGCATTTTGGAAAATGATTGTTGAAGCAACACCATCCATTACTTTTGTCAACATATCTTTGGATACTGGGTGGGGTTTTTTGGTCATCTTAATTTTATACCAGATTTAGTCACCAGAATGAAACCTGATGTAGTATTAAATGCTTTAGTGATTACTATACTTCAGGGATGGGGAACCGATGACTCTCCGGATGTTGGACTCTGACTCCCTTTATACCCACCCACCCAGCATGACCAATGATCAAGGCTGATGGGAGTTGTAGTCCAGCAACATCTGGAGGATCACTGATGGCTCATCCTTGCTGTTCTGGTTCTGATACTAACTGGCTTAAGGCCATTCTTTGAGGTTCATGCCTAAGGGCAGATTTGAACCTAGGTCCCCTCAGCCTTAGTCCAACCCTCTAACCATTACTCTCTTGTCCCTCTTTATGACTTAGTTATTACTGTATTGCATTTATGACCCATCTTCCCTCTAATGAGCTTAAGGGGGGATACATGGTTCTTCCTCTTCCCCCTTTTTATCTTCCCAACAACCTGACAAGGTAGGTTTACTTTGGCCACTGAACACATCAACCTGCAATAAATCAAGTCAAGTTGCTTTGAGATTTTTTCCTATTTAATATATTTATTAATAAAGTAATACATAAATAAAATCAGTGAGGGGAGGGGGGAAATGTGGAGCAAGAGACTTGTCTGTTGAGAACACCAAACACATAGTTTGCATTGTTTTATTTTCACACTCCCCCTTCCCCACCCAAAATTCATTTCATTCGTTCTTCTGAATGAAAAATTGGGCATGCATACCCTCCATCATTACTCCAATGAAAATAGGGACTCCCCCATTTTTGTGCCCCCTACCCCCTGCAGAATATTTCTTATCAGAAGAAGGGTGAGTGCCACCACAATTACATGGCAGCACACACGCCCTCCACCGCGTTGAGAAAAACCATTAATCCCGATATTATTTTATTTTATTCGTTAAAATATTTACAAAAAGAAAAACACACACCAATAAATAAATTTCTGAAAGGGGCAAGATTAGATGCAGATGCACAAAGCTTTTTTATTTTTTAAAATCAGGACACCTTGCTCTCCACTCCCACTTTCTTCCCACCCAGGGCTGCCCTGCCCTCTACCTGCCCTCAAAGCTGCCACATCACATGGAATGGGGCCTCGGCAGCGGCAGCCTCTCCTCCTCCTCCTCACCCATTTTCCAGCAGCCACCATGAGCTGCCGCAGGGAGGAGGCTGGCAGCAGTGGCCATGGAGAGGTAGCAGGATGCTCCTTCACAGCTGCTGCCATTGCTTGGGACAAGTGCTGGCTCATATTCTGGGATCAATCAGAAGCCAGGATGGCTTTCAGAATTACAGGTCTGTCCCTGGAAAATTGGGACACTTGGATGGTCTGGGCACTATGTTTGGCCTGTGGGCTCTGGGTACAACAGCAGAAGTTGGGAGCTGGGATTGGAGTAATGGTCTTTGAAAATAATTAGTTCTTTTGTACAGGGTTTGTAGGCCCCTAAACATCTCAAATGAAAGTTGTGACCTTCTAATTCAAGCTTTTGGTGGACAGGGGTCGGGCAAGATGGAACTTACCGGTAATCTCTGTGCCAAATTAATTGTATACATTATTATTATTATTGCTAAGAAGATAACAATTGATCTTCACATAGCATGCAAACCAAGTAAACTTGCATAGCTTTTTTGGGTACAGGTGATGAGGAAATTAGAAATGGTTGGAATCATTATCCAGCCACCACAGATATTGTCCATGTACTTTCAAGCATTCCTTAGCCATAAGGACTAGAAAGCTTTTAAAACAGTAAAACTGAGGTTTTCAGCAATGTGACTTCTGCTACTGGTTCCACCTTCTACAAGATTCCAGTGGAATCTTGACGCACATCATTTTGGGTTTAATCAGTGCAATGAGGAGTTTTGTGCTCAATTTATCTACCCTGAGCCCTTGTGATAGGACAGTCTATGAATCAAATAGATAAGATCTGCTCTCAAAAATGAAACAAAATGTCTGAAAATGAAAGTATTTTTATTTTTCAAGATGATATCTTCGTTTTCCGTCCCCTTAATCCATTACTGGGATCAATGGGCCAAAGAAAGCAATAATGTCTAAGTTGTTTTGTGACAACAAAGGTATTCTTCAAGCAAGTTACTGTTGATGAAGAAGAGTGATTTCTTTGTTTTGTGGAATGTGTCTCCGTTTGGCCTCTGTAGCACATGCTTTGCGGCTCTCTAACGATTGCATAATAGATCAATGGCCCATTGTCCTCTTGCCTTCTGTAGCACTCTGCTGTTACTCTTTTTGGAATATTTGACTGGAGGAACTTGTAGGAACAACGAAGGGGGAAATCCTCCCCCAAAATTTGCTTTTGCAACAGAAAGTAGATGCCAAGCATTTAAAACTGCTCTTTATGTGACTGTGCAGTGTTCATTAAAACCTCCCTGGTACAAATACAGTGCTTGAGTTGAAAAATGTATTTTCTTTATTAAAATAATCATAACCCATCTGTTTTGCGCAGGAGAATTCTGCAAGGTTAAAAAACCCCGAGTACATATATATATTAAAACAATTAAAACCTAGAGCACAAAAAAAATCTTTTAATAACATGGAGGATAAGGCTATCAGTGACTGCTAGCCATGATGGCTATGCTCTGCCTCCATGGTCAGAGGCAGCAATGCTTCTGAATACCAGTTGCTGGGAACTCCAGGAGTGGAGAGTGCTCTTGTGCTTGGGTCATGGTGGTTTGTTTCCCACATGCATCTGATTTTCCACGGTGAGAACAGAATGCTGGACTAGATGAGCCATTGGCCCGATTCAGCAGGCTCTTCTTATGTTCTTAGCCAGTTAATCAATTTAAATAGTAGTAAACAAAAAACCAGAAGCAAACAGAATTCCATGGAAAAGCAGTCATGGAAGTGCATGCTTGGTGGCTCTCAGTTGCTCTCTAGAACCCCACAGATTTCACTGGGTTTTGAAAACGTAATGGCAATGAAACCTGCCTGGGTGGATTTCCAAAGTGTTGGTGCCATTACTGAGAAAGCTGTATGGTGCGTAACTCTCCCCATTCATGAAACAGTGGGGGTACCCAAAGGAGTACCCCCACTTAAGCTCTCCGGGGAGAATCTTAAAACTTATGTGGATTTATATGGGACAAAACAAGCTTTTAATGAATGGTTCTCAAACTCAACCCTTTTTTCGTGGACCACATGAAAATTGCTGGCAGGTCTTTTTGGTGACTTAATCCTGTTTGTTCTACAAATCATGAGGAGAGAAGATAGAAAGCTTTCACTTTCCGCTCACATAAATGACAGTTGTCCAAGTTTGGATGTCACTGGGGGATGGAGGATAGTTCAGTCCTCAAGGCCCACAGTTGCTCATTTTCATAATGGCTTCCTGTACCTGAATGAGGCCTTTCTGTGCCCCACACACGGAAAGTAAATAGACACTGGAGTCTCCTTGAGAAGACAAAAAGAAGAAGACGACAACGAGAGGAAAACATAGAGGAATAAATAATAAATGGTCCGCCTTACTCTTTTTGTCAAACTGTGAAGTTATCTGCACAGATCTAGATTTGTGACATCTCTCAATCTAACCTCACGGTGGAAGCGTAAACTGGGAAGATTTCACATTTTGCTTCATAGTGAAAAATGTCAAGAGGTAGCCATTTTGTAACCGCCTGTGAAGATGTTCAAATTCGATGTAATGGGCATGACAGCTACAGTATGTGGAAATTTAATGCTCTGGCTACTTATTGATCTTCTCTTTAGCCGATGGTGTGGGCCCAAGCCTGAGCACTTAGCACCTGGCCTTGGTGCTAATGTAAGATCTTTAGAGCGGTCATCAAGGACAACTTTGCAAAACTGCACTCTGACAATTAGGGGGCTTTTAAAATGCGCAAAGAATTTACAGAACATCATTTTTTTATGGTATCAGTGCTATCTTTAGGAATGTTTTAAGCCTCTTTTTAAAGAGATAGATTCTATTTTAAATCATTTAATGGTCATTTTGTCTATGAGGATATCTTTCTCCTTTCGCTGTTCTCTGTGCTGTGTAATAAATATTGTGCATTAAATAACAGTTTGGACTACAACTAAGTGTTTACAGGGATCTGAAAAGCCAGGGATTAAGAACGTAGACTATTTATCCATCTAGTCCAGTTTTTCCCAAGTTGGGCCCTCCAGATATTTTGGACTACAACTCCCATCAGCCCCAGCCAGAGTACCTGAATTAAAGGAGTGACTAGATATCTAGCTACCAAGGACTTCTTGGAGTGTTTGGTCAAAAAAAGGGTGTGTGGGGAGATAAAAGAAGATCTTTAATGCAGCACATAGCTAAAACTATGGAACTTGCTCCCACAGGAGATAGTGATGGCTACCAACCTAGACGGCTTTAAATGAGGACTAGACAAATTCATGGACGAGAGGGCTGTTGATGGCTACTAGCCATGATGGCTATGCTCTGCCTTCACACTCACTGGAAACCACAGGAGGGGAGAGTGCTCTTTTGCTAAAATCCTGCTTGCGAGTTTCTCGCAAGCATCTTGGTTGGCCCCCGGGAGAATGAAATTCAGGACTAGATGGGCCATTGGCCTGATCCAGCAAGTTCTGCTTATGTTCTGATATTCAGTGGCAGGGCTCTGGGGATGTCAGGTACTGATGCTGGCCCTGGCTGGATTAAGGCATACATAAATTGCTTGGTAATAATACTGTGGTGGCGGCTATAGGTACTTATTCATCTTTCAGTAGTTTTGGTTTCCATTAGTTTCTTTGCCTTGTTTCTCTCCGCCACCCCACCCTGCCCCCTTGCAGGGGCTTCTTGTTTCCATTTCAGTGCAAGATTGGAAGCAGGCTCCTGTTTTCAATTGTCTCTACCTCTGAACTCTAACTGTCAGTGGAGGCACTGTTTAGAATAGTCTTACATTAGTGTAAGGACTCATCACACTTTTTTCGTTGCCAAAAGTCAACTTTCTTTGAGCATTAATCTTTTAGCCTGGCTCCATCTCTGTAATAATTTCAGTATGTCAGAATTGATTTGACAGAAGGCTATCGGCACATAGTATTTCCACCCCCTCCAACTCTAAACTATGTTGCTTCAGAGTGAGATTTCTCTCTCTCTCTCCTTCCAAAGGATGAACTTTCTCTTCCATGTGCCAAACAGACTGGTGTGCCAGTTAGAATTTGTGAACTTTCTGGATGATTTATGACGATAGCTGAAGTTGTTTGGTGTGCATCCCTTATTCCATTTTTGAGGAAGAAGTGTGTGTGGGGGGGATACTGTGGACAGAATGAAGTGCCTAATGGAGAGATTAGGTTATATAATTCTCTAAATTATATAATTTGATTTAACAATTTTTTTTTTAAAAAACTACTTGGTTGAAAGAAACCTCTAAGCAGTAATTACAATATTTGGCATAGAAGATGTGTAAGTCATAAAGGAACCAGCTCCCAACCCCTATTGACAATCACATAGAAATTTAACGAGGTTGTTCGTAAGGACTTTCCATTCTAGGCATAGTAGTTTAGTACATAGAGGTCTTCTCTGCCTTTTTCATTTTATTCCTTGACACAATTCCAAGTTAATGTGGTATAGTGGTTGGGAGTATCAGACGAGGGCCAAGAGAGACAGGGTCAAATTTCCACTCTTCCATGAAGCATACTGGGTGGCCCTGGGTCAGTTGGCTTCTATCAGCCAAAGCCTACCTCCCATGGTTGTTGTGAGACCCTGTTGCAGGTGCCCCTACCTTCAGAGGTTAGGCAGGTGGCCACCTTAAACATAGACTTTTCTGTGGTGCCTAGGTTGTAAAGTACAATAATCTTTTCTTTTTTGTTCCATTAAATCTGTTAAGTCAACATTAGTTAGTTTCATAAGAGGACTGCTTTAAGGATGGAAGGAGATGACCAGCCTAGCAAGGCTTGTTGCCATAGTTACCCATAGTCACTTCCCCACACATTCCTTTTGCTTTTGGTTTGCTACCTTAGGTGTGTGTGGAAAAGTGTGAGAAAGGTGGGGGCTGGAGAGAGAGAGATACTGGGGTTAGGGGTGGTGATTGGCTAGGGCCACCAGTTTCTGATCTTGAAGATAGATGATGCTGTCAAGGCATTCATGGTCCTGCCAGTAGTTTAATTTTATAGGGTATCCTTTGGCAGGGCAAGAGGTCATGTGCCCACCAAAGAGAGGCCATGTTTGAATGGTTTATCATTTGTTAGCTTCCTACTATAATTACTTTGATGGTTAAATCAAACGTGACAAATCTAACACTTGGCTAGACAAGGAGATTGGCTATTCCATTTCATTAATGGCTACTGTTATGTGCCAGGTTTTGCGTGTATGTGTGTTTAAAATAACATCTCTTTTGGATATTTTTTTTAATGGCAATTAGGGGGACTTTCAGCATTGCGGAGGCAAGGGTCTGTGAAAGAATGCTTCTAATGAAGACCATTTTTCACATGTAGCAGAGCTGTTTCTATGCATATATTAATTCTTTGCACAGTTACGTAGGGCAAGCAAATTGTGCATATATTCATGATTAGAAGTTTTCTCTCTGTGTATCTCAGTGGAAACCAGAAAGTGGGCCAGGTGATTTATGAGGTGAGGAATTGAAATAGGGGAAGCAAGTCTATTCTATCCCTGGATAGAAAGAAAGCATGTTATGCGGTTGGTAGATGGTTGCTCCACTATAAATGCTGATGCTTTAGATTTCTTAGAAAGATGGTCACCAAATGATAGGAATGTGCTTTTTGTACTAACTGTGCTAGATTTTGCTCATCTTTGTACCTTGAAATGTGTATAACAGCAGATTCATTCCTGTTCTTTACCCTTTGCTTCCATAGACATGGCAGGCTTTCCTCCATATTTGATCTGTTGGTTGTGCTAGAAAAGCAGCTAGCTCTGAAGGGGGGTGGTAGAGATTGGTGTAATGTCTGCTGACATCCCAAATGTTCTGATGCTTCCCTAAAGCAGTGGCATTCCTGTATGCATGCATGCTTCAGAGCATAGAGGTACTTGGGAAGTTCTCTCCCAAGTGAAAAGTTCTGAGTTCCCCAAACAGTTTTACTTTCAGATCCTTCCCGGTTTCTTATGGGCTGCAACCTGGGGAGAGTTCTGAGGGCCAGATAGAGAGGTCTGGAGGGCTGCCTGTGACCCCTGGGTCTGAGGTTCTTCACCTATTAAATAGAAAATATTGGAAGAGAGGGTCCAATGGTTTGACTTGCTATAAAGCAGGGGTCAGCAAACTTTTTCAGCAGGGGGCTGGTCCACTGACCCTCAGACCTTGTGGGGAGCCGGACTATATTTTTTGGGGGGGGAAATGAACAAATTCCTATGCCCCACAAATAACCCAGAGATGCATTTTAAATAAAAGCACACATTCTACTCATGTAAAAACACACTGATTCCTGGACTGTCTGTGGGCTGGATTTAGAAGGTGATTGGGCCAGATCCAGCCCCCGGGCCTTAGTTTGCCTACCCATGTTATGAAGCATTTCCTTCATGCATTTGTGTTAGAGAAAGTGCTTCAGAACTACCCCCCAAACCTTCCCAAACTGGAAGATTTCTTTTTAAATAAGTTTGAACTAAAAACAGGTTAGCAACTTGCATTTATAGCCCGTTGTAACAAGAGTCAATCAGTGATGTACTTAGCCTGCAAGCTTCAGTGAATCTCAATATGCAGAATAGTTATTCTGCTATTAGCATGATTGACTTTCCATCAGACAAGCCGGTGCAAGTACATTTTCAATAGTTACTGAACAGAGAGGGTAAACTAGGAGGACACAAAGTACACACACTGCAATAACATCAAACATAAGCTGAAAAATTACACATGAAGTTCATTACCGTAATAGGTAGCTGTGCCAAGAAGCCATCACGGCAGAATGCGAGCTTGTTACCATTTGGGAACTCTCTGGTGTGAAGATAAATAAAATGTGAGTGCCACGTCTCCTTCTAAAAATATTTGCTTAATATTCATCGGATTCTACAGTCGCTTCACCTTGTAATCAACCGTGGAGACTGTGATTTGGTAACAATATACCTGTAGTTTTGAATTGTGTGGACTGCAGAGAAGCAGGGAAAGGTGCTCAATGATTTAGGATTGTGGCCATACTTCATTTAAGCTGTGTGTGTGTATATATATATATATTCATTCATTCATTCATTCATTCAAGGTGTATATGCTGTTGAAAACTGCTTTAGGGTTATTATTTTGGGCTGGAGTGTGTCTCTCAGTCTGTGTCCTGGAACACATTGCTTCTATGCTACTTGGCAATTTATGTAGATTTCATTCTATGCAGATTGCTTGAGAAGCATCTGACACAGTTCATACCTGCTTGGATCTGTGGCCCTCCAGATGCTGATGGACTCCAACTCCCATCATCCTCATCCAGCTTGACCAGTGGTCAGGAATGATGGAAGTGGTGGTCCACCCCGGCCAAATGGCTCTGACTCCCTGTCAGTATGGACAGGGATGATAGGAGTTGTAGTCCAAGATATCTGGAGAACGCAAGGCTGGGGAAGGGTGGTCTAATGGGAGAGAGATCCTAGCAGGAAGAAGTTATATTTCCCCTCACTGTGGTCTCTCTGCCAAACATTTTCATCTTAGATCAGCCTTCACTAATGTGATGCCCCGAGACAATTGTGCCAGTTGGGGCTGATGGGAGTAGTAGAATACCAACATATGGAGGGCCATAGCTTCTTCACTCCAGCTTTAGATTGTTAGCCCCACTGCTAGCTTCTGCTCCTCTGAGGTTATCCCAGTTTCCAGGTCTGCAAGTACGACCAGTTCGCCTACAGGCCAAATGTTCTCCACACCTGAGTTAGATGTAACAGCATAAAGCAGCTTCTTCCTAGCAATCTTGCTTTGTATATACCTGACAACAAACTGCCACTGGCTTCTTCCTGGAGAAGGATTTTGCAGAACCTAAACCATTTACTTGTATTATTTATCCTTAAAAATGTGTGTGCTAATACTGAGATGGGCCAAGACATTGCTCCAAGTCTTGCAGCAGCCTTATTGGCTTTCTATTATAGCTGTGTTTGCACAGGTGAAGCAAGTGTTCATCCATTTCAAATGTTGGCAAACAGATTCTGGTGCATTTCACATCTGTGTTGTGTAGTCTTGACATTTCAGAGGGGGTGTGGAGAGGAAGGAACAACACATTCTGTTGCCAGCAGTGTTTCTAGTCTACGAGCGAAATGCAAGCACATCACTAGACTCACCCCATGGCAGTTTTTCCTGAGCAAAGCTTGACATTGCCCATTCACCCTGTCTTAATGTCTGTTGGCTGTATTTCAGCAAGTTGGGATTAATACATGTTTTTGTTTGCTGTGCTTCCATCTAGATCAGGTGTGGGGAACTTGTGGCTTTCCAGAAGTTGCTGGGCTATAACTCTCAGCATCCCTCACCCAAGATCTGCATGGTGATTTGAGTCTCTTATTTCAAGCACCTGGGCAAAGGAATTTGCCTCTTCTTGCAGTGCCTGTTTTTCCTGATTGAGAATGTAAGAAGAAGCATGCGTTGGCTGAACTACCCAGTGGAGGGGATCTGCAGAAGTCCAAGGAGGAATACCTGACATCTTCAACTAGGGTTGGGGGAAGATTCCCCCACACCCAGCCCAACACCCGAGATTGATGTTGCTAGTCAGTGTAGGTCAGAGGTGGAGAAGCGGTGGCCCTCCAGGTGGTGCTGGATTCCCAACATGGAAGACCAATGATGATGGCAGTTGCAGTCTAGCAACATCCCCCTGTCCATGCATTTAACCTCCATAAATTTCCCCATACCTCCTTTTTAAATCATCTAATCCTGGGGCCACTACCACATCTTGTGGGAACAAATTGCATAAGTTAACTATGCATTGTGTGAACAAGTCTTTCTCCCCCCCCCCCTTGCAGTACCATTGTGGGCTTTGTTCTGAGAGAACAGCTCATAGAGTTAGATGGGATGAAGAGACCATCTAGTCAAGTGCACACACAGGACCAAACATACACATATGCCAGCTTGTCTTCTGGTTGCCACACCCTCACTTCTTTGGTAGTAACTCCTTGTGTGCTCCCAGATGTGTTTAAAACACATATTTAACCCATTACTCATGTTCCCTCAATGCCTGCACAGAACTGGTCTGTTCATGTCTCCTTGGAGGTGGAGGAAGTTGCCACTTCTACAAGCTTTTTACTTACCTGTTGAGGTTGCTGTAAACACAACACACTTTCAAGCACCGGCTCAGCCAGTTGGCAAAGCTACTCTCCCCCCCCCATCCCTCTTCTTTCCCCTTTATTCCCAACCCCCGCTTTTCATTTTGTTTTGGAGGAATTTGCAAGTAACTTGATGTATTTGACACGTGTGTGACAGCTCCGTGTATATGAGAAGAGATGTGTGTTATACCACCCAGCTGTGTGTGTATTTGTCTGCACATCAAGCAGGAGAGCATTCGCTTAGTCAGATCTGACAATCAAATGTGAGCTGATACTACCTCCACTCCAGAGTGCATTTTAATGCTGTGTGCTTTTGCCAAGAGCTTAACATTTGACAAAGAAATTGTCAGTATATATATATTGCTACCCCATGCGTTTGAATTATTTTCTCTACCAGCTCAACATCCTTTTATTGTTCAAACATGAGAATAAGCCTTTTTTTAAAAAAAGAAGTTTTGGTGAACTCTGCTTGAGGCTTAGCAAAACCAGACTTATCATTTCAGTGTGTTTAATGCCACAAATAATGTTAATATAGCTACATTCACTGTGTCTACATGCAAACATCCAAGTGTGCAAGTATAAATATAGATTTCTAAACTGCAGTACTTTTCAAAACTAACACACACAGAGTGTGCTTTTTCCTGGGGGTACGCAGGGGTACGCATACCCCGAAATATTTTGTGAATCCCAAGTTTGGCCTCATTGAGGGGCAGTATATGAAATCTCAGAATGCACTAATGTGTTGCCTGCCAGCTTAATCTAAAGTTACATTCCGCTTGGTTTCACCAGCAACTCCATGTCACTTTCATAATGTGTCCCCAAAGAAGTCTGTAAACTCAGCGAGATCAGGCTACATGTCTGTTTTATAAATTTTAATGCTGTGGTTGTCAGTCCACTTAGAATCAGTGAGCTGCAGTTAAGCGAGCGTTGGATGGATTAGTCAATGCTACCTGGTTGTGGTTCAGAAAGACTGACTGTTCTGTTAACTGTGCTGGCATGCATTGGTTTTGAAAAAAATGTGGTGGGAGGCTGTGCGGACTTACTCTTCCTGGAACTCTGAATGACCACAAGGGCCCAACCTCCAGTATCCATAGTGGCAGTAAAGCAGAGAAAAACCAATGTCATTGCAGCTAATTGCATCTAGGTGGCTGCTCCCAGACTTTGGAACTCCCTTCCTAAAGAATTTAACCTGGCTCCCTCCTCATCGTCCTTTGGCTGGCAGATGATTACTTTTTAGTTCTAACAGGCTTTTGGGAACTGGCTGTCTTTAAGGAAAGGGCTGGGGCTGTGTTTCATTTTGATTGTAAGGCTCTGGTGGTTGTTTTTGTTTTTGTTGTTTATTGAATTTATATACCGCCCTATACCCGGAGGTCTCAGGGTGGTTCACAGAAGAGATCAACATTAAAACCACAATATATATATAATCAAAATAAAAACAACAATCCAATAACAACCCCCCAAAAGAGCCACATTTTAAAAGGGCATAGGGTGTCCCCCCCATTTTAAATATCATCATCGTCATCATCATTTTAAGGCAAATTGTGTTCTGAGCGCACTGCACAACAATTCATTCTGGGACTATCTCCACTACAGATTTAGAATGCAATCCTGTGCACGTTTACCTGTGAGTTAGCCCCACTGAACACAGTGGTGCTTTCTTCCCAGTAAATATGCATAGGCTAGTGTTGCCAATCATTATGCCCTTTGCCCAGGGATCTCTGGAAACTCTAAGCTCTAAGAAAATACTCAGCACCCTTGCAAAACTGTAATTCCCTGTTGTTGTTTTTAGAAAAACTGTGATAGATAAATTGATATGAAAATGATACACATTTGTACTACAGAGATGTCTTAGAACGCTTCATATTATTTTGTTTTAAGACTGAAGGATGCATTTAACTCTGTTTCTATTTTGATGGCTTCATTTAAATTAGTCAAGTATTACATAAGGTAAAGGTAAAGGTACCCCTGCCCGTACGGGCCAGTCTTGACAGACTCTGGGGTTGTGCGCCCATCTCACTTAAGAGGCCAGGGGCCAGCGCTGTCCGGAGACACTTCCGGGTCACGTGGCCAGTATGACAAAGCTGCATCTGGCGAGCCAGAGCCGCACACGGAAACGCCGTTTACCTTCCCGCTGGTAAGCGGTCCCTATTTATCTACTTGCACCCGGAGATGCTGTCGAACTGCTAGGTTGGCAGGCTCTGGGACCGAGCAGCGGGAGCGCACCCCGCCGCAGGGATTCGAACCACCGACCTTTTGATCGGCAAGTCCTAGGCGCTGAGGCTTTAACCCACAGCGCCACCTGCGTCCCATACAAGTATTACATACCTGCAAACAAATCAGAGTACTCAATAAAGACCAGACATAGGCTAACCTCTGCTTAAACTCTGTGCAAGCAAATCCAGATGCGTGCTCAATGCACTCTGTGTTGCTAGTCCTCATCTTGTTATTTTCTTACTCAATTTTTCCCATTCTTTCATAGAAGAATTTACATTGTTCCAGTCAGGTTTTTACCAAGTTAAAACAAAGTCTGATTGGGACATGCAATGCAAAAGCTAAATTTCATTTGAGCATATAATTCTTGATCCACATGAGGCAAAGACCAATTTGATTAGAGCGGGTAAATGATCATGGTTTTTGGGTGACATCCCCTCCCGCTCTGGTAGACAGAGCTGATGGAGGCTATGTAGGAAATGCGGATAGGGCAACACCAGGGTTTTCTGAGCTAATGACTCAACCTGAGAAATGCCATTTCCATAAGTACTGTAAAACTTAAAAATCCATTAGTCTTGTAACGTGATGCGGAAAATAACGATAAGCAAAGGAATGTAAAACAAAACCATAGATGTAAGCTGGGAAGAATTGGGTTGGATCCTTCGTCATAAACAGGAGCTTTTGTTTTTGCTTTCATTTACTCTTTTGCATAACAAGAGATTAGCCCCAGTCACCCAAGTTGCAACCAAGGGTCTTTAAACACAACACACACTGAGGCTTCAGTATTACTGTACTATACACGCTCAGCTAGAAGCAAACTCTATAGAACACAAGGGAGATTACTTCCAAGTAAACTTTCACAGGGTTGCATTACAAGGCCTCCTTATAAGATATTTCACTGTCCAGTCCAGAAGCAAGGCCCACATTTTGATGAGGCTTACTCCCAAGCCAGTATGTTTAGGATTGTAGTCTTAATGTTTTACCCCTTCCCTCTTTCTTTGTCCCTGCGGAGTCACCAAGTAGGATGTTTTAAGTGGCAATTGGAAGTAGAAGTGGAGTTTACAAAATCTGATTCTGACTCCCTTCTCTTTCCCCAGTAAGAGGTGGTTGAACAATACCAGGAGTTACTTCTGATGTACCAAGATGGATGGGAACAGGGCAGGTGGGCATGGTCAATCATCTTTCAAGGTCCTACATCCCAGCAGGAGATACAGTGATAAGAGCCCTCTGAGCCTGTTCTTCCTCTACAAGTTCTTTGTCTAACTCTTATTTTGGCATATAGATAACAGTAGTGGTGAGAAGGAGGAGCAGTAGATGCTGCTGTTTTCTCAGTGGCTTCCTACGTAGCCAGCAAGCAGATGGTAGCATTTATGGGGGGAAAGGAGCAGCTGGTGACAATGGTGGTGAAGAGGTAGACTCACTAAAGAAGGTGTGGCATGGAGGGTTTCTTGCCAAACACCCCTCCAAAACTTGAATCCAGTGTTGGACAGCAGTGCATTAGTTCTAACACCTATCAAGCCTATGACTTAAACCAACCAACCAACCCAAAACTCAATGTAAATTATCTTTTTTTGCCTCTCTAGAAACAGAAACTCCTTGATGAACTTGGAGAGAGCTGGCTTCCATATTTGACACCAAAGGATGATGGCTTCCATCAACTGGTAATAGTTCAAAAGATTTGTGTTCTATATACCGGGAAATATTCCTTTACTACTTGAAATAGTTTGTTATTTTTATTCTTGAATTCCTTAGTTCATTGCTTAGAGAAGACAAAATTACTGAGGAAAAGCTGGCATAAATGTGCTGGTTCTGAGTTGTACCCAGTGAGGATGAGGAGGAGAAGGAGGAGGATGATGAGGAGGAGGAGGAGGTGCATGCTACCACCATTCTTTCTCTGAAATTGCACAGCTTCATGTGAGCGTAGTCTGTGTTCTAGAGTACATAGATTCAGTTCCTGGAGAACGATGACAAGGCCCTAAAGACTTTATCCATGACACTTGCAAAGGTCAGGCTTCCTGACACTTAGTTTTCTGTTTCTGTGGTCTCTCTCTCTCTTTGTGTGTGTGTGTGTGTGTGCTTTCACCATGTCAACTGCTCTTTGTGGGCCTTACTTGCTGGCCTCTTCAAGTATTGTGGTAAGTATGTCATGTTTGCTTCTGTTATCTGCTCAGGAGATGCCCTATTATATGGACTATATGGGTTGATCTGTGTGTGTGTGTTGGAGGTGGAACATATTTCAGAAGTGTGTGGTTTGAGTTTGATAACCCTCTGGCCCTCCCGGCCGTGCGGTTCTGTGACTCTTATGCAGAAAAAAGAAAATCCAGCCTGAAAATGATACGCACAAGTATAATCCAAAGTGGTATAGAGAAGGATTGTTATTAAAGAAACGGAAGAATATGCTAAAGTCCCTCTTCGACAATACCCCAGTCAAATGAGAAACACATGGAAAGACTTGGGTGAGTTCAGTCAAACTAAGTTGGAACATATTGAGTGAGATGAAAGACATAAAAAGGAATCTCTTATTTAGCTTGAACAGCTTCAGCAGGCGTTCCAACATTATAGCCATGTCAACGTTCTTGTATTGACATGTGGCCGAAAGATGCATACAAAGTAGCATCTTTTTAAAAAATAATAATCTCATTTTCTCCCCCACTGATACAGGAAGGAAATGAAGTTTCTGTACCTTCTTTCTATTTCATTGTTAAAATAAGGTTAAGGTTCTTACATCTCCCTGAGTTAGAGCACTGAATTTTCAGATGACACCCATTATGCCTTTCAAGGGAAAGGCCGTAGTTCAGTGCTGGAGCACTTGCTTTGCATGCAGGAGGTCCTGGGTTCTAGAAGAGAAGAAGAAGAGTTTGGATTTGATATCCCGCTTTATCACTACCCGAAGGAGTCTCAAAGCAGCTAACATCCTCCTTTTCCCTTCCTCCCGCACAACAAACACTCTGTGAGGTGAGTGGGGCTGAGAGACTTCAGAGAAGTGTGACTAGCCCAAGGTCACCCAGCAGCTGCATGTGGAGGAGCAAGGAATCGAACCCGGTTCACCAGATTACGAGTCCACCGCTCTTAACCACTACACCATGCTGGCTCTACCCCCGCTATCTCTAGGCAAGGTTAGGAAAGACCTCTGGCTGAAACCTTGAGAGCTGCTGCCAGTGAGAAAAGAGAATTCTCCCTGGGACTCCAGGATCAGTCACGTTTCTGCATTGGGTGCTCCCTTGTACCTGTCTCTGCCACTTTGGATTCAGGGATCTGAACCCAACTCCCTTGGCTGAGTTAGTGTAGATAGGTTGGTGTCCTTCAGATCTTTTGGACTCCAGCTCACATCATCCCTAATCATTGTCCATGCTGGCTAGGCCTGATGGGAGTTATAGTCCAAAACATCTGGAGGATAGCAGCTTGGGAACAACTGGTGCAGACAGTATTGAGCTTGATGGTCTTCTTCTCCTTCTTTGGCGATCACTCATAGCCAAGTAAGATTGTCTTCCATGAACACAGTCTTGATGGACCAATGGTCTGACTCAGTAAAAGGCAGCTTCCTATGTTCCTGTTATTTGTTCTGGTTTATTAATAATACTTTATAAGTTTTCCTATAGCACAGTTCTCAGTGACCTTCACAACAAGACATAGAAATTTTAAAAAATTAACAACAAAACCACAACACAAGTATAATACTGTAGAGATGTGGTTCCCAAATGGCTTTTTCTCATGGACCATTTGAAAATAGCTGAGGGTCTTGGCACATTATAGTGCGCAATGCTAGATGCGGTATGAGGTTTAACTGAAAAAATTTAATTCTTTTTTCTTGCACATTGTATTCCATAGAATTCAAATTATAACACAGTAAAATACAAGAAATCAAAGAGGCAGTGAAAATGCAATTAAAAATCATTAGGAATCTTTAATTTGGTGGATGTGCTGCCTCTGAACAACAAATTCATAAATATGCAGCTGTGGACCAGCTGAATGAAGTTGGACTTGCATGGATACCCAGTCTATATACACCTGTGAGCTGCAGGGCAAAGGATGTGTGTGTATGTGTGTTGTGGGAACACTATGAACTCTGAAACTTGGTGTGTGACTCTTCCGTTCCATGCCAAGTTTTATCTACGAAAACACACCTTTATCTCAAACTGAGTGCTGTAGAACTGAACCACAAACAACTTAGTTGAAGGGCCATAGTTCAACTGTGGAGCACATGCTTTGCATTCAAAAGGTCCCAGTTTCAATTCCTGCCTGGCATCTCCATTTAGAAAAGTTTCCCCAGTATTCCCATCTTTGGATCTCGGATACTGTTGAACTACAATCCCCATCATCCTTAGATGCCAATTGTAAGAGGTGATGAGAGTTGTAGTTCAATATATGGGGACTCATGCTTTGGGAAGACTGGGATAGAAGGTGATGTGAAAAAGTCTGATGGCCTAGACTAGTCAAGAGTAGACAAATAGCCGGGTGTGATAGAAAGCTGTGCTCTTATTTGTAAGTTGTCTTGTGTTCCTTAGACAGAGGGCATGACAACAACAACTACTACTACTAGTACTACTATTATTACCACAACAACTAGGAATAATATGAATAATACGGGAATAGAATTGGATTGGGGGGTCCTGTCGGAGCAGTAAAAGAAGACAGGGGTGGGCTGGTTTCCTTGAAGGCTGGCTATATTTGTGTGTGGTGCAAAACCATAGTTTAATGTGACATGAACAAACCATAATGATTCACAGTGAGTCTCAGGCTTTCACACCTCCCTCGCCTTCTGTTGTGTGGCCCGAAGGAGGAGTTCAAAAGCTTTTACTTCTTTTTTTACCTAAATTGTAGTTTATTGTGTTGTCCAGACTGGCAAACTACAGTGAACATTAACTATGGTGTGCTTCAAAGAAGCCAGTTTGAAATCACATTTCAACCAGTAGGTCTAGGGCTCACTGCCCCTTGTTCTGGCTCATTCACATTGCACTAAAACATAGTCCGTCATGGTGTGCAAATGTGGCCTGTTTTCAGTAGAGAAAATTAATGCAGCAGTAGGGCACAGCAATGAATTTTGTATAGAAAAGAAGCTGTTTCAGAAGAAACCTCTTCAAAGCCTAGCACGATGATTCAGTGATACTTGGAACTATGTCATGAGTCTCTGAAGAGGAACGTGCATTTAGGAACATCAACACTATACAAATGAGGTCTTCGAGTGAAATGTTACTATCTTATAATGTAGAACTGAAGTGCCAACTTGTTTATCCAGAGATTACCTCACTGGTTTGTGGTTTGCTGTTGTCACTTGAGTGACAAGGTCATCCTGGCTCCTTCAAGCACAGGCTTTATGATTTGTAGATTGCTGAAAATACGTAGTGGGGCCTCAAGTTTCTATGGGTGTGTTAAATTTTGTTCTAGGATAATGGACATGTTAAAAAATTAAGCATGAAATGTTTTGTATGCTTTTTGGAAGTGTCCAGTCATGCAACTGCTTTTATCTGCATGACGAGTGAGGTGACCTTTAATATTAGCTGTCAGAGATAAAGCACAAACTACACGGGATTTTTGTTGTTTTTTTTTGTTCCTTCAATCAGTAAAAGTGTCCAGTATGAGTTCCATGGGGTTTTTCTTTTTTCCCTTTTTCTTTCCCCCTTTCTTGGTCTTCTGATCTCTTAATGCTTTCCTGATGTAGGACATAGCAGGATGACGGGCTGGAGAATTAAAGAAGACCGACCGGTATTCTGAGATGATGTGTTGGAAATGTGTTTCCATTTCCTGATTTTTTTTCCTCCTTCTTCTTCTGAGATACCAATGTGTGATTTTTAAAAATAAAAATAATCACAACATTTTTAGGGTGCTTTTAAAGAGCAGAAATCCCGCCGACACCATTTAAGATATATTGATAAAATACTTTCAAAGCATGTAATCTTTAGTTCACAAGCCAAAAGGTAATGTGCCTCTCATTAGGCTGGCATTAAAATGTGGAACACATTAACTCCCAGTTTTTAACAGGAGAGTGAAATATTACAGCCTTTGAACAAGCATGGCATGCTTTCCCCATAGATGTGTCATTGTAGACTTTTCCTTTGTTTTTACACTATCTTCTTGTCATTCCTCCTGTTTCTTGAGACAGATTCACACAACCGCTGTCTTTTCAATCAAGACCCTATGGACCTTGGTGGGACAAGGCCAACAAATGCCGAGATTGCTGGCCATTGCTGAAAATTTGGTCTGTTTCCAACACATCTCTAGATCTTAATCCCATGTTCCAGTAGTCTGGGAGACAGGCACATTATCTTTTGTGGAGGGGGTTACACTCCCTCAAAAGGAGCAGGTGTGTAGATTGGGGGTACTCCTGGATATAAGTGTCCTCTGTCACTAAGAGTGCCTTTCACCACCTGGTTCTTCAGCTATGTCCGTTCTTGGGCAGGGACCACCGTAGTCCATGGGTGGGTAACCTCAAGGCTGAATTGCTGCAATGCACTCTATGTAGGGCTCCAGCTGGTCAGAATGTGGCAGCCATGTTGCAGATGGTGCACATGACTGACAACATGTGACACCATTGTTAAATATCCATCTACTACCAAGCCAGGTTCAAAGTACTTGTATTAATTTACAAAGACCTGAACAACTTAAGGTACCGTAGGCACTGCCTAAACGCTTGTATCCCAGCTCAGTCACTGCTGTCATCTACAGAAGCCTCGTTGGTTGTCCCCAGAGTTGACGAGGCTCATTTGTGACTGTAGTAAGAAACCAGCCCGGTCCTATGCTCTGCTGGTAGAGATGCAGTAGGCACCTTTGGTTTTAATCTTTAAATTTCCGCTGAAAACTTTTCTAGGCTGCCAAGCTTATGCACATAGTTAAGAAAATGTCAGTCTGTGATAGCTAGTTGATGGTCTCTGGTTTTAATTTTTGACATTATTTTTATTGTATATATGTATGTTTGTTATAAACTGCTTTGATTTTAATTTATTTTGAAAAACGAAGATGCGTTTAATGTGAGTCTGTAACAACATAATAAGAGGACTGATGAGGACTGTAACAACATAATAAGAGGACTCCACCTGGTGTGGAGCTGGAGTCAGATTGGGAGCCTTGCCAGGAAGATGTGAATGAGCTGGAGACTTAATGAGCTCAAAAACTAGCAGAGTTTTGGCTAGCAGGAAAACAATAGAGTGGGGAGCCCCTGGCCCAGGGGCCAAATGTGACCCTTAGAATTCTCTGTTTGAGAAGGCTACACATCCTCTTCATCCGTACCCCTCACTGCTTTTACTTCACACCCTCCTTGAGTCTTCGCCTGGCTGGAGTGTGTACTTGATCTGATAATATCTCTTCTGTGCTTGGATGGAGGACAGAGATGGGTGTGTACAAAACTGGGCTATGGTACACCCATTGGCCTGCTCACTTTTGCTTCTGGCCCTGCTCACCATTCATATGTGCCCCCTTCATATGTGACCAATGGTTTCCCACCTATTGCCAGCTCCGCTTCTACTGGGTGACTGATTGCAGTTGGGTCTTCACCCTATTCCTGAGTAGACCCTTGAGTGTCAATTATCCAGGTGGACATTTTGGTGACTTAAGCTGTCCATCAGATCTATTGCTGCCTACACTTCTGAGGTCAGTGGTGTGTGTGGCAATGAAGGAGAATCAGGGATCAAGGCAGGGTTTAGAATGGAGTTAAAAGCATTGGTGAGATGGGACTCTTCAGGCTGCCTTTGGACTACTGATGGCTCCTCCAAATCTTCAGTCGGTGTGGGTTTTCTCTTGATCCTCTTCCTCCAAAGAAGTCTCTCTCTTTATATATTTGGTTGATAAGCCATAACTAACACGTCAAGTATGCAACTGTTTTATATTCCTAATATATCCATGATTTTTCTTTTCTTTTTAGTGGAAGACAAAATATTCAAAACTTGTCCTCAGAACTGCTGAGAAGATTCCCAAAGAGGTCCATGAAGAAGTTCAGGAAGCTTTTTTGACTTTGCAAAAGCATGGTTGTTTTTTCCAAGATCTTGTAAGGATCAAAGGGAAAGATTTTGTTACCCCGGTATCTCGTATATTAATTGGAAACCCAGGATGTACCTACAAATATTTGAACACAAGGTTATTTACGGTCCCCTGGCCTGTGGAAGGTTATGAAATAAATTATTCCCATCCTGAAATATCCAAGGCTTGCAAGGCATTAATCAAACTTAATTGCTACTTGCATAGAGAATCCGTCCAGGCTTTGCAAGAGCAGAATTTGGCCGAAACAAAAGGAATGGAAGATTCTCCTGTCATCGATAGGCATCAGGATTATGCTACTTCCATTACAGAGATGGGATCCATTCTGCAAGATCAAAGCCCTTCTCATGTCCCAGAGAATGACCATAGCCATCTGAAAGAGAGAACATCTTACAACCTGTCTTTATTAAATTATATGGATCCACAACAAATGCCGTTCTTGAAACAAGAGCCTTATTTTGGAATGGGGAAAATGGCTGTGAGTTGGCACCACGATGAAAATCTAGTTGAAGGGTCAACAGTGGCTGTCTACAGTTATAGCTGTGAAGGTGGGTAAAGCAAATACGAAAACTGGGTCGCGCTCTTAAGTGCGGTTTTAAAACCCCTAAGGATAAGTGGTCGGTGCACAAAAGAGGGACCCAAAAACCATATGCGCCTTCTCTCCCACTTTCCCATGTAAGCACTTATTTGACCCTCTCAATCTTTCTGGATATCGGAGGGGTGGGGGGAGAATGAGAGACAAGTGAGCTCAGCTATGTTTGCTGCAGCTTCCCTTATCAGGAGCACTTTAAATGGATTGAAAAGTTGCTATAATTAACCTGCTGATCAGGAGCCAAGAAAGCAAAACCTTTCAAATCTCTGCTCTCCAGGTTCCCACAGATACCTATTTCCAAGGCTGTATTATTATTATTATTATTATTATTAAAGCTGTGATTTGACATCTCTCTCTCTCTCTTTTATTGGGGCAATTTTCCATATATGAATTCATGGTTCAGCTCTGTACTGTTTCCCCTGCTTTTCTTTTTTTGTAAATAATATGCTGCTCTGACTTTGGAAGGAGATTTTTACATGTTTTCACAACATTGCACAGATTCTTGCCCAGGCGTGCTAAACTGTTATGGTCCTGCCAGATGCTTCACCTTCCAATGTAGCATCCCTGTTGACTGGGAAAGTAATGTGGAATATTGGTTCTGGGCTTTTTTAAAGGCTTTTTATGTGACTTACACAACACTGATTAAAAAAAAACAAAAACAAAGCTGCACTGCTACGGATTCATACAAACTCTGGACAGTCAGGATTCTAAAATGTGCAGGGAGCCTACATGATTACAGTGGACTCCCTACTTCACACAGTCACCCTCCACAAGGGGTGAAAGGGGTGCATTTAGCATGCTTCTCAGCACAGCCCCGCCTTTACTAGGAGTAGAAGGCATTAAAGCAGAAGGTCTCTAGCCTGAACAGTAGCAGCTGGTGGGGCTCACCTGACCTCCCATTGCCTGCATTGCTGTTGCTTACCAGGAGGCGGACGCGGGGGGCAAGGTGGTAGCAAGGTTGGCGCAGTGCAAGGACTGGAAACCTCTGCCTGAGGGGCACCTTAACTATTAATTGCTATGTTCAGATGTTTCACCAAACCTATGATTTGCTTTTACCCACGTAAGCTCACTAAACCATGGTTTGCGACGGACTGCCAAGCCAGGATAGCATACCAAATTTTGAAGCTAAGTTTGTGCTAGCTGTGGCTTGCATTGTGCCTAGATTCACAAACAAATAAGCAATGGCCATTCCTCTGGCTCAAGAGACTGTTGCACTGTGCAGACTGGAGTGAACATATGGATGAGGAAATGGAAAACTAAAGCAGAAAAGAAGCTTTAAACCACGATTTTGCCTGTTGATTGTATAGGTTTATAAACCATGCTGGTGGGTTATTAACTTTGGTTAGCATAAACCATGGTTTGGTGCGATGTCCGAATTGAGCCAATGGCTCTGCTTGCTTCTACATGCAATTTTAGAAGCACTCTTTCCATGACTTCAGATAATACATGGCCAAAGGTACTGTGAACCAAACCATTTTTTGAGAATGCCCCCTGCCAGCTTACCCACTCCATAGCAATTTATTTGAATTTGTAACCATTTCTGAAACTTTCTACAAGGAATGATGTATTTATTACTTCCATTTATTAGACTGAGCTTCATGAAGGAACCTAAGTTCTCACAACATTTAGATTTTCATCACAGATCGCTGTGGAAGGGTTAGTTATGGCTGTGCAGAATGATCCATAAGCACTTGGAATGGATTAGCCAAAGAATGTAGAAGCTACTGAAGAGGGAGCATCCCTTTAACAGCTGAAGCAAACATTTTAGGTGTCTCTGTTGGTATTGGCATTGCACAATGATTCCTTGCAACTGGGAAGGACCATAGCTCAGTGGTGAACACATGCTTTGCATGCTGAAGATTTCAGCTTCATACCAGGTACCATCAGGTGATGGCAAAGGCCTCTCCTTGAGACACTGTAGAGCAAGGGTAGTCAACCTTTTTATACCTGCCGCCCACTTATTGATGGTAAAATTTTCTTATCGCCTACCAGTGCTTGATGGAAGGAGGATTCAGCTTGTGCTGTAGAACCCCCTACCACCCACCTAGAATCTTGAAATGCCCACTAGTGGGCGGCAGGGACCAGGTTAACAACCCCTGCTGTAGAGCAAACCAAAAGAGACAATATTCTGTGTCAGGGGCTCAGGAGCAGAGGCACAGGGGAGAGAGGGAATGGAGAGCGAAGGGGAAGAATCTGAGGGAAGCGTAGGGGAGTATGACAGTGACCCGAGAGATTCTATGAGCTTCTCCAGCGAATCAGAAGATTCCCAGAGGGAAGCGCCGATAGCCAGGGCAAGGGGAGTCCCAGGGGGGACGCACCAGAAACAAGAGGCCAGCGGGGACTCCCAAAGCAGCAGCTGGAGATCAGGACCAGCTTCCCCACCAGAGCGTAGTGGGGGGGAAGGGTCCCATGGATCAGGGCCAGCGTCTCCCCCAGAAGGGAGAGAAGATGAGTCAGAGCTGGCCACGCCTCCAGCGCAGAGTGAGGGAACGGAGGGGAAGTCAGGTTCAGCTAGCCTCCCCGAAGAGGGAAGCAGTGACAGGAGCAGTGTAACGGTCAGGAGGAAGGTTGCCGGCTGGGCGCGCGCGCCAAGTTCGAATGTGCAGGCGCGCGGCACAGCAGGAAACACGGATTGGGAACCAGGTCCTAAAGCCCGCCGGAGAGAGGGGGAAGACTCCGGGGAATCAGCGTCAGAAGAGTGTAGAAGGGGCGAGACCCAAGCGGACAGGCGGACCCAGAGGAGAAAAGAGCAAAGGAAGAGGTGGAGCAAGGCTAGAGTCTTAAACTGGTGTCTGGGGGGAGGAGATTCAGATGGAGCTTCAGCGGTCTAGAGTTTGAGACGTAGGGCTGCGCGCCGCGGCTTTGAAATCGAAACTGAACTGCAATAAAGACCTTTGTAAATAGTAATGAACTGGCGTTGGTTCTTTGTGAGCTGGGACCTCGGGCAGCTCTGACATTCTGTATGTCAGGAATGGGGTATCTGTGACCAGATGTTGTTGGACTCCAGTTCCCACCATCCCACCATTGTCCATACTGGATGGGGCTGATGGAAGCTGGAGCTCAACAACATCTGGAGGACCACAGATTTCTCCATCTCTGGTAGAGATGGACAAGTTCCATGGAGGCAGGTAGCTCTCTATGTTTCTCAGGTTCCTCCTTCACTACAGGCATCCTCACCCCTCTTGCCTCTCACACTTTTTATAGTTCCCACTTGTGTGAGGTTCTTCAGTGGCAGGGGTCCTAGAGAAAAGCCCTTGTGAGTGACTTCCCTGGGAATATTGCAAGAAGCTGATGTGGTATGGACCTCACCCCAAGATCAGTACTGAGATAATGAGGGGAAAACTGATATGAAAGGTGAAAAGGAGTGCGGGCAGAGACTCGGTCTCTCAGTTAACATGGAAGAGAAAGCAGAGAGCATATGAAATTACACTTCTAAAAAAGACTACTTCAGAAGTGAATGGGTTCATATATTGTCCTAATGATTGCAGAAGCTGGAACTTCAATGCCTATGTAAATTGTGATCCTTTATGAAGTCTGTAACTGGAGACTCTGCTCTGCTGAAGTATTTCTACACTCAGACCTTTAAAAAGGTGACTTCAGCTAAATCGGGACTCTGTTTTTCAAGGTGCTGAGAGCTTCCTGAGAAATACTGATATCTCTCCAGCTTGTCTGGCCCTTATTGGGAGCGCCAGAAGCTCAGGATCTCCCTAGCAGGGGAGCAAACCTGGCAGAATATGTGCTTGGTTTAGTGTTATATGATAGCATTACCTTTACAAAAGTGCCTTTGTTTCCCAATTTACTCTGAACAGTTTGATCAATAGCTACCTTGTGTTTCTCTGCTTGGCAGAACGTGGCAGTAACCCATTCATTTTGAAAATCCAAGGAAACTTTTCAGAACTGTTGCTACTTGCTAATAGGTTGATTAAGCAGAGGCGATTAGCCCTATTGAATAGAATGTCATAATGATCCTTGTATCTTTCTGTGGGACCATTATGGCAATTGTGTCAGTGGTCAGAAGAGGCATCCTCTATATGCATCTTTCTTTCTTTCTTTCTTTCTTTCTTTCTTTCTTTCTTTCTTTCTTTCTTTCTTTCTTTCTTTCTTTCTAATATTTTCAAGAAGCCTTTGCCACAGAGCTAATTGTAGAAGTAGGAAGTTAATACATTTGTGCTTTTTCTCTCTCTCTATTCCATTGTTCTAGTCTGTATGCCTCACAGATTGCTAGATTTCTGCCAATGAGCTCAGTGCAGTTCATAGTTTTAGATTTTAGGTTACAATTTAATAAACAGTGCAAAAGGGGAAAGGGCCTAGGAGGAAGGAAGAAGAGAAACAAATTGAAGTTATTGCATCTGCCAAACGAGTCCTGGGAGACAAGTGGTTAAATGACAGTTGGCCCCAGCCAAGTTGATGGAACGAGCCTCACTGTCTCACCTCTTTGAGGCAGCCAGTTGGAATGATTGCCAGTGAGGGGAAGAGTTAAATGGCAATTGATCCCAGTCAGGCCGAAGATGGGGGCCTTGCAGTCTCACCTCTCTAATGCAGCCAGATGAAATGACTGCTGTTGGAGGCAGTTCTGGAATGCAAAGAGCCAAATGCATACAGCTTACTATATATCGTATGTTTTGCTCTATAAGACGCACCAGACCATAAGACGCACCTAGTTATTGGAGGAGGAAAACAAGAAAAAAATAATTCTGAATCTCAGAAGCCAGAACAGCAAGAGGGATCACTGCGCAGTGAAAGCAGCAATCCCTCTTGCTGTTCTGGCTTCTGGGATAGCTGCACAGCCTGTATTCGCTCCATAAGACGCACACACATTTCCCCTTACTTTTCAGGAGGGAAAAAGTGAGTCTTATAGAGCAAAAAATACGGTAATACCTGATCTCAAGAGTTTCTTGGGTGGTTGACTGAGTCCGTCATACAATGAAGGAATGCTGTCGCAATATGTGTACTGTAGACCTGTTGCAATGAAAGATTCCCAGAGCAAGGTCTCTGCCAGTTTACCTTTGTGTGGAGCACCTTGATCCTTAACACTGGGGATGCTTGCTGCTGAAAACACGTCACACCAGTTTTCTCCCAACAGCTGCTTCGACTTCCTGTTTGCATTTAGGTATACAATTAAACTTGTTGACATTGATCTATGTAGTTCCTTATAACTTGAGTCTTAGCAGTTGGAGTCTGCCTCCTATTTCATGTACATTCATGACAGGTGGAATTCACTAGTCTACTTAAGCTAATAGCTTTTAAAGTTGTAAATCTTTTGAGAACTGGGATGGAGAGCCGTGAATTTAATATTTACCCGTCACCGCTAGTCTTGACAGCCCAAGCCTGTTGTTCTCAAACAGATTTTTCCACCATTGTTCTGTAGGGGGCAATAGTTCTATTCTGCAGAGAGCGTTGACTCTGATATGGTTATGTTGCTGTGTACGGTGACCCAGAATGTGAAGGCAGAGATTTGGTGTTGAATCAATTAGTGAAATTCTGTCTCTTGCAGCCTTGTCCTATATAATAGTTATTTCTACTCCTAGGATCTGTGTGAGAATACCTTGGTCTGATTGCCCAGGGTGTATGTGTATCTATTCTATCTGATCAATCAATCTTTTGCATTTGTTATCTCTCCTTTTTCCTCCATGAGCTCAAGGTGATGTACATGTATTTGAAACCATGTATGTATGTATGTATGTATGTATGTATGTATGTACAGTATGTATAAATAAATAAATTCTACCCTGCCCATCTGGCTGGGTTTCTCCAGCCACTCTGGGGATGTAGGCTTTATGATGGGCTTTGGTGTGTGAGCATATATTAGATCCTGCAACTTATCCCCTAATTTAGTTATCAGTGACGCTTGAAAGTGGATATAGACTAACATATATGAATAATTGCTATAACATTCTCGTAGTGTGTGTGTGTTTTCAATTCTGTCTATTCTCTGTAACATGGGTAAGGCTGTTCTATTGCGGAGAAAGAGTTTTCCTTTCTGTGGATTCTTTCACCAGTATTGTTCTTGGCCTGCTGCCTCTTAAGCCTTGCCTGAGTGTGTAAATCTTAGAGTAATAAACAACTGGATCTGTTAGTTGACAAGTTAATGTTTAACAGGCTAACAAACCAGTGATTGACTGCAATGGTGACCGATCATGAAAGGCTTATTACTTCTGACTTTCATAATGTACAATTTGTGTTGTCCCTCCACCCCAACACAGAGTACTTTATTATTATTATTATATTTATTAAATTAAAAAAATATATATCTTGGCTAAGCAGAGCAACTGCTACTTCATTTCCACTGCAGCTGTGATTGGGCGAGAGCTGACAGCTTCTTCGTTGCTAATGACTTTATAAACCAATTGGAATGTTCCCGTGGATTGATAATTGACCAGTAATCCCTTCTATTTGCTGCTTAATAGATGCAAGGTCAGTTAGCAGTAATTTGTACAGCCTGCAAGGAACTGTGTTTGGAGATTTTCCTAGCAATACTAATGAGTTTAAAGACGTCACCCTCTGGGAGGAAAAAACAAAACGGAGGTAATCTTTGCAAGCAAGGCCACTAACTTCCAAGACTGCCCAGTTCTAGGGGCATCTTCCTCGACTACAGAAGACATGTTGGAAAAGAAACTATTGTTGACACTTCTGGAAGAGTGCACAGGGGCAATGTAGAACCTCCTTCAGACTTACCTTTTATTGCGAGTGTATTTTGCAACAAGTTCTTGGCACAATAATAGTGCAAGTGGTCGATTTATACTGTTTTAGTTTGTTTTGAAATGCTTCCCCAATACTATCACATACTTGCTGTTTGGCGGGCCTGTAGTGCAACAAAAAAGACGCAAGAAGATTTGTGACATTCAGGATATGCATAGGTTGGAGATGAAGTAGTGTCACCACTCCAAAACTTGCATGCACACAGTATTGAAAGCAAGATTGCTTGTGACCTCCCCAATAGCATCACGAGCACTAGTCAAGCATACTCTCCAGTCACTCCTACTTTGCTCCTCCCCTGATGGGAGCAGGGTGAACAAGTTAGGAATGCTTGGCATAATGAATCGGGGACTGTGCTTCATTGGCACTGAGGAACATAGGAAGCTGCCTGAGTCAGACCATTGGTCCGTGTCCACAGCAGCTCTTTCAGTCTTTCCCAGCTTTCAACCAGGGACCTTCTGCATGTAAAACAGATCCTCTATGGCAGGCTTCCTCAAACTCGGCCCTCCAGATGTTTTTGGCCTACAACTCCCATGATCCCTAGCTAGCAGGACCAGTAGTCAGGGATAATGGGAATTGTAGTCTCAAAACATCTGGAGGGCCGAGGTTGAGGAAGCCTGCTCTATGGCCTAACAAGCCATGATTACTAGCCAACCTGAAGCTATGGTTTGTTGTTGGCTTGCTGCTCATGGCTTCTTAGGGTGTAAGAAACTAGATCCCTGGTTTGCACATAACACAAGGGGTTGCTTCGTTTATCCTGATTTGTTTATCCCACTTGCTGCAGGGGAGGAGCAAAGTCAAATGGTTGATACACTATGATAAGCTAGAAAGTCGGGGCGTCTAGAAACTTTTTGCAGGTGTGTTCTGCAGCATGTCATTGACACAGTCGTGTAGTGGTGGATTTATACTGGACCATCTATCCATCATTCCACTTTATAAGTTGTTCTCCAATATTACTGCATTTTTGCTGTTGATAGGGGGCATTCTTTCATTTCAGTGCAACAGAAGCGGGAGAAACACCATTACCATTGTCCATTTGTAGTGTGAAAAGTTATAGGATTTCGGCAGAATGTAATGGGACATGCACCAACTGGAAACAAATCAGTTTGTCCACAAAATTTTGGCAGACACCAACAGTACTGAAAGTGGAGATTGCATGTAACTCCTCCGATAGCATCCTGAGCACAAACCATCATGAATGCACATTACTGGAGGGGTGTACATATAGTCTGTGCTGGAATGGGGAATTTCCTGGAAACTCCATGTAAACCGTCTTGCATTCCATTACTGGGAGCAAGGCGACACACAGATAAGCAAATCCAGTACCTAGCCCAATCTGGAGATACTGGCAATGGAACATAGGAACTTTTGCATGCACACCATCATCTCTGCTACCCGGCTGCAGCCAAAGTTTATGTCACTTTGGAGCAACTGACGTTTTGAAAACAAGTAGCAGCTTGCTCTTCTATTGTTTCCAAAATAGCACAGTGGGAGTAATCCGTTTCAATTGGTGGTGATAATTATAAGTCATGTTAGTTGAGAGGAACGGCAATGGCAGCGCAAGAGCTATATTTGAACTCTACGCTTAAGCAATAAAAGGGGAGAAAATGATCAAACTGCAGAGGAGAGAGAGAGATGCTTTAACGAGTGCATCCCAAAGGTGCTGGATTTATGAGGGCACCCCAGGAAGCATTGATTGAAATTGCTGTCTCTGATTGTAGTTCCATATTTTATTGAGGCCATATTGTGAACAGCACAAATGAGGGGAAAGCAACCTAACAGACAAAATTAACCCTCAAAAAATTACTTCTTTCTTCCACTATCTGGGTCAGATTGCATTGAAAGCTCTTACCTGCCATTTTCAGAAAGTGTCCCCTGTTCTAATATTAAGAGTTCTTCCCAAAAGGAGGTAGAAAATATTGAAGGCCCTTGAAAGCAAGTTATTATTGATTCTGGCAGAGTTGCTTTTTAAGCTGTTTGCCACCATTGCTTATTTTATTGATGTCACAATCAAGAGTCCCTGGAAGGAAGGAACAACTATGGGAATTAGGCCCACATGCATACTTAAAAGAAGGGGGGTGGGGAAAGATGAGTGTGTTTTGGTACCAAATCAGCTGGGAAATCATTTTCATATTTTATGACTGACTAGTAAAGCCCTAGTCTAAATAAACATTGCTGCAGCCTCACGTGATGGATGGCTTGAATATTGAGAAGCCAGGAGGTCAGTGTTGGTCCACAGGTTGGTGTGTGAAATAATGAAAGTTATAAATCTGTTCTTCCACCCTAAATTTTTTTTTGGGGGGGAGGGTGGAAATTGAAAATTGCTCAGAATAAAAACTTGCAGAAAAACTTGCACTTGACACCTGTTTGTATGCACAAACAAATTGACACATTTATCCAATTTTGATGTTTTATAGGGTTCGTGGCAAGGCTATTGATTTTTCTTGATGCCTTGTAGAACATAAAAAGTTGCCTTATACTGAGTCTAGTCCAGCATTGTCTACATAGACTGACTAGTGGCTCTCCAGGATGTCACACTGGAAACTTTTTCTGGTCCTACCTGGAGATTGTATTTGGGATTTTCTGTATGCAAAGCATGTGCTCTACCACTGAGCTAGGACTCTTCCCCACATGGCTTTGCAGAGATCATTTGCTAAGTCCCTTTCCAATCCAATGATAGCAACAAAGATAGTTGTTGTTTTGTTTCAGAATTTTTTTGTCGACTAACCATATTGATTTAGCTATTTAAAATGCATGCAGCTAAAAGCAATAATTTTGAAGGAAAACCACTTTCCTTTGTTTTTCAATGATGCACCATTACAGCAGGCACCAAAGCAGCCCATGGAATATTGCATTGTGAAAGACTGTTAGAAGCTTAGAAGTCAAATCGTTCTTCACCTTCTTGCCATTCCGATCTCTCATGATTCACCATGTTGATGGGGAACAGAGATTTTCTTCCCTAATGAAAAAGGAGATTGTTTCCAGGTCTGTTAAATTATTTGCTTTGCTTTTCCTTTTCAGAACCTGCCGCTGATATTCTCGAGGAGAAGACTCCAAGTGGCAGAGACCCAGCTGTCTGGCATGTTGGCTTGAAAGTTGCTTGGGACATAAAGAACCCGGGGTTGGCTGTACCCCTTTACCCGGGAGACTGCTACTTTATGCTAGGTAGTATCTAAAAGCAAACATGGTACCAATTTCTATTTCTTTTCCACTTTCTCACCCCTCCTTGGTAGGGGCAGGAAAATAAGGAGAGCAATAGTCAGTTTAAAAAAACAAGAGGAAAGGAAAACATGTACAGGAGGGGGAAAAACAAGAGGAAAAGGGGTAGACTGTAAGCCTTCACATCTAGAGATTGGGAAGAAGAAAAATATACACAGTCTATTATTATTATTATTATTATTATTATTATTATTATTATTATTATTAGCTTGACCAAAAGAAACAATATCAAAAGAGTGTTGTTGTTGAAAAATATTTTAATGTGCAAGATGCAGGAGGACACTTGTTGAATTACATGGGGGGGGGGGAGTTACGTACAAACAATGCTTGTATGTAAATGCATGAGAGCCAGTGTGGTGTGGCTCTCTCACTTCAGTGCACAGATGGAATCAGTGAGGAAGTGGGGCTCTCCCCGTTGTGTGATTGCTGAACAGAGTAACTCCTTAAATTAGGGTGGGAGACCTGTGTTTCTCTGGATGTTGAACTCCAACTCCCATCAGCACCAGTCAGCATTGTTGGCGCTCAGGGATGCTGGGAGTTGTAGTCTGGCAACATCTGGCGTTCCACAGGTTCCCCACACCTAACTTAATTCGCTCTCCTGCCTCAGTGTTGATTGTACTGGCAAGAATAGACCCATGCATGTAGTGGAATTCTGTGCTTCTTAAATTCTCTCCAGTCACATCAAACCAAACCAAACCAAACCTTGGGTCGGTGTGAGCTTGGCTCATTTCCCCTGATGCATACTTAACTTTATATACTACATCTCATGCCGTGCTGGAAATGAAATATAAAGAACAGCTTAAAAAATATTATTTTATTTTAACACCGTAACAACATCCTGATCATGTTTATGTGGAGACATATTAAATTCTTCCAGTTCAAGTGTATAAATCACTTATTCTGACCAGTACTTTATAGGGACCAACTGGTTTGGATATTTATAGGGTGGGGGTTACAAGTTCCTTTCTGTATTTGTAAATCACTTGCAATCTTTTTTGTAATATTTGACAAAGGTTTTTTTTTGGGGGGGGGGGTTCAACGTTGCTCTACCTTAAAAAAAACAACAGCTTCTGAAAGTAGCTACTATATTGTTGCTAGAAAAAACCTAAAATATATGAATGCTCAGTCTACCTATATGGGCCTTGAGCTTCCTCTGTTCTCCTAGCTTACAATCTGGTATACCCAAGTTAACCTATTGTAAGGCTGAAGGACACATTTACCTTTGGCTCATGAAAACAATTTTGTAAAAGTACAGAGGCTGAGATCCAGAATACAGTTGAGCTGGAAAGTGCTCAGCTGTGTTCTGGAATTCAACCTCTTTAGCTTTAATCTGCTGACCTGCCCCTTGAAAGCTTCACAGCAGCTCAACCCTTCTTGCTGCCACACTGATTGGTGTTACTTGTTGTGCGGTGATCCAGGATAGGGACTTCTCTGTGGTAGTGCCCCATTTGGGGAACGCCTTTTCCCCGATGGTGTGTCAGTCATCCTCACAGTGGAGTTGTCAATTTAAGAGGCACTTACTCAACTGGGCTTTCGGGGCATCCTGGTGTGGGGCTAAAGCCTGTTATTTAATTAGGAGTTTTAAGTTTTTGAGTTTGAATCTGTTTTTTTATGATTCAGCAATGTTATCGTTGTACATTGTACTTTATGGTTTCTGTATCTACACTGGAAGTAAACAAATAGACAACCTAGCCATCTTCTACTTTCAAAGCCCTACTACTGCTCACAGCAGTGATGGAGAACCTGTGGCCCTCCAGATATTCTTGGACATTATCCCCAGCCACCATGGCCAATGGTCAGAGATTATGGGGTTTGTAATCCAGCAGCATCTGGAGGGCCAGAAACACACACAGTGTGGTATAGCAGTTAGAGTGTCGGACTACAGCTGCTGAGACCCAGCTTCAAATCCCCACTTAGCAATAATAATAATAATAATAATAATAATAATAATAATAATAATAATAATTTATTATTTATACCCCGCCCATCTGGCTAGGCTTCCCCAGCCACACTGGGCGGCTTCCAAAAAAAATATTAAAATACTGTACTGTAATACATCAAACATTAAAAGCTTCCCTAAACAGGGCTGCCTTCAGATGTCTTCTTAAAGTCTGGTAGTTGTTGTTCTCTTTGACATCTGGTGGGAGGGTGTTCCACAGGGAGGGCGCCACTACTGAGAAGGCCCTCTGCCTGGTTCCCTGTAACTTGGCTTCTCACAGTGAGGGAACTGCCAGAAGGCCCTCAGTGCTGGACCTCAGTGTCCGGGTAGAATGATGGGGGTGGAGACGCTCCTTCAGATAAACTGGACCAAGGCCGTTTAGGGCTTTAAAGGTCAGCACCAACACTTCAAATTGTGCTCAGAAACGTACTGGGAGCCAATGTAGGTCTTTCAAGACTGGTGTTATATGGTCTCGGTGGCCGCTCCCAGTCACCAGTCTAGCTGCCGCATTCTGGATTAGTTGTAGTTTCCGGGTCACCTTCAAAGGTAGCCCCACGCAGAGCGCATTGCAGTAATCCAAGCAGGAGATAACCAGAGCATGCACCACTCTGGCTAGACAGTCCGCAGGCAGATAGGGTCTCAGCCTGCGTACCAGATGGAGCTGGTAAACATAATACTCTGAACCAGTCACGTCTTTAAGCTTCCTCCACCTCATAGGATTCCACCTCATAGGCTTGTTGCAAAGCTAGAAGAGAGGGAAATGTATCGGGTGCCCTGAGCTTCTTTGAGAGAAAGGCAGGTTAAAAATGCAATTAACGAAGGGGCAGCTAACATTGCTGCTGCTGCTGCTGCTGAGAATTAAATAAGGTTTTTCTTCTTCTTGTATTTGGAAATGGTCAGTGCTGCTTTGCATGCCAAACACCTGAGGTTCAGTCCTTGGCATCTCCAGGTTGGGACAGGAAAGAATCCCTGTTTGAAATGCTGGAGAGTTGCTGCCTGTCAGTGAAGACAATACTGAGCTAGATGAACCAATCATCTGACTCTGCATAAGGCAGCTTCCCTGTGTTCTGTGTAATGACCATAGTCTACAGCGTAAATAAACTTTTGGTATATTTACACTGTGGACTGTGAACAGTCCGGTTCCACGAAAAATAAGTGTACAACGTAAAAGGAATATCATCATTAATGAAACTTGGAAAATACGTGAATGATCCCTGCACCCATTCAATCTTCACACAAAGCATCCAGAAATCTTTGGCTATAGCTAGTGGGAGGGCAGCCCCTGTGCTGACAGTGATATTTTGATATTTACCGGTAAACAAATCATTATTTGAAAATCTGACCAAGGAGACTGTGACATGGCAAACTGATGGTGAAACCTCCAGCAAGTGTTCCCTCCTAAGAAGCAGAGTTTTTAAATAGGTAATGGGGTCTATCTTCCACAGCGTACTCCCCACATAAACAAAACTGGAAGGCAAAAGGCATGTTTCCACATCACCCCTCAGCAACAGAAATTGCACTAATTGGCCTAATTCATGAACTCAGGATGTGCCCACTTCACTGCTAGAGCCTCTGCTAATTCTGGAAGCAGTATTATTTCCTCAAATATTTCTGCATCGTAGATGCCATAAATGATGTATTAAGACAAGCTAAATGTGCAACCAGAAACCCCCACTTCTTTCAAAGAACTGGAAAGAGTGAGTGCATTTTTAGTATTTTATTGCTCTCTTTTTTTCCCCCTCCAAAAGAATTCCTGAGGTCTTTCTCAGCTCTGGTGCTGGAGAATATAATAAGACTCTTTGTTGTGCTTTGAGGGGGAAGGTGTTAAAGTTGAAATTTTAAAGGTTAGTTCAACACCTGCTTCTTAAGCTCTTGTCTCCATTCCCCCCACCACCTCTCTTTTCAGGTGAATATTAAGCCACACCTTGAACTGTGCAGTTTGTGTCGAAAATTGATCATCACCTTTTCCTCTTAATATCAAAAATAGACTTTGATGGGTTACCTGGAAACGGTGTTCTCCTTTCCCAGACAGAAGCTTTTTACGATAAGTGAAATCTGATCTTCATGTCCTATGTGAAAGAGAAACAGTTTAGCTCAATACACACACACACTTGTAGAGGGAGTTTAGGCTGAACTTTGCCGCCTCCAGTACTCCATCAAAGGGGTGTCTGATGCAAAACGTTATGGGGGAGGGCATGCAGTAAATCCATAGCACGTGGCAGGCAACTGGGGCGGCCCCATCTGCTGTGCCCCACAGCATGCTTAACTGAGGTTGTCATGGTCTTTGCAGTCTCCCCCACCCCTAATATTTAAGAGGTAGACATGACCAGATTTTTCAAGCAGATTTACAATTGTCACTAATTTTTGCCTACCGTGACTTCAAAACACACTGGAGCAAAATATACTTCGGGCTTGTTCAAAGAGGGAAGACTTGCTTCTCCACAGCTGTTTCCTATAGATCAAATGTTGCTTGAAGGTTATGGGGTTTAAACACGGCATGAGGATGTATTCAGTGGCCTCTTTTTCTGGCGGGGGGAGGGAGAGAGGAGTTCATGGGGGAAGGGGACCGAGCAAATTATATATTTCAAGGAGCATCAAAAAAATTATTTTCATTAACTAGAAGTTGGGAGCATAGACTTGGCTGAATGGGCTGTGGTTGGAGATTTGCAGCATTAAATGGAAAAAATGAAAAAAGCAAAACCCTTCCATATGCACCGTGAGCCTCATTCATATTTCCATCCAGTTAATTTGCCTCTGAAACTTGACCCCTGCATTTGATCTACATACTTTGTGTATCTCTATTTGCTAAGGCCATGAACTCCTGAAAGTTATTTGTTGTTGCTAAACTTTGATCATATGAGTTTGGTAAATCTGCTACATCTTGTTCAGTTGTCTGCTAATTAATTATGTAAGGTTCTCCAGCCCCACCTCTCGCCCCCCCCCCCAAACGCATTATGCATACTTTTTCTGATGGTTACAAAATGATTCTTTATTAGGACTGAGCCATAGGCCCCATCTTCACAATACACTTAAAACAGTATTATACCACTGTAAACTCTTAGCTTCCCACACAAAAATCCCGGGAACTGTAGCTTAAGAGTGCTGCAAGGTGTTAGGAGACTTCCCTATTCCTTTTACAGAGCTACAACTTCCCGAGTTCCTTGGGACTGACTGTTGAACCACTCAGAGAATTGTGAGGGGAATAGCGGGTCCTTTAACAACTCTCTGCACCCTTAACAAGCTGCAGTTCCCAGGATTCTTTGGGAAGCCACGTCTGTTTAAGGTGGTGTGATGCTGCTTTAAATAGGTCTACTCTTTACAGTGCCTGTTTGCTTTCTTCCTGCACTAAAACCAAACAAGAGGAAGTTATGCTGAATGAGAGCAAGGCTCCTTCTAGATCAGCATCATGTGTCATCAGTAGATGTCCAGATGTCTTTGAGAAGCTGCAGGGCATGAAGGCAGTAGCCCTCTCATGCTTGTCCAACTTAGAGGATAACTGGTACTCAGAGAGTTACACTACCTCTGAACACGAAGGCTTGATTTAGATATCATAAAAGCACGTGGGGAACATGTTCAGTGAGCGAAGGGGAGATATGCATCTCTAGACCCTCAAGATGGGCACACAGCCAAGCTGGTGGCCTCCAAATCTTTTGGACTCCAACTCCAGTCAGCCCCAGATAGCACAGTCAGTGGTCAGGGATGATGGGAGTTGTAGTCCAGCAACATCTGCATTGCTTCTACATTACCTTGCATTCCTCTGCTGCAGCTATATCGTGTACCCATCTCCATAGTTGACTATAACTCTTATTTTCCGTTCACAGATGATCTCAACATGACCCACCAGCATTGTGTCCTGGCTGGCTTGCCGCCTAGATTCAGTTCTACTCATAGGGTGGCAGAGGTGAGTAACAGAGAATTTGGGGGTTTGTTTTTTCCTGGAACAATAATGGTTTCCTCCTCTGATCTTGGATGCTCTTCTCTGAGGGCCCAACTACATTCTACTTTAAATTTGTAGCTTGCATTACATGCATTTTTTTTAAATAAAAAAACCTTTAAGTCACAATTGTAGGCCAAGGGGGGGCATTCAGGATTGGTGCTATGATGTGGTGCAGGTGGAGTGGTTTTTTAAAAACCATTTCATTCTATTCTGAAGTCTTGTAGGACCCCAATGGCCATTTATGTTCCAACAAAAATAGCAGCGAGAAAGCGGTGTCTTCCACAATGAACCATGCTTGAGGTTTGTGTTTGACGAGAAAGGGGGATGAGATTGCCTTGTTATGATAAGTGGGAAAGGGGTTTCAAGGGAGCAGTTGGGTAGGGGATGGGAATTTTGCCAATTGGGAGAGGGAAGAGGGGTGGGGAGTAAGAGGGATTAGCTGGGTGGTAATGGGTGGAAGTGGCTACTAGTTCTAACCATGCATCCCTGAGTTTACTGTGAATTTGTTTTCATTTTCATTACATATCTACTAAACTTAGTAGTTGCTTTAAAAAAAATAAAAATAACTCAAAAGTGACTTAAAACAATAAATAAATTACACATACATTAAAACCAGCATAAAGCAAAACAGAGAAAAATCTACAACTTATTGATATGATTGTTCTTCAGATGAATACTCTTGTTGTTAACTCTGGTTGGTTGGTTGATTGTCAGTGAAACCTGCATGAACATCCTTTTACCTGTGCAGGACTATTAGCACATTGAGACTGTGGTGGGACCTATTCTGCCCACCCTGATGAAGCAGTACAGAAAGAGTAGGATACAGGGTTGTATTCAAAGAAATGCGCTGAGCGAGCAAAATGACTTCTGCAATGAGACTTCCCCCTTTCATCTCTGAGGTCCAGCGCCGAGGGCCTTCTGGCGGTTCCCTCGCTACCAGAAGCCAAGTTACAGGGAACCAGGGAGAGGGCCTTTTCGGTAGTGGCACCCGTCCTGTGGAATGCCCTCCCACCAGATGTCAAAGAGAAAAATAACTACCAAACTTTTAGAAGACATCTGAAGGTGGCCCTGTTTAGGGAAGCTTTTAATGTTTAATAGGTTATTGTATTTTAGTGATCTGTTGGAAGCCGCCCAGATGGGCTGGGGATACCCAGCCAGGTTGGCGGGGTATAAATAATAATTTATTATTATTATTATTATTATTATTATTATTATTATTATTATTATTATTATCATCATCTTCCCCACATGCCCCTTAAATCCATTCTGGTGGTTCCCCACCCCCAACCCTCCAGAGCAAATTCAGGGAAAGTGTGGGGCAAGCGGGGCGAAAGTCTGGTCACGCAAGCAGAAGTCATTCCACTCTCACATTTATTTTGTTGAACTCAGCCCACAGACTTGTGTACTGCCATCATAAAACATAATTACAGAAACCGTGCAAGCTAAGACTCTTAAAATAAGCAATCTAATATACACATATTAGTGTAATAGTATTATGTATTATTATCATAGTAATATACCCATATTAGTCTAGGGTTCTAAACATCACTTAAAAGGCTTGTTATTTGTCCTTTGCAGTAAAGAATGAACTCCCTGACCCTGCTCCCCACACTCTGTTATTCTGATATTAAAATGCACATTTACTTCCACACACACACAAAGAAAAGGAGAAGAAGCTTCCTTTTTAGAAGCCCCTGCTTTGTTTTCATAAACCTCTGTAACCTCACATTATATAGTATGGAAATTTTCAATACAAAGAATCATAGCACCAAGGGGTCCTTTCTCAGGGCTGTTCTTGGGGATTTAGCTGCACTTATAAATATTTAACTGAAAAAGATCCTGATGTAGACGCATCGTTGTGTGAGAAGACCCCCCCTCCCCACAGAGAAAAGTCTATTTCATGTTTTGTTTGTTCTTTCAGTCCAGAATAGAGTTTTCCTGTGAATGGGGGCAGATGATGTTCCAATGCATACATGTGTGTTCTCTTCATCTGCAGTGTGGCTTTTTTCATCTGCTTGTTTCCCGCATACGGGTGGTGCCCCCGGGCCCTGAATTAAGCAAGGAGCCCCCTACCGCCTCAAAGTCTTGGGTTCCGTAGGCATGTTTGTACCTGAGGCCCCCAGCCCAGTTTGCACATTAATTAAAGAATGTGGGAAGAACCCTGCTGGATCAGAACAAAGTTCGAGCTAACCTAGCATCCTGTTTCCCCCACAATGGCCACCCAGATGCCTCCAGACCACAGGCAGGGCATGAAGACAGCAACCCTCCCTCACAATCTTGTGAGACTGCCCTGGCCCCATTTGTAGCCCCACTGCTACTCCAAGAAGCTCATCGTAGTGTTTGAGCCAACCCTGAGGTATAGGTTTAGGCCCTACTTTGCACTGTACGGAGTCCTAGAAGTCCCCGGGAAGAGAGATTGATTGTTCATCCGCTAGGAATGGTAGCTTGGTGAGGGGAATAGGGAGTCTCCTAACAGCTCTCAGCACCCTTAACAAACTACAGTTCCCAGGATTCTGTGGGGGGAGCGATGATTGCTTAAAGTGGTACAGTGGTACCTCGGGTTACATATGCTTCAGGTTACAGACTCTGCTAACCCAGAAATAGTACCTTGGGTTAAGAACTTTGCTTCAGGATGAGAACAGAAATTGTGCTCCGGCGGCACGGCGGCAGCAGAAGGCCCCATTAGCTAAAGTGGTGCTTCAGGTTAAGAACAGTTTCAGGTTAAGAACAGACCTCCAGAACGAATTAAGTTCTTAACCTGAGGTAGCACTGTAAAGGTAAAGTAAAGGGACCCCTGACTATTAGGTTCAGTCGTGACCGACTCTGAGGTTGCAGCGCTCATCTCGCTTTATTGGCCGAGGGAGCCGGCGTACAGCTTCTGGGTCATGTGGCCAGCATGACTAAGCCGCTTCTGGCAAACCAGAGCAGGGCACGGAAATGCCGTTTACCTTCCCATCGGAGCGGTACCTATTTATCTACTTGCACTTCGATGTGCTTTGGAACTGTTAGGTGGGCAGGAGTAAAGTGGTATAATACTACTTTAAATATATAGTTCAGATAGGGCCCTATTTTGAGACAGAGAGACAGAGTGAGAGATAAAGCTAGTTTTATTTTTAATGAGCTCAGTATTACCTACCCCAGCCTTCCCAAATTGGGTTTCCCAATCCCCCTTCCCAGGTGTTTGGGTCATCCAACCTTCATCATTCCCCCAGCCACCATGGCCTATGGTGAAGAATGATTGAAATTGTAGTCCAGGTTGGAGGGCAACAGGTTGGAGACGTGCAGCCCTTTTCCAGGTTTTTAGAGAAAAGTCTTGCCTAAAAGGTGTTTCTAAGCACACTTGGCAGAATGAGTTAAGAGCTTCCTTGCAGGCGAGTCCTTAGCTATCAGGATGATGCTCTGCCTCTGCAATTAGAAGCAGTGATGCTTCTGAATATCAGTTGCTGGAGACTGCTCTTGTGCTCATGTTCTGCTCGCTAGTTTCCCACAGCCATCTGGCTGGCCATTCGCCTGATCCAGCAGGCCCTTCTTATGTTGTTACGTTCGTGATCGTAAGGAGGCTTCAGAGTACTTTGCATATATCAGTCTGAGTGGTGTAGTGGTTAAAGTGTTGGACTAGGATCTGGTAGACCAGGGTTCAAACCCCTGATCACTGGGCAACCTTGCCTAACCTCTCAGCCTAACCCACCTCACAGGGTGGTTGTGGGGATTAACTGAGAGGGTGGGAAACCACATGTACCACCTTGAGCTACTTGGAGAAAATAAATGAAAACATTTTTTTTAAAAAAAAAACAAAAGCGAGAGAGAGAGAAATAGAGAGAGAGGGGTTTTTAGATCATTGTTAAAGAAGCTGCCCACTTTCAGTCATAAACACTGAGGCAATCCAACTCTCTACCCGTAATTACCTGTGCAAGCATATCTGTCTTCGATGCCAGCACAGTGTTGTGGCAACATTGGTTCTCTCTCATGTTTCGAGCTGCCAACGATGTTGCTACGTGTTTTTGATCTTAAGCTTTTCTTTGTTGTTGCAACAGTTCTTAGAACTGGGCTAGCAGCATGGATTATTTACCTTGAATTTCAGTTGCAGCATTTTTGTTGTTGCTGGGCTATACTGTTACCTAGTGCAGGCAGGGGATCAAAATGCAGTGTGAGGGTGGGGTGGGGAATATGAACAAAACCTGCATGCCAGTAAGGAAGGTCTACCCTGACAGCTTCGTGTCTGCAGGGGGTATGTTAGAAACCTCAACAAGAACCTGAAGTGGTAGATCCCAGTGCTAAATGCATCACATTATACTAATTTTATTTAGCTCATATTCTGATGTTAGTGAGCCATAGAGCCATTGAGGACTTTTTAAGCATTATTATTATTATTATTATTATTATTATTATTATTATTATTATCAGGTACTACCAGTGCTAGTACTATTACTACCGGGACCTTTAGCCCCTCTCCAGGTCCTCTCTCACAGCTGAGGCTTGGAGTGTGAAGACAAGAGAGTAGGGCCTTTTCATTTGTGGCTCCTGAACTGTGCAATGCTTTCCCCAGCGATATCCATGTGGCGCATTTGTTGACAGCTTTTTGACACTAGGCAAACACCATTGTTTTTTCAAGGGCTTTCTGACAGACTAAGCTAATGTTCTTTTGTTACTAGTGTGCTGTCAAAGCTTCCTGCAACTGTACAGTTGTTTTGATATCTTTATGGTATAATGTATTTATATTTATGTTTTAAATATCTTGTAAGTCATTTGGATGCCTTTGGGTAACAAGTGACTTACAAAATAGTAGTAGGAATAATAGCAACAGCAATGCAGCTACTGATGCTAATGGTGCATACCTATAGTTTAATATAGTGCCAATCTCTTAAATGACTGGAGTTGGTTTTGGAATCTCTTTTTTGCTTGTTTGACTCCATTTGGGACTAAATTTTCTTTCTGCATTTATGAATTCTAACAGTGCTCTCAAGGGACCCTGCCTTATATTTTGGACCAATGCAATGCAGCACTTCAGAACTTGTGCGCCGATACTCATTTGAGCTGTCCGACTTTGAAATCTCTGGATGTCGATGACATAAAGCGAGTGGAAGAAACCCATAATGAGGTGAGAAGAAGGTTTACATTGAAATAAAAGCTGCACAGGGAGTATGGAATTTGCATTTCATATAGGTAGAGCACTTGCTTTGCTTGCAGAAGTTCCCAGTTCAGTCCTGGTGTTTCTGGTTAAAAGGATCAGGTATCAGGTGGGAGGAAAGACCTTGGTCTGAACCCTTAGAAAGCTACTACCAGTTCAGAGTAGACAACACTGGGTTAAATGGAAAAGTGGCCTGAACAGGTATAAGGAAGCTTACTATGTGGTCTTGAGAAAGGGCCAGATACCTGTGACCCTCCAGATATTATCAAACTTCAGATTCCATCATCTTGGACCATTGACCATGCTTGCTGGAGCTGTTTTGTGCTGGTGTCCAACAATGGCTTCAGGGCCACAGGTTTTGCACCACTGGTTTAGAAGACTCTGAATAAGATAGCTTCACATGTTTTGGTGCATAACACTTGACTTGGGTGGATTCCATTGTTTGTATCCAGCAAAGCTTGAATGGCTTTTGCAAGTAATAGACCTAAGATAGTCTTGTCCATTATTTGCTATGGGTCTACTCTGCATAGGACTAACATTGAATATGGAACCCATGGTGTGTACAAGGGGATTTCAGTTCAATTTGTAATGAGGATAAGGTTCAAATATATTATGACTTGTGCAATCTACTTTTTGAAAACTGAAATTGCTGTATTAGGGTGATACTAGTCCTACTCAGAGTAGAACCATTGATGTTAGTGGGCGTAACTGACCGATTCAGTATAACACAATTCTTACTATTTGCAAGCAAGAATGCATATTCAGGATCTCTTGGCAGTTATGACATAACCTGAGCTGTGTTTTGAAATCCTGAGTATTCTCTATTGTTTACAAAGAGAAGAGATGCACTGATGGACCTGACCACGTTCTGCCCACTCCAGTGTTCTTTGCAAGAATCCCAACAACCAGCAAGTTGGCCAGTGTTTACTAGAATAGCAGAATCTATTTTCTCCCCACCCCTGATGAATCCCTTTATGTTGGACCCACACACACAATGAGCCACCAACCTGGAGGCAGCTTATCAGCCAGATGTTGTGGCACACCAGGAATACACACCAAGCATCCTGATTTTGATGCTTTCCTGGCATTGCCTGATGGAGACTGCCTACCACCCAGTAAGCCAGAACTTGCAGGTGCTGACTGGTAGGTTACAGGACTAGAAGTGAAAACTTTGGGTATTGTGGTGAGATGCCAGAGTTGTAGCTTGGAGCATATTCCTGGCGGTAAGCATTTCCAGGCAGTGTATTGGCATCTCCCAACTAGCCTGGCCATTGGGCTCTTCTAAGGCTCTGGGCTGTTCCCGTAAGTCCCTTTGGCTCTAGCCCCTTCAGCTTTGCCCTCCATACTCAAATCCTGATCCTCTCAGACACTGGCTGGCAGGCAGTAGTACTTCCCTACACTCTGAACTCCTTTACCCTATCCTCACCCCAACAGTAGATCTCAAATTTCTACATGCCATGATAAAGCAAGAGAGTTTGGAATTGCCCGTTCATGAGCTTTTGATCCCACCCTCCCAGCCCCTTTCCCCAAGATTAGCTTTCCAGTCAGAAAGTGGGTTAATTCCACACAACAGCAGGCTCCCCCCTCCCTCTCTTCCTCCCGACAAGTCTCTCCTCTCTGCCACACATGTGGGCAACTTATCTGTGGTTTACATTGCTGCGGAGACACATTTCTTTGTCGAATCCCACTGTAAACGGGAAGCCTAGACATCTGCGGTGCTAATGCAGGTCTTTGATTCTCCCTTAACAAAAAAAGGAGGAGGAGGGAAAGAAAGAAAAAGAAAAAAGAAAAAGGACCACATGCCTTTTGTATACTAATTATAGAGTAATGCTTGGTAGGTTCATGGCCTAATACAACTGGTATGTTCTTAATCTGTGAGGCATATGTTGGAAGAAAATCTCAGCTTTACATATGAAGTCCTAGAGATAGCTCAGCAGTCCCCCAGAACTTTCTTCAGTGCAGGAATTCTTTGCTGGCGAGAACAAAGGAAATTGCAATAGGAGTATTGCTTGATGGCTTGCAACAGGCATCTGGTTGGCCACTGGGAAAGCAGGATGCTGGACTAAATGGACCATTACCTGATCCAGCAGGCTCTTCTTATGCTCTTATGACCAGACACTCTTGGGGGGGGGGTTATGGTGCAAAAAACTGCTCTGACAAGGAGGGGAGAGGGCTTAGTGGCTGGTGCAAAGGTCAGCCAAGAAGTGCAATAGACAGCTGGGCTCCATAGAAGAGGGAAATCAGCTTTGTGAGTGCCACAAAGGGCAGCCAATCAGCGCTGTCAAATTTGTACTTTCTGGTTCAAAGCAGAACAGGTTTCCCCTAAGTTTGATCTATGTCAGGAGTGAGGAACTTGTCCCCCTCCGTCAGATGTTGGAGTACAATTCCAATCATCCCTGGCCATTGGCCTCGCTGGCTCAGAATAGGACTTCGATTCCTACAATATTTAGGGAGCTCTAAGTTCCCTAGTCCTGATCTGTGTGGAGATGGTGAAAAATGTCCATAAACTGCAGCGGGTACTCTTCCACGGTGGGCTTGCTGCATAAATACTTTTCTCTGCAAGATTCTGGCTTATTGCTGCCAGGTTGCAAGGCAGTGGCAGTCCGTGTGTGAAGGGGGGAAGGTTCTCTGAACCATGAGAGCCCTCTAAGCAGTAGAAATTGCCCCCCCCCAAAAAACTATTCCTACCCTTCTCAGTTTTATATTGCTGTGTCCAGAATGGCAATGACCCCACTCCATATCTTTTCCCTTGACAGCCTGAAAGATTGTCCCCGTCCATCTGTGGATTTCATCTGGCTCCACTTGTGATCCTGATACTTGTCAGGCCTTTGACTTGAACCCAATAATGCACTCTAATTGGAGCTTGACTGGACTGCACAGGGCACAGAACCACTAGATTGAGAGCATCATAAAAACATCACAGATTAACAAATGTGTCCCACTCTCCTGTTTTAAAATTAACAAACTGTGCCTGAAACACTTGGCTAGTGTTACGTAGGTCGGCAAAGAGTGTGATAAGCTTATTGGAGTAACTACTTGGGGCAACTCTACTGAGGTAAAGCCATCTCTACAATAATAAAAAAGGCAACAGCACACACAGTTGTTACAGAACGAATCAAATTACCCCTTCAAGAAATCAGGTGATTGTTTGGTCACTAGTAATTTACCCTGAAATATACGATCTGGCACTGCTGAATGAATGCTGAGCTGTTGATCTGGCCAGCGCTTGAGATTTATTTAGCTCCTGGGATGTGTCTAGAATGGTGCACAGAGATGGGGGGTGGGTATCACTCATGAGTAAATAGCATTAAACAGGGAAAATAAAATAAGTTTGCAAGCAGTTGGGCAGGTCTGCAGGAATGCAAAAGCACCATGGTAAAGTATTCAAGCAGAACTCCTATCTCACTACTGTAAATTACAATTATATCTTTTCTGCATGCAGCTCCTTCCCTCCATTTACCTCCCACAATATTGCCCATGAAGTTGGTAGTCAACATGGTGGCCTCCAGAATGCCAGCTCCCATGATCCCAAACCAGCCCGGGCAGTCATCAGTTACCCCTGCTCAATGGGTGTAAGCATTTTGCAAAATATAGGTTGTGTCCAGTTAAGTTCTGCCCATTGGAGTCCATGGACCTACGTTAGTCATGTCAATTCATTTTGGTGGTTCTATGCTGAGTAGAACTAACATTGGATACAACCCTGCGCCCTTTAGGGTTTGGAACAATGTGATTTCAAAATGCTGGATTCAGGGTAGCTGGGCTTGCTGGCTAGGGAGTAGAACTCAGTTCCTATTATCATGGTGATGGTCATCTTTCTCTCTCTCCCTCTCCCCCCCCCTCTCCCCTTTTCCTCTCCCAACAGCACCAAGTGTCAGTGCTGTAGAGTGCATTGGACATTCCTTACAATAAAGGGAGTTTGCATTGCTTCTAGGTGAAGGCTGTTTGTTAGGGCGAGGTCCGTGGCTCAGTGGCAGAGCATATTGCTTTGCATACAGAAGGTCTCTGGTTCCATCCCTGGCATCTCCAGGTAGGACTGGGAGAAAGCCCTGTCTTGGAAAACACTGGAGAGTCACTGCCAGTCAGTGTAAAGCATACTGAGCTAGATTGACTCAATGGTCTGAGTCAGTATAAGGCAGCTTCCTATGTCCCTATGGCTTACCTGAGCTTAACGCCCACTGCAAAGGTGTTGTGTTGGCAGACTGTTAGGTCACCGCTTAGAAGAGTGTCGATGTACACAGCGAAGGTAAGGTTAACGTGTGCGTTTCGCGCATTACACCGAAATGGCAGCGCAGTCGGTGGCCAGCTGGCGTTGAAGAGAGGAAATATAGATCACCTGCCTAGGTGGCATTTCATAAGCCAAGTGCCTTTAAATAATTAACGGAGGACCCCCCATCCAGCTCACCAAATGTCAGCCAGCGTCCGCTGGCCTTTTCCCCGTGCCTTATCGACTGTAACTCTCAAAGTGTGCCTTTAATAATAGCTTAAAGGGCGAGCGGAGAAGAGTTGGATGTGACGCCGGGGGTAAATCAGTGCTGCAAACAGAGGGAGATCAAGACAAAAAAGTGTGCAGCATTATGTTGTTCTGCTTTTACAATGCACTCTGGGGGGGTGCCATTCAGCTTACTGCTGCGGCCTGATTTGGCTTTGGTATGAATGATTTCCCATTGAAAGAACAACACTGGCACAAAGAAACAAACTTTTTTTTAAAAAACAACAACAAACAACAACTTAGCTTTGTTCAGAATCCGGGTGCAAATATGTGAATATTCTACATCAAGCATTGGCAGGGAAAGCCTGCAAGCTGCCTTCACTTTGCTGTGGTTCCGTCCTCTTCTCTCCCTCTTCCCGCTTCCACCCTACATTGGAAGCCCTGCATTTCAACTCTTCCTGTGGCAATTCACCCATTTATGGGTCTGCCATGGACAGTCAGTCAGGAGGTGACATTCCAAATTGTAACAGTACAGGGGCCAGGAAGATGAGCTTAGCCAGGCAAGACCTTCTCTAGCAATACAAGTTGCTCAGAGCTTTGCAGCTAGAACTTAATAGGGCCTGGTGGGATCAGCTGATTGAGTCCTTTGCCCAATTACTAGAATGGTACTGCAGATCAGTTTATCTATCATCTATCTATCTATCTATCTATATCTATCTATCTATCATCATCTATCCATCCATCTATCTATCTATCATCTATCTATCTATCTATCTATCTATCTATCTATCATCTATCTATCTATCTATCTATCTATCTATCTATCTATCATCTATCATCTATCATCTATCTATCATCTATCTATCATCTATCTATCTATCATATCTATCATCTATCTATCTATCATCTATCTATCTAGTATCCCTCTTTATAGTCCCCCTATAGACCCATATATATGGCTTATGCTGGAAGGATGACTCAACTTTAGCTGAACTCCTGTTAGGGAAGGACATGTGTTATTAAGCCTGTATACTAAGAGAAGTTAAACTATTTGTGTAACCTTTCTTTCAAAACATCTAAGGTGTACCTCTGTTAACCGGTGTCCACTAATCCTACCAATATGTTTTACCAACAGGGTTGTCTTTAATTTTTATTTTATTTTATCTATAGCCCTTTTTGTTTAAACAGCTTCTATTGAAAGCAGTTACACACATCAAACGGGCGTTTAGCGACTGTCAACTAAAATCACTTTCAGACTTTTGTATCTGATCTGTTTAGCCTGGGGGAGGAGGAAGCAGTGAAGGATTTGGGGAGGGGGGGAGGAAGCAGCAGCAAAGAAGAGAATATTATCAGGTGAGAACTTAATCATTGGACTTTGGGGGGGGAGGGGGTTCAATGTTGCTCCATCCACAGGTTTCTCTTTGTTTGGCCCATCATAGCTTCAGTCAGGGTAAACAGAACAAAATTCTTTGTGGTCTCAGGTGAAGATTGAAAGGGGATTCAAGCCTGTGTATAAAACACAAACTACCATAACAAAGATAAATACACAGTTCCAATTGACCAGAACTGATTTTTTTAAAAAAGAGGAAGAGAGAGGGAAGAAAAGAGTGGGATCTGGGTATCACAAAAGAAAAAGGAGAAAAAAAGAACTATGCTTGAAGATTAACCAATGAGCTCTCTGAAGTTGCATTGTTGCTCCTTAACTACAGTAGTGGCAACACAAGATGCTGAAAGGATTTTCTGTCTTTCCTTCATGTCATTTTGAAAGGCACCATCAAATGTTGGTGGAGTCCACTGGAAGGGAGCGTACAAAGGAAAGGGTGGGAAGACTCCATTAAAGGGCACACGGTTTAGATTTAGTTACTTTTGCAGCACGTCACTGACTGCATGAAAGCCGGCTAGGAGATGACGAGCCGAACTACATGATCAGCACACTTGTCTGATGAAACTGTTGCTGGGCTGAACCCCTGCATATACGTAGATAGCTTCTCGGTCTGATGTACCGTAGCAACATTTTGACGTTCTTACATTGCAAGCTATAAGATAGGATGGTTCATGTGATAAAGCTGTCAATGGGCTGTACTATTTCAGATTGCAGGTGGGTGATCTCACGTGAATATTAATCCATATTAAATAATTTCTACAAAGAAAGCTCACTGGAACCTATTTCTTGGCATATTACTTGTTCTGGGGTGTGTTTGTGTGTGTGTTATACACACCCACCCCTGAGATTTCCTCCATGCAGTCTGCCATAGTAAAGTGCAGCTACAGACATGTCACATAGGTCTGATTGTACAGATTGACTCCAAGAACATAAAGTGGTGCTATACTGAATCAGATTGTAAGAACACAAGGAGAGCCTGCTGAATCATGCCTGTGGCCCATCTAGTCCAGCAACCTAGTCTCATAGTGACTGACCAGATGCCTGTGGAAAACCTTCAAGCCTGCAACCAAGTTTTTCTGTATTCCAGTCTCTGAAACCCAAACAGACTAAGTTGCGAAGGATAATAATAATAATAGAAGATAGAAGAACAGTCACCAGAGTTGTTGTGTGTGAAAGCTGGAAGTGGCAGGCAGAGAGAGGCATGTCTTGCTCTGTGCTGAACCTAAGCTAGCCTTTTTGTAAACATTTGTTTACTCCTATACAGTTGATTCTCCTCTGTTTTTCTGCATAGGCAGAAAAGGGCCACTTGGGAAAATTTTAAGGGGAAAAAACCCATGTTCTCTTTGTTGCAGGTTGAGTTTGAGTGGCTCCGACAATTTTGGTTCCAGGGTAAACGTTATAGGAAGTGCACTGACTGGTGGGACAAACCAATGGCTGCGCTGGATGAATTTTGGAGGAAGCTGGAGCTCATGGTATGTACCAGTTTTTGGCATCATGCCTCCTAACCATACTCTGCACCCAATTTTCCCAATTGCTGTGGGTTGGTGAGTTGATGGCACCTTAAAGCTCCCAGCTCCATTTTAAGACAATTAGGCCTCAGTTGATTAAGCTTATTTTGAAAGGGAAACTAGTTGGCCCTGGACTAATCCTGCACCTCGGGGATGCTGTTTTGCCCTTTTGTTGCCAGTCCACAGTTGAAAGAGTTGCAACTACTTAACAACGCATGGGTTCTCTTTTCCACTCCTCTTCCCTGTCATCTTAACCCAACTTTCCCCAGAAGCCTTTGTCTCCACCCCCCTGTTCTCCATTTCCTGTTGTAACTTACCCAAAATACCTGGCACTGATATAATGCACATACTTTTCCTATTTAAATATTCAAAAATTTGAGTGAAGCAAGGTGGCACGGGGGTAGAGCAGACCAATGCTAATTCCTAAACCACAGTTGCATTGGAAACCTATGGCAGGCTTAAGTAATTCCCGCTCATTGAGTCCAATGGGAGGGAGCAAGGGAAAATATAGATAGTTTTACCCACCACACTTTTTCTGCTTTCCTCTCTGCTTCACCTCCTGAGTTGGATATGGTTTGGATACAGTGGAGCTAAAGCTGGGGGACTAGGTGCATAGGATTGCCCAGTTAAGATACCGGCCTTGCTCCTCTTACCTCCTTTCCTTTGTTTCCCCTGTGTCAGATAGATTGCAAAACTATTGGGGCAGAAAACTTGCACTTTGTAAATGCATATTGATGGTACTATTTCTGTGTCTCCTCCCCCTTCTCCTTCCTCTTCTCCTTCCCCTTCTCCTTCCCCCTCTTTTAGTTTTAATACAACCATTGGATATACCTATAAAGAAGGAAACTATTTTTTGTTGATGGTTAGTGCTTAATACAATCATGTCTTAGGAAACCTTACTAATTCTCAAACTGTGCTGTGAGTTCCTCCCATGCAGCATAAAACGTGATGATCTGAATAGTGAAGGCCCTCCATGCCTCTTGCTTGGCCCTTTTGGTTAAACCCGCCCAATCGGCACCACCTACCCAGTAATGCAGGGAGAGTACCAGGTGAGAAGTCCCAGAGAGCAGGAGGAAAAACTCTTGCCTTTAAGAGGAGAGTGGCTGCTCCTTGAAATCTCGGTCAGGAACTTAGTAGTGGAAAGGTGGACAGAGGGACACGCAAGGATCCAGCCAGGCCCCAGCTTTTGCCAGAGAAAGTTGTGCACTCAGAGCTATCCATGGTGCTGAGATGTGACCCCACATCACCTTATGGTTTCTTCTTGTGGATGATTGGTTGGAGTAGTGGGAGCTCATTTTATTTATTAAACTTTAACAACAACAACAACTTTTTATTTATACCCCGCCCTCCCCGGCCAGGGCCGGGCTCAGGGCAGCTAACACCAAATATGAATTAGAATAAAACATAATAGAAAAAGAAACAGAAACAACAACAACAACAACCACAACCACAAACAAACAAACAGTTAATTAAAATACGGCTTAAAATACAGCTTAAAATGCAGCCTCATTTTAGTAGTAGCCCATAAATCAAGACCATAAAGGGAGGAAACATCAGGTATTCACCCGAGCCAGCTATCCATGCTGGTCCTACATGGGCCAGCAAAAAAACCAAGGAAAAAATTGTATACCAAATCCCATATAAGGGGTCAGAGTGAGTCTAAGCCGAACAGCTCCGTCTTGCAGGCCCTGCGGAAAGATGTCAAAGATGCCCTAGTCTCTTGTGACAGAGCGTTCCACCATGTCAGGGTCAGTGCTGAAAAGGCCCTGGCCCTAGTTGAAACCAATCTAACCCCCTTGAGGCTCGGGACCTCCAAAGTATTGTTATTTATAGACCTTAAGGTCCTCCATGGGGAATACCAGGAGAGGCAGTCCTGTAGGTACTATGCAACCCAAAGCAAACCTCTAACATCAGAAGGGCCTTTGCTGTGGCTAGGTCATTCTGCCACATCTGTATGTGGGATTGAATCAGGGCTGATGCAGTGATATCACACAGGGATCTGCCTTCTGTGTGTGATTTAGTCTTCAGGGCTTTGCCTCTTCCCTTCATCAGAAGGCATGCCCGGGGTGTGGGTGTGTCAATAATTCTTACTCTTACCCATTTGCAAAGTGACTGGTACTCTTTGAGCTGGTTTAGATGTAAATCTAAACTGTATTTTAGCACATTTGAAGAGCCTAGGCTCCCTGCTCCCCAAGCTTCCCATGTTCTTTAGTCCACATATCAGATCAGAAGCTTCCGTTCTCCTCCTTACGACCATGCTGGAGGAGAAGGAGCGGGGTGTGCACACAAGCCAATGTGTGTGTGTGTGTGGGGACTCACCCTCATAATGTTAATCCATAGTTTACTGTTGCATTCAGTTCATTTTTTGAGTGTAATAAGAACGTCGGCCAAATTTGAAATTAGGGTGTGGGTAGTCCTGCAGCTGCCTGGAGCTTGAAAAACTCTGATCTAAGCCGTTTCCCTTTTCACTCTTGGCTACCCTTGGGGTTTTTGTTTTTGTTTTGTCTTTGTTGGTGCTACAGTCATAGCCTTCTCCCCCTAGTTAGCTGCGTCGCTTAGCAAGTCAGAAATCAAGATGGTTCCGTTGCTACTTTATCTCCGCTGCGTGTTGAGGACATGGAAAAAACCTGCAAACCCGGAGAATTCTCAAGGGCTGAGTTGTCTGCAATTGGTGTGACGTCTCCATGTGTCTCTAATTAGAAACACGGCGCTGTCAAGTGTATCTCCTTTCAACGGGACTTGGGACGATATTTATCAGCAAGCTTGCAAGGCTTTTTCGGAGGCCAAGACAGAAGCTGCTTCTAATTTAAATCTTAAAAAGAATGGCTTTAATGTTTATGACTCCTAACACATTAATCACAATTAATTTGAGCTATTGAGGGAGACAGAAGAGAATGTTAATAGGTAATGTCTGTTGTTTTTGTTGGGTCTCTAAGTAAATTTGGGTGCTTATTATGGTTGGGATTCAGATTTACTCTCTTTCAACTCACCCCTCCCCAAGTTGGTCGTATTCCTTTCATACCTATCCCGTGTCCCAAACTCTTAAAAACGTTAGCTGTTGGGCAGCAGGGGGCACTGTTGAGCCAGTGTTCAGGTAGGCTTCCAACAAGTCCGTTTGGGAAATAATAATAAAAATAATGCAGCTACATGTCGGTATAAGTATCAAAATTTACCCCTGTTTCTTCAAGTTAACCATAATCTCTAAGATTCCATAATACAGGAAATCAATTGTGGGCTAACAAATTCAACAGCAATTTAACATTTTTAAAAAGTGCAGCGTGTTGCGACAGATTTGGTCTCTGTAAAATTAAGCTAATTTAAAACAACAAAAACAAAACCTCTGGATGTTTCACATAAAGATAATGCATTTGTTTAAATTATAAAGACAAAACAAGCTTTTGTGGGGGGCTGGGGGGGGGGAGAAATGTATATTTTAGCGACCTCCCCTCCCATATATACAAACCATTTCTGCTTTTCTCCGAAATCTGTGACTAACAGGAAAAACAAAACCATTAAAGTAGAATTAATTCCTTCTCTTGTTTGAGGTGAACAACTTTTGTCGTTCATTTTTATATTTATGCCTTTGATCTTTTCTAATGGGAGATACTCTTGAGAATTGCTTCTTTTGTAGATTTTTGAAAAATAAATAAATCTTGGAATGTTAATTCATTCATGTTAAGAATAATTTCCCGAGTATTCTAACAGAAACATATTACAAAAAGTTTACATCTCTGGGTCTGTAGTTCATGGATGTCTTCGTGTGTGTGTGTGTGTGTGTGTGTGACATTACTGTCTCTGTGTGTATTAGTGTGTGTGTATCTTCTAGTGTTTGTTCTTGGCATTCTTCCCCTAAGGATAGTTTCCCCTCACAGCTCACTCTTGTGATGTAAATGTTAAACCTTTCATTTGAATGACATTCTGATAAAACCACATTCTCTCCCTCCTTCCCTTCTCTCTCCATCCCCTCCCCCTGCTTATTACTGCATGAATTTATGAACATTGAAAGGCAAACCAGTTTAAAGTTTGTGTGTCCTCTATTTCTTTTCTGTTTCCCCCAACCCACCCGTTTAACTATATGAAAGCAATTCACGTATTTGTGTGTATATCTATACATTTAATTTTAGTTGCCCAAGATTAGCACGTTATCATGCTCAACATCAAGATAAAGTTCTCTGCGAATTCAAAGGCAGAGTTACCATTTGAAAGGGCTTGTAGAAGCTTTGCTTTCTGGGTAGAGTCTGTTCTGAAAGGCTGAAATCTCATGTGATGCCAGGGAGCTCTTGCCGAAGCTGTTCTGAGATTCAGCGCACAGACAATTTGTCTCCCAGGGTCTGGTCTCATGCAAAACCTCGCAAAACTGACATTTATTTTACCTATAAAAATGTTTTAACGTTTGCGTTGAAGATGAGGGAACGAGGAAAGATGTAAAGGGGGGGGGCGGGAATGAGTGAGGAAAAAACAATCCAAGAAGAATCTCAACCGTTTCCTTCTTCCTTAATACAAAATAAAATGATGCAGAAATAATGTATTTTGATTGTGGAGTAAAATTGTTTTTTAAAAAAGAATTTACTGTTGAATGACACATTTCTGCAGATTCTTTTTTTTAACATTCCATTTCATATGTGTTTTTTAAAATGCAAATCATGTCGCATTGTATGAAGCTTCCCCTCCTTCACTTGACAGTCCGTTTAACAATAGAGTTGTGTATTTAGAATGCAGTTGGCCTTGATGACCTTCATTCACTCCACTGCGTAAAGAATTATTATTAAAACGGATCTGTTTTCTTGCAGTATCAAAATCTCAACAATTTTTCATTATGCTAGGTAGGGCTAAGCTCCAATTAATCCCAACCATTTCTGGAGAAATTTGGTATGCGGACTGTGCTCCTGATGTTTAGAAAGATATACAAAGGTTTGGCTAAACAATAATCTCCCAGGATATAAATAAATGTTTTGCTTTCTATGTAATACTGTGCTGAGTGGAGAGGAAAATACAAACTTAGCCCCCTATTCAACTATTAATACAGCAGTGTAGCTTCCTCTAATAATATAGCAGCTTGGCTTCATGCTATGTTGAGACTCATTTGGGAGGAAGGAAGAGAGATAAATGTAATAAATAAATACAGTTAATAGTTTATTTATTTCATGAAATTTATATACTGCTTGGCTGTAAAATACAAGAACACCCCACTCGAGTTTGGTTCACAAAAAGAATAAAACAATCAAATTCTCATTTAAAAATCTAGTTAAACCCAACAATTTGAAACATTCAAAAAATAGTTAAAATTAACAATAAACTAAAATTGATCTTATAGTGTGTCAGCACCCACACTTCTGAACTCTTTGGGAAAAGCAGGCATTAATCACCACCTCAAATGGTTCCTCTGTTTTGGTCAATATGTTGCAGCTTGATCGTTTCCATCCTGGTATTATCACAAAGCTTCCTGGAGTGGCCTGATGTAGTGCTCTTGTCCCAGCTGGCACGAAGGAATGGTTGGTTGTTGTGCATCATCCCACATTTTACGTGCTCGCTTGTTGCTATTTCCTTCCTTTCTGCTCACCAGTGAAACTGACAAACGTGCGGGAAAGCCTTGTCAGTTTCGCTGCAGCAGTGTTCAACTCATTTCTGTTTATTTTATTTTTAAAAAATCGAAGTATATTCTCTTTTGAATGGGTCGGGGGAGGTGAAACAGCGAGTGGGAAGGGCTGAATGTGCCTCTGGTTATGAGAGAGCAACCTGTGGTGCCAGCTTGACTTTGCTGGTTACTGTGGCTGGGTGGGATTAAATAATGCATTGTGTTGGAGAAGAGCAAGCCTCTTTTGCCGTGAGTCAAGGGAAGACAGAGGGGAAATAAGATGGCATTGGCCAGTACCAAGGCTGAACCCTTCGGTTAACTACTCCCGGAGCACTCAGGTTTCATATGTACCCATACACAGTGGTACCTCGGGTTAAGTACTTAATTTGTTTTGGAGGTCTGTTCTTAACCTGAAACTGTTCTTAACCTGAAGCACCACTTTAGCTAATGGGGCCTCCCACTGCCGCCGCACGATTTCTGTTCTCATCCTGAAGCAAAGTTCTTAAACCAAGGTAATATTTCTGGGTTAGCAGAGTCTGTAACCTGAAGTGTATGTAACACAAGGTACCACTGTACACCATACACTTAAAACACATCACTTCCCCCAAAGAATCCTGGGAACTCTGGTTAAGGGTGCTGGGTATTTTAGCTCTCTGAGGAGGGCCCTGGCTTCCCAGGATTCTTCGGGCTAAGCCATTTGCTTTAAATGTATTGTGTGTATACAGCCTAGGTCCTCTGAAGAAGGGAGGGGAGGGGAGGTCGGTATTGCAAAGGGTGATTTCTGGGCACTTCGAGGATGGTGGATCTGGCCTTGTGCTTTGGGCGGCAGTAGGGGGCATCCGGCAATTCATCCTTCAGGTTCTGGTAGTATAAGCACATTTGAGAATCCTCTCTTGCCCTTGCCCATGGTAGTATTTGGTGGCCCATCAAAATGAACTGTGAGGGAAGAGGCTGTGAGGAGGGAGGGTAGACATGGCCTGAGCTTCGGGTGTTTTATACAAATAAAAAAAAAATTAAGCCCAAAGTGAGAAAGTGTGATTTCTAGGGAGATGAGTGTGGGTGTTCGAGAGAGTCTTTTTCTGTTGGGAACTCATCCCTGAGCCAGACCTCTGTTAATAGTGACTAAAGAGACGCTAATGTAAAAAAGAGAGAAGAGGTTAAATATTGGAGAGGGGGGGAGCAAATACTAAATCTTTACAAAAAGAAAAGATTTTGTGTCTGCAGGGATGCGAACTCTGTAGCTTTATAGTTACAACTATAGTTATAGTTGGGGTGGTTGGTTTGCAGGTTTGTTGTTTGTTGTGCATACTGAACGTTTTTAGTATATGTGCTACCAAAGCAAGTGCTATACTGTTTATTCTTATTGTACATCCCAGGGGCTTTGGCACAAGGTGACTAAATAAATTCATCACCATCATTACTTAAACTAAAATCTTCAGTACAAAAATGTATAACAGCAGCTTGGTTATATGCAAAATAGCAAATAACCTCAGGTAAGCCCTTGGAAATAATCCTCCTAACTCTTTAAGGAGGTTAATTGCCTCCTTATTCTTGCTGCCACCGATAGAAATTTGACCACCATCAATGAAACCCATGGAATTTTGTCTCCCAGCAAATATTTGACAGAACTGAACTGGCCCTCTTGGTTTAATGTGGGTCCCCCCCCACCATGTAGTTTATTGTCTGTGTATGCAAATAGTTTGCTTGGCTAACGAGCAACAAATTTGATATGGTTTAGACTAAGGAAGGCTGACATGTCACTGTAAAACCACCTCCTTGTGTAAGCTCTCAAGTGATTAAAAAACCCGATACTAGCTAGAGCATTTAAAACTGCATTTTTGACTTTCCCGTTTGCATACCAACACCAAGAGTCAGTCTAAGGAGCCCTTTGAGGGGTGTTGAAAGGTACCATTCCTCCCAGCTTGGTGTTTGGAAGAACCGATAAATATGAGTGCCCATAGTTAGAAGTGAACATCCCACTCTTTACTGCTAAGGACAGCTGCCCAGTTATAAGTGTGGTTCTTCACCTTTAGTCCAATTCTTCTGGATGCAAGATTTTTCTTTTTGTGTGGTTGTTGCTAACATTTAAGAAACATCAGAGCTTTTGTATGATTAGGAGGCACGTTTGTCAAAATAAAACAGTCTCTGTTAAAGCTTTGCAAGCCTAGAAGCAGCTTAGAGCTCCAGTGCACACATCTCCAAATTTTGAAAAAGCAAGATGATGATGATGATGATGATAACAACAACAATCAATTTTATTATTATTTGTTTTATAAAATAACCACAGCAGTAGGGCACTAATTTACTAGAAATGTGATCTTTTCCCTGATCCTTGTTGATGAATAGTTTTTAGTGAAAGAAATCCGTACTAATTAAGCAAAGTTCATTTACTCAGCTTTTTTTAACAGTCATGTATGCAGAGCTTTAGGCCACCTAAGTAACATGTAATTGCTGGGTGTTGTTAAATTAGCTTGACAGCCGCATCAACAATAACAACTGCAGCTTCTTATAATTTAGTGTTCTTATTGTAACTTCCAATTGCCGTCCTGCTGGAGAGGACAAGGTGTAGCCAGTTTCCACCTGTCTAACAGTTTAGGCTGCAATCCTAACCCCACTTAGCTGGGAGTAAGCCTATTAATTCAATAGGACTTACTTCTGAGTAGATATGGTTAGGATTGTACTGTTAGAATGTGACCTGGTACGCCAACACCACATGTACTTAAAGTTAGTATGGGTGACTGCAGTGTCACTTATTGTCAAATGGATGTGATTAGAATTATATAGTAAACCTAATCCATAATGTCCAAGTTCCTTATAGGTTCACATTTTTGGCAGGAATAACTTAATAATTTGGTTATTTCAAATTCTGAGGAGTGTAGAATTAAATGACTGAACATAAAGCTAAACTCTATGCACATGAGGGAGGCAGTAATTTATTTTTTTAAGAACCTTAATTGAAAAGTTAAACTGAGGACAGGACATTCCCCCCCCCTCTACCTGGGAGCGCAATTTGAAATACGTTTCGGCAAGAACAAGCCCAATTGATTTCAGCAGGGCTTACTTCCTAATAAATATGTTTATGGCTGAGGCTGCAGCATTGTCAATCTCCATAAGTGTGGAAGAAAATTCAGCACTCTCCAGTTGCTGAATGACTATTACTTTTTAATAAAATAGTTGTCTTCCACATCTCCCTCATATAGATATATTTACAATTCTGAGCGAATTCAAAGCTAAGCTTCCAAAACAAAATGTGTGCTCAAAGCACAAAGGGCTGTGTTTATGATTCTCTTTGAAGTGGTTTTTTTCCTCCTTCTTTTTTCTTTTTGCAATAGGATAAGGAAATTTTTTAGAAACTGTCTGATAGTGTTCAGGGTAAATACTTAAACCCCTTTAGAGAATTTCACACACAGATACTGTGCAGTAAAAAAAAAAGGATACTTATGTTTCCTAAAGCTGCTACAGCCTACAGCTTTGTACTTAAAGACAGAGGTGTTGAATAGAATTCTACCGAGGATACATCCAGTGACAATATCTACAGGAACATCAGAGCAAACCAGTGGATAGCACTTTCTTTCTTTCTTTTTTAACCCTTCTGTGGATGTGCGGAGATCTACATCTGTGTGCAGCGCTGCCTGTTTCTTGAGCTGGAATAGATCAGCACCGCACCCCCCCCCCATCTGAAACAACAACAACAACAAGTGCAACACTGTGTGATCTCTGCACAAGGAATAGTAAACGCCCAACAACATGCATGCTTCTTGATCGCCAAGGTCCTCTGATGGGGGTCCCATGACCCTCAGGTTACTTTGGCCTATTACCAGGAACCAGGCCTTTCATGCTGCAACCAAGCCTGCCCTGTGGTACTCCTTGCCAATAGTGTTTTGGCAGGAGCCTCCGCTGCTTGTTTTTAAAAGTCTTCTAAAACCTGTATTATTCAGACCAGCCTTCCATATCTGCTAACCAGCTAACCTCGTATTGAGGTGCTTGGCATTTTTTAAAAAAATGTAATACTGTTGTTTACAGTCTGTATCTCTAGTGAAGTCGCCTCCAGCTACTCTGCAATTTCTGTGTTAAGTTTCTCTGCAAGCGCAACGTTCCAAACCCCATTGTACCAGTGGCAGCAACATGTCATTGCAGAGTAGGGGAGGGATTGTGAGAAATAGAAAGGGCAATCGTCAGCCAGTGGTCACTGGGAAGAACTGCATTGCCACCACTGGGAAATTGGTGAGTGTGGTGGCAAAAAAGGCAAATTATAGAATGTGCATTCAGTGGTACCTTGGGTTACAGACACTTCAGGTTACAGATGCTTTAGGTTACAGACTCCACTAACCCAGAAATAGTACCTCGGGTTAAGAACTTTGCTTCAGGATGAGAACAGAAATCGTGCAGCAGCGGCGCGGCGGCAGCAGCAGCAGGAGGCTCCATTAGCTAAAGTGGTGCTTCAGGTTAAGAACAGTTGCAGGTTAAGAATGGACAAATTAAGAACAAATTAAGTTCTTAACCCGAGGTACCACTGTACGTACACACACACACACACTTTTGTTGCTACCCAGTTGCTACTCAAAATGCAAGCCAAAAGTTTTTGATTCTTTTTTTTTTTTAAAAAAGCACTAAATTGGAGGCAAAATTCGAAATTCACTCTTTTTAACGGGGGAAGTTGCATATGCATATGTCTTCATGGTGCGCTCCAGGGCAGGCATTATCATCTTTACAACTATAAGCAAGTTCTGTTAAAGTAGCCTCATGACATCTCAGTTGGCCACTTTTGCTCGCTCATTTTGGACTCAAGGGTTGGAACTTTCCTTAAGTCTTTGATGATGCATCTGGAATTTCTCTGTGCTTGTCAGCTATAGCTCTTCACTCCCCCACACCCGAGGGATAATACCACAGTCATAGGAACATAAGAAGCAGCCTTAAATTGAGTCAGACCATTGGTCCATCTAGCTCAGTGTCACCTACTGATTGGCAGCAGCATCTCCCTAGTGTGTCAGACTTGGCTGTTTCCCAGTCCTACCTGGAGATGCCAGGAATTGCACCTCAGGATGTTCTGCATATGCTCCATCACTAAGCTATGGTCCTTCCCCTAAAAACCGTTCTGTGTGTGGGAAGTTCTACATCAGTGGTTCTCAAGCTGTGGGTCCCCAGATGTTGGACTACAACTCCCATCATCCCTGACCACTGGTCATGCTGGCTAGGAATGATGGGAGTTGTAGTCCAACAACATCTGGGGACCCACAGCTTGAGAAACGCTGTTCTACATGGACCTTCCATCTGTGATGGGCATTGTAGCTATTGATACATCTAAAACAGTGGCTTGGTTTTTCGATAGATATTTGGCCTTTGTAGTATGTTCCAGCACACAGTTTAAGAATCCTTGATCTACAGATGCTGTCGTTCAGCTACCCTCTGCTTCTCACCTGCCCCATCAACTTCTTTATGGATTCATCCAGAGGTTAGGCATTTTGAGAGAGTCTTCTCTTTATGATTGTTGACTAAGTCTAGAGATCCATGCAGTGTGTTTGTCTATATACTCCCCCTCCTCCACTTAGCTCTCCACCACCACTACCAAACATATAGAGTAGTATAAGATTAAACTCAGAGTGAAAATATAAACAGACATATTTGCACTGTGAAAGAGAACAACTCCGGCGAAATACACAGGAGGCTGGTTGCAGTGCAGCCTTGTTAGAGTTTGAAAAATTCGGACAGCTGGGAGACGCTTCTTCCAATATTAACTTTGACATTACTTTCATTTTCAAGTCTGAATGCTAGTTGCAATGTGAAAATACAATCAACTTTTACTATTAGTGCTCTGAAACTTACCTAACTTTTTTTTTTAAGATCCTGTAATTCAGAAATTAATTTCAGCTTTGGTTGTATGGGCAGCTGGGGTGGAGGGAACCCATAGCTTAACAGGAGTGGGGAAGAGAACTCCAATAATTGAGTTTAATAAAAACAAAACAAATTTAACTAACTAAAGAATCACTCTTGTCACAGTGGCCAGCCTGATGCCTATGGGAAGACCACAGCTGTAATAAATATTTGGCCACAGAATAATTCTTAGAGGCATTTTTGCTGTGCTTTGTGTTTCCTGTGTCTCTTTGGCCATGCAGAAACTGAGAAGCTGGCGCATCCTGATATTTTGCCCTCCCTGTTGAAGCCCCAGCCAGTAGGCATCTTGTTTGCCTTCCTTCCAAAGATGCAGCCAAGGAAGCAGTTAAGCAGAAAGAGGGACCAGCCCTTGCCATCTCAGCTCAGCTTCTTCCAGCAATTATTGTTAAGAGATTTCTCTCTCCGATATTAACTTTGGAGCCTATGTGTCTGGAAGCAGCTTGAGCAGTTGGGCTTAAACTGAATAGGCAATAACAGCATCATTGATGTCGGCCGAAATCAAAATGCCTTTCTTCTTTCCCCGTTTAACACAGCTGAAATGTCTCTCTTAAACCTTTGCACATGCAAAGTCAGAATGGAAGGGAAAAGCATTATTTGGTACCTCTTAAAATAAATAGCGGTGTGTGTGTGTGTGTGTGTGTGTGTGTGTGTGTGTGTGTGTAGAAAAAGGTCTAAAAGGCAAGCCCGAATGCTTATCTTTGCTTCTGCCGGTGCAAGGGTGCTGCTGTGTGTCTCATAAAGATTTCTGGCACTGTGAGAAAACCTGGTCAATTTCAGATTCTTTCTTGGGACCTGTCTGAAGTGTTGACAAGCGGCTCGCCTGAATATTAATACACTCTCCATCATCAAAAGCTGTTGCATACCCAAAGGATGAGAAATATTTTAATCAGCTTTCAGCTTGTCTAGCAAGAGTCAGTTTATTCCATTGGGATTATACATTCGTACACTCTTTTCTCCTTTTTTTGTCTCCACGCGCTCTCTGTCTCTTTTTCTCTGCTACTTTAAAAACTGGAGTTAAGCAAACATCTCCCCCCCCTCCTCATTTTCTTGGGCTGTCTTTGCTGTGATTTAATTGCAAGATTTTAAACAATTAAATATTAAAGAAAATATTTTAGTTTAAAAAAACAAACCAACAAACCTGGGGGTAGCCATCCTCTTTATTTTCCTGTTCCTTGATGAAGTCCCAAAGAAGGAGGCTAAGGCAGGGGTGGGAAACTCTCCACTCTGTATTCTGAATTTAACCCTCAAGGCCCCTCTAGCAGGCCTTTGGGACCCTCACCAGGCCACACCCCTCACTGGCCTTGCTCCATAGCCCTCTCGCCCCATGCTTTTTGCCTGGCTGGAGTGAGTTGTTGAACTCTGATAATGCCTCTTATTCACTTGGATGGAGAAGTGTGTAGAAACCTCTGGCTTTCGTGTGGCTGGAATATAGATTGTCGGAGAAAGGTAAGACGCACTATTGCCTTTGACCGCACCAACCACTCACACGTACTTCCCAGAAGACTGCCTACAGGGGAAATGCATCCCTTGGGCTGAAAAGGGTTCCTCACCCTTTGCCTTCCTTATTTCATTGTTAGGGACTGTGTCACACATTTTTAGACCCAGTGTTAGGAACAGCTGACCACTGCCCCTGTGGCGAGTTGTGCCACTGTAGAGTCTTCCGATTTATTTATTTATTTATTTATTATATCTATTTCTATACTGCCCTATACCCAAAGGTCTCAGGGCATTTCACACAAAGGATCACATACATAAAATCAAAATAAAAAACAGCAACCCAAAACACCCCATAAAAAGAGCCATCATTTTAAAAAGGGTATAGGATGTAGATCAGGTCAGGCAAAGGCCTGGTTAAAAAGGAACGTATTTGCCTGGCACCTAAAGGTGTATAGTGAAGGTGGCAGGCAAACTTCTCTGGAGGAAGCATTCCACAGATGGGGAGCCATTGCAGAGAAGGGCCGTTCCCGTGTTGACACCCTCCTGACCTCTCGAAGAGGAGGCACACGAAGAAGGGCCTCACGAAGAAGGTGATCTCAGGGTCCTGGTGGGTTCTTATGGGAAAAGGCGGTCCTTGAGGTATTGTGGTCCTGAGCCATTTAAGGCTTTATAGGTCAAAGCCAGCACTTTGAATTGGGCCCAGAAACTAATTGGTAGCCAGTGCAGTTGGACCAGGATCGGTGAGCAACCTGGCTGCTGAATTCTGTACCGGCTGAAGTTTCCGAACCGTTTTCAGAGGCAACTCTACATATAACACATTGCAGTAATCTAATCTTGAGGTTACCAGAGCATAGTCAATAATAATTAGGCTATCCCTGTCCAGATAAGGTGTAGTGGGGCCACCAACTGAAGCTGATGGAAGGCACTCCGGGCCACTGAGGCCAGCGTCCTGAGACTTAAGCGACAACAAAGGATCCAAGAGTACCCCCAAACTACAAACCTGCTCCTTCAGTGGCAGCGTAACCCCATCAAGAGCAGCAACCTCCCAGATCAACTGCGTCCAGGCTGGCCATTGGTTTCTCCCAGGTGCAGGAGGTTCTATAGGTGAACTTCCTGTCCCATGGAAATTTTGGCTGAGTGGCAAGGTCTCCTGGACTTCTGGTGCCTCTTGTGTTCCTGATCTTGCACTTTGCTTCTGATTCTTGCCTTGTTCTCTGCTCCTGCCTTCTGGATTGCCCTCTGCTCCTGAGTACTCCTTGGTTCCTGGCTTCCTCCTTGATGCCCTAGCCCTCACATTAGTTGAGGGTGAGATGATGTTAAAGGCAGGGGAAGGCAGTCTACATTCAGCCAGAGCAGGTCTACTGCTTGCAGGACAGAAAAGTGAGCAAGCTTTTATAGAGAGTGGGTCACATGACCAACTCTGGCCAATGGCTGTAAGGGGGTTGATGGCCCTGACTTAAGCCTAGTTCCAGGCTTCAGCCAGAGAGTACAGTACAGGAAGAACTTGGTGGTGGTTGTGCAATTATTTGTCTTTTTATCTTCATACTGCTTTTCTTCTAAAGAACTCAGGGTGCGTGCACCCCTTTTATTGTCACAATGACCCTGTAAGATAGATGACACGCAGAGAGTGAAAGTGACTGGCCCAAAGCCATCCAATGAGCTTCACAACAAAGTGGGGGTTTCGAACCCAGGTCTCGCCAGTGTTTGTCCGACATTAGAAGAGTTCTGCGGGATCAGACCAAAATTCTATCTTGTCCAGCATTCTGCTGCCCACCAGGGCCATTCAGAAGCCTCCAGGAAGCCCAGAAACCCATGTCAGCTATTGTGACATCCTGATTTTGTTACTGAAAATAGCATGGCTAGACCTTCTGCCATTGATCTGTGCTATCCTCCTTTAAAGCCACCTAAGCTAGCGAACCTCACTTTACCTTGCAACAGTGAGTTCCATAGGTTAATTGCAAAAAGCACTCTCTTTTGTCAGTCTTGAATCTATTGCCCATCTATTTCCTTTGGTGACACTGAGGTCCAATGCAATCTTCCCAGCTGTATGAGCCCAACCAACAGCATAGCTGATGGCCAATGCGATGGAGTTGTATACCTCAAAACATCTAGAGGGCACCAGGTTGGAAAAATCTGTCCTGATGTTATGAGAAAGAGAAAAAGTTGCTGAAGGCTTTGCATACACATTGCCCCTGCGTGTATTTATTGATGTATCTATAGTCCATATGTACACATACACATATGTACACAAACACGCATAATATATATTTATGTATGCATATGTATGTCAAGGGGTATGCAACCTATTATAAGAATAAAATCAGCAAATAGAACCCATAAAATGTTAGTTTGCCTCTGGGAGGTTGTCAGTGGAAAGTGCTGCATTTGTCCACCACTTCTCAGCCACCTAGGGCTGGCAGTTAGACCTAAGGGAAGCAACCAGCCCTTCAGCCTGATGAGGATGGTGGGAATTGGGCTTGGAGGGAGCTTTTCCAAGCTCACCCAGTGGATCCTTTAAACTGCAAGTGAGATTGCTCTAAAGTTTAAAGGATGATGCATGGTTCAGAGAGGATAGTTTTGACCAGAAAACACAGGTACATCTGAGCATGCATTTCATTGAAAGCAATAGGGGTGCATTCCAAAAGAGCTGAACATAGGATGTGCACTGGTTATCCTTAGCATCTCCTTAGTTAGATCAGCCTCGGGCACTGGGAGCTGAAGAAAGGGATCCACGTTTAAGGTTAGAAATCAACAGCATGTTGTATTTAAATTATTGGGGGCGAGGAGTAGGAAAGGAAATATTACAGATAAAAAGTAGAAGCAAAATACAAAAATGTATTTTCTCTCTGCCTTCCTACCCTTGTTCCTTTTCACAGTGGAATGTCTTGTGTAATTTAGAGGGTGGGTGATGCTGAGATAAAATTGGAAGGGGGCTCTACAAAAGTGGCTGTAGCAGCTGTTGGAACTGGTAGCTGCTACAGTCACAATAGGCTCCCCATGGGTCACATGGAGCCTTTTTCAGTAGCTCCTGTGTGAACTCTCCAAGTCAGCAAGTCAAAACAGGTCACAAGTACAAATATTTCTGCTTAAGTTATTTGTAGATCGTACCCCACATGTCCAGGTTGGACTAAAGAATGGAGGTAAATTTTGTCTAAAAACCATAAGCCTTATTGTTCTAGTCTCTGAGAGGCAGGAATCTAGCTTTAAGGTACGGTACATAGAAAGATAATGGATTTAAATATAATCTGGATGTAGCTGGATAATTTCTGCAACTGTCTTTCATCCAAAGTTTCATAGGTATTGAGCGTTTCTGAATAAAGCATAAGCTTGGAAAAGAAGTTAAAGCTAGAGAAAATGTGCATGTATTTAAATATTAAACCATCCTTCCTAATGTCTTATTCTTAGGATTCAGTCCTTTCAAACTGGCACAATATGTTAAAGAGTTTCTCTTCCTAGTATCTCCCACTCTTTGTGCCCTTAAGTAGTGCTGGAGTCTTGCTTATATGAGGTGTTACGATTTCCTGATGACTGGTTATGTTATTTATGATGCAAAGAGTGTTAATCCTATGGCAATTAACACCCAATTTGGTTCAACAGCATGGTGATGATGGTGGTTAAAGATCTGCCTCCACCCCTTTAGGTGTTCAGTGTGTGTTCCTGTTTGGCTATGTTTACTTTTGAGGTTCTTTAAGCTAAGCATTTCCCTTTTTGATTTGGAAGTTGCTGTATCTTTCATATTCTACGATGCATTGTTAAGAATTGGCACCAGATGTAGCCAGATAGGTGGATAAAGCAGAGCTGAGATGACTTGCTGCCCGCGCCAACAGTTTTCCAAAATGTGCAGATTGACTCCAGAATTTATTATTATTATTATTATTTTCTCAATTTTTCCACCCTGGGAATCTGGGGAAATTCTTGGGCCAATCCAAGGAAAGCTTCACAGAGCTCATCCATCTCTCAGTAGCTTTTCTGGCCTGTTGCTGTACTTGTGTGTTGTGTCTTGTCTCTCCCCCACCCCGTGTGTGTGTGTGTGTGTGTTTGTCATTTGTCTCTGCAAAGCAGAGGAAAAGCCATACAGTTAGCAGTCTTGACAGAAAGTGTTGAGGCACATCAGACAATTAGCCTCACTTTGCAGGACAGAAAGCAGAAATGCTTCCCGACCACCACCTTTTGTTATACCTAGCTGTGTTTAAGGCATATCCTTGCATATGGCATTGTGGCTTTCAGCATGACTTTCTGTTTAAGGTTGTTTTACTGCCGTCTGCCAGTCAACCGTTGGCTTGTGGTTAGCTGTAGTTCTCTTATACAAATATGAGACATTCTTTCTGTTGTTACAGACGCACACACACACACACACACCTTTCCTTCTTTTCCTGCTAACCTTCCATCATATATCATTAGTTTCACTCGGGGCTCTTAAAGGAGTGATCTGTGCTTCTATTGTTTCCCCTCAAGAAGCCTAGGGAAGGAGAGGTAAGAAGAAGGACATTCCCCAAACCACAGAAAAACACAATGGATCATTTAGACTGCAGTTCTAACCATGCCTAGTCAGAAGCAGATCCTGCTGATGCCCAAGTAAGTGGGGTTAGGATTGCAACCTTAGTCAGCTGTACTTGGGATGTGAACATGTGTTCTGGGCAGCAGTGGCTGCTCTCTCTCTGTTACAGAGATCGGAGGTATTCCTTATTCTCTTGTCACCTGGGCTGGATTCAGATAACCTGGTGCGCTACTGGAAGCCATTGCAAGGACTCCCGCTAGTGCAACGGGACTCCCCCTCTCTGTCTCCACTTCTGCCTCCTCCCAATCCACTCTCGAGGATTGGGGAGAACCCCCGGAGGTTGCACATGCAAGCGGGAATGCTTGTGCTAATGGAATGACCTTTATAGCACCATGTAGAATTCCACCTCCTGCCTTGAAACTTTTAAAGTGCTAGGGTCACATTCCCTTGTGGGCATGCCTGTGGTGGGTGGGGCCAGATGCATTTGTACAGTAGGTTACATTCCAGCCATGTAAAAGCCAGAGGTTTCCATATGGGGACATGCCCCCATCCACACACTCATCTATACATCATGTAGACAAGCAAGATGCATTGTCACAGTTCAGGGACACATTCAAGCCAGCAAAAACACTCATTGAGGGTAAAACCTGACAAGGAACCAAAGCACCACATAGAAAGGCCTTGGAAGACCACATTTGGACCCTAGGATTGAGGTCCCCACCCCTGCAATAGAACCATCAGTGTGATGCATGGAGTATGAGTCTAAAATATGGCAGACAGGAAACAATGGAGAAAGGAGAGGGAAGCAGAGATGGGTAAACAGGGAAGCAGCGTGTGATGTACAGCTGTTTCAGTTTCCTACACCAAGTAGGCAGCCTTTGCCAACCTGGTGCCCTCCTGGTGTTCAGGGCAGCAGTTCTAGGAATGGATCCATATTCATGGATAACTTCTGCTCCATTGATGACCATGATTCTGAAGTCGTCCTTTCATTCCTTGATTTTTTAAACCAATCTCTATTCTTAAAAGCAGATAAATACTCTTTTTTAGACTTTTGAAATAAAAAAAAATACAATTGTGGAAAGTTCAATGCATCTATTCTATAATATGGCCATCTTAAACTCTCCACCATTGTCTCTCTTTTAAAGAGAACTTGGTTGTCATTGTGTTCCAGATCCATACACCCCTCCCCATATACTTAAAATCTTTGTTCCTGGGAAGAAAAAACGAACTTCTGAGCCTGATATTGCCGGTATAGCTGAGTGTAAAGAAATTCTGAATCCTGTCCTTTGAGTAAATTCTCAATCTGACACAATAAACATCAGGAGATTGAATTCACCTAATATATTCTTAATCTCAAATAGAGAAAGGGGGGAAAATGAAACGTGAAACGATTCCCACTGGGGATGCTGTAAATCTTACAAAATACATACGCTTTCTGTTTCAGCATACATCAAAGCGAGGTGGCTCCGGAGATTAGAATATGTTTTTAATCTTAGTTTGATGAGCAAAACTTTCACTGTAATATTTATTATGAGTGGCTTCACTTGTGTTGCCTCTTTTCTTTGTTCTGTTTATACACGGCTTCCTTTCTTCCTGGGGGGAAAAAGAGAGGGAGGGAGAAGAAGTTGGAAGTATCACTTTTCACAAAGCGAAATGATAGTGCAGTGGTTTGTTCATTTTAAGACCAATTGTAAGTCCACGTGGCAGATACAAACTTTCCTTTTGTTGTGCTACCTCCCCAAGGAAAATGCCGCTTTCCAATAGCTTCCCATGACTGCTTCTCATTTCTGTAGGAGTATCAGTAGGTTCAGCTGACTGTGGGAGGATCAAACGGGGAAGGCGAATGGCGGGTTTGAGAAATGTAGCCAATATCTTTTGTTGTTTGCTTAGAAGTTCTGTTTGTTTCCTATGATATTTCCCCCCCCCCCCCTTCCAGGGCTCTGCTACAGAAGAGACACAGGGTAGGGTAAAACAATGGATGTTTTTGTCCTGTGTCACACAATCTTTTCCCTTCCTCGACCCCTTGAAGATACTTGGGCTGGGAGGTCCGAAGACCCTGCCCCACACACTGAAAAAATGCACAAGGCTAGCTCTGACCCCAGCAGCTACACCCCCATATTCCGCATGTTAGAAGTGGCTCTTAATACATATTGGTCTACATGTATAGAGTTCCTCTGTGTGGGAGTGGGGGCTAGCTGGACCAGGGTTCCACCACATGTGAAGGAGCTCTGCACCCATACATGTGTACCCTCAAGACCCTATTATTGCAAAGCACTCTATGTGGGGCTACTCTTGGGCCTGGCCCAGAGGCTGCAGCTGGTGCAAAATGCTGCGGCTCAACTGTTGATGGGGACAGACTATCGCCAGTTCATAACTGCAGTGCTCAATAGCTTGCACTTGGTGCTTATACAGTGGTACCTCGGGTTAAGAACTTAATTCATTCTGGAGGTCCGTTCTTAACCTGAAACTGTTCTTAACCTGAGGTACCACTTTAGCTAATGGGGCCTCTCGCTGCTGCTTTCTGTTCGTGTGATTTCTGTTCTCATCCTGAAGCAAAGTTCTTAACCCAATCTACTATTTCTGGGTTAGTGGAGTCTGTAACCTGAAGTGTCTGTAACCCGAGGTACCACTGTACATTAGCAGCCTAGCTCAAGATTCTTGCATCACTTTACAATGCATTAACAATTTGGGCCCAGGATATCTCAAGGACCAGCTATTCCCTTCTATCCCTACCTGATCACTGAATTTTTAGGGGAGTCCGTGTTAGTGGGCCCACATTGGCTTGTATCCACCAGGAACCATGCATTCGGTATTGTGGGACTGCCTTCCAGCTGGGGTCTGACAAACCCCCTTGCACCTGAACTTCTGGCACCTGCTGAATACTTTTTTTATTCCAGCAGGCATTTTACTTGATATTTGAATTTATAGTCTTCACTGATTCCTATATATATATATTGTATTGTATCTTTGTAAACCATTTAGGGACTATTTTAGTTAAGTGGTATATAAATTGAGACAGTTCAGGAATTGGTGATCTATTTTCACTGTGTGTGTGGTAGTCCAATAAATGAAGCTACATCACCTGGGCTATTATTTCAGCAGTCAGGAGGGCTAAACAGCTTGCAAGATCCTGTGCCCTTCATGTTTGAATTCTCTTCCTGAGCAAAGCAACATTTATGTACGGTAAGCCTTTGTTTATTTCCACATGCAGACACACTCAATCCAGATAGCTCAATGAAGATATCAGCCCAGGATGCAGCAGTGGTGAAAAAGACAAATTCTATTGCTAGGGATCATTAGGAAAAGCGCTGAAAATAAAACTGCCGATATTATAATGCTGTTACACAAATCCATGGTGTGACCGCATTTGGAATACTGTGTTCAGTTCTGGTTGCTTCACCTCGAAAAGAACATTGCAGAGTTGAAAAGGGTTCAGAATACGGCAACCAAAAAGTTTTTATTCCTCTCATTTATAGCACTAGAACTCATGGACTGAAGGTAGGAAGACACAGGACACATAAAAGGAAGGACTTCTTCATTCAGTGCACAGTGGAACTTGCTCCCATAGGTGATGGCTACCATCTTGGATGGCTTTATAAGAAGAGGTTTAGACAAATTCATGAAGAACTGGAGGCAGTAATGTTTCTGAACACCAGTTGCTGGAGGAGACCACAGGAGGTGGGAGTATCCTCTCATGCTTGAGTCCTGCGTGCAGGTTTCCCACAGGCATCTGCTTGACCACTATAAGAGAATGCTAGACTGGATGGGCCAATGCTCTTCTTGTGTTCCCTGTTTTACTCTTTTCTGTTGCCAAACCGAGTGGCTCATGTTTAAAAATGACTATGCAAAAGCCGCAAAGAGGTGCCCAGATGGTGATACCTGGTATCACGACACAGCCTAATTGATCAGAAACTACCAGGCATAAATCGGGCAATCTGCTCTCTCCCTCCTCCCTTTGTTTTGTTTTTACCCCCCCTTAATAAAAACCTAAAATTTCAAGTTGCCAGAGTGAAACACGCCACATCTTTAGAGGTCAGATGGGGCTGAAACTCAAACAGCTGTCTGACAAACATCCTGGATTGTTTTTAATTGTCTCCCCTTTCTTTGACAGCAGTAATTCTTGTTTTTATTGTCAAGAGGCTTTTTCCCTCAGCGCAAGTGCGCCATCCTCCGAGGTCACATGCTTAACCCCTTGGCATGGCTACAATATAAATGGCCCCCTTTTGTTTTCATTAATACGTATCCAGAGTAGTATATGGGCAGAATGCAAGGCAAGGGGGCATTCACAATACTTAAATAACTTATTGTTAAAAGGGGGGAGGACCAAAGAAAGCATATTTTTTTGTCTCTGTCTCATTGTGGGTTGGTGCAGCCCGCTTGATTGATTTGCCAAGGGAGAGAACTTTTGTGTGGCATGTTGATCTTTTGACCTGGAATACATCTTACTGACCTCACAGGTTCACTCTCTTTCTTCCTCTCTTAAGACAACTTTTGTTATTCTAATACATCCAAAACAGTAGGAATAGCTAAGGTTGGCTTGTTTTTGGGCCCACCCCAAAGGTGCTGGCGGGGGTGGGGGTGGGCACAGACTGCTTGCATTCCTTTTTCATACCTTAACACCTGATGTGCCACCAGATAAAATTTCTTTGCAACACGAGAGAAACGGGACACCCAAATGAAACAATTCCCAGAGGGGTAGCCATGTTATTTAGTCTCTTAGCAGCAAAAACAATCCGAGAGTCTTGTGGAACCTTTTAAAGACTAACAAATTTAGTGCAAAGCCCACTTTGTTAGATACATGAAGTGTGAATTCTTAGCTGGCAGGAACATAGAGGAGAAAATAATAATATGGAAGTTGAATGGCAATAAAGGTGCTAATAATAATAATAATAATAATAATAATAATAATAATAATAATAATTTATTTGTACCCCACCCATCTGGTTGGGTTTCTCAGCCACTCTGGGCGGCTTCCAACAAAGATTAAAAATACATAAAAATACATCAAAATGTCACACATTAAAAACTTCCCTGAACAGGGCTGCCTTCAGATGTCTTTTAAATGTCAGGTAGTTGTTTATGTCATTGACATCTTATGGGGGGGGGGGCGTTCCACAGGGCAGGCACCACTACCGAGAAGGCTCTCTGACTGGTTCCCTGTAGCTTTGCTTCTCGCAATGAGGGAACCACCAGAAGGCCCTCGGCGCCGGACCTCAGTGTCCAGGCAGAACGATGGGGGTGGAGACGCTCCTTCAGGTATACTGGGCCGAGGTGATAATTGGAGCTTGAATATATGCTGAATAGACACTCTAGCCTTTTACAGTAGTAGAATTATAGAATTGTAGAGTTGGAAGGGATCCCAAAGGTCATCCAGTCCAACCTTTTGGGCTCTGACTACTGGCCTGCTTGGGTCACAACATTAATCTCTGCTCCTGCAGGACCCTGTCATTTATCAATGCAAGCTCTTCCACTGAAACCTGAGGTTGTGCATTCAGCTGAAATATGGCAGTTCTGTATGTTTCCAGGTCATTAAAAAATGTGCTTCCCCCAACCCCCTGATTTTTCTTTAAAAAAGTTTGAAAGTTTATTTTATTTTATTTAAGAATGTAAATAAGAATTTAGGGTTTGGGGCTTCAGCTTTAGAACCACCAAACTCCTTGATGTGTTTCAAGTGTGCTTTCTGAAAGACATACTGGCTCATTCTTAGCAAACCCAGCTGAGGAATATGCCCTTGGTATTTTTATATGAAAGCTTCATTTTGCAATTGTTCCTCTGTGTAAATGGAACGTATAAATATACCGAGGAAGGCAAAGGAAGCTATTATCTCTAGAAGATGAGCCAATAATATATGCTTATCAAAGCAGAACACTGCTCTGAAAAACTGCAAGTTATACTTCAGTGAGGATTCATGCCAGAAGCAAGAGCAGTTTACGGTGGTCTCGCCCCTCCCCCCTTTCAAATTGCATTAATCAGGGTAAAAAAACAAAAGCATCTCTCTCTTTCTGTTGTTCGTGTTTGTTTACCTAATTGCAGCTGAAGAAAAATCCAGGTATAGATCTCTGAAATGGAAGCTTAATTAACTGGATTCCTATTTTTGCGTCCAAAGTGGAAATACTGAATGTGTGAAGCGAGGGAACAGGACCACCTCCCTCCACCCCAACCTTTGCAAATTCATGAGTTCTTCTACACAGAGAATAGAGACATGCAGTTTGTATGTGCGTGGGCCGTTTCCCTGAAACAGTGACCCTGCAAAATCTGGCATTCTGACCTTGGTTTCCAGTAGTTTTTGGATGAGCTTAGGGTTGCTTTGACTCATAGCTAAGGCAAGGCTGGCTAATATTCATGATCTCACAAGTATGAAGCTGCCTTATACTGAGTCAAACCACCAGTCCATCTAGCTGAGTATTTTCCACATGGACTGGCTGTGGCTTCCCAGGGCTTTGGGCAGGAGACAATTCTGGATGTGCTTGGGATTGAACCTGGGACGTTGTATTCTACAAGGAATTTTTGACTTAGTTCTTGCATAGGGAACATATGTTCAGCCTTGTAGGCAATCTTTGGGTTCAGGATGCAGAGGAACAAAAACACATGCTATGCTATAGTCTTCTATTCAGAATGTTTGCAAATATGGTGACTTGTTTCCCTTGTGAGAAGTTAGACCCTCAGCTGGATCCTTTTGCAAATGAGACTTTCTTTGTTGTGTCCTCTTGCTTTCCAAAAAGATTTTCACCACCATCCTGACACACACATTCCTGAATGTTATTTATACTTCATATTATCTTCTGTGTCTTGGTTCACTACAGCTTTTGATGGTTTTGATGTTTTGAGAGGTGAGGGAGATCACAGGCAAATCAGAATCCTGTTCATCTATAGATATGACAGTACAAGTCCAGGTCTGACCAACTGGAGCATCTTTTCCAGCTCGGTTCTCACACTGGGATGGAAAGTCATGGCAGAAAAATTGTGCCACCAATGCTGTGATGAACAAATATGTCAGGTTCTGTTTCTCATTTCTTCAGCATTTAGTTCAGGTCTCCACATTTTTGCATCCATTTGCAATTTGAAAACAAAAAGTCTGCATGGAAACGAGTCGGTATCGTAGTGCAAATTTCCCCTACTACTGAAATTTTTCAAGCAATGTTAGCTAAAATAATGCAATTTATATGTTATTTTCAGTAATACGGCCATTTTAAAGTTCAGTTCCTTTAATCTGCACCTTTTTTTGGTACTCATTATTAGGTTGGAGAACTGCATCACAAAATCCAGGTCAGTGCTAACCTCGAAAAATAGCTGTGTTGTGGTTCACATACTGCTTAGAAATTAGTTAGGCTTTCATCATTAAATCTGAAACGAACTGAATTTCAACCCCATTCCTACCAACTCATGGATCACTGTCCAAGAGACCCTCCTGCCCCTTTCTGAAACTGAAAGACCTCTGTACCTTGAGGTCCCTTCCAGGTGCTGTTCTGATTCTGAACACAAAATGCCTCAGCAGTGACTAACAGAGCTCTGTTTTGGTGGGGAGATATCAGGGAGCAGGAATGTGTGCACAGTTGAATTTATTTTTTAAAGATGGACCCAGCCCAACCCTTATTCCCAAATGAGGGAGCCTTCCTTGAAACAGCTATTTGGCTGAGGCCCAGTGTGGATAGATATTTGCTTAAAGGTCAATGAAGGTTTTCTGTGGACAGCTGCTGTACAGTATCTTTTACCACCTTTGTTATCGGTTGGCATCTGCCTGTCTCGGGAGACAATGTAAGTGTGCACCTTTGGTGGTGAAGCCAAACCGCTGGAGAGTTACAGTGTCTGCTGTGGCTGTAGAGACCAATACAGGAGAGGCATGTTTTGTTGCAGCTGGAGCGGAGGAAGACATCCAGTTGTGCTGTTGCAGGTGTACCATGGTGTTTTTTCTCCCTGCATTCCTCCTAGCGGTTGTTCCACTGCTGTGGATGCACAACCAGATAGTCTGTCTCCAGGCACTGTGGTCATCCATAAGGGATTCCCACAGGGAAGGGTTAATGTTGCCAGCCTTCATGTCATGTTTGCAGACATCGTTGTAACACAGAGTTGGTCTGCCAACAGGCCTGGTGCCTGAAGGCAGCTCCCCATAGACCACTTCCTTGGGGATCATGCCATCTCCCATTCTGTGGACATTACCTTTTTTTATTAGTTGACCTATTTTCTTAGAGAACTCCCACAGACTTAGACAGAATGTCCTTCTGTGTGGACGTCTTTAGGAGTAGGGCCTTCTCATTTGTCTTTCCTACTTTCTTAAAGTACATAACCTGAATAAGCCAACTTTTCCACTGAGATACTGGGGGGGGGGTATTTATAGATTTTTCTATTTGTGGGGAATCCCCCACCAAGGTGGAAATGGGATTTCCCACCATACACTTCTTTTGGGAAGCAAAGGTAATATTGACATCTACAGTGTATATAAAAGATGACTTCTTAAAACGCTGCTAAGTAAATATTTTGGATAATGGAAAGTGCCAAAAGTAATGTTCCTGCCGATGTATGTCGGATACTGCCAAAAAGAGCTTTGTGGAGAGGATTAAACTTTTTAGCATTGTCATTTTAAGAGGCTTCAAAGGGAAACATTATTCTTCCTCTATTGCCGTTTTAACTGCCGCAATGAAAACAGAGAGACCCAAAGAGAGACTTTTGTTTTGGAATTTGACGTCTATGTTGAGTAGGCACCTCCCCCACTTACTTGACTTCCTTATGCATTTGGGTTCATAGCTTACCATGAATGGATACGGACAAATATATATAAAACTTCCCCTCTAACCCTCAGCACTCTATGTATGCTCTAACAATAAAGGCCTTGACTGTCTGTTATGGTTTAGTCATACAGGCCACATGACCCGGAAAGCTATCTGAGGGCAAAGACCCTAACCACTGCTACAGGTAACAAAGGTGTTTTCAGGGTTGGGTTACTCACAAGGCGACTGTGGACCCACAGATGAGTCCTCACTATTTAGCCTGCTCCTGGACCTCTTAGCACCAGCACTTTGAAGACTGAAGAGTGGCTCCACCTTCACCACCTCTCGGAGCTCCAAGAGGGCTCTTCGGAGGGGTCCTCTGTACTGGTTCCAGGAGTACCCTTCCTGTTCATCAAGGTCCTTAACCTGTGGAGTGGGTCTGGTTCATCCTTCAAGGACTTGGTGTCTGGCACCAGGTCACGGTTAAGCATGCCATTCTTATGTGGTCTTTCAAATAATATTCCTTAATACTGGGGAGGCCTTTGTGACTGAAGCACCTTATTTTTAACCTTTTGATGTGCTTCCCCTCCCTTTGCTATGTTTACCTGTTGCTGTTTTATTTGTAATCCATTCTATGAAAGCTTCATGGTATCCCAAGTCTCATCATTATTCTTTGCTTCCATCACAGATTAATAGGGCCATCCCTCTGGAAACTTTGCAAATCACTTGAGATTTTGAGTTGGAGGGTGATATCAGCATGTTTTAAATAAACAAACTAAAATTCCATAATTCATTTTAGGTTAAATTAGAGTCCTTACCAAGTTCATCTCATCCCCCCCCCCAAATCCCTGATGTGCGGGGTCTTATTTGACCCCAGTATTTTACCCTCCATGTGTAGTTGAATAAGTGAGTTCTGATCTGAATACTACTCAGAGTAGACCCATTGATGTTAATGGACATGGTTAACTTTGTTAGGACTATTAATTTCAAGAGGTCTACTCTGTGTAGGACTTAGTTGGATACAGCCCAACAAGTCAATCTTCCAGCAACATAATTCCAGAGAAATATGCTTTTTAAATTAATAGATTGATCTTGTTTCTTTAACGAAGCCTTATGATTTGTCCTTTCAGCTGATAGGAAGCCTGTATGTGTTTTGTATTTTTCATTAAGGTTCCCCCACCCCATTTCTATTTTTGTTTATTTTATAGGTTCTTTGAGGGTAGCTGATGTTTTTACCTGTTGTCATGATTTCTATGACTCCGGGGGAGAAAGCTCTTAATAATAATCTCTTGCCTGTTAGCTCCCAAGAGTCTGTCTTCATTGTATAGGCTGCATATCGCAACTGTAAGAGTAGAATGTACTGAGCTTTAAACAAGTCTATTAGGCTCACCGCAGCCAAGAAGGAAAAAGAAAAAGAAACCCTTGGAAAATTGCTGAAAGGAAAGAAAAAGGCTTGGCTGGGGGGGTGGGGGGAGAAGCAACAATTTTGTAAACCCTGCAAAGGTCAGAAAAAGGCTTTTGGTAAGTATGCAGAGGCTAGAAATCAAATCCCATTTCCTATCATAAGAAACCAGTTGTTTTTAGCAGCAGTGGTTAATGTACTATATGTGAAAGATTTAAGACTCGCTGGAAAAGCTTTGCTCCTGTTTTATTGGGCTGCTATTGAAAAGCCAACAGCATAACTTCAACTAGGTGCTTTGAGATTTCTTAATGGGCTGTCAAGGGCAAGACACCAGGTCTGTGCTATACTAGCTCTTTCCTGTACATTAAAACAACAGGGGCCAAAATGATCATATACAGAAGTATGAATTACTTGATGCGTTCCCTGTTCCATATGGTCCGCCGTGTCTTCGGCAATTAATCATGTTACAGAATCAGTTGAGTGCTCTCCGAAGCATTGAAGTCAACATTTTAGTTATACCTGTGCAAGGCGAAGGGTGGGGAGGTAAAAGGGGTTGCAGGCGTAAAAGTAGCAGGATGAGAAGTTTCTGGCGCCAACGTCCAAGCAGCTGGATTTTATAAACAATTTCCCCCTCCCCTTTCCTCATCACTTCTCTGCTCTCCTCCCTTTGCTTTCTTCCACTCCACAAACACAGTACCATTTTTCAACATGGTCCCCCCTCTGCGCCAAAAAAGTTGTTGAGTGAAACTTTGATATCAAGCATGACATGCTGTAAACAAAATAGGACTAGTGTTTGAGCGTAATATGTCCAAATTGCTGGGTGATAACTTAAAACATGCCAGCCACTTTCACCATAGCAATTGCCAACACGGCCCCGTTACATGCTGTGTATACCAATGAGATATACAAGCTACCATTGATATACACCATCCAAGTCCTAGCCAACATGCATGCCTTCGAGATCTCAAGTTAAATTCTACTTTTAGTTGCATCCAACTCTTGTCACGATACTGTCATTTCCCCACCATAAAGCAACTAAAACAAGCTGGACAATTAGCAGAAGGTGAATCTCACTGCTTGCAAACACATGTCTTATCCGCACCGCCATTTCTCTTTGCTATTGATTATTGGCTGTTGGACTGCTTTCCTTGAAGTGGGAAGAGCTTAGCAAGGGCTCAGAGGTTTATCCTGCTAATCTCTTTGGAAATACTAACGAGTACATTAGATCTCCTGGTGAAAACCTCATTTGTTGACAAAATAAAGCAAGACTCTGAAAATGGAACAGCCTTCTCTGCTCTGGTTTAAATCTGGAGTATTTGTTTTCCAGAACACAGAGAGAAATGAAATATGTGGAATCATGGCACTGCCCTACAGGAAGTGGAGTGGCTGTGACAGGAGCCCAGAGCTTTTTCAGGGCACCAAGTTAATTGATGAGAATAACGATTCTAAAAAACACTGCTTGTGACTTTCCAATGGCAAGCAATGTCTTGTTATCTCTGTTGGGGCCTATTCAGGATGTGCTTTCACCAGCATAGGGAGCAGAGGAAAGATAGCTTCATCAGGTCCTAAGCATTAGCACCCTCCAAAAAGTCTCTGCTGAGAGACTGATGAGATAAAGCAGACCTGCAGGGTTTGTTTGTTTGTTCTGCTGACCTTGTGTGCCAAGCACATCTTGGGGGAAGAAGAGGGATGCCCTGAACCAAAGCTGAGCCCAGTTTTCAGATCTGAAGGCTTCACTCAACATTGGGTAAAACAAAGTTTCTGTAGACAATTATCTGTCATTAAAGATCATTACATGGACGAAGAACCCAGAGTTGACCTTTCTTTGATAGCGTGCAAAGCATTCAGAAGAAGACTCTCCCATCTTCTGGGGACAGGAGTCATACCAGTAAACTTTTTGATGGATTCCTTTTTTAAAAAAATCATCAGTGTTGATTTGAGGAAACGGCTTTCCCAGTTGATAACATCTTTGACCACATTTCTTGAACTCTTGACCTCTCACTGTCAGGGCACATCTTTTCACCTTCTAACCCTTTATTGAACTCAGGTTCCTAAAATGGGATGAACATTGGAAACCCTTTAATGAACCATATTTTTTTCTCTTAGGCTTCAATCCTGCCCACAATTTCAGCAAAAAAAGTCATTTGGAATCTGTTGGGTGCAGCCATCTAATTATAGACATGGCTACTTTGGTTTTGTGTTAATTATATTATATGGACTTAATTCTTAAGAAATTGCTTAATAGAATTAGTAATAAATTAAGGATAGTAGGAGGGTGGGAAATAACAACAACAGCATTATTATTATTATTATTATTATTATTACAACATTGTCTTTTGATTGGGGTTGGGCAAACCCACTGAGACTTTCTCCAACTTGACTCAGGGTTTTTTTCTGACCTCATCTCTCCCCCTTTCAAATGGGAGAATTTCAGAAAAGTCCACTAAATTCAAACTGGGCCCTTCAATTTCTCCACCCCTTGAAACAAGATGGTCAGTCAGATGCTAGGTTTTGGACTGCTTGGACTGCTTCAAGTAGGCAGCTTGTTCTGACAACTTCCAGAGCAAAGTTGAGCCATGTTCAAGCCTGGACAGCTGCCATAAGCCCTATCCCATCTCAGTGAAGAATTGATCTCTGGGAGTCTTGAACTCCTTTATTTAGCAGATGTTACTCTCTTAGCGAACCTGTTGGGCTCTCAAGTCATCAAGAATAGGTGAACATGGGGTCTTGGGCATTTGACAGTGTCATCTCCAGGTAGATCTGGGAAAGACGACTGCCTGAAACCCTGGAGAGCCACTGCCAGTCAGTGTAGGCAATACTGAGTGAAATGGATCAATGTCTGATATTGTATTAAGCAGCTTCCAGTGTTCCTTTCAACTATCTAAGACGCGTGCCCCACTGCACACCCACTAAGGAGTGCAAATCAGTGAATTCTGCTGGACTTAGTTCTGTGTAAAAAATGCATAGTATCTGGCCATTAGAGTGATTTATATGTTAGATTCTTTTACAGTTTTACATAGCTGTAATAATGCTTAAAAGAGACATGCCTCTGTTTTCAACATCCGGATAGTGTTTTTTTAAATGCAAACATTATTTTGCTGAATGATTCATTTTATTAACAAGGGGAGGGGAAGAATAAGAAGCAGTTAAAAGGGAGAAGTAGAAAATCGCTATACAAATCAGCATTGCAGAGATTTTCTACTTCTTGTCTGTAACAGGCGAAGTTCAAGAAAAATTAAAACGTTCCCCCCGCAATCATTAGAGGTGGGGTGGTGGTGGAGGGGAGCAAGCCTCATGCACACTTTCTAATAACAATTCACCCATACAAGGACAAAAGAAAAGCAATTCTGTCTGGCAAAAATGTGAAAATTACACCTAGAATGCCTGGTCTGTGGTATTACTTAGGGCAACGATGCTTTGAGGTTTTACCTTGCATTCCGTGTACTTTGATTAAAAACCAGATAGATGGTGGCCATTTTGGACCATCATTTACTGTATTGATTTGGGAGCTGGGGAACCGTAATAAAAAAAGAAAGAAGGGCCATTGATTTACTGTCTCTATTTGCTTATGGGCTTTTTAATTAATTTTATGCTTTGTTTCCTATTTTTGGATTGTAATGTTTATGGCCTCCCCCCCCCCCGCTTTCTGTTTTCTTCCAACCCACCCCTCTCCCTTGCTCCCCAAGACAAGCCTACTGCTCTGTGAATTCAGGAAAGAGGAACAGGCGGAGGAACAAAGGAATGAACGAATCAGCTGTCTCCTGCCCATTCTTGAAGAGCGTCAGGAGCTACGGCAGGATTGGCTTGCAAGGTGAGGACGTGATGCAGGCGTGCCTATTTTAGGGGTCTGGCGGCACCTCAGCCCCCTCAATTTTAGTTTTAAAAGGGCCAGGCCCCCTCAAAGTTGAGGAGTTAGTAAGCCTGTTTCTGGCCTGTACTACTTTAGACTGGTGGTGGGGATTCACTTGATGGAATTCTCTTTGAGAGCTGGGAAGACGTCGAAAGCTGGCATGCCCAAGCAAGGCTAGAACTCTTCTCCTTGATGTCTAGTTTTCTAAGTGCAGAGATATTGTTTTTATTTTCTACAGAGCAGCATTGTGTATGTAGTTATGTTTGTCCCATCCCGACCTGAAGTTCACCAATTGCTTTTCCCACACCCAAAAGAACTTGGCCTATTTCTCAGTTGCCTTTAGCTCACCATGTGTTGATGATGGTGATGGTAGAAGGGACTAAAGGCACATTTCAAGGTTGTTGTCAGCCAAAACTTTAATTTGGGTTGCCTCTTGCATTTAAAGTGAGATTTTATTAAATACTGATTGATACTTTCCCTTCCTTTTTCGAAAAAAATGAAAAATTATTTGGCCATCGCTCTACTGTTGCATTTTCAAAACAAACGATTGTCTGCAAAACATATTTGTGTGTTGGGCCCTGCACCGTAGATACATTTTTGTGCATGAGTAAAATGAAAACAAGAATTTGACAGCATTATATGGACAGCTTTATATGGCTGGAAGATTGGGGCACACACAAATCTGAGCACAAATTTGTGGAAAATGTTGTATATAAATAAACTGATATGACCCAGTAAAACAGCAGCAAAAAAGAAAGGGGGTGGGGAGCAGCAAAATATATCCAGCAAATCATCATCTTCTGTCAAATGTCTGGGAGAAGTGATAAAGGTATGGTTTTTTTTACTTGGTGCCAATAGAATGTTAATGATGGTGTCAGGTAGATCTTACTGGAAAAAGCATTCCACAAACTGGGATCCCCAGTGGAGGAAAACTGTGCCTTGTTTCTATCCTCCAAAACTCCCTTATAGGGAGCACCCAGAGGAGGACCTCAAAAGACGTCCAAAGAATACAGACAGGTTCATAATGGGAGAGCCACTTTGAAATATAATTGAGGTCTGGAGCTGGGTTGGGCTTTCTATGTAAAAAAAAAAAAAAAGCACTTTGAATTGAGCCAGTGCATCTGTGACTAGATTGGTGTTTCAAACTAGCAGCGAATGCCCACTTTCTGGGGACAACACCGTACCAGATGTTGGTTTCCTCAAACCAGTTAAATGGATTCCTCTCAGGGAGCCTCTTTGTGCAGATGAGTTCTACCCACCAGATTTAAGGTTTTAGAAGTTTCGCCTTCAGTTCCACAGGGTCTGTGCCCAGCAGCGAATACCTCCTCTGTTTAGACTGAGCACTGTGGGTTAGAAATGTAACAAACTAAAAATGGAAAAGTCAGGGTAGTGTGTGCACATACATATATTTTAAAGAAAACATAACAAATGTAACTCAGTGAGTGGATCAATTTAGCAGGACAAATAATCACCAAGCAGCACCGTAGGGAGATGAGGGGGAGAGGACTCCCTCTTGGAAAGAATCTAGTTACATGGTTTTCTGGCCTTTTCCCTTACAACTACCAATTTAGTCAGAAGCTGGAGCCAACAGACGTAATTTAGCTTCTAGAACAAAAATGGTAAGTACTTTGCAGGCATCAGGGTGGAGAGGGGAAGGGGAGGAACAGGGGGCATGTGTGGGGAGAGACTTAGCAGCAGACGAAACGCAGGCCTCATTAAAACTAAACACCTGAAAGAAAATTTCAAGAGCACGGTGTCTTGAAAGCCTTAGAAAAGACAGTGCCCCCAGAGTATTAAATAACTGTAATCGGTTTCCCCTCTCCTCTGACTCACATTTGATGTTTCTCATCACACTGACCTATCTTAAAGAGTCCCATCCATATGATCCACATAAACAGACTGTTACCATATCCCGCACTTTTTACCTCTTCAAAGGTTTGGAGAGATGTCTGGAATGGAGGCGCTGACGATAGTAGCCGTCAAGCGTTCACTGGGGTGGTGAAAGTTATAAAACATCCGCCGAGGCTCTGGAGGAGCAGCCCCTGTGTTTTAGAGATCAGCCTATTGTGTACTTTGGAATTACACAAGAAAAATGTGCTTCGACAGGAAATAATTAGCGCTTGTCAAAGGCCAGGCAATAGGTTATAGTATTTTACTTTCAGCAAGCCATCAGGGGATCAGCCAGATTAGATAATAGATTTTTTTCTCTCTCCTTTTCCCCTTCTCTGGAAGTTAAATACAGATGACTCTAATTACCTTACGTTGTGCATTAGAGAAGACATATTATGAACAATGCAACTTGGAGAAATTTAGGTCAAGTAGATCAGAGGGAAAACAGCCAGAGCTGGTTGGGAGGGGGAAGACTCTGTAAGTCTGAGTGTATATTTAACGGGTTTATACAAGTACTGTAGTTTTGGCTGTGAGCTCCCATGTAAAACTGGAAATTTGAGATGTGTGTCCCACTAAATCATATTCCTCTTCTTCCCCAGAGTTTTCACCCTATATTGTCCTGACACTCAAGTAATGGCTGTAGCCCTGAGTAGCTAATTTGTGGCCTCTCAGAAGGTGTTGAACTCTGACTCCCATCTACCCCAGCCAGCGCCCACACACTGGGCAATGACCAGGGAAGACCTGAGTTGCAGTCCTGCATTGTCTAGAGAGCCACGAATTAGCCATGCCTGGTAAAGAGCAGGGTTGGCCAATGTGGTGCCCTCCAGATGTTGGACTACAACTCCTACCAGTCCCAGTCAGCATAGGCAAAGACCCACTGGAAAAAGCCTCCTATAATGGAAGGGGCGCTGCCCTATTGGGGAAGTGCTTGAATCCAGTGGTGTAATGGGATTTCAGCTCTGTTGCAGTTTCATGGCCTCCTAAAGCCATGGAGATGGTGGCAAGCTGGGGTTCTGCACGTGCTGGCGTCATTTGAGCTGTGTGCTGAGGGCAGCTTTTACCTTCTCTCTGCCTCCTCTGAGTTTTATTTATTTATTGCAGAGAATTGTAGAGTTGAGGGTCATCTAGCCCAGCCCCTTGCAGTGCAGGAATCTCAACCAGACCATGACCGATGGCCATCCAACCACTGCTTAAGGAGGGCTCACCACCTGCTGCTCTACTGCCAAACAATAGAACATACTTAAACAAGTTATACATTATACCGCTTAACTACAATTGTTTTTAAGCACTAGATATAGATGCAATGAAAAACAACAACCCAGTTGAAGCCTTAAAACCAAACATTAATTAAAAATGCCTGCTGGATTAAATGAGCCTTCAGCAAGTGGGGGGAACCTGTCTGTTCTCAGCTGGGAGTTCCATAAAACTGGGCTTACACACAACTTCTAGTGGATAGAAGTTGTGCATCTAAGCCAATGGTGGACTACTGTCTCCCCTAAAGACCTCCCTGATCAGGCAAGGATATGAGGGATTAGGTAAAATTAAAGGGACCCCTGACCATTAGGTCCAGTCATGGACGACTCTGGAGTTGCGGTGCTCATCTCACTCTATAGGCCGAGGGAGCTGGCGTACAGCTGGTCATGTGGCCAGCATGTCTAAGCCGCTTTCTGGCGAACTAGAGCAGCGCACGGAAATGCCGTTTACCTTCCCACTGGAGCGGTACCTATTTATCTACTTGCACTTTGACACGCTTTTGAACTGCTAGGTTGGCAGGAGTTGGGACCGAGCAACGGGAGCTCATCCTGTCGCGGGGATTCAAACTGCCGACCTTCTGATCGGCAAGCCCTAGGCTCTGTGGTTCCTTATAAATTAACACAAGAACTTTGCCCCTGGACTAATCCTCTGAGCTTGGGGAGTGTGTCACCTACGAAGTGCTTGCGGTATGTACCAAAAAGGAATGAGCAGGTCTTCATTTGTGCATGCCACTGTTTTGTGGGAGAGTGTAAAATAACAATAGGCATGTGTGATAGCAGGTGTTCCGTTCATCTCTGTGAGAATTGAAACTTCTATTTTAAAAGCTTTGAATCTCTAGTCCTGATGGGTGTGAAAAAAGTCTTGAAAACTAAGCAGTGTTGGCTGAAATCTCAGAACCCAGCAAGGCAGCTGGCAAGATATTTGGTGGTTGGGTCTTGTTGGCTTTGGTCTTTTCACAAGTAGAAAAAACAGAAGTCTGCAGAGTACGAAGGGGTAGTGGTGAAAATTTGCTTAAGGTAGCAGAATTCAACATATTTGGTACAGAATGCAGCTTGCTTGAGCAGGCTTTATTTAGCATGCAGAATGAATTGAACGTGTCCAGCATGCAATGAGGGCTGCTTTTCTACGGCAATCTGATCGCAAAGATATAGCAGTTCCAGTTTGGTTGGACTCCATTTCTGGAGAAGGTTGCCATTGCTGATTCTTGCTCATTATTCAGAGACAAGAGGTACCATAGCTTGCGTATACAGGGCAAACTTTGTACACAGAAAGTCCCCAATTAAACAAGCCAGTTTCTAATCCATGGTTTGAAGTTTTCTTGTTTTTGAAACTCTGTGAAGTTTGATGTACGCCAGAATACTTGTTCATACGATACAAGTCAACTTCCTTCGAAAATGGATATAATTTTCACAGAAGTCCTCCTGGGTGCATAGGAGGAGGAAGAAGAGGCAGACACAATGTTCCACTTGGGTTTGCTGCAGTTTCTCCATGTAGTACTAAACTATGCAAAGTCCATGCAAATGCAGCCAGTGACCTTCTTAGCCCATATTACCAGGCCACGTTTATTTTACTGTGGTTTATTAAACCCTAATTTAGTCTTATGCATGAACCCTGCCCAGCCACTTAACTGTGATTTGTTTACTGCCAAGAAACCATGATGTGAAGCTGTGGTTTGTTGTTGGCTTTTGAACTTCAATTTATTTTAACCACCGTTTGGTGTTATATGAGAATCCAGCACTTTTCCTTCACTATGGTTTGTCTGAGCACTGAACACCAAATGCTCAGAAAACTGCAAAGACATGAGGGAAGATCTGCTGGAAAACTATGCCAGACGTTGGAGAAACATGCCATGGTTTCTTTGCCTGCCTGTGCTACAACCCATGGTTAACTCATAGCTTGTTAAACAAACCATGGCTTAGCAGATGACTTCATGTGTTAAAATGGTAGCTCTTCATTTCCTATAAAATTGAATATGAAATGATATTAATTGGCTAAATTTGCAATGCATCATCATAATTATTAGAATCTTCTTGGGTATGTGTCTTTTATTTCTTAGAAATCCTCTTGGTTTTTGTAATGCACTTACGACAGACCCAACCCTTGAATCCTAGTCAAGTTTGCAGAAGTTCCTTATCCAGCCATCTCAGGTCTTTTCTTGCACTGGCAGGGCAGAGAGCATTCTGGGGGATGGAAGTCCTCCGGCAGCATCCCTGTCTGGATCTAAAGAGGATCAAGCTGCCCAGTGTTTGTTGGTTGTTTTAAAGCAGACTTGGTGTGTTAGCGACCCAGTACACAGAGCGACAGCAGTTATAGGAAAAAGAACAGGATATAAATAGGGAAGGAGGAAGGATGTGAATATGCTCAGAGTGTTAACAGAATCAACCAAAGGTTCCTAAAGGCTGCCGTTTGTTTATTCTGCGAGATAGGGTCTGATGGACAGATTGTTATAGCTGTTAAAGAGCTTCTTGAGGCCTTTGAGCTGACCTCTTCTTGACCTCTGCTTGCAGGAGGTCATCTTTCTCTTAATAAAGTAAAGGCAGCTTCTCACGTCCTACTGTAGAGCCGGAAAGCTAAAAGAGTGCGGCTGTGAATTTCAAACCTGCCATGAAGACAACTCACCACAAAAAAGTGGGGAGGGGGGAAGGAAACTCCTTGTATTTTAGGGTCACTGTCTGATAATGAAAATTATTACCAAATTGCAAGGAAATTTAACTGCAATCAGCAAGCATAGGGAGATGGGGCCTAGTCTATTGGGTTTGATAAATGAAGTGTGAAGTCGCCCATCTGGCTCAAGGCGGCTCTCTCTCTCTCTGTCCGTCCCTCTCTCTCTCTCCTCTCTCCCCCTCCTCTCTCCTCTCCTCCCCTTTGACCAAAGGGAAGCATTTTAAAATAACCACGGTACATATAGAATCAATGACCCATAAGGAGAGCTGGAATAGATTAAGAGTTAATGGCGACCATGGAAGAAATGAACCCATGACGAGACAAAGAGAAGACAGGGGAAAGTGCAGTTTAGTATCTATCTCATCCCTCCTTTAGTTTATGAAAGTTGTGCAATCCTATGCTATCTGCGTTGAGAAGTAAGTTCCATTGACTTTAATGGGTCTTACAGTCAGGTAAGCATGCAGAGGACTGAGTCTTCTCAATACTGCTTTTTAATCAACAATAATAGGTTCTCTGCTTTTTCTCATCAAACATGGCAAGGGGCAGATTATTCTGCTGTTTAACTGCTTAAAGACTACATATTTTATGCCAAAATGCTGGTTGTAGCTATTCATTTATATAGCATCATGGCTATTTAGAGTTTTCATAACCATGAAAGTTGTGTCTCAGTGGGGATTAGTGTGATGGATAGATATTAAAAAGATAAAATGTATTTCTGTTTTCAAAAAGTGTACTTATGTAGGCATGTAGACCTTTCTTTGCATTAATTCCATCTGTGGTTTGGAAGACATTTTATGGAAAAGAATTCAGTATGATATCACATGCACCTCTTAATTGAGGAGACAAACCTCATAACATTTTCGAACTCATTGAAATGGTTGTTGCTGGTAACACACATCTGATAAAGGTGAGTGTCTCTGTGTAAAGTATTTGTTAGTTCTTGAACAAACTTTTTTATCAGTTCTCTTGCAAGCTGCTTCAAAAACCTGAATCTAAGGGTAGTCTCTACATTCTGGAGCTAAGATGCCTCTCTAGCTTTGATGCTGGTGCACAATGAACATTTCAGGTATGCCCAGGCTTTTAGGCATCATTGGGCTGGTACCGTAAACACAAAAACAGATAATAAAAGACGATGGCCCAAGGCAAATAATAATAATAGGGTTTTTTTTGAACTTATACAGCAGAAAAATGTTAATTGATTCAAACTATTGATTCCAAACAGGAATTAATCAGAGGTTATTGCCTAGTTGAATAATAAAACGAAAACACATACCCACCCATGTTTTATAATAACTTTAACACAATAGACAAATAGTTTATAGATTTGGTTACTGTAGCAGTTTGCTAAAGTGCCATGTGAATGGTAACATTGATTTAAATTAAATTGCCTTTATGCTCAATTTAGGGGAAAAATGTCTTCTGTCAGTAATTTCCTTGTCCCTCTGATATCTGTCACTTCTCAGTTTCTTGTGGCTGCTGACAGCTAGTAAGATTGACAGGGACTCTTCTTCCATACCTAACCCCCCTCAACACCCTAAAAAAGTGGAAATGCTAGGATTGTGCATGTTCCAAGTAATGAAGCCAATTAGGGTGAATTACCTCAAGAACTTGGGTTCCTGCCTTGGGTCACCTTGCCAGCAAGATATCTCAAGCTGGATCGGGGGCTCCTTAAGCTTCTGAGTCAGAAAGTTAACCCACCCCGCCCCACTCTACTCTTTTCTGAGAAACAAAACCAAGCAGACTGCGGAAATGGCCAGAGCTTGAGAGAGAAGGGATATCACCAAGGAACCTGTGTCCCTCTAGAAGTTGTTGGACTCCAACTTCCACCAGCCCCAGCCAGCATGACCAATGGTCAGGGACGATGGGAATTGAAGTCCAGCAAGTTTGGGGATGACGACACCTGATTGTCTCTCCTTGCTGTAGATGGATGGTGTTTGTAGTCTAAGTGGGACCTCCTGCAGAAGTTCAAGGCCAAGCAGAACCTTGGGCAGCTCTTGTTTTACCGCTCCTAGAGCCCACTTCTGGGGGGCAACAGGTTCCCCACCCACGATGTGACCATACACCCTAAAAATCAGCACTATTGGGATTCCTTCTCTTTCTTTCTTTCTTTCTTTCTTTCTTTCTTTCTTTCTTTCTTTCTTTCTTTCTTTCTTTCTTTCTTTCTTTCTTTCTTTCTTTCTTCAGTTCCCCATTTCTGAATCTCTGACATAGTCCAACATGCCTTCTGCACCTCAGCAATCTTTCCTCCCAGCAAGCATTCCAAACTTTGTAATCCATGATGTGAATCCAGAGTGTGTTCCTTGTTTACACCAGCTTTGGTAGTTGCAGTACGTGAAGGATAGTTAGAGGTGTCTTGAAATTCTGGTAGCTTGGTGACATCCCCACCACCACCACCACCACCACCACCACTTTCCTTACCCCTTGGACTCTGCAAGTGGAGGGGAACTAAAACGGTCAGGCTTCCTGGCTGCGTAGGATGGCAGAAGCCCAGCACATCACAGGACTGACAAATGTATAATCTGTGAAGACAGAGTGTTAGCTCCATCATCTGACAGTTGAACCACAAAGTGGCATTAGTATCAGCTGTCATCGTGCCTGTTAAAAACAATGGTGTCTGCCAGAGGCAGCCGGCTTGTGCAGGAGGAAAGTGTGTGACTCTTGCTTGGTTTTCAAGTACCAAATTGGTGTTGCAACTGGGAATACAAAATGACTCCCTAGGGAACAAGGAAATAGCCAATATTTACTTTTAATCTGCTTGTCGAGGATTCTGATTTCCAAGACATCCATCCATACTTTCTTCTGTCCCTTTTCCTGAACATCATTTATGCCTCATAAATGGAAACCTTCATAAAATCTGCTCACATACTGAGCACAGGAGGTGAAACTGTATATAAAAAATAGACGTTTAGGATTTAAACTGTCCCAGAGATGGATTACATTTTTTTCACCTTCCCAAGAAATGACCCCATAATCTTGGTGGTGTTCAGAACTGGTAGGGCCTTTGGTGTTTTTGTTGCACTTCATAATAAGTACAACTTTAAAGTGGGATGACATTCTTATGACAATCTAGGCTAGTAAACCAGCATTGCAGCTGCCCCATTCAAACTCTGAACTCATATTTTCTTTTATGAATTCTTTGTTGCAATTCACACATGCCCATATTAGCCCTTTTGAAGTGTTAAGACTCAAAATGTGGCTCAGTTGTGGAGCATCTGCTTTGCATGCAGAAGATCCCAGTTCCAGTCCCCAACATCGCCAGGTAGGACTGGGAGAGACCTATCTGAAACCCTTGAGATCTACTGCCAGTCAATGTAAACAATATTGATCTAGATAAGCCAATAGCCTGACTCAATATAAGAGTATATGTGTTCCTCTCAAAAGATTCATCACACCCCAATAGAAAAAATAAGCAAAGTTTTGACGTGAGGACTAAAGAAAGGAGATAAGTGAGCCTTCTCTAGAACGGACTTATAGCCCGGATAGCTCAGTTGGTTAAAGCATGGTGCTGATAGTACCAAAGTTGAAGGTTCGATCTTCATATGAGGCAGCTGCATATTCCTGCATAGCAAAGGGTTGGACTACATGATCCTCAGGGTCCCTTCCAATTCTATGATCTATGGTTTCTGTGATCTAGGTGTCTTCTCCATGACTTCTCATCATCTATCAACATCTCAGATAGTTGAGGGCATAGAGAGCAGGGCCTCCAAAAATGATCCGAGGGAGGGCAGGTTCATGTGGGAGTGGGTTGTATATACTTCTGGCCAGTACTATTTTTCTGGGGAAAGAAGAGCTGGACCTCACCGTGAATACCTCCCTCATTCTCTTAGAATGTCAATGGTGCCGGATCTGAGTTCCTGCGATTTCCAGCTGAAAGAAAAGGCCCAGCTTCTGGCCCAGACTATTCAGGACTTTTTGCTTGATTTATCATTATTATTGATCTAGTTATCCAAAGAAAGAAATAGGGTCCAATCTTATGGGTTAAGGAAAACCTGGGCAAAAAGATGTATCTTTACAATCCATCTGAAGCAGCTGATGGTTGCTATGCTAGAGTGAAGGGCATTCCATAGTAGAGGCACAATGGTGGAAAATTACCGCCCTATAATATTTTGGCATAGGATGCGGGTGGCACTGTGGTCTAAACCACCGAGCCTCTTGGGCTTGCCAATCAGAAGGTCGGCGGTTCAAATCCCCGCGACGGAGTGAGCTCCCATTGCTCCGACCCAGCTACTGCCAACCTAGCAGTTTGAAAGCATGCCAAAAATGCAAGTAGATAAATAGGTACCGCTCTGGCTGGAAGGTAAATGGTGTTTCTGTGCGCTGCTCTGGTTGCGCTAGAAGTGGCTTAGTCATGCTGGCCACATGACCCAGAAAATGTCTGCGGACAAACGCCTGCTCCCTTGGCCTATAAAGTGAAATGAGCTCCACAACCTCAGAGTCGTCTGCAACTGGACTTAACTGTCAGGGGTCCTTTACCTTTACCTTTTTAATATTTTGGCAGGGTAGAATTTTCCCCAGATGCTTTAAGTGATCACTTATTTATGTGTGTAAATATCTAACTATCTGCCCTTCTAGTGGCCATGTACCACTTGCATGGATAATCAGATACCAAGTTGAAGTTATATATGGCACTGTGTTGTATAAGAGGATATCAGATCAGGTGTTATCTTTTATGAGGCCAGCCTTTGTTGGCAAAGGAGTTGCTGCCTTTTTGAGTCACACAGCTCTTCATCAAGATAACTCCCAGGCTTGGATATGGAACCCAATCCAGTAAAAGATCTCAGCTGACCAGCTTGGTATCCCTCATAAATGATGAAGCATTTAGAAGCTGTGGAAGTCAAGGGCAAGCTTTGTCCCTCTGAACTCATGCACGATTTTCAAGTCTCATGTTTCTTCCCATCATTTTACGTCCAATGACCATTGTCATTTTTCTTTAGTCTGGCTTGAATCTTAGTTGATTTATTAGTTAGTGTGCTATACAGTCGTACCTTGGTTGTTGAACACCTTGGTACTCGGACGTTTTGGCTCCCAAACACTGAAAAGCAGGAAGTGAGTGTTCAGGTTTGCAAACATTTTTCAGAAGCTGAACATATGACACGGCTTCTGATTGAGTGCAAGAAGCACCTGCAGCCAATCGGAGGCTGCACCTTGGTTTTCAAACTATTTCGGGAATTGGACAGATTCCCGGAATGGATTAAGTTCAACAACCAAGGTACGACTGTATGTTGCTTAATGAGGATGTTTCATATCTATCTATCTATCTATCTATCTATCTATCTATCTATCTATCATCTATCTATCTATCTATCTATCTATCTCCAACTCCATGGGGCCTGAGGGGCCTGAGGGGGCCCGAGCCCCCTCAAAAATTCATTTGGGGGGCTCCGCCCCCCCAATAATTTAAGAAAATTATTAGTTATATTATGCTTTGTAAAATCACAAAATTATGTTGGTATTTTTTATTTTCCTTGTTTGACGATAGTTACCTTTTAAAATACATTCAGTAATGAGTTAAAACAAAGCCACTCCCGATCTAGAGAGGGGGTGGGGTTGCGGGCTCTCGACCCATCAACAATCTCGCGGGGCTGGCGTCAGCCCCGCGAGAAGCGGGGATTCCCCCTAGCTCATTAATATTCACCGCCCACAGCGGCAGCCAATCGGCTGCCGCAAAGGGCGGGCCCTCACAGGTTCACTTAAGGTCGGGGCAGCCCGGGGCTCGCCCCTTTCGTTCCCCCAGCAGCAGCGGTTTGGAGGTCTTGGGCCCCCCCAATATTTTTTAGAAGTCGGTATGGGCCCCCGCCCCCCCAATATTTTTTATAAGTCGGCACCCCTGTATCTATCTATCATCTATCATCTCTATCTATCTATCTATCTATCTATCTATCATCTATCATCTATCTATCTATCATCTGGACTCATTTGCAGTATGCACAAAGCTGTATCATACTACTTCAATCAGCTGTGGCTTCCCCCAACAATCCTGAGAATGGTAGTTTGTTAAGGATGCTGGAAGTTGTTAAAACACCAAATTCCCCTCACTGAGTTACAATTCTCAGAGTTTACTGTGAAGAGGGATTGGTTGCAAAACCGATCTAAGAATTGCAGCTTTGTGAGGGGAAGAGAGTTCTCCTCCTAGAAACTCTCAACACCATGAACAAACTACAATTCCCAGAATTCTTTTCTTGGGGGGAGCCATGACTGTTTAATTTATTAATTTTATTTCATAAAATTTATACACTACTTGATTGGGTGTTGTTTTTTAATTAAAAAAACCCCTCAAAGAGGTTTACAACAATTTAAAACATTTGGGAAAAAAGTAGTATCAGCAGTAAACTAAAAACAGATCAAAACACACATCAACATTCCAGATATCTGGGTAGGCTTCTCTAAACAAAATTGTTTTTAACAGACACCAGAAAGAGTACGGTGAAGGCGCTTGCCTGATAGCAATAGAGATGCCATTCCAAAATGTAAGTGCAACCACACTACAACATAGATTTCTTACAAATGCGGGGATTGTGTGACACCTGTAGCAGTGCCAGTTCCGCAGATTGAAGCAGTCAAGTGGGCGTCTATGGGGCAAGGCAATCTCCCTGTTCCAAGTGCTATGATATTGCTTTAGCTGTATAGTGCAGCTGGGTCCTTATTTCTGGACTCCTATTCCTATCAGCCCCAGCCAGCACAGGAATGGTGGGCTGTGTCATCTGGCAGCATCTGAAGGGGCACAGGTATCCCACCCATTCGTAATGAGCCAAATTTGCTTCCAGGTGAGCAAGAGCACAAGCTTTATAAAAGTTAGAGATTTTTATTTGGGATGCAAACAAGTGCCACATATTTGTGGGTATGGACTCTGATTCATAGTGTGTGAGCCTTACCCTTCTTAAGGGTGCTTCTGATTTATCTCCTTAAAAGAATAAAAAATAAGATGCTTTCAAACCTGTGCTCTGCTTAGAATTTCACACAGCTAATTCCCTGTTGGAATAATATATATACACATGCAGTCGCTGCTCTCAACAATGAAGCGGCAGCCAAAGAAATCTCTGGTGCAAGCTAGGTTGTCAACATACACTGGTCTGGGGTAATGGTTCTTTCTGTTAAGATGTTACTTTTAAAGCAATGATCTCGGTGACCCCTGAAAAATTATTTATAGCAACAGATGAGAACTGCAGGAGGGAAGGGGGAGGAGGTGGAGACAGAAGGTGACATTGGAAGACCAGCATTTTTATAACCCATTGGAATATCTGGAGAGCCATGACTACAGAGAGGGGTAACCTTTTGAAGAAATGCCTTTTCTCCTCTTAAGTCCCATTGGCACCTTGCATCCTAATACTTCCCCCCACCCGTGATGATTTTATTTTCATTTTCATATTGCTTTGAGTATGCTAGGAAATCCCTAGAATACTGGCAAAATTGCTGCTGAAAAAGATCAGTCTAAAATATTATTTCATTTCATTTATTTATTAAATTTATCTCTATCCCTTCCTCCCTAGGGAGCCCAGGGTGGTAAACAGATGTATCTTTTAAGACAAGAACAAAGCAAACGTTCTAATAAACAATTTCATTTTTTTATATAAAAAAACTAAAATAAGTTACAGAGTTCTAAAAGCAGTTCTGTATTTTTTAAAATTTTTTTTAGAAAGTCTTCCATCCAGTGATCATAGAGTTAGCCCTTAGGGTTAACTTTAATATTGAAGTTAGTAACGCTCCCCTCACCTCCTTCCATCAAAGGCAACATTGATGGGACCTGGAAAATTGAGAAGTGAAAGACCTTAATGAAGTTATTGATGAAATGTATATATTTATTTAGAGCATGTGTGCCCTCACTAAAGTGGTTCCCTGTGCCGCTTTTGTGCAATCAGAACAAGACGGTCCTTGTCCGCAAGCTTAACAATCTGAAAAGGCAGGACACAAAAGGGACAGGGCAGAAAGAGAAGGTATGGATAATGTAGCTGGATGAAGAGGAGGAAAGAGGGAGAGTGAAAGAGAGAAAGAGAAAGAGAGGGAGACAGAGAGACACACAGAGAGAGATGTGTTGCTATCTGCCCCGTCCTTCCCCACCCGACCTGGTTGGTGTTCATACTGCGGTGGGATACTGTAGCATCAGATCCTGAAGCTGAGGCTCCAATACTTTGGCCACCTCATGAGAAGAGCAGACTCCCTGGAAAAGACCCTGATGTTGGGAAAGATGGAGGGCACAAGAAGGGGACGACAGAGGACGAGATGGTTGGACAGTGTTCTTGAAGCTACCAGCATGAGTTTGACCAAACTGCGGGAGGCAGTGGAAGACAGGAGTGCCTGGCATGCTCTGGTCCATGGGGTCACGAAGAGTCGGACACGACTAAACGACTAAACAACAACACCACTGTGGCATACCATTCACTTATTTTCAATAGGATTTGAAACCACTCCCCTTTTTAGCGGATGTAAAGTCACTTCCTGTTTTCTGCACTTCCTTCAAACCTGCTCTACTCCCCCCCTAGTTATTTATTTATTAAGCAAGATTTATGCATCATTTTTTAAAAAAACAACCTGTGCATTGTGCACCTCCAAATCATCACCACCCCCTCTTAATTTGCTTTAACTTAATTAATATAAACATATAATTTAAAATATTTGTGAACCTAGAACATCGACATCCCATTGAGGATCAGCTTGTACCCTTAAACTCTAAAAGATAAGATAATCTGTAAAATCACCCCATATAAGCCCATTCTTGGTTAACATTCGCAGACAGTCTTTGAAGACAATTCTGTAGATTGGGTTAGGCAGCATGATGTCTTCTGGATGTTGTTCGCAATGTTCAAAACTCTCACTGTTCTAGGCGCATTTTGCGACGGGGAATGTTATTAGTGCCAACAGTTTCTGAGCTCTAGTGCGCACAGTACTGTGCCTAAGGGTTCAGATTAAACCTGCAAAGTGGAAGGAAAGGAGGACCTTTTTCTGCCTCCCCACTTCCAGCTACTCTCTGGAGAAGAGATCCTCTTAGGAATATTAGGGGGGTGGGCAGGGGTGGGACTAGACCATGTGAAAAATAAACATAATATTTTAGCTGCAGTTCACACTGTACATTTTCAGCTTTGTATTCTTGTTATAAAAAAGTGTGCCTAGACATTCCGTTGTTGCGCCCATAATCTAGATTTAAGGTGCCATTTAGCTCCTAACTTTCATATCTCAGTTTCTAACACTGATTGTTAGAAACTGAGCTGATTGACAGCAGCTCCCATCAGCTTCAACTAGTATGGCTAATGCGAGTCCAACATAGGAGTCCAACATATGGAGAATGATGCCATTTTGGCTACTGCTGCTATAGGTAGTCTACTTTTTTCCTTTCTTTTTTTGGCAAAAGCAAATAATATTATTCCAACTAAATTCTACTTAGAGTAGACCTGTTGAAATCAATGGGCATGAGGAACTTGTTCCGTTGTGAGTCAAACTTAGTTGGATACAACCCAGTGGCTCAGAATGGCCTCCTTCAAATTTAGCTAGCTATTCCATTTGTAACCCATACTTTCTTCAGGGAGCCCAGCAGTGGTGCTTCCCAACACTTGGCTGAGCCCAGATGTTCTTTGCTTCAGAGGTGGAATTCTAGTGATCACACTGAATTCTAGTGATCACACTGGGACTTACTTATGGGCAGAGATAAACAAATCTGTCAATGTTGCTTCTGCAACTTCCTCATTTCTCCAAACCTTAAATTCACTTCTCTGCATTTCCTCAACAATTTGTGCATGGTTGTTTAAGAAAAGATCCTTATGAAAATTTCTCAGCCCTTTAGTCAGAAATTTTCCTAATACTGTAAACACTTTTTTTTTTGCCTGCAGTTTTGACTAATGTACACATTTGTGCAAGCAATTTCCCCTAATGTAAGGTATTTAGTATGCTATATTCATGAATATATGCATTTTTGGTATATATTGTTTGGTTGTTGAACTGAATCACAAAATTCAGGAAAATGCAAATTTTGAAGGATAGCTGTTTTGATTTGTGTCTTGGTTCAAAAAGCACAACTCATTAACAGTTTTTCACTCCGTCTCTACTCACTGAACATGCATGAGATCACACTGCTGCATGTGTCTTCTTTAGCGTGGCCCAAATGAGTATTTATTGTTACCAGCTCAAAATGGGACTTCCTTTGCATCTTGTACTGTGAAAGCAGAAGACATATACAGAAGATAGTTAAGCCTACCCAGAAGCTCCTTGAGTACCTAGGATCTCAACGTGGACATGAAAGAGCCATTCTCTGCCATGGACGTGCTCATTGCTCTTTGGGACTGCCCTGACCTCCTAGGATAGGTGATAACTCTATGTACAAATTAGGATCTCCATCTTCATCCAAGATGCTCATGAAAATTTACACTAATCTAGTGAACATAGTAACCCAATAAAGATCTCATTTCAGAATGTAAATAGCTATTGAATATTTGCTAGCTGGGTGTTTTGGTTTCATATATTTTCTGAACTTTGCTCCCAAACTTATAATAAGCTTGGCCAGTACATATTTTTAGTTTCTGGGCTGGTAGATTCATGGATAACGTTTCCACAAAGCTTATGAGTTATGTAGGCGTTCTGCTTGATGTTAAGGAGAGATAAGTGTACTTTTGACACCCCCAAATTTGTCTTTAGCTGCCGTGTTAGCCCTTTAATCAGAATGATTTTTGACCATCATGGTCAAGGTTGATTTGAAGAAATGCCCTGGAGAGGAAAGGTTAGCAATTTGTCCGCCCCATAATGGATTAATCGCTAGCTGTACAGTGTGTTTATCTTAAGAAGACAATTTGCCACACATGAAGAGTAGTAATTTTATTTTATACTAGGGGTGTCCCCGGTGTATCTTAGTCATTTCCTTTGCCATGTATTTTCCAGGTTATAGATAAAGTCTAAATTCAGCTGTCAGCTTGGGGAAGTGGCTGAGGATGGAGGCGGTTTATTAACTGCTTATCTTGCCTGTAGGTGACACTGTTCCATCATTTATCAAACCATTTTCCAATATCTTGTCCAGGGACATATATGTGTGTGTATATATATGTGTGTGTATGAAAGACAGAAATAAATACCTTCCGTTTCTGGTCCTTGTTAGAGAATGGGTAAGTGGTTGGATGGTGTTCCAGATTGCCTTTTTATAAAATTGGTTTTGTTCATCAACTCTGCAGCATCAGTATTTTCCCTTGTTTTTCTCCTTTGATGAATTAGATGTTAAGATAATCACACTTCAGCATTTCTTAAGGCAACTGTTATAGAGCAGAATTGTTTTTTTGGGGGAGGGACATGCACTTAGCATATCTTAATTCATAGCCTGGTTGGGTTGTTACATTAAGAGAAGTTAAAATGTTCCTGTATGCTCAAACTGTGCCAATTGGGGTGTTCCATTAAAAACAGATCCATCCTTACCAATTGTTGTGTTCCTTAAACTTTGCCTTAAGTTGTTCCTCTGTTCAGATAAAGTCCCCAGTCCACCTGCAATCTTCTCACCATACCCACCACCATATCATTCCCAAGGGCGCTGTGGTCTCACCTGGTACTTTCTGCAAGGGGATAGCAAAGCCCTACTCCATTCATGAAAGGAAAGTTAGGATCCATGCCTTTGTTCCCACGACAAAGTAATTCCCCTCCCACACACCCACACACTCTGGTTCCTAGCAACCAATGTTCCTAATGAGCCAGTGTTGGATGAGGACCAAGGAGAGGCAGCTTCAAATCTTGACTCAGCCATGAAGTTCAATGGGAGAGCATGGATCATTCACTGTTTCTCAGCTTAACCCAATTCGCAGGGTTGTAGTGAGGATATAAGTACATAACAATGAACACATGCATGGTGTCCTTGGTGTGAGGAATCTGGCTCTTCAGGAGGCATAAGTTTTACTGCCTTTGGAGGTCCCAATTTGGGATTGAAGAGGCATCTGACCACCAGCATCTGGCTCAGACGATGTTGTGCCATGGTTGGTATCTAGTACCTCTGCCTGCAGGGCAGTTTCACCAACTAATCTGGCCGCCCCCACTTGCCTGGGTAAGAATCGAATCTGAGCTGGTGCTCAAGATGGAAGCCAACAGTTCCATTAGGGCAAATACAGCACTGCCCCACCATCTACAGTCTGCACTCAGCTATCCCCACTGGCTGGCCTCCTTATTTACTCCTTTCTCCTGATCAGGTGGCTTTGTTTTACCTCTTGCTCCACCTACTTTTGGCCTCCTTGCCATCCACTCTACCATTCCCAATAGGCATACGTTTTTTGGGTGGTGGTGTTTACCTAGCAGGGAGGGAAACTTTTGAGGAGAACTGTTTGCAGATTAAGGTCACCGTTTACAGAGACAATGAAATATCTGATGAGGTTCCCCCATTCATCAGTGGTGTCCTTGGCGCCAGATGTTTAGATGCTGCCATGTTCCATGCATATGTCTCTTCCTGTCAGGAAGCCATAATGCAAATCCACCAGCCCAGGTGCAACAGTGGACTTGCCAAGTATCCCTGCCTCTTTTGCCTTTTCCTCCTACCCGGGACACACATCTACTTCCCATCAGAGAGGTGTAGATTGGAAGGAGAGTGCAATTAACCCCTGGAAAGCGTTGGTTTTGCCCAAGCGACGTGCACAGTAATGATATTGTTAGCTTCCCCTTAATTTCCAGTTTCACTATCAATTATGCCATGTGTTTCACCCAGTTGGTGCTACCCTCCCAGTGTTAATTATAACCTACAAGACTGTTACAGTTAATTTTATGGCAAGCATATTGTCTCTTCAAGGCTCTGGAGCGGCTCATAAATTATCTTGAAGGTAAAATGCAACTTGGGGAACTAGTTATGAAAATTCCATCCATCTCGCTTAAGAGATGCAGCTGCTACTGTCAGCTGCTTTGCTGCTGCATTGTGAAGGAATTATGGCGGGTCAGGTTTAAGAGGCAAGGCCCGGGCTGTCACCGAGGAGGAAGCCTGTCCTGGCCCTGTCAGACAAGTACCTTCTGCCAATCCCTCGTGGTTTTGCTTTTCAAGCAGTAAAAGGCAGGCTGGTGCAGGTGGATGGTCCCCAAGCTGTCTCTATTCATTACTTTACAGAAACTTGTTTTAGGTAGGCAGGTACGGAGACCTCCCTCCTGCCTTTGCTGTTGTCATGATGGTTAGAGGCATCATCTGCAAAGTGCAGGAAGAGAAAAGGAGGGAGAGGGAGAGACAAACTTGATACTGTCTGATGGCAGTGGTTATGTACTGGACTTGGAGGGGTGTAGGAAGAGCCAGGATGGGGGGGGGCACTCGAAGACACGAGTGATTAGCCCCGTAAACACAAACACAGATGCGCGCTCACACGCTGGAGCAACTCACTGGTCTGTAAAATCATTGCTGGTTTAATTGTAGGGAGGAATGGGTTTAGAGGGGGGGAGGGGGGCATCTGTTCACTTCTATTTTCATGCGCACTCTGAGGGGGGGGTGAGTTTTCATTGCAAAATTAGTTCATAGGAAAAGTTTCAGGTATCATGGATTTATAATAGTCAAAGTGAAGTATTTTCATTCCCTTTGTTGCATCTTAAGGGGGGCGGGAATCAAACCTTTTGTCTCTCATAACGGTGTGTATTCTTCCTCTTCATTTTCTCAACTTTTATATCAGAGATCAAGATAAATAAATATGAATTTAGCTTTCTGGGGTGAATATCTGTCCAACTGCAG